>NC_133929.1:20937597-21543161 GCF_964199755.1 Larus michahellis | reverse complement strand
ATTTCACACTAGACAGTCAAAACCAGGTTTAAATCAAATCCCAGAACTAAGGAAGGACTGGAGTCTAGAACTGACCACTCTTTCTTGCTCTCTTTCCTTTTCATGAAATGGACCTTGTATTTATGTATTTGTTTGTTGGTGTACAGCAGCTAGCCCACTTAAACAGCTGGAGACAGGGCTGTTCTTGCGTTGCTTTTGTAGCACTATACTTAAGGCATTTTTCCAGGATGTGGGTTTGAATGCACTCAAGCTAGTGTCAGGTAGATCCAGGCCTCCTATCTTCCAGATTAGTGTGCTGAACAGTATTTTAGATAATTATCTAAAAGTAATGACCACCATAACCCATTTTAAAAAGAATTAATTCTGTTCATATAATTACCTAGATTGGGCAGTAACATGCCAGTAATGCAGGCACTTAACATGCCACTATGTTTTATAGTTTTAGGCTTGAGAGAGGTGTGGGAGTTGCCTCCTGCAACTCCTACACTTGGTGTTTCTCGCCTGACTTTAAAGGACTTCCTACTCTGTGTGAGGTTTTCGACGAACATTTTTCAGAGGTACCTATGTCTACATACTGTATATATAGGGTGCTATCTATTTTCTTACTTTCTGTAAAGTGGGCTGGAGTCTTCTGAGAACATATCTTTAGTTTTGGAAAAGCACTGAGCACTGTGGAGCTGGATCATTTGCTAGGAGATATGGAATCTGTAGGGTCCTATAGGGTAGAAATGCATAATCTTGATTTATTCTAAAAGAAGAATTGCTAAATAACAGACAATTTCAAGTATGTGGAATTTTTCCAAATGTTAAGGCTATACTTGCACAATTTCCAAAGCAGGTGATATTTATAGAGCTTTGCTTTTATTGGGCCTGTGCTATGAATAGCGTTATAAAACTGGGTCAGTCATTCTAGTGTGTTTTATAAACAATTTTTTATACACATCTTATTTATTAAGACTTTATTGCCAGATTTAATTCACTTTTAAAAGGAATATATGACAAATGGGTTAGATATTCAATCAGCTGGAGAGAACCTAAGTATACTGGGAATAATGAAATGACTGTAAATACTGGGGGGCAAAGGGATTAAGCCAGAACAAATATAACTTCTCCATAATTTTTCTCTTGTTTTGATGAAACTGAAACTGATGCATAGGGCAAATGTCACTCCAGCCATCTTGGATTTTTTTTAGGCCTTCTCTCTCCCTATAAAACTGGAGCCAGAGATCTTCAGGGAACGGAATTATCACACACTTGGTGGTTTTGCCTCAATCTCAAAGTATTTTGGAAATGAGCACATGTTTATGAGGAGAAATAACTGGACTCCAGACGATCCAATGTGAATCAACAGAAGCCGTTTATTAAGCACAGATCATCATCTTTTATACCCTGTGTTGTAGCCGTACACGCGACTCGCTTATTTCTGATTAGCTAGTTACACTGTCCACGCGCTGTCCATGCAGTTCATTCACACATCAGATTGGTTACAAGAATTCGCATCGTAAATTGCTTAGTCATTAGCACAACATGTTTTCTACCTTCTCAGTTCCCGTTTTTCCCATGTACTAATTCCATCTTCTACCACCTGTTTTGCTCTTAATCTAATCTCTCACAGTAGGGAGGCTGGCTCACGTGGCCATTTTCTCTCAGATACATTCCTACAATACCCGCTTTTTCTTCTTGAGCCAGCCAGACCTTATGCATGACATTTTCTATCATGTCAGTCACTTTGCGGACAACACACGAGGCTACCATAATCAATAATAATATAACCAACAATAGCATGAGCCCTTGCTTTAGTAAGTCTGATAACCATCCCGTTATACCCCATGAGCTTAACCAATCATCGAAACCATTTTTGACCACTTTTAATTGGGACATGTTATCCTTCAGCTCCCGTAACTGCTTATGAATGGATGATGAGTGGTCAGAAAGGTTCATACAACACATACCTTCAAAATCTTCACATCCATGACCCTGAGCCAACAGCAAAAATCAATCATCACCCCTGTGGTGTCTCCACAAAAGTTCACTAGGGTCGTGTTAAATGTTGGGTAGACTGAATTGAATCCTGCTGTATTAAAAGAAGCCGAAATACCAAGGGTTCTCAATTTTGTGCTCAGCTGCAACTTCCAATCACAAGGATAAGCCCAACACTAATTCTCAGTGGCATCTTCAAATATCAGTACCCTTGCCCTTCTTTCTGTGCTGTAGATGACCGAACCTGTTGCTACAGTGACGTACTACCTGTTCCCACTAGTCCTCCGGAACCGACCAAACCTCTGGCAGTAGCACTGTGTAACAGCACTGTATGCCACACCCTGACCAATCCTTGTGAATGGTAGACTTCCCTAATCTCCTGTCGCTCAGCCAGCTCGTGTTGAGGTGAACCTGACTCTATGTACTCTATTGCAATAGCTAAATGAATTAAACCCGTCACCTTACTTAGTTCCTTATTAAAACACACAGCACACCGGAATTAAAATACTAGAATTAAAATACACAGCACACTAGAATTAATATACACAGCACTCCGGATTTAAAACAGACAGCACACCGGGCCACAGCACGTGGTCTTTCAAACCACCACCGGCCTCGACAATCCTCACAAGGCACAAGGATCTATGAGTCACAGTTCCACACCTAGGGCACTGCACTTCTTCAGCCCTCATCGTCGTTGTTGGTATTGTGGGGTAACTCATTCGAATCCGTCTGCTCAAACCAGGGCTTTATCCACTTGGCTGGTACCCATCTGGTTCCGGCATCTGTAATGACACAGGCATATCCTCGACCCCAGGTTAATAGTCTACACGGTCCTTCCCACTTCCCCATCACACTGTTTTTAACTGCTACCATGCCATTTTCCTGCCTAAAATCTCCCAGGTCTCTCTGCAGGCCTGCGCCGTGCCGCACGATTGGAGGTACAAGGCAGTGTTGGGGAAGGCGTAGGAAGTTCAGGACGTAAACGGCCTTGTTCAGTCGATCTACAGGACTCAGCCCTTGCTCTCCCCCTTTCTGTTTTTGAAAAAAAATTTTTTTTTAAAGACTGGTTCATGCATTCCACTATGGCTTGACCCGTCGGAGAATGTGGTGTGCCAGTCACATGTGTAATGCCCCACAGCTGTAGAAATACCTCTGTTGAACTGGCTACGTACCCTGGGCCATTATCAGTCTTTATCACACACGGTACACCTAAGGCCGCAAATGCGGATCGCAAATGCTTTTGTACATGTTTACTAGATTCACCAGTCTGCGCAGTTGCCCAAATTGCAGTTGAATAACAGTCTACACTCAGGTGTATAAATTTCAGTTTTCCAAATTCTGACACATGGGTTACATCAGTCTGCCAGAACTCCAAAGGTCCATGCCCTCGGGGACTGACGCCTGGGTTGAAGTTAGGTATAAATGGTTGACAATCAGCACAAGTTCACACAATATCATGTGCTTGTTGTTGTGTTAAAGAAAATTGCTTCCTCAATGCCTTCGCATTTTGATGAAAAAAAATCATGTGACATTTTAGCTTGCTGCATATCGTTCGGAGTTGTTACCAACAGTGTGATAATCCGCAACTGTGTTTCCCTCAGTTAAAGGACCAAGTAAACAGCTGTGAGAGCGTATGTGGACAATAAAATAAGGAAACTGTCTTTTTCATAAAAGCAACATTAATTGCAGTAAAAGACTAAATAACAATTGGTTCTCTACTTGTTTTACACATGCTCCTTCAAGTCTTTGAACAATACCAGTAACATATTGACATTCTGCCTACATTTAACAGTTCCTGTTGAAATAAGTCAAAAGCCTTTACTGTGTCCCTGAACCATCTACAAACACCGAACAGGTGCCATCAAGAGGCTTTGGTGCTAGCAGGATGCGCGGCTGTAAAGGAATTTGTGAAAGTGACTGTAATAGTCTGTGCTAGGGGAAAGAATAATTTATTTGCCCAATATAATGTACTAAGAAGGTTAAGACTTTGTGATAACCAAGGGTCAAGGTCATCCTTTTTGATGGGGACATGTATGTGTCTTGGATCCATTCCAGAAAGCTGGTGACAGCACAAACGACCCTGGAAAACCAATCGCGGTAACATTTCAATCATTATAGTTACTGGTTTTGAAAAGGTATGTGGCAAAAACACCCACTCTAATGCAGTCAGGCTCTTTGTGAGTGCATCATCCCACTGTCCTGTCAGGGCATAAAGTTGAAATTCTTGTAGGAAGGTGTCCAGTGTGTCTTGCAGCAGTAGTAGACTATATCTTATCTTGCAACATGCTGTAATGCCTTCTGAGCTGTTGGGGTTAATGAACATAGAACTTATGGGGGGGGCGGGGGGGTGGGGGCAGAAACAGTGCTTCAGGGCATCCCCTGTATCTTCAAAGTGCGCTCATGTCTCTCTCCCCCTCGCGCATGTCTCTCTCCCCCTCTCTAACCCGAGACAGCCCCCTTATATCCTGCACTGGATTGAGTGGAGAAGTACGGGCTAGAGTCGCTGCACGCGTGGCCAGTGCATGCAGCAAGTCCCACCAGACTCTCCTGCACTGGACTGAGTAGAAAAGTACAGGCTAGAGTCGCTGCATGCGTGGCCAGCGTATGCAGCGAGTCTCACCAAACTCATGATCCAGCTTTGCTAACAGCAGCTGTCTGATACGTGACTACATTGTTGTAATCCCTTCTTGTTATCTTCTTCTGTGAAGGTCAGGTTCTCATGGATACACACATAGTTTTTAGAGCAACATATTCTACAACTCGTACAAGGGTACGATGCAAAGTGGCATTTACAGCTGATCATATAATACTTATTAAACATGGCAAACAGCATACTAAACATAACAGACAAATTCCTTCAACACAGGCGATGAGTATAATTTGCTTCAACCAACCCCACCCCCAAGTCCATCCAGCAAAGAGATTTCACCCAGTGGTCTCCACAAGTTGCTGGTTTGGTCGGTGCAGTTCCTGCAACTGGGCATGGATGGATTTGGAGTGCTCACTTAGATTCGTACAACACAGTCCTTTAAAATCTTGACAACCATGTCTGTGAGCTGAAAGCAAAAAATCAGTAGCAGCTCTGTTTTGCAACATCGCATATCGAATACTATCTACATCTAGCAATAACTCAGAAATAGCTGTACTAGTAGCATTGTTAAACTTATCCCTGGCAGCAAGAGAGTCCTTGTTATCACGAATCCTTGGCAGCAAAAGAGTCCTTGTTAGCAAGAGCGCATGCGGACTCCCTGTTCTCGCTGGTACTGTGCTTTGATCTTCTTCCACAACAGGCCAAGATTCTCAAGCAGCTAGATAAGGTGTCTGTGAGTCCATTACAGACTTATGTCATCCAAATGTTTTTCTTGCCAGCACCCGAGACTGAATAACAATTGGTGTGATATATGTGTTTTCCAGCACCCAGGTGCGAGTCCCTTGAGTGTATTTACAATCCTCCTCGCCGATCTTCCGTTGCTTTCCCATATTCCACCCCCTTGCTCAAGAGACCGCTTCTGCTGGGTTCATTTTAGTCTCGCAGGGTATAACACAGAGCAATCTACTAAGGCATGCAATAACATAGACACATATAGGAAAAACCCAAAAACATATCTCTATGGTACTGCTTTGAATCAGGTGTCCTATTTCTCTTTTTCTGATGCTTTCTCGTAATGCTTATGGCATAATTTTGTGCTAACGTGGCACATTTCCCATCTAATTGTTCCTGTTTGGTTTCTTTTTTTTTCTTTTTTTTTCCTTTTTTTCTTTTTTTTCTTTTTTTTTTCCATCACTTACGACTGACATAAAAGTCTGCCTTTGCAACAAGAGCTCAGTTTCTCATTTTTCCTTAAGTTTCTCATTTTCCTACAGAGCATCCTATAGATTTTGGCTCAACTCCTTTTCCCAATCAACCATGATCTTATAGACAAACAACAAACAACCAGCCATACGCCCTGCACGGACGAGCCATTCCCGAGAGTGTAGATGCGTCGGCTGGTGAAAACTCCCCCAATATTTCAGGACTTCCATTGGTTCGACAGCCCATCCTGGTGTATCTACCTGGGGCGCACTCGCCTTACGTCTAAACATTGTGTATATACAAACTTCTTCACTTGACGGAGTGTCAGCCCTAGTTGCATACGAGAACAGTACCACACCGGGCAGAACACCTGCTCAAGGGGAGTCACCTAACGACACTGCACACAACAAAAAGCAAACAGTAGCACACATGCTGATCAGCAGGTATAAGCTGGCGCCCACACACACTTACACAGCAGACATACAAAACCAGCACTTCTATCTCAGGGAGGCCACTGGGGAGGGGAGGGGGCGAGGTGGGCAATGGCAGGAGCAAACAGCTCCGGCTCTGTCCTTCTCTGCTGACATTCTGCCTCCTCCCTCGGCCTCAGGTGGAGCAGAGGGGATCAGCAGGGGATCGTCCCAGACCTTCGGACCTGGCCTGTTCAATCCCCCTCCCGTGGGTTGTAATGCTGCAAAAGCCCCGGCTGCCATGGCTCGCTCCGCCTTCATATCTTGTAAGGTCGATAACACCAACCGCAATGTCGTCTCCAACGGTGATGCCTCTTTGTCTCCTTTACTTATCACTTCCCACAGTTTTTTCCCAACAGCCTCCCATATTTCTGGTTTAAAAGCTGTCTGGGGCTCTGGTGCGAATCCGTTCTCTCTGCACCATATTAACAACCTTCGGAGCATACGCTCATCGTATTTCACCCCTCTCTTAGAGAGGATATGCAGGAGAAGTCTTAATATAGCCCCTTCTTCTTTTGTTACTTGTTGCCCCATCTCCTGCCCCGGCTGCTCACCTCTCTCTGGGTGTCCGTGGCCACGTCGTCTGTTTCCTCTATTCCGGATTGCCGCCCAATCCGCCCGGTCTCAGTCCAGCTGAGCCGTCCTCCAGCCGGTGGATCTCCTTCTGGGTCTTCCGCCCCATTCCGTTGCTCAAGCCAAGCACCGATCGGTATCACGTCGGGGTCACCATCTGAGGAGAAATAACTGGACTCCAGACGATCCAATGTGAATCAACAGAAGCCTCTTATTAAGCACAGATCATCATCTTTTATACCCTGTGTTGTAACTGTACACGTGACTCGCTTATTTCTGATTAGCTAGTTACACTGTCCACGTGCTGTGCATGCAGTTCATTCACAGATCAGATTGGTTACAAGAATTCGCATAGTAAATTGCTTAGTCATTAGCACAACATGTTTTCTACCTTCTCAGTTCCCGTTTTTCCCATGTACTAATTCCATCTTCTACCACCTGTTTTGCTCTTAATCTAATCTCTCATAGTAGGGAGGCTGGCTCACATGACCGTTTTCTCTCAGATGCATTCCTACATGTTTATATCTCAGAAATAACTGAAGAGCCTCTAGTAATGCATCGTAGTATTTATTAATTGGCTATTTTCTCCAATGTTCATTTATCTTATTAAAATTAAGCCAAATAGACTATTGCTGTCGGCAGATCAGTGTGAAATAATGCAGTTCTAAGACAAATGAAAAGGTTTCTTCTGTGGGTGATAAATGTGGTTAAAAAAAGCAAAACAGAAGTCCGGAGACCCTTTCAATAGGAAAAATATCACAATAGTTTAAGGTCAGTTTGTATAGATGTATAACAATATCATTTATTATGTCCCGTCTTATCCCACCAAGTTTTTGTAATGAGAAAATTGAGTCATTTTAATTGACTCTACATTTCTGCAAGTTGGGTGGTATGTTTATGCTTTATGCGCCATGGAACAAGGTTGTTTGAGACAGATGTGCTTAATGATATTCTGTTTTGGGGACTCAGTCTCTGGGCTGGCCTGGTTTGGTTTCATTTCTGTCACACGATGATTGAGGCTGGTAGTGGGTAGCTTGACTCTACTGTGTAAGGGGAGCTGGCTGCCAGTGCAATTGTATTTGAGGCTTGACCAAAACAGATTCTGACTGATAAGGAAAGAAAAAGTAATCATGGAGGGCTTTATGTGAGAAAGCCAATTTTACTGATTCTAGCTTTGGAGGTTTTTACTTGACTTACTTATACATAGTAATAAAGGATCAGCCAGCTCTCGGCTATTCTCACTTCTCGAGGATAAAATGACAAGTATAACCAACTATAGCTTCTGACTGCACGCCACCTTAGTCACCTGAAAGAACAGATTAAAAAAATACAGGGAATTCAGGGAAAAAAATTACAAGAGAAACAGAAAAATGGAGAGAATACTGAAATTTTCCAGAGGGCCAAGAGAAGGACCTGGAATGAACAAGATTGTCCAGATGGTGTCTATTTTGAAGAAAACACATTTTTCCTGTTTAATTCTGTTAGTTTCTTTGCATTTGTTTTGTGGCTTATGACTCAAAAATGTGCCTGGAATGATCCATTGCACTGTATGGTTTTGCTATCTTTGGGAAAAATCGGAATCAAGATGCCATGATTTTTCTGCTAATGATGACACTTTTTCTATCTGGGCCATTATTACTGTAGTCCTCTGCCAGGCTGCATTCTCTCAGGCTGCAGACACACAGTTTATATGAGTTATACAAGTTGATCTTATGCAAGCAGTGAGGATTAAAGATTTTCCTTGGCCTAGAGTATTGCTTAAAGGGCATGGTTAAATATTTGGCATTACAATATCAAGCCTGAGATCCTGCATTCCAGCAATTTATGACAACACACCTGCATGAATGAGGTGAGAGAAACTGAGCGTGCTGAATTACTGACAGAATCATAGAATGTGTTGGGTTGGAAGGGACCTTTAAAGGTCATCTAGTCCAACCCCCTTGCAGTAAGCAGGGACATCTTCAACTAGGTCAGGTTGCTTAGAGCCTCATCAAGCCTGGCCTTGAATGTCTCCAGGGATGGGGCCTCCACCACCTCTCTGGGCAACCTGTTCCAGTGCCTCACCACCCTCATGGTAAAGAACTTCCTAATGTCTCATCTAAACCTACCCTGCTCCAGTTTAAAACCATTGGCCCTTGTCCTATTGCTACATGCCCTTGCAAACAGCCCCTCCCCAGCTTTCCTGTAGGCCCCCTTCAGGTACTGGAAGGCCGCTGTAAGGTCTTCCCGGAGCCTTCTCTTCTCCAGGCTGAACAACCCCAACTCTCTCAGCTTGTCCCCATAGCATAGAAGCTCCAGCCCTCTGATCATCTTTGTGGCCCTCCTCTGGACCCCCTCCAACAGGTCCATGTCCTTCTAGAGCTGAGGGCTCCAGAGCTGGACGCAGTACTCCAGGTGGGGTCTCACGAGAGCAGAGTAGAGGGGGAGAATCACCTCTCTGGATCTGCTGACCACAGTTCTTTTGATGCAGCCCAGGATGTGATTGGCCTTCTGGGCTGCAAGTGCACATTGCTGGCTCATGTCCAGCTTTTCATCCACCAGTACCCCCAAGTCCTTTTCTGCAGGGCTGCTCTCTATCACATCATCCCCCAGCCTGTATTGATAATGAGGGTCGTCCTGACCCAAGGGTAGGACCTTGCACTTGGCCTTGTTGAACTTCATGAGGTTTGGATGGGCCCACTTCTCTAGCTTGTCCAGGTCCCTCTGGATGACATCCCATCCCTCTGGCCTGTCACTCAGCTTGGTGTCATCTGCAAACTTGCTGAGGGTGCACTTGATCCCACTGTCTATGTCATTGATGAAGATGTTGAACAGCACTGGTCCCAGTACGGATCCCTGAGGGACACCACTTGTCACCCCTCTCCATCTGGACATCGAGCCATTGACCACCACCCTCTGGATACGACCATCCAGCCAGTTCCTTATCCACTGAACAGTCCACCCATCAAATCCATATCTCTCCAACTTAGAGAGAAGGATGTTGGGGGGGACCGTGTCAAAGGCCTTGCAGAAGTCCAGATAGATGATATCCATAGCTCTCCCCTTGTCCACTGATGCTATTACTCCATTGTAGAAAGCCACCAGGTTGGTCAGGAAGGACTTGCCCCTGGTGAAGCCATGCTGGCTGTCTCAAATTACCTCCCTGTCCTCCATGTGCCTTAAGCATAGCCTCTAGGAGGATCTGTTCCATGATCTTCCCAGGCACAGAGGTGAGGTTGACAGGGTGGTAGTTCCTGGGGTCCTCCTTTCTCCCCTTTTTAAAAATGGGTGCAATTTTTCCCTTTTTCCAGTCACCAAGGACTTCACCTGACTGCCATGACTTTTCAAGTATCATGGAGAGTGGCTTGGCAACTCCATCAGCCAATTCCCTCAGGACTCTGGGGTGCATCTCATCAGGTCCCATAGACTTGTATATGTTCAGGTTCCTCAGGTGGTCACGAACCTTGTCTTCACTTACAGTGGGAGGGACTTTGTCCTGCAGGTCCCTGTCTTGCAGTCCTTCAACTTGGGAGGCGTGAGGAGAGAGGCTGGCAGTGAAGACTGAGGCAACAAAGTTGTTGAGAACCTCATCCTTCTCCTCGTCTGTTGTTACCAGTTTGCCAAACATGAATTCTGCCTGATGATAACGAATTAATGGAAGAAGCAACCTCTGTTTTTAAAGCACCCAGAATGTCTTTTGCTGATTCAGTTCCACAAATCAGAATAAACTGGAGCACAAATCTTTTGCTAGATGGGACTTAATATCTTTAGTAGTAAAAAACATATATGTCATGGTTTAGCCTCAGCTGGCAACAAAGGACCACGCAGCTGCTAGCTCACCCCCTCACAGCTGTGGGATGGGGGGGGAGAATCGGAAGAAAAAGGTAAAACTTGTGGGTTAAGACAATGACAGTTTAACAGAACAGCAAAGGAAAGAGGAAAACAACAATAATACTGATAGAGGAATGTACAGATCTTACAGGTTCCAATGAATTGCCACTACTTCCCCCTGTCTTTTATATATATATACACACATATATATTCATACAGATATAATGCCCTTTGTCTGTGGGCCATCCCTCTAAAATGTCCGTTGAGTTCATTTGATCCATGACTTTGGGCTCCATCTCTTAGAACAGTCTCTCAGGGCAGGCGAGATGCTGTGTGGTGCTGGACTGTTGCGTGCTGTATTCGGAGTTCGTGGGTGATGTATCCGGTGCGGCCCATGCCCATTGTCCACAGGTTGAAGATGTAGATCTTGAGGAAGTTGCTGGGCGCCATCTGCTGAGGTCAGTTCTGGTCCCATCACTGCTGTGCTTTACTCCGTTTTATCAAAGTCCATCCGTCATTAGTTTTGGTGAGTCTTATTGTAGTACAACTAGTAGCAAATATAGTAATGATGAAATAGAGTGGCAGGGTTATTTAGCAATTAACATCATACCATTTGATTCATTGGCTATTCTCACCCAAAATCAGATCCCCATGAGGTACACATCAGACCTCCCCATCCTTCTGCATCACCCACCAAGTGCACCCAGGTCCTTGGGCAAAAGCAATCCCACGGATGGGTTTGCCTTTGCCTGAGGCAGGACTAACCCAGACTGTCTTCCCTAACATATTCTTCATGTGCACTATGGGGACTTTATCCCCTTCTATGGTACGTGGAAGTTTTGATTGGGCAGGGCCAGCTCGATTGGTAGATCCCCTGATGTTAATTAGCCAGGTAGCCTTTGCTAAATGTGCATCCCAATGTTTTAAGGTCCCACCACCCATTGCTCTACCTTACCTGGCCTTTCAGATGACCCTTCTGATTGCTGAAGGTTAAAGAACAGCAGGTGCCAGTTGCTACTGCCACAGTGCACTGATGACAGTATCGCACTAACCAAGACTCTCTGATTCCCATCCAGAACCTGATTCGTCGGCTGGAGACCCAAGGCGTGATCAGCAAGACTCACTCACCCTTTAACAGCCCAATATGGCCAGTGCGAAAGTCCAACAGAGACTGGAGATTAACAGTAGACTATCATGGCCTGAAGGAGGTCACACCACCACTGAATGCTGCTGTGCCAGACATGCTAGAATTCCAATATGAACTGGAGTCAAAGGCAGCCAAGTGGTATGCCACAACTGACATTGCTAATGCATTCTTCTCTATTCCTTTAGCAGCAGAGGGCAGGCCACAGTTTGCTTTCACCTGGAGAGGCATCCAGCACACCTGGAATCGACTGCCCCAGGGGTGGAAACACAGCCCTGCTATTTGCCATGGACTGATCCAGACTGCACTGGAGAAGGCTGGAGCTCCAGAACACCTGCAATACATTGATGACATCATTGTGTGGGGTAATACAGCAGAAGAAGTTTTCAAGAAAGGTAAGAAGATAATCAAGATTCTTCTGAAAGCAGGTTTTGCCATAAAAAGAGGTAAGGTCAAGGGACCTGCACAAGACGACATCCAGTTCTTGGGAATTAAGTGGCAAGATGGGCGTCGCCAGATCCCAATGGTTGTGATAAATAAAATAACAGCTATGTCCCCACCTCCTAACAAAAAGGAAACAGAAGCCTTCTTAGGTGTTGTGGGTTTCTGGAGACTGCGTATTCCAGGTTATAGTCAGATTATGAAACCTCTCTATGATGATACTCGAAAGAAAAATGAATTTATGTGGGGTCCTGAGCAATGACAGGCCTTTGAGCAAATTAAGAGATTGTGCATGCAGTAGCCCTTGGACTAGTCCGAACAGGATGGGACATTAAAAATGTGCTCTACACTGCAGCTGGGGACAATTGGCTGCTACAGGAATATTACCAGGGATTGGTTATGCAAATCTTGTCCAGAGTGCACAGCCTTATACAGCTTTCAGTCATTCATTGAAGTGTTTGTAATTAACTTGGAGTGTTAGTAATTAAAACTATAGGTGAACTTTTACCTACCACTGCTACTTGACTAGAGCAAAGCTTTTCTTGGTTTGACAGAATAGGCAAGAAAGGACCAGAGCTGAGGCAAAAAGTATTGCTGGTAAAACTCCACTCAGCCTGAATGTGTTAAGACTTTTAGACAGAAAATAAAGCTTTGTATTCAGGCTTTCAGTCCTTGATAAGAATAAGCACACATCTCAGATTTCTTTTGAAGCAGAAACGTAGCATAATTATAATTTCTCCAATTGCATTAGTGGCATACTACTTCATTTGAACTGCTGTAACAAAGTGTGTTTAAAGTCTCATTTGAGACTACAAATCCAATAGGTTTTGTTGCCTTAGTTTCACAGGTGTATGTGGTGGGTTGACCCTGCCTAGATGCCAGGTGCCCACCAAAGCTGCTCTATCACTCCTCCTCCTCAGCTGGAAAGGGGAGAGAGAATATAAGAAAAGGCTCATGAGTCGAGATAAGGACTGGGAGATCACTCAACAATTATGGTTGTAGGCAAAACAGACTCGACTTGGGGAAAATTAATTTAATTTATTGCCAGTCTAATCAGAGTAGGGTAATGAGAAATGAAACCAAATCTTAAAACGCCTTCCCCCCACCCCTCCCTTCTTTCCAGGTTCAACTCCACTCCTTCTCTACCTCCCCCCCCCCAGTGGCACAGGGGGACTGGGAATGGGTGTTTCAGTCAGTTCATCACATGTTGTCTCTGCTGCTCCTTCCTCCTCAGAGGGAGGACTCCTCACACTCTTCCTCTGTTCCAGTGTGGGGTCCCTCCCACAGGAGACAGTTCTCCATGAAAATCTCCAATGTGAGTCCTTCCCACGGGCTGCAGTCCTTCAGGAACAGACTGTTCCAGCATGGGTCCCCCACAGGGCCACAGCCTCCTTCATCTACCTGCTCCAGTGTGGGGTCCTCCACAGGCTGCAGGGTAATATCTGCTCCACTGTTAACCTCCATGGACTGCAGGGAGACAGCCTGACTCACCATGGTCTTCACCACAGGCTGCAAGGGAATCTCTGCTCTGGCACCTGGAGCACCTCCTCCCCCTCCTTCTTCGCTGATCTTGGTTTCTACATAGTTGTTTCTCTCACTCCTCTTTTCTGATTGCTGTCATGCAGGGTTTTTATATATGTTATCACAGAGGCACTATCACTGTTGCTGATTGGCTCAGCCTTGGCCAGCAGGGGGTCCGTCTTGGAGCCAGCTGGCATTGTCTCTATTTGGCATAGGGGAAGCTTCTAGCAGCTTCTCACAGAAGCCACCCCTGTAGCCCCCTGCTACCAAAACCTTGCCACGAAAACCCAATAATTGATACTTATTCCAGACTGCAAAATGGAAAAGTTATACAAAATATTCCTGCATTTGTCAAACAGCTGGTGAGTTTCATAAAATAAAAGACAGTCTATTTTAAACATTCCTCAAACAAAAGTATAGTAACGTGTTTGAAAGCTTTGCTGCACATAAGGTAAACATATTGATCCAAAGGTTACTAGGAATATATTTGAGGCATTTAATTTCTAGCAGTTATTAGGATGATATAAAGCTTTTTGAAGTTTTATTCCTTTCATAGCAGTCCCTTTTATTACTTTGTTGTGAGAGAGAGCATGGCTGATGGCTATCTTCCTGTGGTAAGCCATTTAAGCAGCAGATGAGAAAAGGAAAAGGAGTGGAGGGTCTCGTGAGCGAGCAGAGTCTGTGGTTCAGAGAAGGATGTTGGAAGCTCTGAGATCAGCAGAGAAAGGAGGTGGTAAATGAGGCTGGAGTGGAGAGGCACAACATTAAGAGAGCTAGTGAATGTAGATTCAATTCATATTTGCATTGTCAGGATTCACCTCCTGTATCTACAGACACTCAATACGGCATGTGAGTGAGGACCCTCCTCATCCTCCCCTCACTAGAAAGAGGAAGAGATGGGTTTCCAAGCAGGGTTTCGGCCAGGGGCCCTGAGGCCTGCTTCTTCTCAATGATGCAGGGGGAGGCAAGGGGGCCCATTTGGATCATGCAAGTTAGGTGGGATGACTCCGAGCCTATGGGTAGGGGAATCTCCAAATGTTCAGAAATTGTTTGCTGATTATAACAACTGAAAAATTCTCTGGGCTTGTGAAAATCATGGGTGTGACCCGATTGCCACAGCAAACTGCATTGGGCCTGAGACACATGGGAAACAGCAATCAAGATTAGACCTCTTGAACCATCAAGTCCATTCCCCTGCAGCTGGACTCGTGTGCTAGACATTTGGCGCAGAGGAGCACCCAAAGTCACCCACTTCCATCCATGTACTATGCTCTGTCTCTTTTAAAATCCTGTACCATCCTGGAGACTACTATGTATTTACTAGAACTTGTTCTTAGATCTGTTGGCTCCCTGTCTCCTCCCTCACCCTACCCTCCACCTTCACCCAGCAGTTGAGGGGCCTGCAGGGAAAGATGTACATGTGTACAATGTACGTCATCTGTCTGACTACGGTGACTGTTTGCTCAAACTGGGGATGCTGTGGAGCTTTTGGAGCAAAGCTGGACGTGATCCTTTCTACTTATTCTAAACATCTGACTTTTGAGGCTGTGGCCTCAAAAAACCACTAAGGCTCTGTTCTCAAAGGATTTGAGAACTGAATTCCACTTCTTTTACTAGCCAAGATGGAGTGGAAGGCTGTGAATAAAGTAGACTACCAACTTTTATTTCCATGCTGATAAACTTGCAGGTCTTTGTATGCCACCCCCCATTGTCATCTTCCTGAAAATCTTGTTCTGTTGAGGCCATAAGCAAACTCAGCTTGACAAAATGATTTCTTATGGGAGATGAACATATTGCTCTGGATCAGTTTATAGGCCCTCTACTAGAGAGAATTTCTGTCATATCTTTTTTCCCCTCCTTTTTTTTGCATGCTAAAGCACTCTATGCTGAATGATGATGACATGCAAAAGTCATTCCTAACAAAATGAGTTAGCTGATGGTCCAAAGTGGAATCTCTGATGTTGTATCAAGTTCTAGTGCACTGGATGAGGAAAAAACATGTAGAGTGCTTATGTCAATTATTAGTGACTATGAACTTGCATATGATAATTCAAATTACTATAAAAATCAATGAATCCAAATATCTGCATAATTTTTAACATTTCCTGCTATTTTTTCCAATTTAATTAATAAAGATTGAAAAAATGTTAAACACCACCACTTGTAACATTTTTCACCAGAAATTTCATAATACTTTATACCATCTGTACGTTTTTAACCAAGTGAGACCAAATGGATTTTAAGTAATTTTAAATTACTTAATTTTCTTTAAAAAGTCTGTAACCATATGTTTTCCAAGGTTTTTCTACAGACCAAAGTAGCTCCAACCAGCAAAGTTGCTCAAAATGTAGAGTACAGTCTGATGAAATGGTGACTGTTCTGCAAGCTTGACTCAGTGGGAGTTATCTTGGAAGATCAGACAAATTCAGTACATCCAAAATAGGGGATAAGGACAATATTAATTTCCAGTAAAGTAGTAGCTGTGTGATACTTAAGTCTCTAGTTGACTGGTTTTTATTTTCATTCCACATATTGCCCTCTGGATATTCCTCTCCCAGTCCATAGACTACAAAAGGAGTATACATGTCTTTAAGGCTTAAACGTCATACTCAGTTTTTAGACAACCAAAATTAGGTGAGAAGAATGTCATCCTGAATGGGGAGAGCATAAAATACACAAATCAGGAGAAATAAAATGGTATAGGAGAAGGAATCAAACGTTTGTTCTATCACCCAATAATCAAAGCCTCTAAAACCACAGAAATAGGAGTGGTGCTTGTTTATCTGCCTGTTTCTCTAATTTATTCAGTGAATATTCAATTTGCTTATATGGCACATAAAATTATTAGTTTGATAATGAATATGAGGAAAGGAAGAAGCCTGTGAACTATCTGAGAGGTGAATGGGTTTAGAATTTGTCAAGATTTATTAAAAAAGCCAGCTTCCAAAAGGCAGGATTTTAGATTCCAGAAACATGAAGAACATTCCAAACTTTTTGAAGAACGTTCCAATTTTTTTTTTCTGAGAGTCTGGATAAATAAATGTCTGGCAGATGTCTTTCCAGGCTTTCCAGAACAATGTGCTATCAGCTCAAGGTAAATTATTATAATATTTTGTCCAATTTTTAGTAGTGGGAAAACCAAAGTAGGTGCCATAATGAGAAACAAACCCATTTTGTTTATGGTATACTTTTTTAGCTGCAGTTTATCTTAAAGACAGTCAGGGTTTGCTTTATTTAGTATTTAATATTTATAAGCAATTATTGAAGTATGGTTACAAAATTATTATTGATGAAGTATTTCTATTGTGCATTAATTTCAAAACGATACTTATTTGAAAAGATCTTGTTTTTTCTCATTCCACTGTGAAATAAAACCAAATGTCAGAACCTTAAAATATTTCACTATGTTAATTTTTCTTCAATGTATTGCTTCAAATGTACTTTATGCAAAAATGTAGCGTCACACCAACAGAATGCTTTAAGGCTCAGACCCAGAAAGTCCCTACGCTTCACACAACCTTAGTATCATGGCAGAGAGATGCTCTCTGCCTGAGGGGGAGCTAGGGAGCAAAATAAGCATTAATTGTTAATCTTTGCTATAATTCCTTTGTGCTGAAATGTTTACATATTTTGTAATTATTTATTAATAGGCTTTTTTTAAAAATGTAATGAACATCTACTTGCAACATTATTTTTCAGAACTTTACTACTGTGGAAAAAAAACATGGTCAGTTAGATTTTCCCTTACTGCTCTGGTCATCCATTACAATAATAAATATTTCCATGCAGTTTTGTTTTTTTTTTTTATGTCTTGAAATGTGGTTCCTCAGCTCCATGCTCTTGTTCATAGGAGAAACTGCAGAAACAAAGTCCATTTCCTTTAAGGAAAAGTAGCTATGAGTTGATTTGACTGAAGTATACAAAATTTTGGAAGGAAATAAGAGAGCAGGTGATAAACCTTCCCTGAGGTTGTGCCAAGTGTGAGAAAACTCAGGACCACGGTTTAAAGTAAAGAGTGGGTCAAGCTTGCAAGAGGAATTTCTTTGGAGATTACAGAAAATAGAATAGACTGCAAGAGTCAGCAATAAAAGCAATTACAACAGAGGAAGCTCAGAAACATATATGATATAAAGAAAATGTTGGACAAAAAATTGTATGTTAAAACTGTGTTGCATGAGGGGCCGTGTTACTGTGTTGCATGAGGGGCTGACAAATCTGCCACCTGCATGCTGTGGACCTGAGAGGGAGTTAACTTCTGTATATTCTTTTGCCTATATGCAAATTAATAAAAAGAAAGCATAAAACAGGTGATCTTTCTGAATTAAGTCCTATTTAAAAAAATATGTTTATAAACTCCACAATGAATTTAATGAATTAAAGAACCCAAGACTGTTTAGTTCAAAGCCCTGCAAAGCCTATAAAAATTTTTCAATGGACTTTGATAAAGTAGGTGCATGTGACAGTGGCAAACAATATAAAGAAATGCCTGAATTCATGGGGAAAAATTGTCAAAAAACAAACCAAGACATCTGCGAGAAAAATTTTCAGCCCACATAGTTAATGTCTAATAAACATATAGATGAAAACAATGTCAATATCATTTCTAGCTACTGTGACACTGTCGTGGTGGCAACAAAGAACCAAATGCCGCTCTCTCGGGCCTTCCCAATACAGGAAGAATCAGAAGAAAAAAGACAAAACTCGGGTTGAGACAAAGGCAATTTAACAGAACAGCAAAGGGAACAAGAAAACAACAACAATAACATGGACAGAGGAATATACAAACACGATTACGGAACCACTGGTCACCTCTGCTCACGACTGGACCGGGATGCCCCAGCCTGCCCCAAGCAGTGACTTCCTGCCCCCTCCCCCAGCAGCTCAGAGTGAGCATGGCTCACGTGGCATGGAGTACATGTGTCCCTGCCGGAGCCTGGGGAAAAATAACCCTATTCCCGCCAGAACAAGGACATTATCCACCCCTTATTCCATACCATCTATGCCATGCCCAGATCTTACAGGTTCCAATGAATTGCCACCACTTTCCCATGTCATATATATATATATACACACACATGTATATTCATGCAGATATAATGCCCTTAGTTTATGGGCCATCCCTCCAAAGTGTCTGGTGAGTTCATTTAATCCATGGCTTTGGGCTCCATCTGTTAGAACAGTCTCTCAGGGCAGGTGAGATGCTGTGTGGCACTGGACTGTTGCATACTGTATTTTCAGAGCTTGTGGCTGGTGCACCTGGTATGGCTCATGCCCACAGTCCATGGGCTGAGATGTAGATCTTGAGGAAGTTGCTGGGCGCCAGCTGCTGAGGTCAGTTCTGATCCCAGCATTGCTGTGCTTTACTCAGTTTGTCATCAAAGTCCATCTGTCCTTAATTTGGATGATTCTTACTGAAGTACAGCTGATAGCAATTATAGTAACGAGGACATACAGTGACAGGGTTACTTAGCAATCAACAACACACGATTTGATTCATTGGCTATTCTCACCCAGAATCAGATCCCCATGAGGTACACATCGGACCTCCCCATCCTTCCGCATCACCCACCAAGTGCACCCAGGTCCTTGGGCAAAAGCAATCCCACGGATGGGTTTGCCTTTGCCTGAGGCAGGACTAACCCAGACTGTCGTCCCTAACATATTCTTCATGTGCACTACAGGGACTTTATCCCCTTCTACAGTACGTGGAAGTTTTGACTGGGCAGGGCCAGCTCGATTGGTAGATCCCCTGGTGTTAACTAGCCAGGTAGCCTTTGCTAAATGTGCATCCCAATGTTTTAAGGTCCCACCACCCATTGCTCTCAGTGTAGTCTTTAACAGTCCATTGTATCGTTCTATCTTCCCAGAGGCTGGTGCGTGATAGGGGATGTGATATACCCACTCGATACCATGCTCTTTGGCCCAGGTGTCTATGAGGCTGTTGTGGAAATGAGTCCCGTTGTCCGACTCAATTCTCTCTGGGGTGCCATGTCTCCAGAGGACTTGTCTTTCAAGGCCCAGGATAGTGTTCTGGGCAGTGGCATGGGGCACAGGGTATGTTTCCAGCCATCCAGTGGTTGCTTCCACCATTGTGAGCACATGGCGCTTGCCTTGATGGGTTTGTGTCAGTGTGATATAATCAATCTGCCAGGCCTCCCCATATTTATATTTCAGCCATCGTCCTCAATACCAAAGAGGCTTCAAATGCTTGGCTTGCTTGATTGCAGCGCATGTCTCACATTCATGGATGACCTGTGCAATAGTGTCCATGGTCAAGCCTACCCCTCGGTCACGAGCCCATCTATATGTCGCATCTCTTCCTTGATGGCCTGAGGTGTCATGGGCCCACCGAGCTATGAAGAGTTCACCCCTATGTTGCCAGTCCAGATCCACCTGAGCCACTTCAATCCTAGCAGCCCGATCCACCTGCTGGATGTTCTGATATTCCTCCGTGGCCCGATTCTTCGGTACATGGGCATCTACATGGCGTACTTTCACAACCAGATTCTCTATCCGGGCAGCAGTATCTTGCCATAGGTCAGCAGCCCAGATGGGTTTGCCTCTGCGCTGCCAGTTGCCCTGCTTCCACTGCTGTAGCCACCCCCACAGAGCATTTGCCACCATCCATGAGTCAGTGTAGAGATAAAGTACTGGCCACTTTTCTTGCTCGGCAACGTCCAAAGCCAGCTGAATGGCTTTCACCTCTGCAAACTGCCTCTATTCACCTCGTCCTTCACTGGCTTCTGCAACTTGTCATGTAGGACTCCACACAGCAGCCTTCCACTTTTGATGCTTTCCCACAATCTGGCAGGACCCATCAGTGAACAGGGCATATTTCTTCTCATTTTCTGGCAGTTTATTATATGGTGGGGCCTCTTCTGCACGCGTCACCTCCTCCTCTAGTGACATTCCGAAATCCTTGCCTTCTGGCCAGTCCATGATCACTTCCAGAATTCCTGGGCGACTGGGGTTTCCCATTCGAGTTCGCTGTGTGATCAGTGCAATCCACTTACTCCATGTAGCATCAGTTGCATGATGTGTGGTGGGGTCCCTTTCTTTGAACATCCAACCCAGCACCGGCAGTCGAGGTGCTAAGAGGAGCTGTGCTTCCGTACCAACCGCTTCCGAAGCAGCTCGAACCCCTTCGTATGCTGCCAATATCTCTTTTTCTGTTGGAGTGTAGCGGGCTTCGGATCCTCTGTATCCTGGACTCCAAAACCCTAAGGGTCGACCTCGGGTCTCCCCTGGTGCTTTCTGCCAGAGGCTCCAGGTAGGGCCGTTCTCCCCGGCTGCGGTGTAGAGCACATTTTTAACATCTTGTCCTGCCCGGACTGGCCCCAGGGTCACTGCATGGACTATTTCCTGTTTGATTTGTTCAAAAGCTTGTCGTTGCTCAGGACCCCATTTAAAGTCATTCTTCTTCCCGGTTACTTGATAGAGAGGGCTTACAATTAGACTGTAATCTGGGATATGCATCCTCCAAAAACCCACAATGCCTAAGAAAGCTTGTGTTTCCTTTTTACTAGTTGGTGGAGACATAGCTGCTATTTTGTTGATCACATCCATTGGAATCTGACGACGTCCATCTTGCCATTTTATTCCTAAAACCTGGATCTCCTGCGCAGGTCCCTTGACCTTACTTCGCTTTATGGCGAAAAAAGGATTTTCAGAAGGATTCGGACTATTTTACTCTCTTTCTCAAAAACTACTTCTGCTGTGTTTCCCCATACGATGATGTCATCAATGTACTGCAGATGTTCTGGAGCTTCACCCTGTTCCAGTGCAGTCTGGATGAGTCCATGGCCAATGGTGGGGCTGTGTTTCCACCCCTGGGGCAGTCGATTCCAGGTGTACTGGATGCCCCTCCAAGTGAAAGCAAACTGTGGCCTGCACTCTGCCGCCAAAGGGATTGAGAAGAATGCATTCGCTATATCAATTGTGGCATACCACTTGGCTGCCTTGGACTCCAGTTTGTACTGGAGTTCTAGCATGTCCAGCACGGCAGTGCTCAGCAGTGATGTGACTTCATTCAGGCCACGATAGTCTACAGTTAGCCTCCACTCTCCATTAGATTTTTGCACCACCCATATGGGACTGTTAAAGGGTGAGTGAGTCTTGCTGATCACTCCTTGAACCTCTAGTTGACGAATCAGCTTATGGATGGGAATCAGAGAGTCTTGGTTAGTGCGATGTTGCCGCTGATGCACCGTTGTGGTAGCAATCGGCACCTGCTGTTCTTCGACCCTCAACAAACCCCACAACAGAAGAGTCCTCCGAGAGACCAGGCAAGGTAGACAACTGTTTAACTTCCTCCGTCTCCAAGGCAGCTATGCCAAAGGCCCACCAGTACCCTTTTGGGTCCTTAAAATACCCTCTCCTGAGGTAATCTATACCAAGGATGCATGGAGCCTCTGGGCCAGTCACAATGGGATGCTTTTGCCACTCATTCCCAGTTAGGCTCACTTCCGCCTCCAGTACAGTCAACTCTTGGGAATCCCCCTGTGACCCCAGAAATACAAATGGGTTCTGCCCCTCTATAGCTTGATGGTATTAGGGTGCACTGTGCACCCGTGTCCACTAGAGCCTTATACTCCTGTGGGTCCGATGTGCCAGGCCATCGAATCCACGCCGTCCAATAAACCCGGTTGTCCCTTTCCTCCACCTGGCCGGAGGCAGGGCCCCTCTAATCCTGGTCATAGTATCCGTTACTCACTTCTTGCAGAAATGACTTGGAAGTTCCTTCAAGAGGATCAGAAGCAAGATCAGGCCTTCTGCTCTGTCTGGGGAACTGCCCGCTGGAAACTGGGGCGGCACTTTTCCTGGAGGGATCCCCTTTTGTGGTTGTCCTTCCTTGCAACTCCTGTACCCGTGTCCTCAGGATCCAAGTAGGTTGTCCATCCCACTTCCTCATGTCCTCTCCGTGGTCACGCAGGTAGAACCACAGGGTGCCTCGTGGCGTGTACCCTCTGTACTCTCTCTCTTGAGTGGGGAAATGCCTGCTTCTAATAGCTGAGATGCTGGCCCATAAAGGTGGGGAGTAGGACATATTCTCTTCAAGTTGCTGGACCTTCCGCGACAGTTTCTCCACAGCTGAGACAAGGGGGGAAGAGAGACTTTCTTTATATTGCCGGAGTCGGCCAGCCACCTCATCCACCGTTGGTCCCTCTTCACCTTTCCATTCCATTACTGCCAGTGAGTTGGCATATGACGATGGTGCGCTCCGTACAAACTTCCGCCACATGGGCCTTGTGCATTGCACCTCATCAGGGTCTGTGGGTAAGTCTGCATTGTCCAAGTCATATAAAATCATCTCCCGCACAGCTAATTCTCTCAGGTACTGGATACCTCTTTCCATGGTAGTCCACTTGCTTGGTTGACATACAACATCTTCACTGAAGGGGTACCTCTCCCTCATGCCTGACAGGAGTCGCCTCCAGAGGCTGAGGGATTTGGTCTTTTTTCCAATTGCCTTGTCAATGCCACCTTCCCTAGACAGGGATCCCAGCTGCCTGGCTTCCCTACCCTGTAATTCCAGGCTACTGGCCCCGTTATCCCAGCACCAGAGCAGCCAGGTGACAATGTGCTCGCCTGAAAGTTGGCTAAAATCTTTTTGCATATCCCGCAGCTCACTCAAGGATAGGGATCGGGTGATTATCTCTGGTTCTGCATCTTCCTCCTGTTCTCGTGATGACCCTGGTTCATCATCATCCCTTACTAAGTGAACTGATTTCTTTGTGTACTTCCTCTTCTTCTGCATGGGGGCAACTGATACTGGCACGGATTGGTTCCCTGGTTCAGCGGCAGTGGCTGCCACAGGGGTTGGAGTAGCTGCAGTGGCTGCCACTGGGGTTGGAGTAGCCACAGTGTCTCTTGCAGGGGTTGCAGTAGCTGCAGTGCCTGTCACAGGGGCTGCAGTAGCTGCAGTCTCTGTCGGTCTGCTCTCCATCTCTTTCCCCTGAGGGTGCTGCATAATTCTGAGCAGTGCCTGGTAGATACTGGCCAGGGCCCAGCACAGCGCGGTGAGTTGTGCCTCTCTAGAATAGCCACAGCATTTTCCCTTCAGATATTCTACCACTCTATCTGGGTCTTGTAATTGTTCAGGGGTGAAGTCCCAGGCCATGGGAGGTAAGAAGTTCTCTGGGTACCTGCCCATGTTCTCCCACAGGCCATGCCACCCCTGACTATCCAGACTCAGAGCAGATCTCTGGGTGGTAGTCTTAAATAGTCGCTTAACCCTAAACAAGACCTGGAACGTATTCAGGAGACATAACACTAGGAACATGCTGGTTTGAGCATCCCAAGGATATTCAGAATTCTCAAAAGCTGTCATACCTTACCCGAAGGAGAAAAGGGAGGCAAAAGAGCTGGGGAAAGTGTCCCCCCCTGTTTCCCCCATAGGCTGGGTGTGATTATTAATAAATTCTGAGAGATGGTGCCCAAGGTACGGACAGGACAGCAATACCACATAAACGCCCCAAAGTAACTGTCTAACAAGTGATGTTATCATCTCATAAGCCGATATTGCACAGGACAGCAAAATGATAATCCTCATCCCTCTCCCAGAAGTAACAAACATCATCGCAGGCAGTACATAAGCCATATAGGAATTCACATAACACAGCCATGAGAACAAACCAAGCAACATGATGACCAGTGACTATTTACCTAATACAATAAACGCATACAACAAATTCGTTTTTTCAAGCTCTAGTTGGATTCTGTTGTTATCTCAACCCTTCGAGCCCCACGTTGGGCGCCAAAAAGGACTGTCGTGGTTTAGCCTCAGACGGCAACAAAGAACCATGTGCCGCTCGCTTGGGCCTTCCTAATACAGGAAGAATCAGAAGAAAAAAAGCAAAACTCTTGGGTTGAGACAAAGGCAGTTTAACAGAACAGCAAAGGGAACAAGAAAACAACAACAATAACACGGATAGAGGAATGTACAAACATGATTACGGAACCGCTGCTCCCCGCCCCTCACCGACCAGACCAGGATGCCCCAGCCTGCTCCAAGTGGTGACTTCCTGCCCCCTCCCCCAGCAGATCAGAGTGGGCATGGCTCACATGGCATGGAATACCTGTGTCCCTGCCGGACTCTCGGAGAATTAACCCTGTCCCCGCCAGAACCAGGACAGACACCAATAAAAATATGTTTTTCTGGAATACATTTTACCTTCTTGTTATATATTTTCTCTAGCACAATAGTGATAAGATGCTAAACATATTAAAACCATAGTTCCTATTTACCAGTGACCAACTACTCTCATTTGTATCAGATCACAATTTTTTTCTTTCTCATTTCTCGAGTACGTAGTAAATCTAAGCACATTTATTTATGTGAAATATTTATTAGTATCTTTGTTCATTTATATCAGCTCACATGCAGTACTAAATAGTATTTATTATTTCTAAGTCATCTACAACATTCAAAGTGCTTTGCAGTCTAAAATGTATCCCCTTTCAGGGAGACTGTAAAAGAAGACTGTAATGTAGAAAGACAACATGAATAAACTATGGGAAGGAGAAAAGAAGTATGACAGAACACAGCAGAGAGGCACACATCTTTATATAGGGGAAAATAATGTCTGCAAATTCGATCAGAGGAGTGTAGGTAAGGGAAGGTGGAAGCAGATAGCTTGCTGTCCTGGTTTGAGGTAGAACAGAACCAATTTTCTGTTCAGTAATTTTGCTTCTTAGCTAGGACTCTTCTAACTCTCTGAAATTAACAGCATATTGTGCAGAAAACTCTTCGTTCTCAGAGTGATAAGACCTGTTCATGGTTAATGATAAGTAATGGTATATGCAGAGAGGCTCCTGCTTATACTTATTGCTATAACAACCAAGGTCAGAAAACTTTATTTGCCCCATTGGAGGGTTGGAAGCAGAAAAGCGTAGAGGGGTCCCACCTGCAGGGAGGAGCGGACAGGACAGGTGACTAAAAATTGACCAACAGGGGTATTCCATCCCATCTGACCCATGCTCAGTATAAAAGCTGAGGGATCAAAGGGTCAGCTCTTCTTTTCTTCAATGTCTGACGTCTGAGGAGGACCCTGTCTGTTCATCTGCCTTTGATCCCGATCCGTGGGTTCCTGACTCCGGCTCTGGAATCCAGTTCCCATCTGTTGCCGAGTCCAGCCTGGGACTTCCCCAGTGCCTGACGGTGACATCATCCTGGGAGCTTGATATGGTTTTGTATATACTGTATCTATTTCATTATTTCCCTTTTATTTTATTATTAATATTTCATTAAAGTAGTTTAGTTCCTTGTAAACTCGTAAATCTCTCCATCCCTCTTCCTCCTCTCCTTGGAACAAGAGGTGGGGGGAGAGCATCTGTCATCCGTCATTGGCCAGTCCAGCCCAAACCACGACACTTGCAGAAAAGTCTGCTCCTTGGTAATTTCTCTTGGGTATGAGCATTAGTCCATTTTTTTAGAATCCTTTTTTCAAAGTTAAAATAAAGTTATTATTAAAACAGTCTCTCTGACTTGTAACTCATGACACAGTTCATGCATTATCAAAAAAAGGTTGTCCTTTCTTTGAAGCTTATAATAGAAACTGAACCTTATAAAACTTGAATAGAGAGGATAGTGAGAGGGTATAAGTAATGTTGTCACTAAGTTCCTAAAATGGAAGTTAATAATCCTAATAAGAGCACTGCTTTGTGCTCATTGCATGAGTATGTTCTAGCAGAGGAGAGAAGAAGAAAGGAATAGTGTGGGATGAATCAAAAACCAGCTCATTTAAGTGTCTGACTCTCCAAACTCTGCCAGTGATTTACAGAAAGAAACAGCCTTAACTTTATTTACAATGCCAAAAGGATAGATGCAGAAATTTATGGGGGAAAAAAACAACCCTTCCTCCAGCTTCAGACTTTCTAAATTAGAAAGCTGGAGGGATTCACACCATCCCACTTGAGATGCATAATTTAGTCAGCTACATTAAGCAGTCTCTCTGAGCTCCCTCACAAGTCATAGGAGACAGGTAGTTTTCTGTGAAGGCAAGGTAAAGTGTCTAAGTTAGGTGCCCCAGTTAACAGGAGTCTCAGGAACTAGCTGTCTAACCTGGCCACAGCTGCTGGGGGTAATATTTCACCTAAGGTTGAAATGCAACAGATTCTATATTACCTGACATTTTTGATGCTGAAATCATAGATTTTCACTATTGGGATTAGAGTCAAACTCGTGAGATGGATATTTCAGCAAACTCATCTGGTACACAGCTGTGGCATCAAAAGGGTAATTTTTTTAGGCATAATGACAAAACACAACAATACCTTAGGAGCTAACAAAAAGCAAAGGGTTTAGAGCTCTAAGGTACTCTAAGCTATAGAAACTATTAATCATGCTAAGAAATACATAGGAAGACTGAATTGGCTGCACAGATGTGAGGCACAATCATACACTAAAAATGCATTATAATACCACTACAATTATGCCACTAGAGCTTTCCCTGAGGGAGGTAAGCTTTAGAAATGACTCCAAGACCAGAAAGCCAAGAGACGTGTGATCTGACAAATCAAGATCTAGTAGCAGCTACCTGCAGAATTATAAAAATGCAGACTAGACTCCTAATGCATGAGGACCATGAATTCTGTTTTATAATAGATGCCTGCCTTTAACTTGAGGGAGTTAAATGAGCTAAAGCCCTAACTTCCAACCTTAGCATACTTCCCAGTGAGCTAAATTAATCTCAACCTGCAACTTTGCTTTGAAGGGATAGACTTGGCCTTCAATTTGTGCAATGCTTGCAAAATCCTTAATAGACTATAATAAAACAGGCCCAGCAGAAGCTCAGGACGGATGCTTTAAGAAGTATGGGGTCTGAATTCTAGTTTTGCTTTTTAATAGAGCTTTCATGCAGTAAAACCTGTGCCAGCAAAATGAAATTATTCCAATGCATGTGCATAATTACTTGTAATCTGCTTTGAAAGAAAAGTGGATGATACATTTCCGTTCTATTTTCAAGTGATCAAAACCCTGTGGCTGCGTCTGATCCACTGTGGATCTGTATGTCCTACAGCAGGAGACAGCATGTATCTCCCTAGTAATAACATGATAATGAATATACTGCCAAGAAAAACATTGAGCTGAAAAGAAGTATGAATAAGCCTTTAACTTTTATGATTTGATTCACAAAGAAATATTTTATAACTATGGACACAGTTGTTTAATATAAGGGCAAGATCATTTCTTGCACCATATACCTGCAGATGGTGAAAGAGGGGCACAAATTGTTGCCACCTCCCTTGCACGGAGTAGCTACAGTGCGCATCGCTGTAAGCAAGAACACAGTTAGGGGAGACCTTGTTCTTTTTTTCCCTAGCATGGACCCCTGCATGAGGGGACCTGTCCCAGAGATTATAGGATTCAAGAATACCTGTGTAGAATCTGCACTAGGAGTCTGTATATGCCCAGCAACAGGCTCAAAGACCAGTTAGAATAGCGCACATTATCTGCTTGAATTTGAGCAAATATTAAATATATTTAATCTTCCATTAATATGCTAACTTTGCTGATATCACAGTTCACTTTTTTTTTTTGGCTAGCAGTTCTTATTTTTCCAGTTATGTTTTTAACCCATGACTGTGATCTTTACAGTTGTCTTTCCTTTGCACTGCTCACAATGCTAAATAGGTACATCTTAGGCATTCGTGACAGGTGCTTGTCTGCCCTGTTTTCAAGGACTGGCAGAAACTCCACAGCCTCCCCAGGCAATCTATTCCTGTATTGCTCAAAATTAATGCCTTGTGGTTAGAAATTGCATGCAGTACTGTAGCCCTGACAAATCCTGAAAGGTTATGTGTGATGTCTTATAAGCTATACCTCTGTTTATTTAACAGTATGGTGTTTGCGTTTCTCATAACAGTCTGATACTGTTCACTGATCCTCTGTTAATCCCTCTCTCCTCCAATCCTTTTTTGCAGAACTGTTTCCTAGTCTGTTGTTACCTATCCTCTATTCAGGTAATGGATTATTTCAGTTTACATGCAGAGCTTCAGACTTCTCTCCATTGAATAGCATCCTTTTTTTTTTCATACCACAGCTTTCATTTGCTCACATCTATTTGAATTCGGAACTTGTCCTCTAATATACTTACAGGTCCTCCCATCCTTATGCAGGAATAGATTTAAAAAGCATATATCATCATCTAAGTCAATGGTGATTCTAGGTCAAGTCCAGGTGTATGACATGTACTTTCTTTTGCCAGGTTTTTAACTCATGATAAATCCATATAGGTTGTTTATCTGTTTCCTTGTAGATGACCATGAATATTTTGGTTATTTGTACTATTACTTTTCTAGGAATTGAATTTGAGCAGAAAACCTGTAATTCTACACTTTCTGTTTCCTCATTTTGAAGACCAGCACCATGTTTCCCCTCTATTCATCCATTCACTTTGAGTTATTTAGAGGTAACTGCTAATGAGTTGTAAGTTGTATTTGGTGGCTCTTTGAGAATGACAAATGAAATTTATTAGTTCCTGGAAATAGTTCTGGGTAATTTGAAAATATTTAAGATTATCTATTCCCATTTAAAGATGAGAATTTTTCTCTGTTGATGTCATTAATTGTGATAGCATCTTTTGTTAGTGAAAACGAGTGCAAAAGGTATTAAATGCTTTGGTCGACTTTGTCAAACTCTCCCTGATAATTCTGACCCTTTGCTGAACAGCACAACAGGCCTTTCTCTGGTCATCCTCCTAGTATCAATGCCCTTATGGTTTCTTGTTTTACCTGATGGATCTTGCTTATTGCATATTAATTTGGTTCTTGACTTTTTCCTACATGCTTGAATTATTTATTTATTCTTGTCACCATAACCTGCAGAGGGAGTCACCAGATATCACAACTTCTGTGTGCTCCTGCAAGTCGCAGCTGTGAATCTGCCTCTGAGCTGCATGGATATTTCTGTTCAGTCTGTCACTGAGGCTAGAGCTTCACCTGTCACCATCACCTTTGGTTATGCTGTTGTTACCATCCTGTGGAATGGAAACACTTAAACGTCATTCTGGTTTTAGAGATATCACCAGTTTTATATTTTAGATCACTGGAAGTATAGGAAATACCACTGGAATCTGCAGCATATCTAGGATGAGTTCATTATAACAAACTTTTAAAATGCCTCTGCTATACTTCTTTAACATGATTCAAAACACAGTCACCCCCATATAGTTAAGACAGACCCCATCTCTCAAAGTGACAGTGGCATTTAGGCTCCTAAATAATTCTGGGGATCTGGACCCTGGATATATTTTACAAGTGAGTGGACACAGTATGCTGAAATGTTGATACAATTTCCCTTTACTTTTTGCAGTAGTACACACACCAAACCTCACACTACCAGCAATGTTTTTAGCAAAGTGTACTATTAATGCAAATTAAATTACACTGCATGACATTAAGCCACTCGGGAATTTTCCAGGGCATCAATTTAGCAACATGTGCTTTCAATCACTATATGTTCTGTTCCCTTGGAAACTAATAAAATACAATAAATTAAACATAAGCTGCAGCTTTTCTTTTGGGTGCGCAGAAGTCAGAGTTCATTTTCTTTTTGACAATCAAGAGCTTGCCTGTAATTTCAGACATTGTGCTTGTATTTTTCTGAATGACAACAAGCAGCATCAGGAGACAATTCCCTGTCTACCTTTGTGGCCTTTCTTCACAGATTGTCACTCTTCGCTTATCTCTCCCTTATTCCTGCTGTCCTGTATGGCCTTCCCTTGGACCTCCAAGCTAAAAAGTCTCTCGTCCACCTTTCTTTCCCTCAATGCCTTATGGGTATTTCTGCTCAGGAGACAAATGTGTTTAGAGCTCAATCTCAAGGGAAACTAGGTCTAGTTATCTAGCAGAGATTTGAGGTCTGTGGCCACACAGCTGTGGCAAGCCTAGACCTATGTGAAAATAGGTGCTTGGATCCAGATGGAGTCCAGCTATGTTAGTGTGGTGAGGCATCCAAGGTAGTAAGCCCTTGGCTAAGTGCATTAGTTCAGGTGCAGTGTTGGACTGACACTGACAGACTGTGTTTGGACACGGGTTGGCTTATGTTAGCCTGTGTGGATGTCTCCAGCACTTCCATCTTTGGGGACAATGAGAGAAGGTTTGTCCACATCTGTCATAACAGTGGTACTCTAGCATGTGAATGAGGCAGAATTGGGTCATGTAAACCCCAAACTGTGATCCTTAACCCATCCATTCAGATGGTAGCTCGACTTTGTTGGTGCCTCAGTTTGTGAAGAAAATATCCTGGAGCAAGGGAAGAGATTAAGGAAAAAGAATTGTGAAAGCCTGTGATTTTCTCTTTATTCTTGTTATTTTTATGTCTTTTTTTAGTTGTCCTTCAGTTCTTCAAGCCTTCTGCAAGTCTTCAGTGAAATTTAAGTTTTAAATAGTTGCAAATAAATGGAACTCTGTTCCCATTCTCCCTGCAAAACAACTCAAAATCTACAAGACCGTATAAACACAATCCCAATTTAGAGTTTTTTGAAATGCCATGAATTTTAAATGAATTTTATTACAGGCAGGGAGATGGTGGGCTGGCACATGAATTCTGACCCCTTTATTCATAAAAACTAGTGCTTCACAAATAGCAGTGTCCATGATAATGAAAACTTGCACACGCAAACACACACACATGCACACACATAACTGGAAGGTACTGAGAGTGTGAAGCAGGGATAACAAAGGGGCTGAGAAGAGATGAAATGGAGGATTTTCTTTTAACAGGCTTTTACAGAAAGCTTATTTAATGTCATGCTTACTTCTAAATTAGGGATGATTTAGCTGCCTCAAGTACTGCAACCTCCAAAAATGTTTCCAGAATGTAGATGGCAAAGGCATAACACACTTATGGGTACCGCCCCTCAGCATCTCTCTCTGTGTTTAGGGCCAGCTATTTTCTTTTGAGAAATCTGTCAGGTAGTTTGTAATCATCAGTGTGTGTTATCTTAGAAGGTGTCTATTTCACATTTTGTTTTAGTAGTTAAAAACACTGTAGCACTTTTTTAAGAGTCTCTGTAAATTTACTTTCAGGAACATATTCTTATTAATCAAAATCATCTGCTGGGTTTACAGACTGCTTTCTTTGCAGAATTGTTTTTGGAAGCTTCACCAGTGTAATTCCAGGGATGATTTTGGCCCCGGTGCTTTAGAATCTGGGCCTGCAGGGGGACTCCTCTTCGGGAGGAAGAACTTATATTGCTAATACATAGTCCTCTGCCAGAATTAGACCCTTATTCTCCAAACTACCTCTATTATTTAAGCTTCTGCTTAACTTTAAGCATGTGCACACTGACACAAATGTTAAATACTTGAATTCTTTATGCATTAAGGTCCCCAGAACACTGTATTTGCTCAGGACACAGAAGGACAGAAAGGCTCCGAATATATGGACCAAGTATGGCAGGCGATGATATGGGAGTAGATTGCTGCTTGGAGAGCATACCCAGTGTACCATGCAGCCCTGCCTCATACAGCTTCCTCTGTCCTGAGGTGGAGAGGAGGCAATGAAAAGAGGCAAGAGACAAAAGGAGGGAGTCAGCTGGACAGACAGAAGAGCCTCAAGATGTTGTGGTAGGCAAGGAACGAGATAGTGTTGGTTGCAAAGGTGGATAGCAGTTCATTTTCAGGGAGGAGGAAGTAAATACAAAGCCTTTGATGTTACAAATTTTAGCGTATATGTTCTATCATTCCTCTGCCTTCCCTGCTTTAAGAAGTGAGTACAGGTACTGGTGACTGCTAGTGTTTTAACACTATTGACTTTCTGCTGAGAAGTATTTAATACTGTTAAGATCTCTCTGTCCAAGGATAAGTTCAGACCTGCTTGTTGTAGTGAAGAAGAGCAGGTCCACAGCCCACCTTTAGTACAGCTATACCTGCTCTCTTCCTTCTGCTTGAATGGTAAAATGATGAGCTTAGACACTCAGAAAGGAAAGTTGAGGAAAGTTGAGCTTTTCAAAATCATTTATGGGATTTAATTTTTTAGGTTTTTTTCTGAAATCCCAGAAGCTACATCTTAGAGAGGAGAGTTTAAGTTTTGTAGGGAACAGAAAACAAAACTAGAGTAGATCTAAAGTAATCACAAAAAAAATATATATATATTTGTAGGTTAAAGCCCTAAACCAATCTGTTAATTTGAAATGGGGATATTTTAGTGTGGACAAGCAAATGAAAGAGCAATAAATGCTATAAATATTTTATCCTGTACACCATGCTGTCAAATAAAAACAGAAAAATGAAGGACATTTTCTGGTTCCAACTGCTGACTCCACTTCTTTTGTAATCAAACAAAAATATAATTTGTTGATATGTAACAGGCCATGTATGATAGCAGCAGGATTTTAAAAGCAACTTATTTTTTTCTGAAAGAAAAGTGGGAGTAAAAAAAGCAAATCAGGCTTAGTGTTAAATCTTTTTAAAGATTTAACATTTGAGAAGAAGAAAATTAGAAAATTGAAGGAGGGAAAGTGCAAATTGCTGGACACAAAGAAAGGTACAGTGTAGGAGGTAAATCAGAGATCACAACATTTCAGATGTTGTTCTAGCAAAGGCACTAAAATAAGGGGAAAAAAGGCACATTGTCCAACAGGAAATTCTGATATGTTGAAACTTATTCCCATTCCGGACTGGCATGAAAATATGGATTTATTTTTTTTTGTGGAAAAAAAAAAGATTTTTAAAGGAAGTTTTTGTCCCATGTAGTTATAGAGAACTCTGAAAACAATGTGTTATGAGTGACTCCAGCGTCTCAAAATCCAGACAGAAAACAAAGCTGTTTTTTAGATTGTCTCTTCAGTTTTGGTAGCTGAAACCTGTTTTATCTGAATACTTGCTATTAGTTAATAACTGAATAACAAACCCAGTCTTTTCAGGTACCTGAATGATGCATAAATCTAATTCAGAGTCTTCTGAATGAAAATGCAGACTTTTCACTACATCCAGTAGGTTTTGGCTGTACCTCACCACTACATAGGAAATTTCCCAGAGCAGCACACTTGCAGGAACTGCACAAAGACTCCTCTTCTTGCTTTGCATAAATCAAAACCCCAAGGCAAGCCAGCTGCTGCTGGGGGCAACTGTGAGAGGGGCAGAGGCGCGCAAAGGAGGTTACTGCAGGGGGGCAGGGCATTCTCTCCAGAAAGCAATAGCTGCCTCATCCCCTTGGCAGGAAGAATAGCAAGTGCCTCATTCACATCACAGTAAAGTTCAAGTTTGCCTACACTGCTAAAACACCTTTAGCTGCCTTTGTCCGACCCTAATGTGTTAGCTGAAGCAAAGGTACTATCTACATAAGTGATCTGGGATGGATTCAGCTTTGGTGTCTACCAGGTGTGTGTCTACTGTGGTGGCTGGATGCATAATTTCCCATTACAGAGAATAGTCAGAGATCTTACTCAGCTGACTAAATGTAGGTGTCTACTCTAAGGAGAGATAAATTGGCTTCTAGACTACACTGACTGGGTTGACTAGATATCCACTGACTATAAGGGAAGCCTGGACAACTTACCTAACCTAAACACCTGCTCTGTAGATACTAATAATTTGATGAGATGAATTTTACCCAGGATATCCTTCAAATGACTACATAAAATGCACCATATGTAAACTTTAAAACTGTATAAAGTAAAAATAGTAAATGTTTCTTTGGTTATCCCTAGGACTGCCCATTGAACATTTTTGACTATGGTTTTAAAAGCTCATTTAAAAGGTTATGATTTCTTGACAAAACTCATGAAATGTCAGTTTGTATACTTCATCCTCATCTAAAACCTCATATGTGTGTGTTCATGAACTGACCTCATCTAGAGACAGTAAAAAGGACAGTAAGAGTGGACTTCTGAATCTGAGCAGAATATAATGACAGTTTGCTAATATTGTATTTATACTTGAACCTTGCCCTAGTCACCATCTTTTTGTTTTTCTTTACAACATTCTGAATATATAGTTACCTGTTCACGATATGTCTCTGTGCAAAAAAGGCTTGTTTAAGAAAGAATGTTCCTCTATGTTCTAATATGCAACAGATATAAATATATTATGATTTCTTTTTTTATAGAATTATATGTATTTTGGAGAAACAAGATTACTCACTTTTGCTTCTTTAGCAGTGAATTTTCTATCCATGCTATAAAATATTCCCTGCATGGTTGTCATGTTAAAATAATGCTAAGAGTGGAAGAGCTGACGTATCTACAGAGCTTTTGGTGGAAGTGCAACTGCAAGTTTTGATTGTCTCATTCAATGAACAAGTAGCAACATCTTGTCACCCAAATTCAGATCTCCTGAGAGCAACATCTGATCTTCTTTAGCAGTCTATTGTAAAGGTCATTATTCAATCTTTTATATGTTAATGACTTTGAATGCCTTAATTTTTCTGAAACGACAAAGCTATACATTTTTGCCTGATGACACTGCCATTTGCAATATTGCTACTAATCCTGTCATGGCTACTAGAGTAATATGATATAACAGTGTTTAAATGGATTATCAGAAACCAAGTGCATGTAAAACCAGCTGTACAGAAATTGCCTTCTTCCCAGTCAAACTTTAGCATAGCAGCTTTTTCTGAGGGAAGCTACAGACCATTTGCTTTTTAACAAATGGCTCTGAAATAGCAGATGAAAGCCATTTAAATGTGTTGTGCATTACACATTACAATGTTGCATAAAGAATAAAAGCTTATTTTTGTGAAATAATGACTATCTCATTTAAAACGGTTGGGGTACAGAGTATCTGACAGCTTTCACTGGACACAACAGGTCAGATTCATTCAGGGAGTAACCTTGTGGTTGACCAATGTCTGTCAAACACTATGTCACAGAAGACTATGGAGTTCCTGTATTTTGAAAGTATCCTTAGTGGTGTGGTTTTATGAATATATTTCAAATGTGATATTGGAATATAAGAAATTTTTCCTTTGGTCATTTCAGAATGTGTAACACAAGAATCATGTGTTTACGGAAAAATTATGCATGATGGGTGTCGTGGTTTAGCCTCAGACGGCAACAAAGAACCACGTGCCGCTCGCTCGCGCCGGAACCGCCGCTCCCTGCCGCTCGCCGGCCAAACCGGACCCGGGACGCCCCAGCCCGCTTTTAAGCAGCAACTTCCTGCCCCCTCCCCCGGCAGCTCAGGGTGGGCGTGGCTCACATGGCATGGAATACCAGGAAAAATTAACCCTATCCCCACCGGAACCAGGACATTATCCACCCCTTATTCCATACCATCTATGCCATGCCCAGCAGGTTCCAATGAATTGCCACCACTTTCCCCTGTTATATATATATATATACACACATATAATGCCCTTAGTTTATGGGCCATCCCTCCAAAGTGTCCGTTGAGTTCTTTTAATCCACGGCTTTGGGCTCCATCTGTTAGAACAGTCTCTCAGGGCAGGTGAGATGCTGGGTGGTGCTGGTCTGTTGCATGCAGTCCGTGGGCTAAAGATGTAGATCTTGAGGAAACTGCTGGGCGCCAGCTGCTGAGATCAGTTCGTATCCCATCATCCCTGTGCCTTACTTGTAGTACAACTGATAGCAATTATAGCAATGAGGACATACAGTGACAGTGTTACTTAGCAATTAACAGCACACAATCTGATTCATTGGCTATTCTCGCCCAAAATCAGATCCCCATGAGGTACACATCGGACTTCCCCATCCTGCCGCATCACCCACCAAGTGCACCCAGGTCCTTGGGCAAAAGCAATCCCACGGATGGGTTTGCCTTTGCCTGAGGCAGGACTAACCCAGACTGTCGTCCCTAGCATATTCTTCATGTGCACTACGGGGACTTTATCCCCTTCTACAGTACGTGGAAGTTTTGATTGGGCAGGGCCAGCCCGATTGTTAGATCCCCTGGTGTTAACTAGCCAGGTAGCTTTTGCTAAATGTGTATCCCAGTGTTTGAAAGTCCCACCACCCATTGCTCTCAGTGTAGTTTTTAACAGTCCATTGTATCGTTCTATCTTCCCAGAGGCTGGTGCGTGATAGGGGATGTGATACACCCACTCGATACCATGCTCTTTGGCCCAGGTGTCTATGAGGCTGTTGTGGAAATGAGTCCCGTTGTCCGACTCAATTCTCTCTGGGGTGCCATGTCGCCACAGGACTTGCTTTTCAAGGCCCAGGATAGTGTTCCGGGCAGTGGCATGGGGCACAGGGTATGTTTCCAGCCATCCAGTGGTTGCTTCCACCATTGTGAGCACATAGCGCTTGCCTTGACGGGTTTGTGGCAGTGTGATATAATCAATCTGCCAGGCCTCCCCATATTTGTATTTCAGCCATTGCCCTCCATACCAAAGAGGCTTCAAACGCTTGGCTTGTTTGATCGCAGCACATGTCTCACATTCATGGATGACCTGTGCAATAGTGTCCATGGTCAAGTCCACCCCTCGGTCACGAGCCCATCTATATGTCGCATCTCTCCCTTGATGGCCTGAGGAGTCATGGGCCCACCGAGCTACGAATAGTTCACCCTTATGTTGCCAGTCCAGATCCACCTGAGCCACTTCAATCCTAGCGGCCCGATCCACCTGCTGGTTGTTCTGATGTTCCTCCGTGGCCTGATTCTTCGGTACGTGGGCATCTACATGGCGTACTTTCACAACCAGATTCTCTATCCGGGCAGCAATATCTTGCCATAGGTCAGCAGCCCAGATGGGTTTGCCTCTGCGCTGCCAGTTGCCCTGCTTCCACTGCTGTAACCACCCCCACAGAGCATTTGCCACCATCCATGAGTCAGTGTAGAGATAAAGTACTGGCCATTTTTCTCGCTCAGCAATGTCCAAAGCCAGCTGAATAGCCTTCACCTCTGCAAACTGGCTCGATTCACCTCGTCCTTCACTGGCTTCTGCAACCCGTCGTGTAGGACTCCACACAGCAGCCTTCCACTTTCGATGCTTTCCCACAATACGGCAGGACCCATCAGTGAACAGGGCATATTTCTTCTCATTTCCTGGCAGTTTATTATATGGTGGGGCCTCTTCTGCACGCGTCACCTCCTCCTCTGGTGACATTCCGAAATCCTTGCCTTCTGGCCAGTCCATGATCACTTCCAGAATTCCTGGGCGACTGGGGTTTCCCATTCGAGTTCGCTGTGTGATCAGTGCAATCCACTTACTCCATGTAGCATCGGTTGCATGATGTGTGGTGGGGACCCTTTCTTTGAACATCCAACCCAGCACCGGCAGTCGAGGTGCGAAGAGGAGCTGTGCTTCTGTACCAACTACTTCCGAAGCAGCTCGAACCCCTTCATATGCTGCCAATATCTCTTTTTCTGTTGGAGTGTAGCGGGCTTCGGATCCTCTGTATCCACGACTCCAAAACCCTAGGGGTCGACCTCGAGTCTCCCCTGGTGCTTTCTGACAGAGGCTCCAGGTAGGGCCGTTCTCCCCGGCTGCGGTGTAGAGCACATTTTTAACATCTTGTCCTGCCCGGACTGGCCCCAGGGCCACTGCATGGACTATTTCCTGTTTGATTTCTTCAAAGGCTTGTCGTTGCTCAGGACCCCATTTAAAATCATTTTTCTTCCAGGTTACTTGATACAGAGGGCTTGCAATTTGACTGTAATCTGGGATATGCATTCTCCAAAAACCCACAATACCTAAGAAAGCCTGTGTTTCCTTTTTACTAGTTGGTGGAAACATAGCTGCTATTTTGTTGATCACATCCATTGGAATCTGACGGCGTCCATCTTGCCATTTTATTCCTAAAACCTGGATCTCCTGCGCAGGTCCCTTGACCTTACTTCGCTTTATAGCAAAACCAGCGTTCAGAAGGATTTGGACTATTTTACTCCCTTTCTCAAAAACTTCTTCTGCTGTGTTGCCCCATACAATGATGTCATCAGTGTACTGCAGATGTTCTGGAGCTTCACCCTGTTCCAGCGCAGTCTGGATCAGTCCATGGCAAATGGTGGGGCTGTGTTTCCACCCCTGGGGCAGTCGATTCCAGGTGTATTGGACGCCCCTCCAAGTGAAAGCTAACTGTGGCCTGCACTCTGCTGCCAAAGGGATTGAGAAGAATGCATTCGCTCTATCAATCGTGGCATACCACTTGGCTGCCTTGGACTCCAGTTCATACTGGAGTTCTAGCATGTCCGGCACGGCAGCACTCAGCGGTGGCGTGACCTCATTCAGACCACGATAGTCTACAGTTAGCCTCCACTCTCCATTAGATTTTCGCACCGGCCATATGGGACTGTTAAAGGGTGAGCGAGTCTTGCTGATCACTCCTTGAACCTCTAGTTGACGAATCAGCTCATGGATTGGAATCAGAGAGTCTCGGTTAGTGCGATACTGCCGCCGATGCACCGTTGTGGTAGCAATCGGCACCTGTTGTTCTTCGACCCTCAACAACCCCACAACAGAAGAATCCTCCGAGAGACCAGGCAAGGCAGACAACTGTTTAACTTCCTCCGTCTCCAAGGCAGCTATGCCAAAGGCCCACCAGTACCCTTTTGGGTCCTTAAAATACCCTCTCCTGAGGTAATCTATACCAAGGATGCATGGAGCCTCTGGGCCAGTCACAATGGGATGTTTTTGCCACTCATTCCCAGTTAGGCTCACTTCTGCCTCCAGTACAGTCAACTCTTGGGATCCCCCTGTCACCCCAGAAATACAAATGGGTTCTGCCCCTCTATAGCTTGATGGTATTAAAGTACACTGCGCACCCGTGTCCACTAGAGCCTTATACTCCTGTGGGTCTGATGTGCCAGGCCATCGAATCCACGCCGTCCAATAAACCCGGTTGTCCCTTTCCTCCACCTGGCCGGAAGCAGGGGCCCCCTAATACTGGTCATAGTATCCATTACTCACTTCTTGCATAAATGACTTGGAAGTTCCTTCAAGAGGATCAGAAGCAAGATCAGGCCTTCTGCTTTGTCTGGGGAACGGCCCACTGGAAACTGGGGCGGCACTTTTCCTGGAGGGATCCCCTTTTGTGGTTGTCCTTCCTTGCAACTCCTGTACCCGTGTCCGCAGGATCCAAGTAGGTTGTCCATCCCACTTCCTCATGTCCTCTCCGTGGTCCCGCAGGTAGAACCACAGGGTGCCTCGTGGTGTGTACCCTCTGTACTCTCTCTCTTGAGTGGGGAAATGCCTGCTTCTAATAGCTGAGATGCTGGCCCGTGCAGGTGGGGAGTAGGACATATTCTCTTCAAGTTGCTGGACCTTCCGCGACAGTTTCTCCACAGCTGAGACAAGGCGGGAAGAGAGACTTTCTTCATATCGCCGGAGCCGGCCAGCTACCTCATCCACCGTTGGTCCCTCTTCACCTTTCCATTCCATTACTGCCAGGGAGTTGGCATATGACGATGGTGCGCTCCGTACAAACTTCCGCCACATGGGCCTTGTGCATCGCACCTCATCAGGGTCTGTGGGTAAGTCGGCATTGTCCAAGTCATAATAAATCATCTCCCGCACGGCTAATTCTCTCAGGTACTGGATACCTCTTTCCATGGTAGTCCACTTGCTTGGCTGACATACAACATCCTCACTGAAGGGGTACCTCTCCCTCACGCCTAACAGGAGTCGTTTCCAGAGGCTGAGGGCTTGGGTCTTTTTCCCAATCGCCTTGTCAATGCCGCCTTCCCTAGACAGGGATCCCAGCTGCCTGGCCTCCCTACCCTCTAATTCCAGGCTACTGGCCCCATTATCCCAGCACCGGAGCAGCCAGGTGACAATGTGCTCGCCTGAAAGTCGGCTGAAATCTTTTCGCATATCCCGCAGCTCACTCAAGGATAGGGATCGAGTAATTATCTCTGGTTCTGCCTCTTCCTCCTGCTCTCGTGATGGCCCTGGTTCATCATCATCTCTTACTAAGCGAACTGATTTCTTTGTGTACTTCTTCTTCTGTATGGGGGCAACTGATACCGGCACGGGTTGGTTCCCTGGTTCAGTGGCAGTGGCTGCTATGGGGGTTGGAGTAACTGCAGTGGCTACCACAGGGGTTGCAGTAGCTACAGTGGCTGACGCAGGGGTTGCAGTAGCCGCAGTGTCCATCGCAGGGGTTGCAGCAGCCGCAGTGTCCGTTGCAGGGGTTGCAGCAGCCGCAGTGGCTGCCGCAGGGGCTGCAGCAGCCGCAGGGGCTGCTGGTCTGGTTTCCATCTCTTCCCCTTGAGGGTGCTGCATAATTCTGAGCAGTGCCTGGTAGATACTGGCCAGGGCCCAGCACAGCGCGGTGAGTTGTGCCTCTCTAGAATAGCCACAGCATTTTCCCTTCAAATATTCTACCACTTTATCAGGGTCCTGTAATTGTTCAGGGGTGAAGTCCCAGACCATTGGAGGTGAGTAGTTCTCTAGGTACCTGCCCATGCTCTCCCACATGCCATGCCACCCCTGACTATCCAGCCTCGGAGCAGATCTCCAGGTGGTAGTCTTAAATAGTCGCTTAACCCTAAACAAGACCTGGAACGTATTCAGGAGACATAGCACTAGGAACACGCTGGTTTGAGTATCCCAAGGATATTCAAAATTCTCAAAAGCTGTCATACCTGACCCGAAGGAGAAAAGGGAGGCAAAAGGGCTGGGGAAATTATTAACAAATTCTGAGAGATGGTGTCCAATGTACGGACAGGACAGCAACACCACATAAACACCCCAAAATAGCCGTCTGAACAGTGATGTTATCATATCATAAACAGATAACGCACAGGACAGGAGAATGATAATCCTCATCCCTCTTCCAGACATGGTAAACAGCATCGCAGGGAGTACATAAGCCATATAGGAATTTATGTAACACAGCCATGAGAACAAACCAAGCAACATGATGACCAGTTATCTCAACCCTTCGAGCCCCACGTTGGGCGCCAAAAAGGACTGTCGTGGTTTAGCCTCAGACGGCAACAAAGAACCACGTGCCACTCGCTCGCACCTTCGTGATTATGGAACCGCCGCTCCCCGCCGCTCGCCGGCCAGACCGGACCCGGGACGCCCCAGCCCGCTTTTAAGCAGCAACTTCCTGCCCCCTCCCCCGGCAGCTCAGGGTGGGTGTGGCTCACATGGCATGGAATACCAGGAAAAATTAACCCTATCCCCACCGGAACCAGGACAATGGGCTAGGAGATTATTTACATGGTGCCTATTTTAAACTAAAGTCTGTGAGATTTTATGTGGGTTTATTGCTGTTTCTTCTGCAGTCAATGTGTTGTTTTTCATCCTATGCATCATTCCAAACTGAGCAGCCTCCAGGGGACAGTGTGGACTACTACTTTGTGTTGTCACCTAGTGTGCTGACAGAAAAAAACCTTTGGCACAGCTTTTCATTGGTGTTATGGTTTGAGAAACCCACAACAATTTATTGATGTTTAGACAATTATTCTATCACCCAATAGAATATTCTTCCACACAAGAAGGGGAATTGGGAAAAAACAAGGAAACACAAGGGTTGAAATATAAACAGATTTAATAGAATAAGACTAGATAATTAACATTCATAACACTAAAGAACAAATATTGATCCCGATACCAATATAAAATATACAAGGATTATACTCAGCCAATTATATCAGTAGGAAGCTGTGCACTCCCAGCAGTGGACAGCAAATGTCGGACACTGCATGTGCTACGGGTTCGGGAAGAAGGGAAGGCCTCAGGGGTCTGTCACCAGGGCAAGAAGTTCTCAGGATCGCAGACATCAAGGAAGAGAGAGAGAACTTCTCAGCAAATGTTGTAATTTATATTTATATTCATGGTATGAAATAATCCTGTTGGCCAGCTTGGGTCAAGTGCCCAGGTCTCATTCCTCCTCATCCCTGCACCTGGCTAACTCGAAAACACTGCGACCTTGAAACCCATATACCATATCTGGCTATAAAGTAAATATTTTCAATAATTCAGACACTAGAGTCTTCTAAAAGTGCAGTTTTCCCAGGCATTAGAAGATAAATTAGTCTCGTGTTGCTCAAACCAGGAAAATTGGTAACATATTCTGACAGACATGAGTGTGTCTCAGTCAAGCTGTTCAACATATAAAAGTGTAATTAAATATAATCGTTATCCATATTAGGGATGACAGTTGTGATGTAAATGTGCTCTTTTTTTAGGAAGTATTTAGTAACCCTTGTACTTTTCCTCATCAGTCAATTTTTGTTCTAGAAATTCATGCTGCAGTGGTAATGGGACAGGTCAGTTGTCTCAAAAAATCCTGTTCTTCAGATCCAAAATACAGTATTCTCATCAGCACATCAAAGGAGCCTTTCATGTTTGGAGTCTTACCTGCTCATATCTGATAATATAGGATCTTAACTCAAGGTGAGGATCACTGCAGGAGGGAGGGGGGACTGTCAGTGGGAAAATGAATGCTCCATATTGAGCATGTTTGATTGGGTCTGTCTGGAGTATACTTACTTGATTTGACCTTAGCTATGGTCTTTTCTGTTGTGGGTTTTGTGCAGTTATTTTTGTGTGAACAAAATCATCTAATGGAATAAGATGGGAGAAAATTCAAATGCAGGGAACGTTGCATTTTCTCACCATTTTCTTATTAATCATGAGAACAGATATTTCCCCTTAAGTTCCAAATGATCAGATCTATCAGTGAGAAAAGAAAGATCCTACCAACAAGGCTTTTTTTATAATGTTCCACTTAATCATATTTCTATGAAAGACAGTGATGAATAAAACAAGTAGGAAACCCCATCCTGGATCAGAGCAGATGAAAATGGACGCGCTATCCAGGAGATTAATTGAATTTGGCTCCTATTTGTATCAAATAGGATATTACAAACTTAAACCTAAATTCAAGGTGAGGCCACTCAGTGGAATAAAATGAGAGGGAGCAGGAACCGATGACTTCAGATGTTCAGTACTAAGTGGTTCCACTAAGTTCTCTAACCCCAGTCCTGGCTCTAAGGAAGTTTCAGTTGGTAAGGAGGTAATGAGTAAGGCTAGAATAGGAGGTGGATATCTCCCTCCAGCATTTTTCTCAGCTGGACCTATATAGCTATTTTTTTCAGACCCTTTTTGCAATACTTGTCACTGAAATAGGATAAAGATAATCCAACAAACACATAACTGGACATAGTAAATGGAAAACAGAAAAGCTAAGGTGAAATGGATTGCCAAAGTCATATAGTAGATCAGTAACAGAGATGGGAATAGGTTCTTGACTTCATACTCTCCACCAATCCACTGTTGTCTGTACTGTGCTATAGCAGCATCGGATGAACTTAACCAACAATATTTCCTGTTAGATTCGTGAACCCCAAATTCAGTTCTCACCTGAGAATTAGCCTTTTAAAACTAAACACAATGCCACCAAAAAGAAATGATACCTCATAGCTTTTGATTGGATTACAAACCAACAGAGCTGGCAAACTATGACCTAAGGCTTCATTTAGGTGTGTTGTTGGTGGAACCAGTGGTACTTGTAAATCGTACTCGGGAAAAGATAGCTGGTTGAAGATGAATTTTCAGTGGAAGGATGGTGACATCTAATTGTATTGCTCTTTGCGCAGTCATTCACATTATGTCTCAAAGCATGTTGGCAGTAGTTTGGCAACATTTTATTTTATATTGAATTAATTCTCTTTTTGAAAGCTTTAATACTTTATGCAGTATCAGCTTTTCACCAAACACAGTGGTTTCTGAATTTTTCAAATGTAATCGCTCCATTTGTCGTTGTACTGAAAAACATAAGTTGTCATAAGGAGTGATTAAGTAGGCTGTAAATAATGCTGTATCATAAAATATTTTGTAAATATTGTGATAACAGCTTAGACTTTTCTCTCTAAATTTATAACTTAAGTTCGTGAGATACTTGCATCAGAATGACATGGATTCTGTTTCAGCAGGGATGTAGCTCCAGGGAGTGATTTATCCCTCATAAAGAAAGTGTTAAGAAAGAATGGAACAAATCACCCTTAAGGTGCTTTTCTCTCTCTGGTTTGGTAATTAGTATAATCTAGATACCTAACTTTTCCACAGCTGAATTTAGGTAAGATGAGTCATACCTAAAGTGACTTTGATGATTATCTCTCATACAAAGTCAATAAAGTCTAGTCTGTTAAGCCATTGAAAGAACTGTTAGAAACATGGCTTAAAGAGAAGTTTGGACAATGAAAGATAAAAGATAGGGGTGTGAAGAGAAACAAAAGTAATATCTATAACAGAATATTAACCAGCACCAGGGTGTCCTGGTTTGAGCGACACAGGACTAATTTCTCTACTAATGCCTGGGAAAACTGCACTTTTAGAAGACTCTAGTGTCTGAATTCGTGAAAATATTTTCCCGATTCCCCTTCCCGGGTGGGGGGGTTCATCGGATGACAGAATAAATGTCTCAACAATAAATTGTTGTGGGTTCCTCAAACCATAACACAGTGCTTGTTTTTATTGCTGGAGCTAAAATATATAAATTACTAACCTGCTGGACCCTCCCAGATGGTTGTTTGGCATGGGCAGGGGACATTCCCAAAGAGCTGTTGTGTACAGGCCCCCCTGGTTTGGGAGCAAAGACAGGTTCGTAGTATGCTGTTCTGTGCCAGTTGCTTTACTAGTACAGTTGTAGTCTAAGTGTTAGTCTGCTAATGTGAGATGTATCAGTAAATTGACCTGTGACCAGAACATCAACAGATAGTTCAGGGATTTTAAGGGTAGGTTCCTGACACCTCTCTGAATGGGATCACCCGGCCAAACCGGTTTCAGAGCACAGAAGGTGAAATGCAGGGAGTTGTCATTCGACTCAGCTTCAGCTTGCCTTGACAGATCCTTATCTATGCAGAGATGACTGGGGGGGAGCTGCGGGAACGGGCTCAGCCCGGATTGCTTTATCACAATTGGATTGCTGCATCACAATAAGAACCGAAACCCAAATGGAGCCTTGAATAGTCCCTTAACAAAGAAAATGCCCTGAGTCCCATCCCACCACTATCCAGCGATTTTGTGTACCAGGCATCACAAAATTAGCAGTACAAACTAAGGGGCAATCACACCACCAGAGATAAACATTCCAGATAGTGTAATCCACTCAGGGACAATCCTGCACGCCCATCAAATCAGAAAATATAAACAGTAAGGTTTGTGGAGAAATTTGGGGAGTCTTCCAACGATACAGCTGGCCTGTAGGAGATTCTTCCCCCCCTTGTCCAGGACGCTGTACAAGGTAACTTCCCAGGGATTTAGTGGCCTTACCTGAGAGAGAGGGTAAGTGATTTAAGAAACACACGTACGGTATTTGACATGCTTTAAGATCGTGATTAGTGCACTCTTTTAAGGTATTAATACCTAGCGCGCTTGTAGTTTGTGTTGATACTTTTCGGGATCACTTGTAGGTTGTAATAGTGTATTCTGTGAATTGCTTTTTAAATTGCAATAGTGCATTCTCCGTTGTATCCATAAAACCTGCAATAGTGGCGTTATCGGACCTGTGAGTGAAGTCCAAATAAATTGTTAATTTGAACCTCTCGGTGAAGTCTTTTTCTCTCCGTCACACTCTTATCTAACGTTATAGCCACTATCAGGGTGCAGGAAACATTTAAAGCCTTTGAATAAAGTAGGGAAAATAAAAACAGTCCTTAAAAGATTCACTCGCTTCATCACATATTCAGTTTCTGTACTGAACTTCTTGAAAGTTTAAAATATCCTGTTCAAAAGTTGTTCACAGTGTGGTATGGCTGCAAGGCAGGCAATTCTGATTGACAACATGACGAAAAAGGTTTTTAAAAGTGGTAAAATGTCAGTAATCCTGGTGTATGTAATAAAGTCCCTTGTATGAAATAACGGGTACAGTCTGGCCACATATCTCTGAGAGAAATGAAAAACTGGAGGAAGTACAAGAAAGGGCTGTTAAGATGATCAGGGAAATGGAGACCTGTCTGTTTGAGAAGAGCTTGTTTAGTCTCTGTCAATGAGGACTGAGAGGTGATATGACTGGTCTCCATCAATATTTTAGAAGGCAATCATTGGAGAAGGAAAAAAAGCTAATTAAACTAAAGGACAATGTTGGCACAATGACAAGCAGGTATAAATTGACCATGAATATATTTAAGCATGAAAAGAGAAGAGCATTTCTAACCACCAAAGAAAAAAAGTTCTGAAACAGGAGATACAGCAGCAAAATGCATAAGAACAGTAATGGTGACAGTTTGTATAAGTTTATGACATGGCTGGCTGTGATCAAAGGGAACAGTTTCAATATCTTTACCTTGGCCAGTGTCCTTTATCAATCAAGGGGAAAAATGGCTTACAGAGGAACTTGGAGATTGCAGTATGTGGGATAAGGAAAAGGAGGGAGGTTGCTCCCTAAATGGTCAGATCTAAGGCTTTGTCCCTTCTGCTTTAAGTGTGTTTCTCAAGGGAGGAGTCAAATTTCATTTATGTACCTAGAGAGAAAAAAGCCTGGAACTGCCGAGAAGAACATATGCCTATGAAAAACAGAAGACTTAAAATCTTCAAACTCATATGACTATCCCAATTTAACTAGTTTGCCTCCCTTCCCTTCTGCTGAAGAGTGGCTGGATTCAAAATTAAACATCCAAAGTTTAAATGCCTGATACTTAACTATGTTGCAACTTAACATTTAAATCTGTTTTTTATTAAATAATTTGTGAGCCTTAACCAAAGGACAGCTTTTGTTTACCTATGCATTAACAGTATTTTACTTCCTCTTAAAGGAAACAATGGGTTTATATTCTATATTCTAGAGTCACAACAAGAAAGCGAAGCAGCTGCCAAATTGCTGAAAGCACGTTTACAGGACCGAGGCTGGGCAATTAATCCAAAGAAAATACAGGGCCCTAGTACTACTGTACAAGTTGTGGGACTAGTTTGGCATGGACAGATTAGAGAAATACCAAATAAGGTACAGCAAACAGTCCAGTGATTTCCTGTACCAAACACAGTAAAACAGTTACAGACCTTTTTGGGACTTTTAGAGTATTGGAGGACTTCTATCCCACATCTGGTGATATTAATGTGCCCTCTGCAGAAATTAACTAGGAAGAAAGTTGTTTGGCAGGAGACCAAGCAACAAGAAGCAGCCTTTGATGCCTGCAAAAATGCTTTGATTGAGCATGCACAATTATACACTCCTAAGCAAGGATATCCTTATGATTTAGAAGTAACAAATCCAGATGATATAGTCTCATGGGGATTGTGGCAGATGACTGGGATGAAAAATCAGAAAGAACCTGTTGAATTTTGGTCCAAGGCATTACAAGGCTCCACCATGTAAAAACAAATTTTAGCTGTAGTTTGGGCACTACAAGAAACTGAAAGAATCACAGGCCAAGACAGCCTGTCTGTACACACACCCACACCTATTCAGGGGTGGGTTACTGATGATTCCATTAGGGTCCATGCAGGGGTATCTCAGGCAGCCACACATTGGAAATGGGAACATTATTTACAGCAACAATTTCTACCAGGAATACCACCTGTAACAACTCCACACACCACTCTTCTAGAAACTGTATCATTTAATCATATGCCCACACTAGGGGAAACTCTTCCCCTTGGAGATATCCCTACATCTCCTGTGGAGGAGGCTTCCCCTTATGACGAGTTAACAGAAGAGCACAAAAAAGATGCTTGGTTTACTGATAGAAGTACAACACCTCCAGTACAAAACATGGTGAGGATTGAAATCCTTCCAGATAGTCTCTCTCACAAAATATTAACTATAGGGGAAATGGAATTGCTTACACCAATGGATTGCGTGGCGGGACTGTGACCTATTAGTCTAGACATGAAGATTCATATAATAACCCCTGAGAATGCCATATGGTTTTGTACCCCAACTTCTCTTCTTATTTTACAACCTTGTTAATATCAGATTCTTGAGTTCTTGTATTTCAGGTATCTTCGATGAATACCTGTGTCTTATCTAGAGGAGATGGCATTGGAATGGTGTTATTGGTGTCACAAACCAAACATCAAATTGAAGTTCAATCTGAAAAACCACAAGCCATAGCTCTCCAGTCTGTGTGGGCAATTACCCCACATCAGGTTATCAAACTCAGAGTAATATTAGCTGAAAGAGCTGGAGCATATATATTACTGGAAGGAGATGACACTGCTGTTTTTCTCCCCTATCACAGGTTGGCTCGTCATGTTTTGTAATGTAGTACTACAAACACATGCCCTGGATGCATTTCCGAAGATCAACATGTAAATAATTAATTTGGTTAGCCTCTACTGTAACTAATTCATCTGCCTTTTATATTAAGGGAAGATTAACAGCTGCAGATCTTTTGATGTGTTTCAGTGGCGTGTCAACCCCAGCAGCTGTATTATAGAATTATGTTATGCTAAGTGATTTTGATATAAATGTTTCTCATTGCTATCTTTTCTGAGTAGGTAATGGCTGTATGCCAATGAATATTACAAAATCGACTGATGGTGGATTATTTCCTCCCTCAACACCAGAAACACTGCTTTGATTTTGAAAGCATGTGTTGCCTCAACAATCAGCCATCATAGAGGACAACATGCAAAATTCTCCAGGATTTAATGCATTAAATGAAACAACCTACTGGTGGTGCCTGGCTGGCTGAGTGGTTTAATTCCCTGACAGGAAGAATGCAACACCTGATTCAAAGCATTATTGTAGAGATATGTTTAATCCTTTTCCTATATATGTTTATTGCATGCCTCTGTAAATTACCCTGTGCTACACCTTCCAAACCTGTCGTGGTTTAGCCTCAGACGGCAACAAAGAACCACGTGCCGCTCGCTCGCGCCTTCCTAATACAGGAAGAATCGCAAGAAAAGGCAAGACTCTTGGGTTGAGACAAAGGCAGTTTAACAGAACAGCAAAGGGAACAAGAAAACAACAACAACAACACCGATAGGGGAATATACAAACACGATTACGACCCGGGACACTTCCTGCCCCCTCCCCCGGCAGCTCAGGGTGGGCGTGGCTCACATGGCATGGAATACCAGGAAAAATTAACCCTATCCCCACCGGAACCAGGACATTATCCACCCCTTATTCCATACCATCTATGCCATGCCCAGCAGGTTCCAATGAATTGCCACCACTTTCCCCTGTTATATATATATATATATATACACACACATATAATGCCCTTAGTTTATGGGCCATCCCTCCAAAGTGTCCGTTGAGTTCTTTTAATCCACGGCTTTGGGCTCCATCTGTTAGAACAGTCTCTCAGGGCAGGTGAGATGCTGGGTGGTGCTGGTCTGTTGCATGCTGTATTTTTCGGAGCTTGTGACTGGTGCACCTGGTGTGGCTCATGCATGCAGTCCGTGGGCTGAAGATGTAGATCTTGAGGAAACTGCTGGGCGCCAGCTGCTGAGATCAGTTCTTATCCCATCATCCCTGTGCCTTACTTGTAGTACAACTGATAGCAATTATAGCAATGAGGACATACAGTGACAGTGTTACTTAGCAATTAACAGCACACAATCTGATTCATTGGCTATTCTCGCCCAAAATCAGAACCCCATGAGGTACACATCGGACTTCCCCATCCTTCCGCATCACCCACCAAGTGCACCCAGGTCCTTGGGCAAAAGCAATCCCACGGATGGGTTTGCCTTTGCCTGAGGCAGGACTAACCCAGACTGTCGTCCCTAGCATATTCTTCATGTGCACTACGGGGACTTTATCCCCTTCTACAGTACGTGGAAGTTTTGATTGGGCAGGGCCAGCCCGATTGTTAGATCCCCTGGTGTTAACTAGCCAGGTAGCTTTTGCTAAATGTGTATCCCAGTGTTTGAAAGTCCCACCACCCATTGCTCTCAGTGTAGTTTTTAACAGTCCATTGTATCGTTCTATCTTCCCAGAGGCTGGTGCGTGATAGGGGATGTGATATACCCACTCGATACCATGCTCTTTGGCCCAGGTGTCTATGAGGCTGTTTCGGAAATGAGTCCCGTTGTCCGACTCAATTCTCTCTGGGGTACCGTGTTGCCACAGGACTTGCTTTTCAAGGCCCAGGATAGTGTCCCGGGCAGTGGCATGGGGCACAGGGTATGTTTCCAGCCATCCGGTGGTTGCTTCCACCATTGTGAGCACATAGCGCTTGCCTTCATGGGTTTGTGGCAGTGTGATATAATCAATCTGCCAGGCCTCCCCATATTTGTATTTCAGCCATCGCCCTCCATACCAAAGAGGCTTCACACGCTTGGCTTGTTTGATCGCAGCGCATGTCTCACATTCATGGATGACCTGTGCAATAGTGTCCATGGTCAAGTCCACCCCTCGGTCACGAGCCCATCTATATGTCGCATCTCTCCCTTGATGGCCTGAGGAGTCATGGGCCCACCGAGCTATGAATAGTTCACCCTTATGTTGCCAGTCCAGATCCACCTGAGCCACTTCAATCCTAGCGGCCCGATCCACCTGCTGGTTGTTCTGATGTTCCTCCGTGGCCTGATTCTTCGGTACGTGGGCATCTACATGGCGTACTTTCACAACCAGATTCTCTATCCGGGCAGCAATATCTTGCCATAGGTCAGCAGCCCAGATGGGTTTGCCTCTGCGCTGCCAGTTGCCCTGCTTCCACTGCTGTAACCACCCCCACAGAGCATTTGCCACCATCCATGAGTCAGTGTAGAGATAAAGTACTGGCCATTTTTCTCGCTCAGCAATGTCCAAAGCCAGCTGAATAGCCTTCACCTCTGCAAACTGGCTCAATTCACCCTGTCCCTCACTGGCTTCTGCAACCCGTCGTGTAGGACTCCACACAGCAGCCTTCCACTTTCGATGCTTTCCCACAATACGGCAGGACCCATCAGTGAACAGGGCATATTTCTTCTCATTTCCTGGCAGTTTATTATATGGTGGGGCCTCTTCTGCACGTGTCACCTCCTCCTCTGGTGACATTCCGAAATCCTTGCCTTCTGGCCAGTCCATGATCACTTCCAGAATTCCTGGGCGACTGGGGTTTCCCATTCAAATTCGCTGTGTGATCAGTGCAATCCACTTACTCCATGTAGCATCGGTTGCATGATGTGTGGTGGGGACCCTTTCTTTGAACATCCAACCCAGCACCGGCAGTCGAGGTGCTAAGAGGAGCTGTGCTTCTGTACCAACTACTTCCGAAGCAGCTTGAACCCCTTCATATGCTGCCAATATCTCTTTTTCTGTTGGAGTGTAGCGGGCTTCGGATCCTCTGTATCCTGGACTCCAAAACCCTAAGGGTCGACCTCGGGTCTCCCCTGGTGCTTTCTGACAGAGGCTCCAGGTAGGGCCGTTCTCCCCGACTGCGGTGTAGAGCACATTTTTAACATCTTGTCCTGCCCGGACTGGCCCCGGGGCCACTGCATGGACTATTTCCTGTTTGATTTGTTCAAAAGCTTGTCGTTGCTCAGGACCCCATTTAAAATCATTTTTCTTCCGGGTTACTTGATACAGAGGGCTTGCAATTTGACTGTAATCTGGGATATGCATTCTCCAAAAACCCACAATACCTAAGAAAGCCTGTGTTTCCTTTTTACTAGTTGGTGGAGACATAGCTGCTATTTTGTTGATCACATCCATTGGAATCTGACGGCGTCCATCTTGCCATTTTATTCCTAAAAACTGGATCTCCTGTGCAGGTCCCTTGACCTTACTTCGCTTTATAGCAAAACCAGCGTTCAGAAGGATTTGGACTATTTTACTCCCTTTCTCAAAAACTTCTTCTGCTGTGTTGCCCCATACAATGATGTCATCAATGTACTGCAGATGTTCTGGAGCTTCACCCTGTTCCAGTGCAGTCTGGATCAGTCCATGGCAAATGGTGGGGCTGTGTTTCCACCCCTGGGGCAGTCGATTCCAGGTGTATTGGACGCCCCTCCAAGTGAAAGCTAACTGTGGCCTGCACTCTGCTGCCAAAGGGATTGAGAAGAATGCATTCGCTATATCAATCGTGGCATACCACTTGGCTGCCTTGGACTCCAGTTCATACTGGAGTTCTAGCATGTCCGGCACGGCAGCACTCAGCGGTGGCGTGACTTCATTCAGACCACGATAGTCTACAGTTAGCCTCCACTCTCCATTAGATTTTCGCACCGGCCATATGGGACTGTTAAAGGGTGAGCGAGTCTTGCTGATCACTCCTTGAACCTCTAGTTGACGAATCAGCTCATGGATGGGAATCGGAGAGTCTCGGTTAGTGCGATACTGCCGCCGATGCACCGTTGTGGTAGCAATCAGCACCTGTTGTTCTTTGACCCTCAACAACCCCACAACAGAAGAATCCTCCGAGAGACCAGGCAAGGCAGACAACTGTTTAACTTCCTCCGTCTCCAAGGCAGCTATGCCAAAGGCCCAGCGGTACCCTTTTGGGTCCTTAAAATACCCTCTCCTGAGGTAATCTATACCAAGGATGCATGGAGCCTCTGGGCCAGTCACAATGGGATGCTTTTGCCACTCATTCCCAGTTAGGCTCACTTCTGCCTCCAGTACAGTCAACTCTTGGGATCCCCCTGTCACCCCAGAAATACAAATGGGTTCTGCCCCTCTATAGCTTGATGGTATTAAAGTACACTGCGCACCCGTGTCCACTAGAGCCTTATACTCCTGTGGGTCTGATGTGCCAGGCCATCGAATCCACACCGTCCAATAAACCCGGTTGTCCCTTTCCTCCACCTGGCCGGAGGCAGGGCCCCTCTAATACTGGTCATAGTATCCATTACTCACTTCTTGCATAAATGACTTGGAAGTTCCTTCAAGAGGATCAGAAGCAAGATCAGGCCTTCTGCTTTGTCTGGGGAACGGCCCACTGGAAACTGGGGCGGCACTTTTCCTGGAGGGATCCCCTTTTATGGTTGTCCTTCCTTGCAACTCCTGTACCCGTGTCCGCAGGATCGAAGTAGGTTGTCCATCCCACTTCCTCATGTCCTCTCCGTGGTCACGCAGGTAGAACCACAGGGTGCCTCGTGGTGTGTACCCTCTGTACTCTCTCTCTTGAGTGGGGAAATGCCTGCTTCTAATAGCTGAGATGCTGGCCCGTGCAGGTGGGGAGTAGGACATATTCTCTTCAAGTTGCTGGACCTTCCGCGACAGTTTCTCCACAGCTGAGACAAGGGGGGAAGAGAGACTTTCTTCATATCGCCGGAGCCGGCCAGCTACCTCATCCACCGTTGGTCCCTCTTCACCTTTCCATTCCATTCCTGCCAGGGAGTTGGCATATGACGATGGTGCGCTCCGTACAAACTTCCGCCACATGGGCCTTGTGCATCGCACCTCATCAGGGTCTGTGGGTAAGTCTGCATTGTCCAAGTCATAATAAATCATCTCCCGCACGGCTAATTCTCTCAGGTACTGGCTACCTCTTTCCATGGTAGTCCACTTGCTTGGCTGACATACAACATCTTCACTGAAGGGGTACCTCTCCCTCACGCCTAACAGGAGTCGTTTCCAGAGGCTGAGGGCTTGGGTCTTTTTCCCAATCGCCTTGTCAATGCCGCCTTCCCTAGACAGGGATCCCAGCTGCCTGGCCTCCCTACCCTCTAATTCCAGGCTACTGGCCCCATTATCCCAGCACCGGAGCAGCCAGGTGACAATGTGCTCGCCTGAAAGTCGGCTGAAATCTTTTCGCATATCCCGCAGCTCACTCAAGGATAGGGATCGAGTAAGTATCTCTGGTTCTGCTTCTTCCTCCTGCTCTCGTGATGACCCTGGTTCATCATCATCTCTTACTAAGCGAACTGATTTCTTTGTGTACTTCTTCTTCTGTATGGGGGCAACTGATACCGGCACGGGTTGGTTCCCTGGTTCAGTGGCAGTGTCCGACGCGGGGGCTGCAGCAGCCGCAGTGTCCGACGCGGGGGCTGCAGCAGCCGCAGGGGCTGCTGGTCTGGTTTCCATCTCTTCCCCTTGAGGGTGCTGCATAATTCTGAGCAGTGCCTGGTAGATACTGGCCAGGGCCCAGCACAGCACGGTGAGTTGTGCCTCTCTAGAATAGCCACAGCATTTTCCCTTCAAATATTCTACCACTTTATCAGGGTCCTGTAATTGTTCAGGGGTGAAGTCCCAGACCATTGGAGGTGAGTAGTTCTCTAGGTACCTGCCCATGCTCTCCCACATGCCATGCCACCCCTGACTATCCAGCCTCAGAGCAGATCTCCGGGTGGTAGTCTTAAATAGTCGCTTAACCCTAAACAAGACCTGGAACGTATTCAGGAGACATAGCACTAGGAACACGCTGGTTTGAGTATCCCAAGGATATTCAAAATTCTCAAAAGCTGTCATACCTGACCCGAAGGAGAAAAGGGAGGCAAAAGGGCTGGGGAAATTATTAACAAATTCTGAGAGACGGTGTCCAATGTACGGATAGGACAGCAAAACCACATAAACACCCCAAAATAGCTGTCTGAACAGTGATGTTATCATATCATAAACAGATATCGCACAGGACAGCAGAATGATAATCTGTAGGAATGTGTCTGAGAGAAAATGGTCATGTGAGCCAGCCTCCCTACTATGAGAGATTAGATTAAGGGCAAAACAGGTGGTAGAAGATGGAATTAGTACATGGGAAAAACAGGAACTGAGAAGGTAGAAAACATGTTGTGCTAATGACTAAGTAATTTACTATGTGAATTCTTGTAACCAATCTGATCTGTGAATGAACTGCATGGACAGTGCGTGAACAGAGACTGTAAGCCAATCCTATAGCTGCTGCTAGCGCGTGCTCTTATTGCCTGTCTATATATACTCTGTGAAAACTTGAATAAAGGGAGAACGAACATACTCATATTGAGATTCCATCGTTACTCCGGGTCCGTCTCCCACTCCGACATCCTCCGACATCTGGTAGCAGAGGATGGTTCAGCGTGACTGAGTTCTCCGAGACTGCGGTAAGCAGCTAGAGGAGGGGAGTGGGAAACTTCGGCTGGGAGACGTGCTGCTTGGGCGCATCAGCGGGAGCAGACAACGGCGTGAGGTCGCTCCTCACCTCCCAGGCGCAGCTATGGAAACAGAAGCTGCGGCCATGCTACTCGCTGGGATCCTCTCTAAGAGAGGGATTGAAACACCAGCGAAACTGTTGCTCAAACTGATTAAGCCGGGGCAGGAGATGGGACAAAAAGTAACAAAAGAAGAAGGGACAATATTAAGACTTCTCCTGCATATCCTCTCTAAGAGAGGGGTGAAATACGATGAGCGTATGCTCCGAAGGTTGTTAACCTGGTGCAGAGAGAACGGATTCGCACCAGAGCCCCAGACAGCTTTTAAACCAGAAATATGGGAGGCTGTTGGGAAAAAACTGTGGGAAATGATAAGTAAAGGAGACAAAGAGGCATCACCGTTAGCGACGACATGGTGGTTGGTGTTATCGACCTTACAAGATATGAAGGCGGAGCGAGCCACGGCAGCCGGGGCTTTTGCAGCATTACAACCCATGGGAGGGGGATCGAACAGGCCAGGTCTGAAGGTCCGGGACGATCCCCTGCTGATCCCCTCTGCTCCACCTGACACCGATGGAGGAGGCAGAATGTCAGCAGAGAAGGACAGAGCCGGAGCTGTTTGCTCCTGACATTGCCCACCTCGCCCCCTCCCCTCCCCAGTGGCCTCCCTGAGATAGAAGTGCTGGTTTTGTATGTCTGCTGTGTAAGTGTGTGTGGGCGCCAGCTTATACCTGCTGATCAGCATGTGTGCTACTGTTTGCTTTTTGTTGTGTGCAGTGTCGTTAGGTGACTCCACTTGAGCAGGTGTTCTGCCCGGTGTGGTACTGTTCTCGTATGCAACTAGGGCTGACACTCCGTCAAGTGAAGAAGTTTGTGTATACACAATGTTTAGACGTAAGGCGAGTGCGCCCCAGGTAGATACACCAGGATGGGCTGTCGAACCAATGGAAGTCCTGAAATATTGGGGGAGTTTTCACGAGCCGACACGTTTACGGTCTCGGGAACGGCTCGTCCATGCAGGGCGTATCGCTGGTTGTTTGTCGTTTGTCTATAAGGTCATGGTTGATTGGGAAAAGGAGTTGAGCCAAAATCTATAGGATGCTCTGTAGGAAAATGAGAAACTTAAGGAAAAATGAGAAACTGAGCTCTTGTTGCAAAGGCAGACTTTTATGTCAGTCGTAAGTGAAAAAAAAAAAAAAAAAAAAAAAAGAAACCAAACAGGAACAATTAGATGGGAAATGTGCCACGTTAGCACAAAAGTATGCCATAAGCATTACGAGAAAGCATCAGAAAAAGAGAAATAGGACACCTGATTCAAAGCAGTACCATAGAGATATGTTTTTTGGGTTTTTTCCTATATGTGTCTATGTTATTGCATGCCTTAGTAGATTGCTCTGTGTTATACCCTGCGAGACTAAAATGAACCCAGCAGAAGCGGTCTCCTGAGCAAGGGGGTGGAATATGGGAAAGCAATGGATAATCGGCGAGGAGGACTGTAAATACACGCAAGGGACTCGCACCTGGGTGCTGGAAAACACAGATATCACACCAATTGTTATTCAGTCTCGGGTGCTGGCAAGAAAAACATTTGGATGACATAAGCCTGTAATGGACTCACAGACACCTTATCTAGCTGCTTGAGAATCTTGGCCTGTTGTGGAAGAAGATCAAAGCACAGCACTAGCAAGAACAGGGAGTCCGCATGCGCTCTTGCTAACGAGGACTCTTTTGCTGCCAAGGATTCGTGATAACAAGGACTCTCTTGCTGCCAAGGATAAGTTTAACAATGCTACTAGTACCGCTATTTCTGAGTTATTGCTAGATGTAGATAGTATTCGATATGCGATGTTGCAAAACAGAACTGCTACTGATTTTTTGCTTTCAGCTCACAGACATGGTTGTCAAGATTTTAAAGAACTGTATTGTATGAATCTAAGTGAGCACTCCAAATCCATCCATGCCCAGCTGCAGGAACTGCACCGACCGAACCAGCAACTTGTGGAGACCACTGGGTGAAATCTCTTTGCTGGATGGACTTGGGGGTGGGGTTGGTTGAAGCAAATTATACTCATCGCCTGTGTGGAAGGAATTTGTCTGTTATGTTTAGTATGCTGTTTGCCATGTTTAATAAGCATTATATGATCAGCTGTAAATGCTGCTTTGCATCGTACCCTTGTACGAGTTGTAGAATATGTTGCTCTAAAAACTATGTGTGTATCCATGAGAACCCGACCTTCACAGAAGAAGATAACAAGAAGGGATTACAACAATGTAGTCACGTATCAGACAGCCGCTGTTAGCGAAGCTGGATCATGAGTTTGGTGAGACTCGCTGCATACGCTGGCCACGCGTGCAGCGACTCTAGCCTGTACTTTTCTACTCGATCCAGCGCAGGAGACTCTGGTGGGACTGGCTGCGTGCACTGGCCATGCATGCAGCGACTCTAGCCTGTACTTCTCCACTCAATCCAGTGCAGGATATAAGGAGGCTGTCTCGGGTCAGAGAGGGGGAGAGAGATATGAGCACACTTTGAAGACACAGGGGATGCCCGGAAGCACGGTGTCTGCCCCCGCCCCGCCCCCCCCATAAGCTCTATGTTCATTAACCCCAACAGCTCTGAAGGCATTACAGTATGTTGCAAGATAAGATATAGTCTACTACTGCTGCAAGACGTACTGAACACCTTCCTACAAGAATTTCAACTTTATGCCCTGATAGGACAGTGGGATGATGCACTCGCAAAGAGCCTGACTGCGTTAGAGTGGGTATTTTTGCCACATACCTTTTCAAAACCAGTAACTATGATGATCGAAATGTCACCACGATTGTTTTTCCAGGGTCGCTTGTGCTGTCAGCAACCGCAATGTATTTGAAATATTACAAAAGGATTTCTCGTGGGTAAATCCAAAGAAATTGGCTTTCTGGGCTAAATTTAGGAATCTGGGTATTTATTGCCTTAGCAGGGTTCTTTTTGATTCTGTTTTTAATTGTGTTTAGTATATAACCTGCTAAGAGCGTCACAACAAGGATAACATGTCCAAATTAAAAGCGGTTAAAAAGGGTTTCGATTGGTTAAGCTCATGGGGTATAACGGGATGGTTATCAGACTTACTAAAACAAGGGCTCATGCTATTGTTGGTTATATTATTATTGATTATGGTAGCCTCGTGTGTTCTCCGCAAAGTGACTAACATGATAGAAAATGCCATGCATAAGGTCTGGCTGGCTCAAGAAGAAAAAGGGGGGATTGTAGGAATGTGTCTGAGAGAAAATGGTCATGTGAGCCAGCCTCCCTACTATGAGAGATTAGATTAAGGGCAAAACAGGTGGTAGAAGATGGAATTAGTACATGGGAAAAACAGGAACTGAGAAGGTAGAAAACATGTTGTGCTAATGACTAAGTAATTTACTATGTGAATTCTTGTAACCAATCTGATCTGTGAATGAACTGCATGGACAGTGCGTGAACAGAGACTGTAAGCCAATCCTATAGCTGCCGCTAGCGCGTGCTCTTATTGCCTGTCTATATATACTCTGTGAAAACTTGAATAAAGGGAGAACAATCATACTCATATTGAGACTCCATCGTTACTCCGGGTCCGTCTCCCACTCCGACATCCTCCGACAATAATCCTCATCCCTCTTCCAGACATGGTAAACAGCATCGCAGGGAGTACATAAGCCATATAGGAATTTATGTAACACAGCCATGAGAACAAACCAAGCAACATGATGACCAGTGACTATTTACCTAATAAAATAAATGCATACAAAAAAAAACAAAAACCAAAACCGTTTTTTCCACGTTCTAGTTGGATTCTGTCGTTATCTCAACCCTTCAAGCCCCACGTTGGGCGCCAAAAAGGACTGTCGTGGTTTAGCCTCAGACGGCAACAAAGAACCACGTGCCGCTCACTCGCGCCTTCCTAATACAGGAAGAATCGTAAGAAAAGGCAAGACTTTTGGGTTGAGACAAAGGCAGTTTAACAGAACAGCAAAGGGAACAGGCAAACAACAACAACAACACGGATGGGGAATATACAAACACGATTACGACCCCAGACGCCCCAGCCCGCTTTTAAGCAGCAACTTCCTGCCCCCTCCCCCGGCAGCTCAGGGTGGGCGTGGCTCACATGGCATGGAATACCAGGAAAAATTAACCCTATCCCCACCGGAAACAGGATAAAACCTAAATGAACACCTCCAGCTTTACCAGCCTGTCCTGGTTTGAGCCCGGCTAGCTCAGTCAGTAGAGCATCTTGTCATTCGTTTCAGTGGCCAGCCGGGCCCAAACCACAACACAGCCTCAGCAGACGTGATCTCTTGAGCGAGGGGGTGGAATGTGGGAAAGTAATGGAAGATTGGCAAGGAGGATTGTAAACACGCTCAAGTGACCTGCAGCTGAGGTGTCAAAAACCACATATATCACAGTTGCTTAGTCTCGTGTGCTTGATAAATAGAACATCTGTGCTTAGATAACAGGCCTGTGACAGACTCAGAGGCACCTTATCTAACATGCTTGAGATTCCTGCCCTGCTGTCGGAAAAATCAAAGCACAGAGGAAAACTACACCTGCTTGAATCCCTGATATACAGGTGAGAATAGCAAGTTCGGACTCTCTCTTTCTCACGAGCAAAAATGCTCTCTAGCAAGGACCGAGCTCCGTGGTGCCTGCTGTTCACGCTTGCATGCCTCTGCCTGGGTGCTGCTTCAGAGATACCCCGGTTCGTGAGGTATGGAGATTAAATTTACACTTTGCATTTCATCCGTGTTTTGTGGTTGTTCCTGAGTCCTGCCTGTGTCGGCTCACACATCCTCCAAATAAAGTTGCAGCTCTGACCAGCAATTCATCAGAAGGCTAAGCTGAAGTTAAAGAAAGGGAGAAGATTTTCTGGGATGTATGTAACATGTCTCCTGTCCTAATTCCATTCATAACTTCCTCTCCCACCCCCAGTCAGTCTAAATGTTTCAGACAATACAGAAATGTCATAGAATCATAGAATTGCCTAGGTTGGAAGGGACCTTTCAGATCAACCTAGCTCTTAAAAAAAACATCACTAAACCATATCGCTAAGCACTAGTGTCTACCCATCTTTTAAATACCTCCAGGGATGGTGACTGAACCACTTCCCTGGCCAGCCTGTTCCAATGCTTGATAACCCCTTCAGTGCAAAATTTATTCCGAATATCCAATCTAAACCTCCCCTGGAGCAACTTTCCCCTTATCCTGTCACCTGTTACTTGGGAGAAGAGACCAACATCCACCTCTCTACAACCTCCTTTCAGGTAGTTGTAGAGAGCAATAAGGTCTCCCCTCAGCCTCCTTTTCTCCAGGCTAAACAACCCCATCTCCCTCAGCTGCTCCTCATAAGACATTCTCCAGACCCCTCACCAGCTTCGTTGCCCTTCTCTGGACCCACTCCAGCACCTCAATGTCTTGTAGTGAGGGGCCCAAAACTGGGCACAGTACTCGAGGCGGGGCCTCACCAGTGCCGAGTACAGGGGGATGATCACTTCCCTAGTCCTACTCGCCACACTGTTCCTGATACAGGCCAGGATGCTATGCTGTTGGCCTTCTTGGCCACCTGGGCACACTGCTGGCTCATATTCAGACGGCAGTCGACCAACACCCCCCAGGTCCTTTTCTGCCAGGCAGCTCTCCAGACACTTCCCCAAGCCTATAGTGTTCCACGGGGTTGTTGTGACCCAAGTGCAGGACCCAGCACATAGCCTTGTTGAACCTCATACCATTGGTCTCAACCCATCGATCCAGCCTGTCCAGATCCCTCTGCAGAGCCTTCCTACCCTCAAGCAGGTCGACACTCCCACCTTAACTTGATGTCGTCTGCAAACTTCCTGAGGGTGCACTCAATCCCCTCATCCAGATCATTGATAAAGATATTAAAGAGAACTGGCCCCAATACCGAGCCCTGGGAAACGCCACTTGTGACTGGCCACCAACTGGATTTAACTCCATTTACCACCACTCTCTGGGCCCGGCCCTCCAGCCAGTTTTTTACCCAGCGTAGAATACCCCATCCAAGCCATGGGCAGCCAGTTTCTCCAGGGGAATGCTGTGGGAAACGGTCTCAAAGGCCTTACTAAAGTCCAGGTAAACAGCATCCACAGCCTTTCCCTCATCCACCAAGCAGGTCACTTTGTCATAGAAGGAGATGGTGTATTGGATCTGGCTGGGATGGAGTTAGCTTTCCCCATAGCAGCCCTCATAGCGCTGTGCTTTGTATTGGTAGCTAGAAAGGTGTGCTTTGTATTGGTAGCTAGAAAGGTGTTGATAACACACCAGTGTTTTGGCCCAGCAGTGCTCACACAGCATCAAGGCTGTCTCTCCAACCTCCCCCCTCACCCTCAAAGGCCAGTAGGCTGGGGGTGGGCAAGATCTTGGGAGGAGACATAGCCAGGACAGCTGACCCAAACTGACCGAAGTGATATTCCATACCATATAACATCTGCCCAGCAATAAAAGCTAAGAGAAAGGAGATGGGGAAGGGGCATTCATTACTAAGGTGTTTGTCTTCCAGAGCAACTGCTAACATGTACTGAGGCCCACCTCGGTTAAAGACTGCCGTGAAAATATCCTAGGTTTTGATGCTTTGAATGGCTGGATTTGACATCTGCCAGACAGTAGTTTATGGTCTTTTGGTTCAAATGACAACCCTAACCCTAATAAAAATCAACAAACTGCCACAGTACATGTACTCTGTGCAGCTCCAGTACTTCTAGAATCAAAGATCATTAATGTCCCTCAGTACCCAATTTCTGCTGCAGCACAGACTGGAATTTCAGAAGTAATTGCAGATTTAGAAAAACAACAAATTATTTTCAGAACTCACTCCCCATATAACTCCAGTTTGGCCAGTCCGTAAACCAGATGGGAAATGGCATTTAATGATTGATTATCGGTGCTTAAATGCCAATACAGCCCCATTAATGGCTGCAGTCCCCAATATTGCAACTTTGACAGCTACTTTGCAAACCACCTCACATCACTGTGGAAACAATCCTCATCTTCGCCATCAGCATCTTCACAACATTGCGCCTACTCATCTCTCCCTCACTGCACTGATCTGCTGGGATATTCATCAATGGCAACAATGACAGATATACGCCCCTTCCCCACTCTCTCTTTCCCTGTTCATTGGAGTAAGTATACTCACAATGGCTCACACACAAGATCCGTGGGACCATGCACTACTAAGATACACTGGAAGTATTGAAACACCACAAAGCAAGGCAGGCCTAAATACTTTAGTTTTACAAGGGAATGAAGTATACTCAAAGGATGAATGGGGTTGGTATGACTCTCATCAGATGGCTCAACTGCAAGCCATGCCAGGAGAGAAAATACAAATTGGGTGCCAGGTAATCAATGGATCTACTTACCATAAGTCAACCAAAATGAAAATATTTTATACTGATTTTTCCAGATTGAAAAACCACAATAACAATTGTTATAAAATAACAGAACCAAAATTAGATTGTTGGTATAATTTCACCTTTACCAAACCTATAATTGCACTTTGTATTTGGGGCTATAAAAACACAGATCTACTATTTGATTTTACAATTGACACATGCAATATATGGAACTTGTGCACAACAGTATGGCCATGGATCCATGCTCATATAGGGTATAATGGATACGCACCCAATACTTACCCTGCCAAATCTCTAAATTTGTCTGTAGTGTTACGCAATAACTTTGCCTTCCATAAGCAAAAATGGATTATAAAAGATAAAGATAGGCAAATTCCATCTCTAAAAGGGACAAGTGGAGACACCATTTCAATAGGATGCCAAATTAAAAGCCATACTGACTGTGCAACAGTTTTACACGTTACTGTAGAATATACTGGAAACAAACTCAAACATGATTTTGACTACCCACATACTTAGAATCATAGAATCATAGAATTGCTGAGGTTGGAAGGGACCTTTAAGATCATCAAGTCCAACCTTTAACCTACCCTGACAAAAGCCACTTCTAAACCATGTCCCTAAGTGCCCCATCTACCCTTTCTTTAAACACCTCCAGGGATGGTGAATCCACCACCTCCCTGGGCAGCCTATTCCAATGTTTAATAACCCTTTCAGTGAAAAAATGTTTCCTAATATCCAATCTAAACCTCCCCTGACATAACTTGAACCCGTTTCCTCTCGTCCTATCGCTTGTCACCAGGGAGAAGAGGTCAGCCCCCATCTCTCTACAACCTCCTTTCAGGTAGTTGTAGAGGGTGATAAGGTCTCCCCTCAGCCTCCTCTTCTCCAGGCTAAACAACCCCAGCTCCCTCAGTCGTTCTTCATAAGGTTTGTCCTCCAGGCCCCTCACCAGCTTTGTAGCCCTTCTCTGGACACGCTCCAACACCTCAATGTCCCTCTTGTAGCGAGGGGCCCAAAACTGAACGCAGTACTCGAGGTGGGGCCTCACCAGTGCCGAGTACAGGGGGATGATCACTTCCCTAGTCCGGCTCACCACACTATTCCTGATACAGGCTAGGATGCTGTTGGCCTTCTTGGCCACCTGGGCACACTGCTGGCTCATATTAATGAAACTCTAAAAGGCTAACCAAACACAAATTTCCCTCAAATTATAATTGGATTATGGCATTCTCTGTTTGTAGGCATAGAGGCAAGGGGCAACCACACTGCCACTGTATGGATGAGATAAATTGACTTTAGTCACAGGGCAGATTGTGGTGGTGCAACCCCCTCCCCCCCTTAGGCCACTCAGAGCTTGGCATAACTTCCCCCCACCTGGGACATGTAACATCCCAACATAAAACAGGAAAGAATGTGAAGGGCAACAGACCAGATAGTTACGGCAACCCCTTAGCGCACCTGGTTCCCGCGTCCCGTATTGCTTGGAAACAGTATCGATAATCAGTCGCCCCCTGACAATACCTGGATTGTGGCCTGAAGAGGGAGGGTGATACCAGAACTTCAAGATCTAGCAAGTTCTGGGCTTGTGCAACTGGTGGAAAGTACCATAATATCCCATTGTCTGAGTCAGGCCGGAGTGGAAAAGTACCTGATGAAAGTCAATTATCTCGAACCCTATAAATAGTGACTCTAGCAAGACCCTTTGAGCTTTCCTGGATCACAGGGGGCTGTGACCAGAATCTCCCCTGAATTGGGACGCTGCTCAGGTAAACACCTCAAGGGTTAAAGGGCCAGGGTGAGTCAACCTTCTGAGTCTCAATTATCAGCTGTTGAGGAACGCTGATTCATTGTGAGTATTTACTCTAAACTCCAGAAGAGGGAAATTTTAACTATAGGCTAGTCTCTCTTTCATCCACCTCTGTCTATGTATTTCTGATATACTCATTAGCTTTTATGAGTGTGGATGTTCATATATTTTACTGCATCCAAATATTTTCTGTCTGTTTGTCTGTGTGTGTGTAAGGAGTCAAAAGGGGCACCTGTCAGTTCATTGGAGTTGCCCGCTGCGAAGGGACCTTGGTCCTAGCAGTTAAAGACCTGGGTGGTGTGTGTGTGACTCCTTGAGTGATGTGTGTTTATATGTTTTGTGTTCATACACACATATATATTGATTTAGGATACCTTATAGTAAGTTAGTGTGAATCTTGTAATTTTCGAATCTGTAATTAAGTTGCTGTTTAATTATTTTACTAAATCACCTTGTAAATCCTTGAATTGGTTAATGATTAAGTGCTGCTAAAATTCAACCTCTTGATCTACCTCAGACTATTAATAAATTTTGAATTGCTGCTAAATCATAACCATGTCAACTATTTTCATCCGTGACATCCTGCTGAGGAGGGAAGTGACAGAGCAGCTTAGTGGGCACCTGGTGTCCAGCCAAGGTCAACCCACCACACATGGAAATACAGGAAAAAAAACCATCTCCCAAGAATACTGTAAGTATTCTTGTAAATTAAAAAAAAAAACACAAAAACTTGTAAGAATAATAGTAAGCTTCATCTGTCCACCAAAGAGAAGTACTCTCAACTTTTCCAAGTATCTCAAAGATAAAAATGCAATAACTTCAGTATTTAAATTTTAGCTTATTTCCAGTTTCATAAACAAATACCATAACAGATTATATTTTAATAGAGTTGAATTCCTTTAATAAAGCCAGCTTCACAGGTTTTGCAGTTTCTGACAAGCTGTTATTTCAGTGTACACTTGGTGCTGTGGGTACCTACTATCTTGTAAAAACAAGTCTTTTCTACAGTACAACAGAGCAGACTAGCCCAGCATTTACATTCACAGATATAGAGGCAATGAGGCTGACTTGTGCTCCACGTACCCAGGGCCGAATCATGCATGTTCAAGTTTCCAAATTTTGTCAATAAATTCTCTCATACTTCTGCTACAGTTCTTGGTTTGTACAAAATCCTTTTTCCTTAATAGGGGTTCTGTACAGAAAAGGATTCAGTCTCTTTTTTATTTTAGAAAGATTTTATCTCTGTCGTTTAGATTGAATGTTCTTTTAAATCAGCTGGGGGAAATTATCTCCTGAAGATGAGCATGTAGAAAATCAGTTCAAAAATCTTGTCTTCTCAAATGAAAGCAGGTAAAGGCTCCTTGTCTGTGCAACATAACCATTCCGTTTGAGATGCGTGACTCCCTCTGAAGTATGGACTCATACCGCAGAGAAAGGGAGAGCAATCAGGTAAGTCTTCCACGAGACAGATACAGCTGGAGTGTCAGAGACCCTATGGTGAGAGGAACCGTCAGCGAGGCCCGTCACCTCCGGGTCGCCTCCCGCTGTGCGTCTTGGGAACTGTAGTTCCCGGAGAGGCAACGGGGAACACATGGCGCATACCCCGTCCCTTTTTTCCCCTGGCAGCTCCCCCTCCCCCCCCGATGGTTCCCAGCGGCCAATCAGGTTTTCCAGTTGCCGAACGGTGCCCTTCCACTGTCTCGTGGTTCTGCAAAATAGCGGCGTTTAAGGGGTGGCAGGTGTTGTGGTGCAGTCAGTGCTAGTTCTTGCATACGGAGTCCACTGTTCCTCCCCAAAGCTCCTCAACTTGCTTTACCTGCCTATAGTGGCTTCCGCCACGGTGAAGAGCAAAGCGGCCAAGCAGCAGTATCTGGAGCATTTCTACTAGCGGATGCATGCTACAGCCTTGATCGAGGAAAAGCTGCGGCTCTACAGGCCGCTGCAGCAGCCCAAGTACATGGTTTACCCGCACACTTTCACCCTCAACACTGACTGCTGGTACTGGAGCTTCACCAAGACCGTCTTCGTGCCAGGGCTGCTCCCGAGAGCAGTTCAGGTGGCTGTGAAAGCCCTGGAGGCAGTGGCGCTGGAGGCTGCAAAAGCCCAGAAGGGAGCGGCACCCGAGGCCGCCAAAGCTCTGGAGCCAGGAACAGCAGCACCAGGGACTGTGAAAACCCCGGAACCCACGGTGGGAGCGGTGCTGGACCTGGATATAGGTGAGTTGCGCTTCCTCATCTGTGAGGCACTCCTGCAGGAGAGCTTCCAGTAGAATAAGAAGCGGCTGTTCCTCTACCGCGATCAGAATCACACACCCAGCCCATTCCTCACGCAGCTCGTCTCCACCCTCACCGCCTTCCTGTGCGGTGGCAACCCACTGCTGGCTGCCTCCTGCCTTGGTGCGGAATGGGGGTGGGAGGGAGAGGGAAGCAGGTGCCCTGGGTGGTGAAGCTGGTCTGGGAACCTGGCAGGAGTGTCGCTGGTGTAGCTGAGTTGTTCAGACCATCACTAGTAATTCATCTTGTCTCCACTGTCCCACACAGTGCAAGTGGATTTTGATTTTTCTTATTGCAGCTACAGAGCAAGAATTGGGAGGGTTTTAAATGCAAAGGGATGATCTCTTATTTCCCTCTCCCCTTCTGTTCTGTTTCAGATCTAAAACCTGAGGTTAACTATTGCTGGCATCATGGTGAGGAAGTTGTTGTTCATGGACATCGAAAAGGTAGAGTCGATCCTGTACGATTTCAGATAACCCACACCTCCAGATCCATGTACTAAAGCAACTTCCAGAGGCATGGATGTTTTCAACAGCAAGTTAATCATGTGTATTTTCACGTATGTCTCTGGCTGCCACTGAAACCATGCAATAGTATGTGGAGGACCTAGTTAATCAGTTATGTAGTGCATTTGTGCATTTTTCAAGTCTTAATGCTCTTATTACCTTGTGAGAAGTGCTTTATAAAGATTGAGATAGTCTTCTGAACTTCAAGTTTGTCATCTTTGTGCTTTAGATAAAACACATGTTGTTATACTTAATTAAATGGAGTTTTTAACTTTTTATGTTTGTACTTGTTAGTGGAAGCACGAATAAGGAATGTGGTGTGGAATATTCTCTCCTCAGTGGAGGAGAATAAGATGAGAGAAATGAAGAAGAAAGGAATGGAGTGAGAGCACATGTATAATCTGAACACAAGCTCTGTTACCTGATAGTACTGCTTAACAGTTGTTTTCTTGAATGCTGGAAGCTGATTGAATATTCTAACCTTTTCTTGTAGGTTTATACAGTGGTAATTGTGTAGCCTGTAAGGGTCTCCGTTGTCCAAATTCCACCTCAAACAGAAAACTGTGCTCCACTTCTGTAAATGCTGAACATTTCTTGCGAACTTGATTGTATGGTTTGCTTTGGTTAGTACTGTCAGATGTTACAAACTTTGGCATTTTGTAACAACTGCCTAGGCAATTAAAAATGTTACATAGTACAAAACACTGAATGCCTGTAAACTCACTCTGTTGGTTCAAGTTAGTTTATGACTGCCGATAGAAATGTTTTTGCTTGTCTTCTACAGAAGCAGATTCTGGTCTTGAAGATAGTACCAATTGGCAGCTTTGTTAGCACCATTTCACACAATGTTGTTTGAATATTGCAGAAAATTCAGACATCAGTAAGATGCGTGTACTAGCACTCATCACAAGATAAGAAGTTCTATTGCAAAAATATTATGGCTATTGATTTCAGTTAAAGTTATATACGGTGTATGTAAGCAGGACTTGCACCTTCTGTTGTCTGACCTGAAAGTGGCATATTATGTGAAGCCTGATGTCGGAAATGTGGATTACATCATGGCTTTTCTTCCTTCAAGGTTGTACTGCTGGAGTCAGATCTTGGAGATGTTCCCGTTATTGATCACAAACCATCCAAACTGACATTGTTCAAAAAGCAGTATGAAAACAAGGTAATTATAGGTAAGAGTTTCTAGTCATGAAATGTTGTGGAATAAATACTAAATTGGCTAAAGAATACAAAAGTACAGCATTGTTCACACATTAAGGAAAAGTATAAAATCAAGAGGCTTCTGAGGTAGAAAGTAGTCGCAGCTGGCATGAAGGATACAACACCTGTGGTTCCCTGATAAGCTACATGAGGTATGGGATGGGATGCAATTATTCTGCGGCTTTACCTTATGATGTATAGCGGATACGGGAATGGGATGATACCATGAAACAGATAAGCTGCCAATTAGCTGCCCGCTAGATGCTCAGAGCCAACATTTTGTCAAATTTTGATGAAATGCTGTCCTTTGTGCGAACTTTGCTCATTCTAATGTCATTATAATACCAAAACACACCTCCATCCCGAAGGCTACCCGCCTCCAAGGTGCGACCACTCCTTCTTGAGTCTGCGCCCTGAATTTCTCATAAACTATACCTTTAGTTGTGAAGCGAGAGAATTTTACACCAATCATAATAAAAGTATGTATGACTAAAGTCACTCAAACTCCACCTGGAAGATAACTGTCGTGGTTTAGCCTCAGATGGCAACAAAGAACCACGTGCCGCTCGCACGTGCCTTCCTAATACAGGAAGGATCGTAAGAAAAGGCAAGACTCTTGGGTTGGGACAAAGGCAGTTTAACAGAACAGCAAAGGGAACAGGCAAACAACAACAACAACACGGATAGGGGAATATACAAACGCGATTACGGAACCGCCGCTCGCCGACCGGCCAGACCCGGGACGCCCCAGCCCGCTTTTAAGCAGCAACTTCCTGCCCCCTCCCCCGGCAGCTCAGGGTGGGCGTGGCTCACATGGCATGGAATACCAGGAAAAATTAACCCTATCCCCACCGGAACCAGGACATTATCCACCCCTTATTCCATACCATCTATGCCATGCCCAGCAGGTTCCAATGAATTGCCACCACTTTCCCCTGTTATATATATATATACACACACATATAATGCCCTTAGTTTATGGGTCATCCCTCCAAAGTGTCCGTTGAGTTCTTTTAATCCACGGCTTTGGGCTCCATTTGTTAGAACAGTCTCTCAGGGCAGGTGAGATGCTGGGTGGTGCTGGTCTGTTGCATGCTGTATTTTTCGGACCTTGTGACTGGTGCACCTGGTGTGGCTCATGCATGCAGTCCGTGGGCTGAAGATGTAGATCTTGAGGAAACTGCTGGGCGCCAGCTGCTGAGATCAGTTCTTATCCCATCATCCCTGTGCCTTACTTGTAGTACAACTGATAGCAATTATAGCAATGAGGACATACAGTGACAGTGTTACTTAGCAATTAACAGCACACAATCTGATTCATTGGCTATTCTCGCCCAAAATCAGAACCCCATGAGGTACACATCGGACTTCCCCATCCTGCCGCATCACCCACCAAGTGCACCCAGGTCCTTGGGCAAAAGCAATCCCACGGATGGGTTTGCCTTTGCCTGAGGCAGGACTAACCCAGACTGTCGTCCCTAGCATATTCTTCATGTGCACTACGGGGACTTTATCCCCTTCTACAGTACGTGGAAGTTTTGATTGGGCAGGGCCAGCCCGATTGTTAGATCCCCTGGTGTTAACTAGCCAGGTAGCTTTTGCTAAATGTGTATCCCAGTGTTTTAAAGTCCCACCACCCATTGCTCTCAGTGTAGTTTTTAACAGTCCATTGTATCGTTCTATCTTCCCAGAGGCTGGTGCGTGATAGGGGATGTGATACACCCACTCGATACCATGCTCTTTGGCCCAGGTGTCTATGAGGCTGTTTCGGAAATGAGTCCCGTTGTCCGACTCAATTCTCTCTGGGGTACCGTGTTGCCACAGGACTTGCTTTTCAAGGCCCAGGATAGTGTTCCGGGCAGTGGCATGGGGCACAGGGTATGTTTCCAGCCATCCAGTGGTTGCTTCCACCATTGTGAGCACATAGCGCTTGCCTTGACGGGTTTGTGGCAGTGTGATATAATCAATCTGCCAGGCCTCCCCATATTTGTATTTCAGCCATCGCCCTCCATACCAAAGAGGCTTCAAACGCTTGGCTTGTTTGATTGCAGCGCATGTCTCACATTCATGGATGACCTGTGCAATAGTTTCCATGGTCAAGTCCACCCCTCGGTCACGAGCCCATCTATATGTCGCATCTCTCCCTTGATGGCCTGAGGAGTCATGGGCCCACCGAGTTATGAATAGTTCACCCTTACGTTGCCAGTCCAGATCCACCTGAGCCACTTCAATCCTAGCGGCCCGATCCACCTGCTGGTTGTTCTGATGTTCCTCCGTGGCCCGATTCTTCGGTACGTGGGCATCTACATGGCGTACTTTCACAACCAGATTCTCTATCCGGGCAGCAATATCTTGCCATAGGTCAGCAGCCCAGATGGGTTTGCCTCTGCGCTGCCAGTTGCCCTGCTTCCACTGCTGTAACCACCCCCACAGAGCATTTGCCACCATCCATGAGTCAGTGTAGAGATAAAGTACTGGCCATTTCTCTCGCTCAGCAATGTCCAAAGCCAGCTGAATGGCTCTCACCTCTGCAAACTGGCTCGATTCACCTTGTCCCTCACTGGCTTCTGCAACTTGTCGTGTAGGACTCCACACAGCAGCCTTCCACTTTTGATGCTTTCCCACAATCCGGCAGGACCCATCAGTGAACAGGGCATATTTCTTCTCATTTTCTGGCAGTTTATTATATGGTGGGGCCTCTTCTGCACGTGTCACCTCCTCCTCTAGTGACATTCCGAAATCCTTGCCTTCTGGCCAGTCCATGATCACTTCCAGAATTCCTGGGCGACTGGGGTTTCCCATTCGAGTTCGCTGTGTGATCAGTGCAATCCACTTACTCCATGTAGCATCGGTTGCATGATGTGTGGTGGGGACCCTTTCTTTGAACATCCAACCCAGCACTGGCAGTCGAGGTGCTAAGAGGAGCTGTGCTTCTGTACCAACTACTTCCGAAGCAGCTCGAACCCCTTCATATGCTGCCAATATCTCTTTTTCTGTTGGAGTGTAGCGGGCTTCGGATCCTCTGTATCCACGACTCCAAAACCCTAGGGGTCGACCTCGAGTCTCCCCTGGTGCTTTCTGCCAGAGGCTCCAGGTAGGGCCGTTCTCCCCGGCTGCAGTGTAGAGCACGTTTTTAACATCTTGTCCTGCCCGGACTGGCCCCGGGGCCACTGCATGGAATATTTCCTGTTTGATTTGTTCAAAAGCTTGTCGTTGCTCAGGACGCCATTTAAAATCATTCTTCTTCCGGGTTACTTGATACAGAGGGCTTACAATTTGACTGTAATCTGGGATATGCATTCTCCAAAAACCCACAATACCTAAGAAAGCTTGTGTTTCCTTTTTACTAGTTGGTGGAGACATAGCTGCTATTTTGTTGATCACATCCATTGGAATCTGACGGCGTCCATCTTGCCATTTTATTCCTAAAAACTGGATCTCCTGCGCAGGTCCCTTGACCTTACTTCGTTTTATGGCAAAACCAGCGTTCAAAAGGATTTGGACTATTTTACTCCCTTTCTCAAAAACTTCTTCTGCTGTGTTGCCCCATACAATGATGTCATCAATGTACTGCAGATGTTCTGGAGCTTCACCCTGTTCCAGTGCAGTCTGGATCAGTCCATGGCAAATGGTGGGGCTGTGTTTCCACCCCTGGGGCAGTCGATTCCAGGTGTATTGGACGCCCCTCCAAGTGAAAGCTAACTGTGGCCTGCACTCTGCTGCCAAAGGGATTGAGAAGAATGCATTCGCTATATCAATCGTGGCATACCACTTGGCTGCCTTGGACTCCAGTTCATACTGGAGTTCTAGCATGTCCGGCACGGCAGCACTCAGCGGTGGCGTGACCTCATTCAGACCACGATAGTCTACAGTTAGCCTCCACTCTCCATTAGATTTTCGCACCGGCCATATGGGACTGTTAAAGGGTGAGCGAGTCTTGCTGATCACTCCTTGAACCTCTAGTTGACGAATCAGCTCATGGATGGGAATCAGAGAGTCTCGGTTAGTGCGATACTGCCGCCGATGCACCGTTGTGGTAGCAATCGGCACCTGTTGTTCTTCGACCCTCAACAACCCCACAACAGAAGAATCCTCCGAGAGACCAGGCAAGGCAGACAACTGTTTAACTTCCTCCGTCTCCAAGGCAGCTATGCCAAAGGCCCAGCGGTACCCTTTTGGGTCCTTAAAATACCCTCTCCTGAGGTAATCTATACCAAGGATGCATGGAGCCTCTGGGCCAGTCACAATGGGATGTTTTTGCCACTCATTCCCAGTTAGGCTCACTTCTGCCTCCAGTACAGTCAACTCTTGGGATCCCCCTGTCACCCCAGAAATACAAATGGGTTCTGCCCCTCTATAGCTTGATGGTATTAAAGTACACTGCGCACCCGTGTCCACTAGAGCCTTATACTCCTGTGGGTCTGATGTGCCAGGCCATCGAATCCACACCGTCCAATAAACCCGGTTGTCCCTTTCCTCCACCTGGCCGGAGGCAGGGCCCCTCTAATCCTGGTCATAGTATCCGTGACTCACTTCTTGCATAAATGACTTGGAAGTTCCTTCAAGAGGATCAGAAGCAAGATCAGGCCTTCTGCTTTGTCTGGGGAACGGCCCACTGGAAACTGGGGCGGCACTTTTCCTGGAGGGATCCCCTTTTGTGGTTGTCCTTCCTTGCAACTCCTGTACCCGTGTCCGCAGGATCCAAGTAGGTTGTCCATCCCACTTCCTCCTGTCCTCTCCGTGGTCACGCAGGTAGAACCACAGGGTGCCTCGTGGTGTGTACCCTCTGTACTCTCTCTCTTGAGTGGGGAAATGCCTGCTTCTAATAGCTGAGATGCTGGCCCATACAGGTGGGGAGTAGAACATATTCTCTTCAAGTTGCTGGACCTTCCGTGACAGTTTCTCCACAGCTGAGACAAGGCGGGAAGAGAGACTTTCTTCATATCGCCGGAGCCGGCCAGCTACCTCATCCACCGTTGGTCCCTCTTCACCTTTCCATTCCATTCCTGCCAGGGAGTTGGCATATGACGATGGTGCGCTCCGTACAAACTTCCGCCACATGGGCCTTGTGCATCGCACCTCATCAGGGTCTGTGGGTAAGTCTGCATTGTCCAAGTCATAATAAATCATCTCCCGCACGGCTAATTCTCTCAGGTACTGGCTACCTCTTTCCATGGTAGTCCACTTGCTTGGCTGACATACAACATCCTCACTGAAGGTGTACCTCTCCCTCACGCCTAACAGGAGTCGTTTCCAGAGGCTGAGGGCTTGGGTCTTTTTCCCAATCGCCTTGTCAATGCCCCCTTCCCTAGACAGGGATCCCAGCTGCCTGGCCTCCCTACCCTCTAATTCCAGGCTACTGGCCCCATTATCCCAGCACCGGAGCAGCCAGGTGACAATGTGCTCGCCGGAAAGTTGGCTGAAATCTTTTCGCATATCCCGCAGCTCACTCAAGGATAGGGATCGAGTAATTATCTCTGGTTCTGCCTCTTCCTCCTGCTCTCGTGATGGCCCTGGTTCATCATCATCTCTTACTAAGCGAACTGATTTCTTTGTGTACTTCTTCTTCTGTATGGGGGCAACTGATACCGGCACGGGTTGGTTCCCTGGTTCAGTGGCAGTGGCTACCACGGGGGTTGCAGTAGCCGCAGTGTCCGTCGCAGGGGTTGCAGCAGCCGCAGTGTCCGTTGCAGGGGTTGCAGCAGCCGCAGGGGCCGCCGCAGGGGCTGCAGCAGCCGCAGGGGCTGCTGGTCTGGTTTCCATCTCTTCCCCTTGAGGGTGCTGCATAATTCTGAGCAGTGCCTGGTAGATACTGGCCAGGGCCCAGCACAGCGCGGTGAGTTGTGCCTCTCTAGAATAGCCACAGCATTTTCCTTTCAAATATTCTACCACTTTATCAGGGTCCTGTAATTGTTCAGGGGTGAAGTCCCAGACCATTGGAGGTGAGTAGTTCTCTAGGTACCTGCCCATGCTCTCCCACATGCCATGCCACCCCTGACTATCCAGCCTCGGAGCAGATCTCCGGGTGGTAGTCTTAAATAGTCGCTTAACCCTAAACAAGACCTGGAACGTATTCAGGAGACATAGCACTAGGAACACGCTGGTTTGAGTATCCCAAGGATATTCAAGATTCTCAAAAGCTGTCATACCTGACCCGAAGGAGAAAAGGGAGGCAAAAGGGCTGGGGAAACTATTAACAAATTCTGAGAGACGGTGTCCAATGTACGGACAGGACAACAAAACCACATAAACACCCCAAAATAGCCGTCTGAACAGTGATGTTATCATATCATAAACAGATATCGCACAGGACAGCAGAATGATAATCCTCATCCCTCTTCCAGACATGGTAAACAGCATCGCAGGGAGTACATAAGCCATATAGGAATTTATGTAACACAGCCATGAGAACAAACCAAGCAACATGATGACCAGTGACTACTTACCTAATAAAATAAATGCATACAAGAAAAAAAAACACCAAAACCGTTTTTTCCACGTTCTAGTTGGATTCTGTCGTTATCTCAACCCTTCAAGCCCCACGTTGGGCGCCAAAAAGGACTGTCGTGGTTTAGCCTCAGATGGCAACAAAGAACCACGTGCCGCTCGCACGTGCCTTCCTAATACAGGAAGGATCGTAAGAAAAGGCAAGACTCTTGGGTTGGGACAAAGGCAGTTTAACAGAACAGCAAAGGGAACAGGCAAACAACAACAACAACACGGATAGGGGAATATACAAACGCGATTACGGAACCGCCGCTCCCCGCCGCTCGCCGACCGGCCGGACCCGGGACGCCCCAGCCCGCTTTTAAGCAGCAACTTCCTGCCCCCTCCCCCAGCAGCTCAGGGTGGGCATGGCTCACATGGCATGGAATACCAGGAAAAGTTAACCCTATCCCCACCGGAACCAGGACAATAACAAATAGTATAAAAATAGCCCGAGAGAGGGGGGATACCCAGGGAAGACACCATCGCAAAGAATTCCATCACTGACGTCTGGGAGCAGTCGACGGGCTGAGCCTCTCTTCCCCCCTCCATAGGGACGCCTTTGGGTAAGACTTAGATTATACCGAGTGCTTCCTCGGGAAACTTAGAAATTTCTCTAGAGACTCTCTTTCCTACATTTAGAGCCAGGCTGTATCGTTTATAACTTTGTCGCGCGTTTTGGATATGTAACAATACTTTCATTTGCATGTGCTTTGCAGACAGTGTAGTTATCACCGGCAACCCATAAGAACCTGTGTATCTGTTGTTTAAATAAACTGCACTTTTTTTAAGTAGCTAGTCATTTTGGTTTCTCACTGAATGCGACCAAAGACTGGAGAGTGGCCGTGCTAGTTCATGAGCACGACTAGACTGAAGGTGCAGTCCACTATTAGTGTATCCAAATCGTAATAGTTTAATACATATTAAACGCGATTGGACTGATATAGTGCTGTATTGGGCATCACTCAGAATTTAAACCTAGCCGCACCTAGCCTCCCACCTCGGTGAGGAGTGTTAGAACGCAAGGGGGTTTATTTTCTGCCAAAACCGCTTTGCCCCTTTTCACGCAACAAATGTTAATTACTTTTTAAATGTAAAACAAACAAACAAATACCCCAAAAAGAACAAAACCCTAACAACCAACAAAAGCCCCCAGCAACAACCCTACCAGATGCCCCTCGACCCCCCCCCCAGACCCCCCCCCACCAGAAACCCTCCCCACCTAAGAACAGCAACCCCCCCACCAAACAACAACAAACTCCCCCTCAAAATAAACACCCCCTTGACCTTTCTCCTCCCATCAACAGGAAAAGCATTTATATATTTTTATATATAATTATTATATATAATATATAAATCTCTATTGAGATTACATGTCAAGCAATAGGGAGTAGCATGCTTCTGCTTGTATGGTACTCTGTGTCTCCAAAGTCCCTTCAAGGAGCTGGATTGAATAGAAAATTAGTGGAAAACTGGCTTTGAATTTCGATACGCATCCTTCAGAGACATTTTAGTATGTGAACTCCTGCCTTTTGGACTTGGGCAAGCCTTCCAGTCTCACCCAGGAACAGAGGAATTTCAACGTTTATACAGATCTATGGTAGAGGTTCTAACTTTCTGTTGTTTGGTGTCTGATAGTAAAGATGTGTTTGTATGTATAATAAAGAGCATTCTCTAACTGACTCAATTTTTTTTTCTTTTTGGGTGAGACAGGATCAAAAGTAGCAGATCCATGCTGTTGTGGACACGCCTAGTTTCATCTTATTCCTGATAAACTAAACAGAGAGAGGTTTGTAAGAGCAAATCTTCAGGATCAGGTTGAAGTTGTTTATTGAGCTAATGGTATTGCAAATCTCTTTGCCTGGACAGCAGCACAAGCAATGTATCAAGGTGAGACAGTCAACCTGTTAAATTCTTCCCAGTGATTAATGCATGCTATAAAGTTCTCTAACCTTTTCTCCCCACCACCTTTTTTCACGCTTTTTCTTCTGAAGACCATCCTTTGAATAGGTTTTCAAAAATTATTTGATCCAATGAATGAAGCAGAGCTTATACAAGTGAGTTATTTAAGACTTTGTCTTTGAGTACTTTGACTCAGGGAGAATTAATTATGCAGAAAAATATTTTTTTCATATATACCACTAAACCTGTGCAAAACCTTAATCTTGCATTCACTTGCTTCGTCCACATTTGTTGTGGGGAAAGGTGGTAGGTCTCCAGCAGTTTATTTTTTTTCCTGAAACAACTAAGTCACTTAGCCCCTTGTTTCAGAAATGTCAATTCTATGAAACTACAATCATTGAAAGAAAAATTTCAGCATTCTTACTTCAGGATTTTATGCCTATGTTTGCCTAAAAATCCCAGAAGACCTGGATGGATAGACCAGTTCAGTCTTTTGCTTATTTGTATAAATAATTGTCAGCTAGTGTTGCTAGGAGATACCCACTGGTTTGTAGTTTCACTTGTGAAACAACATGTATTGGGTTTGCATGGCAAGGTTTTGGTAACAGGGGTGGCTTCTGTGAGAAGCTGCTAGAAGCTTCCCCCATGTCTGATAGAGTCAATGCCAGCCAGCTCCAAGACGGACCTGCCGCCGGGCAAGTCCGAGCTAATCAGCAACAGTGATAACACCTCTGTGATAACATATTTAAGAAGGGGGAAAAAAACCCCTGCATGACAGCAACCAGAAGAGAGGAGTGAGGATATGTGAGAGCAACAACTCTGCAGACACCAAGGTCAGTGAAGAAGGAGGGGGAGGAGGTGCTCTAGGCACTGGAGCAGAGATTCCCCTGGAGACCATGGTGAAGACCAATGTTGAGGCAGGCTGTCCCCCTGCAGCCCATGGAGGACCACAGTGGAGCAGATATCCACCTGCAGCCCATGGAGGACCCCACACCAGAGCAGGTGGATGCCCGACGGAGGCTGTGACCCCATGGGAAGCCTGCGCTGGAGCAGACTCCTGGCAGGACCTGTGGACTCATGGAGAGAGGAGCCCACGCTGGAGTAGTCTGTTCCTGAAGGACTGCAGCCTGTGGGAAGGACTCATGTTGGAGAAGGTCGTGGAGAACTGTCTCCTGTGGGAGGGACCCCATGCTGGATCAGAAGTGTGAGGAGTCCTCCCCCAGAGGAGGAAGTAGCGGCAGAAACAACCCCTGTTCCCCATCCCCCTGTGCCACTTGGGAGGAGGAGGTAGAGAAAATCGTGAGTGAAGTTGATCCTGGGAAGAAGGGAGGGGTGGGGGCAAGGTGTTTTAAGATTTGGTTTTATTTCTCATTACCATACTCTGATTGGATTGGTAATAATTTAAATTAATTTTTGCCAAGTTGAGTCTGTTTTGCCCGTGACATGTCCTTCTCTTGACTTACGAGCCTTTCGTTATATTTTTCTCTCCCCCCTGTCCAGCTGAGGAGGGGGAGTGATAGAGCAACTTTCGTGCATACATATGCGTGCTTCTGGCATGCAACAAATGTTCACTGCCCTGTGAAAGGTATAGAATAGTCAAAAGATATTTCCCCTCAGATCACTTGCAGCACTTTGATGCGTTAATAACTTACGTATGTAATTTTGAAAAGTCACTTGGCTGATCGTTTTGGTTTTTTCAGTCAGCATGTGTTAACATTGTGATTGATGTCCAGCTTTCATAGGGAACTGTGTACAAAATGCAAATATGCTACTGTGTCCCTGATCTTGACAAGATCCTTAATTGGTGCTTGTTTTTTATATCTTCATAGCTAGTCTGTATGAAGAATGCTTGTGTTAAAACAGACAGGACTTACTCCTACAAAGTGGCTGCTGCAGTTCCCAGTATTTTTCTGTATTTCAGGATTGAGATTTAGATGTGTGTGCTGATAGGAATTTCGATTCCTGTATAATTAGTGTTGTGTCTTTATTTTGTAGGATTCTGGAGTGAAGCAGATGTATCCCATCCTTTTGTATCGCAGACAGTAGGGACTGATGGAAAATACTTCACCTTCTTTTGTTACTGGCTAAATACTTAAACACTAATTGTAGAAACTATTCAATATAACCCTCGGAAGAATATCTGTTGGGGTACAGACACTAAGCCATTATATAATGTTGTGGAAGATGGTAGTATGAAAGGCTTTAATGATGAAGTTCTGCTTCAGTTGACTTGTTTTCTGTTAAACAGACCAAAAGAGATAAATTATTAAACAATAAAGCATTCCTGTTTACATGCCTGAACTTCATTGTAACCCCATGAAGTATGGGCTAGAATATGCCTTGTTCTTAGTCAAATATTTGTCTAGCAAACAGTATATGCACTTTCATGATCTTTGGGTCTTATTTCTCAATTTTAAACGTATGACATTGTACACTGAAAAATAAATGTCTAGAATACCTTAATGTCTTTTGTATATTTACTGTTAGAAGTGTACTGCACTAATTCAAAGCTATGTGAATACCTTCTTTTAGCACATCCATAGCTCTATGTTGAACTGTCATAGCAAAGTATGAATTCCTATGACAATCTGATTACTTCACTAAGTAACTGCTGCCTTGATATTCAGGACCAGTAAAAATTTTCTAATTTTGTGCCTGAAAAGAAATTAGTTGTGTTAAATCCTTACTTGTTCTAAAGAGGAAGTGTGCTCAGAAATAAAAAGTGTTTCTTAGAAGTGAATGGTTGGCAATTTAGTTACATAGCAGGGGAAATTTTTAGACATTTATTCAGCAGTAGCATAAACACAGTGAAACATGCTTCAAGACAAAGATTCTATTATTAATATGCATACACATTTTTTTAAGCTCTTACCTCAGGAACCACCGAGAACTCTCAAATGCTTTTGGAGTCTACATGTTTTCCCTTTAGCTTGTGACCTTATTTTCAGCTGTAGACATCTTGAGGATGTTTTATGGCTATTTTTAGTAGACCACAGGTGAGCCCAAACCACAACTAGGATCTCTGATTAATAAGATACAAGATGTAAGGACTATTTAGGAATACTTATCAACAAAGTATATTGCATTTTGATGCCTAGATTTTTACATAATTCCATACACTGCAACTGACATTTTTTGATTTTTCCAGTGTTCTTAAGAGTCACATCCAGTTTGTTTTTAAAGAGAGAGTACTGAATCATGTGACTCTTCTTGAAATACTTGCCTGCACGTTCTTCAGCCTGAGCAACTGGGGATCCTACTTTCTGTTGCAAACTGGCTTGCAGAGTATTTTGCTAATGAAAGATGAGGTAGTTGTAGAGACTTATTTAATTGTTACTTTGCTATGTTAGAACAAACTATAGTTGCCACTTTTTCCACCAGTGGAGGATAATCTAGATAAGTAGGATGTGCATGAGTACAGGTTTCCTTTTATCAGAAGTAAAAAGTCCTTAAGTACTTTTTTTTTCTTAACAGTGCTTGAGTATTAATAGCTCTGATCACTGCTGATCCTTGGATTAAAAACCTGCATGTTCAGAGTAGGAACAGAAGATAAACTGCCGGGTAGGCATGTTGATTATAGAGAATGACCTGTGACCTAGTTTAAAAATGAGTGCTTGATAGTATCTGTTTTCTGGTGTGATAAAGGGATGATGCAAAATGAATGAAAAGATATTAAAAAAAAAAGTTCAAAAGAAGTTGGGTATTCTGACCCTGCACATAATCTTTATTGTTGGTGCAATACGGGTATTACCTTCACCTTGAAATTTTATGAGTTGCATACAAGTAGTGGCTGTGGAAACCTGACGTTATGTTGTGAAGTCAAAGAAAATCCTGCTCCCAGGTAAACAAAACCTCATTTTTCTGTGGTTCGGCCTTTGTCTATCCTGACGTTTCATCTGTAGTAGAGCGAGTTCAAAGAAGGATTTTTTTTTTCCTTTATACAGCTTTACTAGTGACTGATATCACTGTAGTTGTGTAACCTGATAGAAGAACCTAGCGTTGGAGTGAGGGAGGAGGGGAAGGCTTATCGTGAGTTGGCTATTTTGTAATTGCAAAGTACCAAGTTCAGCTTTCTGCAGCTGTCTCAAAAGGCAAGAGAAAAAAAACCTTTGGGTGGCACTGTTTTACCTTCTCCCGAAGATTATGAGACTGCAAATGGTGACTTGGGATGGAACTGCCTTAGCAGCTTTTCCCAAAATTAAGATGGAAAGGAGGAGATGGGAAGACTCTGAAACTTTCTTATATCTATATAGGGTCATGTTGCACCAAGTTGTTGGGGTGTAGATAGTTCTGTTTCCTTTCAGATAGGAGAAATAGCTTCAATATTTATAGTGTCTGCTCAGTCATGCAGAAGTCTCTCCTGAGATCTCTTCTGTACTCAGGTTTTCTGTCATTGGAGAAGACACCTGCTCCTTTTATCTCAGAAGCAGATGAAGCTTTCCTTATTCTGGAGCTCCACTGAGGGGGTTTTCCTGAGGCAAGAGCAACTCTTGAAGTCAGCTATTGGTGAGAGAGTCTGGCTCTGTAGAGACCACACATACCAGCTGTATATCTCTGATGGAAGCAATGAATGTGGCTTTCCAGTGCATTCTATGCTCATTCAAAATGAGCCATCCTCAACCAGTAATATAACCAAAGCGCACCAAAGTAGGAGACCTGTAAAGTTTGCACTGAGTTAGCACAAAGTCTGGTCTGGTACAAAAGAATAATGTCCTGTGGAACAAAACTGGGTGTAATAAGCATAGTCAGCCCCAAGAAAGCTTGCAGAAGAGTTTGCACAAGAACTGCTTTTTCATGGAGGAAGAAACTTATCAAATTGGTCGAAGTGTCAAAGTGAAGTAAGTTAGCAATGACAAAATTTAAGGTAATATCAAGACCAGACTGGTTGCAAGCCATATGTGACTCTGCATACTTTATATTCTAGTAGTGCACCAGAACCCCACTGAGACAAGACCTTCAAGAAATACAAGCCGAGGATCCTAAAAACCATGAATTATAAATGCACATAACAACTAACGTGAAGTCCTCAGTGCATGAGACCACAGAGCAGCAGACGTGAGACCCATAGCTGAAACAGGTTTTTTTTTCACATCCTTTGTCTTCCCACAGAGTGTCATTCCCACCAGAAGCAAGAAATCCAGGCACCATAAAGCAAAACATTAGAAATCCCTTCTGAAGAAAGGGCAGGTAATTGCTAAGGGAGGAGTGTTCCTGTGATTACATTACTGAAACTTAGGTATTCCTGGATCGTAGAATCATAGAATTGTTAGGGTTGGAAGGGACCTTAAAGATCATCTAGCTCCAACCCCCCTGCCATGAGCAGGGACATCTCCCACTAGATCAGGTTGCTCAGAGCCCCATCCAGCCTGGCCTTAAAAACTTCCAGGGATGGGGCTTCCACCACCTCTCTGGACAACCTGTTCCAGTGTCTCACCACCCTCACGGTGAAGAACTTCTTCCTGACGTCCAGTCTGAATCGACCCATCTCTAGTTTTAATCCATTCCCTCTAGTCCTACCATTACCCGACATCCTAAAAAGTCCCTCACCAGCTTTCTTGTAGGCCCCCTTAAGATACTGGCAGGCCACTATAAGGTCTCCTCGGAGCCTTCTTTTCTCCAGACTGAACAACCCCAGCTCTCTCAGCCTGTCCTCATAGGAGAGGTGCTCCAGCCCTCTGATCATCCTCGTGGCCCTTCTCTGGACACGTTCCAGCACGTCCATATCTCTCTTGTAGTGGGGGCTCCAGAGCTGGACGCAGTACTCCAGGTGGGGTCTCACGAGAGTGGAGTAGAGGGAGAGAATCACCTCCCTCGACCTGCTGGCCATGCTTCTCCTGATGCAGCCCAGGATACGATTGGCTTTCTGGGCTGCAAGTGCACACTGACGGCTCATGTTGAGCCTCTCGTCCACCAGCACCCCCAAATCCTTTTCTTCAGGGCTGCTCTCAAGCCAGTCGCTGCCCAGCCTATATTGGCGCTTGGGATTGCCCTGACCCAGATGGAGGACCTTGCACTTGGCCTTGTTGAACTTCATGAGGTTGGCATGGGCCCACCTCTCCAACCTGTCAAGATCCCTCTGGATGGCATCCCTTCCCTCCAGCGTGTCAGAGGCCCCACACAGCTTGGTGTCGTCGGCAGACTTGCTGAGGGTGCACTCTATGCCACTGTCCATGTCGCTGATGAAGATGTTAAACAAGACCGGTTCCAGTACTGATCCTTGAGGGACTCCACTTGGACATGGACCCATCGACAGCCACTCTTTGGGTGCGGCCATCAAGCCAGTTCTTTATCCACTGAGTTGTCAGTCCATCAATCCCATATTTTATCAGCTTGGAGACCAGGATGCCATGCGGGACAGTGTCAAAGGCTTTGCTCATGTCCAGGTAAATGACGTCAGTTGCTCTCCCCTTGTCTATCAATGTTGTGACCTTCTCATAGAAGGCCACCAGGTTTGTCAGCCATGATTTGCCCTTGGTGAAGCCGTGTTGATTGTACCCAATCACCTCTTTGTTATTCTTCTGCCTCAGCAGTGCCTCCAGGAGGATCTGCTCCATAATCTTACCAGGCATGAAGGTGAGACTGACTGGCCTATAGTTCCCTGGTTCCTTCTTCTTTCCCTTTTTGAAAATGGGGATCATGTTTCCCCTTTTCCCGTCAGTGGGGACCTCACCAGACTGCCATGACTTTTGGAATATAATAGAGAGCGGTTTAGCAACCTCATCTGCCAGTTCCCTCAGTACCTGTGGGTGTATCCCATGGGGTCCCATGGACTTGTTCACTTTCAGGTTCATCAGATGGTCACAAACCTGATCTTCACTTACAATGGGCAGTTCTGTCCAACCCCTGACATTGTCTTCTGTGACTCCAGGAGTGTGGCTGGAGCCCTTGCCAGTGAAGACTGAGGAAAAGAAGTCATTGAGAACCTCGGCCTTCTCCATATCACTTGTCACCAGCTCCCCCGTTTCCTTTCTGAGGGGGCCCACACCCTCCCTAGTCTTCTTCTTACCATTAATGTACCTATAGAAGTTTTTGCTGTTTCCCTTGATCTCCTTGGCTAGATTTAATTCTAACTGAGCTTTAGCTTTTCTCACCAGGTCTCTTGCTGTTCGGACAGCTTCCTTATATGCCCCCCATTCCAGCTGTCCTTTCTTCCACTCCTTATAAAGTTTCTTTTTGTGTGACGATGTGTCCAGGAGCTCCCTGTTCATCCAGGCAGGTCTCCTAGCATTCTTTCCTGCCTTCCTCTTTGTCAGTATAGTTTGCTCCTGGACATGGAGGAAGTGATCCTTGAATACTGACCAGCTGTCCTGGGCCCCACTTCCCTCTAGAGCTTTGTCCCATGACACTTTGGCCAGCAGATCCCTGAAACGATCAGTCTGCGTGCCTAAAGTCCAGGGTCGTAAGCTTAGAATACATCCTCCTAATTGCCCTGAGGATCTTAAATTCTATCGCTTCGTGGTCACTGCAGCCAAGGTTATCCCTGAGCTTCATGTTGGTCACCAGCCTTTCCCTGTTGGTGAGAATGAGGTCCAGCATAGAACCTTTTCTTGTTGGTTCCTCTACCATTTGGAGGAGGAAGTTGTCATCTATGCATTCCAGGAACATCCTGGATTGCAGGTGCCTTGCTGATAATACTGAATAGTGATAGAGTTGAAGCCCACAATGGATCTGAGACTGGTAGGGGAGCCATTGTCTGACTGGATCAACTGTGGCTTAGGGAAGGTACTAAACCACAGTTGCAAGGCCTTAACAGTGCTTTCTCCTGTGGTACGGGTAAAAGCCTCAGCTTGCACCAGGCCTGACACAATTTCCACCCCTACTAGTACATAATGTTTCCCATCAGACCTTCAGAATGGGCCAATGTAGTCTATTTGCCAGGCATCCCATAGTCCTTTACCTGTTCGAACATGTAACGGGTCATCTTTAAGAGGGTGTCTTTCTAACCGCATACGGCATTGGCCACAAGCTGAGATACAAGTCTGGCAATGTTCTCGAGTGCCTGGCCAACCTCTTGTTTGAGCTTTCTGATACAGGTCTTTAGCCCCCGAGTGCCCTCTTCTCACATGTAACCACTCTAAGAGTTGTTCACAGTTCTCCACCACTGGTTCATTCTGCAAAGGGGCAAGTCGGGCCAGCTCGTCGGCTCTGTTATTCCATCGGCTAGCTGGAGTTTCATTGGCCTGGTGGGAGGTGACCCATGCTATTGCGAAGTTCCCTTGTTTAGCAATAGTTAGAATGTCTTGCCACTTTTCTTTTTGCCACATGGGCACCCTATTGACCTCCCACCCATTCTGTTCCCAAAATGGAAGCCACTCAGTGCACCCTTTAAAAACAGCAAAAGAGTCAGTATAGATGTAGACAGGAGAGGTAGATTGAGCTTCATGTTGGAAAACACTCCACACAGCCACTGATTCTCCCACTTGTGCACTGCCTTCCCCTTCAGTGACTATTTTTTGGTCTGTGTCTATCTGTAGTGCAACTGCACGATATTTCCAGCTCTTGCCTTCTCGTTTGGCAGAAGCGTCTGTAAACCAGACATTTTGCAATTGTTACGAAAATGGGGGGGGCTACTTGCATGACAGGAGGGGGTGTGTTATCTTCCCAATCCGGGGCCACTTCCTCTTGAATAACCAAATTCTTGATAGTGCTTTCAGACACCTTAAAGATATCGCAGTAATGTTCTATTTGCGCATACCATTTTCGTACTGAAGCTCTTTGTGCCACCCCGTCAGGGGGAAGCGTTCCAGCTAAACCAGTGTTAATTACCTTAAAAGGGCCTCTAAGCACTATTGGCTGTTGGCAAATGGTATGTTCCGCCTCCCGCAAGGCTAAGCTAACCACAAACAGTCCCTTTTCCCATACAGTATACCGTTTCTCTGCACCCTTGAAGCTGTGGGAGTAAAACCCAATGGGACGAGGGGGTCCTTCAGGGCCTTTTTGCCAAAAGTGCATCAACCATCCTGACTGGGCGAATCCCCACTCAATTTGCACAGGGTTGGTAGGATGTATTGGGCCAAGGGCCTGATGATTAGCCGCCTCAAACACCAAAAGCTGCAAGGCTTCCTCATGGACTGGAGTCCAGTCCCAGGACGCCCCTTTTTGCAATAAATCATATAATGGTCTTGCAATGATAGAAGAGTCTGGGATATGTTTTCTCCAGAATACAAGTAACCCTAATGCATGCTGCAACTCCTCCTTTGACTCAGGCATCTTTACCTGATCTAGTGTGGAAAGGGTATCTTTAGGGATGCACGTCACTCCCCCTTTCCACCAAATTCCTAAGTATTTAACCTCACTAGAGGGGGTCTGGATTTTCTCAGGTGGGATTTTTAATCCCAAGCTCTCCAGATAAGCGATAATATCATTTTGTGTTTTTTGAACCTTTTCCACCTGGCTCCCTCCTATTAGCACATCGTCTATATATTGGTAAATTCTAACTCCTTCCTCTGGTGGGATTTGTTCTAATTCTCTCATTAAGGCATGCTGGGCTAACGTGGGAGAATGCTTGTATCCTTGAGGGAGCCGTGTAAAAGTAAACTGCTGTCCCTCCCAGGTAAAAGCAAAACAATCTTGGTCCTCAGGTTGCAAAGGGACCATAAAAAACATATCCTTAACATCAGTGGTTGCCATAATAGGGTGTGCTTGCTCCTGAACAGTGGCTATGAGATCGGCAATGTTTGGCACCCGAGCGGTTAGTGGGCCAGTATTTGCATTTAGTCTCCGATAGTCTACTGTCAACCTCCATTTGCCATTTGGCTTTCAGACAGGCCATACTGGGGAATTAAAAGGGGAATGAGTAGGAACCACAAATCCTTGTTCTTTTAAGTCTTCTAGCACTGGGGCTATCCCCTCCCGTGCCCCAAGAGGTAAAGAGTAGGGTTTGATACTTGTTAGTTTCGAAGGGGGAAGTAATGGCGCAGTTTGTAAGAGCCGTATCTCTATCAGCGGGGCACCAAAAGACCAGCTTCCTCCCTTATCATCTATCCACACTTTGCCTTTCAGGATGTCAAGTTCCAAGAGATTAAATGGGAACGGCCCCACGACCATTGCCACCGAAGTGGCTACCTCTTCCCCTGGTAGCTGTAAACTGACCGTAGCCAATGCTTGTGCCTGAATGTTACTGAACACATCTGCCACAAACAAATGTTGCTTGGACAATGATATGCCACTGCGTTCTGCATCTTTTGTGTTAATAGCTGAAATTTGGGCACCGGTATCTACTAAAAACATTATTGGGATTTGCTTAGGTCCTACAAAACAAGTAATCATAAGGTCGCCTTGCTGATTCATAGTGAGCTGTCTAACATGTACCCATCCTCCGCCCCCCCCGCCCACTGTAGGGGAGCGAAGGGCTTAGTTTCCCACCGGCACTGGCAGTTTCCCATCAGTTAAATCTATAAGGGGCACTGGGGGAGCATTAGGGACAACATCACTATCCCAAGGTTCTTTTGGCTTCCCTAAAATTAAATCTCAAGGGATCACCAGTTTCTTTGGCCATCCCCTAATTAACTTTTCTAGCTTGTCTGTAGCCCATCCATAAATTCTCAGGGGATTCCTTTTCTCCATCCCATGGCCCATAGTGCGCTCGCCTATTTGGTATATCCCTCCCGCCCGGTGGTTTAGGGAGGGGTGTCCTCTCCTGGTTGGGGGGGGGGGGCGTGTTTCAGTTCCGCCCATCTTAACCCTTTCGGGTCTTGTTTGGCAGAGGGGACACTAACAGGACCAGATTTCCTCCCATAATTGATTAATTCCTGGGCAACTTCTCCCTCCCCAAGTCCACACTTTCAAATTTTGCAGTTTGCGACTGGGGGTTACTAATCCTTCTAGTGCTGCTGTTACTCTTTTGCCTTGAGGCACAGCTTTGATTGTACTCTGCAATTGTATGCCAATAGGCTTTAAAGATTCAGGGAGGCCCCTTATCAAGGGAGTCATCCGTTCAGGGTCAACCAGCATCATCATGGGAGACTCTTGTCAGGGCCTAAGCTCCTGGTCACGCATCATTTGTAAGCATACTGCTTTTTGCACATTTTCTACCAATTGATCAACTGATCCCGTAATAGCGAGAGGGTCTCCCCGTTCCAAGGGATTGAGACCTCCAGCCCAATAGGCTGCCCTCTGAGTTAGGGACCAAGGCGCATGGTGAGCGCCCATAGTTAAAAACACCCCGGGCCCCCAATACCCTTCAGCTTCCTTTTCACTTAGTAGTATCTGGTCCCCACCTGACAACGACACCCTCCACACATATTCCGTTTCTGACTCCCTAGGAGTACAGCCGAATTCCTTCTTTAGGTTGGCTAATTCCATATGGCACTTCCTTAGTAATTTGGGGGGAGTCGTCTTGGTCATCATCATATGCACATTCCGTCTTGACCAAAGGTCAGAGCACGCGAGGAGGCATTTCTAATTTGTCTAGCCTAGACCTCACTTCTAGCCCTTTGCAGGGGTATATTGTTTCTGTTTTGGTGGGGGGCAAATGGCTGTCATGACTCTTGCTCGTGAGGAGCTGTTCTTTAAGGGCAGATTGTTGATAGTCTGCCTGAGCTCTCTCCTGATCTAATTGTCCCTTTAGATCCTCCGCTTGTCCTTGCGGGGACTGTACAAGGGCTTGTAAAGATTGTATAATTTGGGATTCAGCACTACATTGCTGGTCTTGGGCTTCTACAGCTGCTACCAGACTGGCGCATATTATAGATTTCCCTCTTCTGGGCCAGAGTTTAGTATCCTTTTGCAAGGCGCTAATTTGGTCAGTAACACTCTGCAGATTATGCCAATTTTCTCATGCCCAGTCATTACCTGGTACGGAGGGGCATGCATTGTGTTTCTCTAAAAGCTTATACAGCACATCCCTGCCTGCAGGGACAGCGTAATTGTCACTCATTTTCAACAATAGGGGAGGGGTGGTCGCCTCAGGGAGGTAGCACACAAGTAGCAATTCTATACAAAGTCCCACCCCGAACATCCCTGAGGGGCATGCACGTAAAACAGACCAAAAGTAAAACGGGCAAAAAGTGCAACACTTTCACAAAAACGGGGGTAGTCGCCTCGGGGAGGCCACATGTTAGTAATCAGTTCACACAGATTCCCACCCCTTTACGTCCCGGAGAGGCACACTCGTACACACAAAAGCGGATAGCAGCTGCAGCACTCTCACGTCAAGGAATCCTGTCTGTGACGCCAGTTAAAATGTTAGGTCCCGCTCCAACTACATTGGGCCTGGGAGAGGTTTGCAATGATTCCAAGCATGAGATTAAGACACAAACAAGGTCAGATGCTGCTTACTGTAGGTTTATTGTTATTCCCCAGCAATAGTCACTGAGACAAGCAATAGAGTAAAGGCAGAAGTAGAGGAAAGACACAAAAGAGAAGCAGTATTACAGAGCACAGCAAGAGTATAGTCACCACCACAGGCCTGATGGCGTCTTGACGGTCCTCTGGAATTCAGCAGCATCCCATTGATCCATGGTTCTCAAGTTGTGATGGTGATAGGGGTCCTGGTTACCAATTGTGGTGGGTCACCACACCAGTTACAGTACAGGTCAGTCTGTAGCTTGACCTGGTTGCGTGACGGTGGCCTTTGCCCAGCTAACTGTTGTTTGACGTGGTCACTGTATGAGCTCTTCCTGCCTTTATTGTTTGGGCAGAGCTTGGTTTAGCACAGTCATCATGAAACAGCAAGTTTGGAGTAGCAGGACAAGTCCAGGCAAGCCCCGGGGTAGGCAGGGTGTCCTGGTTCCGGTGGGGATAGGGTTAATTTTTCCTGGTATTTCATGCCATGTGAGCCACACCCACCCTGAGCTGCCGGGGGAGGGGGCAGGAAGTTGCTGCTTAAAAGCAGGCTGGGGCGTCCTGGGTCTGGCCGGTGAGCGGTGGGGAGTGGCGGTTCTGTAATCGTGTTTGTATATTTCCCTATCGGTGGTGGTGGTGGTGGTGGTGGTGGTGGTGGTGGTGGTGGTGGTGGTGGTGGTGGTGGTGGTGGTGGTGGTGGTGGTGGTGGTGGTGGTGGTGGTGGTGGTGGTGGTGGTGTTTGCCTGTTCCCTTTGCTGTCCTGTTAAACTGCCTTTGTCTCAACCCAAGAGTCTTGCCTTTTCTTCTGATTCTTCCTGTATTAGGAAGGCACGAGCGAGCGGCACGTGGTTCTTTGTTGCCGTCTGACACAGGGTCTAGCCATTCTGATAACCAAAGGCCTACATCCTTTTCAGCTGGTGGCAATCTTGGGTGGTGACTGATAAGCAAAAGAATAGTCTGTAGAAAGTGCTAAATAGACACAAGCAAGCTTCTTATTGGCCCACAAGCCTGCTGTCAATTTGCAGAAGCTTAAACAAGCAGCTTTGAGACAATTATTTTGAGATTCCAGTCTCTCACACTCTGGAGACATTCAAAACCTGCCTGGATGCATTCCTGTGCAACCTGCTCTAGGTGAACCTGCTTTGGCAGGTTGTTTGGACTAGATAATCTTCAGAGGTCCCTTCCAACCCCTATCATTCTGTGATTCTGTGAAGAACATTACAGAAATGAGAAGGAGCTTAGACAGGTCTAGGCAGATTTGGTTTGAGACATTTGTCAGGTGGATCCTCAGGGAGAATTCCTGGCAGGGCTGATCATCTTGTAGTTGGTTAGCCACAGGAGAGGTTTTAGGTAGTATTAGAAGCCTGTCCTATTCTGATTCCTGAAGCCTTGGCCCATTAAATGTTGGAGGATGTTAGTAAATGGAGGCCAGTAATGATTACAGGGATTGTGCTGCAGCCATTCTCTAGTATACTGACAAATTATGTAAAGGTTTCTTGGTAAATACATGGCAAAAGGAATCTTCAGAACTGAGTTTCTTGGAAAAATTGGCTGTTGCACATCTAGAAATAGGCTAAGAATTACAAGCTGCAAGGAGTTAGTGTATGGACACTATTAATACATTTATTAATGCATGTTGTGATGCAAAGGGAGGAAGTTGTGAACCTCACTACATACTCCTACAGGAGCAGGAGTTTAGAATTAAAGGGATTATTCATACCTAATTCAGAACGAAGGCAGGCAGTCTAAAGTCTGCCTTTGTTATTGAGCCTGGTAACTAACCCATTGGTGTTGAAGATGGAGTTTGAAGATGACTGCCGTTTCTGTGAGGTTAATAATTATTTCCTCAGCTTTTGAAGATGATCTCGGTGGACCACTTACAACCAGTAACAGATTCCTTATGAGGAGTTAATTTAAAACCTTTTCTAAAAATCCTCGAAGAAGGCAAAGAGGTAGAAGGACACTTTGCATGCAAAGCACTTAGAACCAAGTGCTATCTACTTTATGCTATTGGAAAGATAAATAAATCTTTCAGCCAGGACAGGCAGCTTTACAGTGTCTGCTCAGCTGTATTGACTTGTAACTATCTGCAATAATTTTTAATCTATCCTCTCTTTTTGTGTGTGTGACTGGTTTCTGCATAATTTGAAAGTTCTGTCTTTAGCTGAAATACTCTTTGTGTCAACATTCAGTATTTCTTCTTGGTCTTTTAATAATTGTTTGATGTTCATTTTATTGAACTAGATCTCCTGCTTCAGAATCTTCTCTGTATTACCTTTCTCATTCCTACTAATTAATGCTTGATTTCATTTGTGGGTTAAATCTTTCCTTGTGTAGCAAGAAGTAAAGAGTTGATCTTAATGTGTTTCCTTTAAAGGAAATCTTCCTTCCATTTCTTTCTTCTTTTTTACTTTCAATATTCCTTTAACCTGTAATCAAGTAAGTACAGTTTATCACTGCTCTCAAGGGACATGATATAGGATCATTTTCACTGTTGGAAGGTGTAGCTTCTAACATAAGAGTGTCTGTGCTGCAGATGTGCATGTTTTTGTCAGTCAGATTTGACAGAGCAGGTTTAAATTTCAACCTCAAATTTCAGCCTGTAAAGGCTTTTTGTTTGCTTTTAAAAGCAATTTCTTCACCAGCACATTTCTCTAGGTAATTGAAGGTGATCAGGAGTTGGAATTTAATACTCAAGTTCTGGGATTGTTTAGCCTGGAGAAGAGAAGGCTCAGGAGGCATCTTATCAATGTGTATAAATACCTGATGGGAAAGAGTGAAGAAGATTGAGCTAGACTTATTTCAGTGGTATCAAGTGAAAAGACAAGAGGAAATGACCACAAACTGAAATACAGGAAATTCCACTTAAATGTAATTTTATTTATTTATTTATTTTTAACTATAATGGTGATTGATCACTGCAACAGGTTGCTCAGAGAGAAATGTGGAGTTTCCATCTTTGGAGATACTCAAAACCAGATTGGTCAGCCCTGGGCAACCTGCTGTAGGTGAGCCTTCCCTGAGCAGGGTGGGTGGACTAGACAAGAGGTGCCTTCCAACCTTAACCATTCTATGGTTCTGTGGTCAGTGTGTAGATGAGACACTAAAAATGTGTAGAAAGAAACCATGTGTGGAGATTTGGGTAAACAGTGGACATTGGGCCTGGACCTTCTCTCTTCTGGCTTGTATTAGAAATAGTGTGACCAGCAGAAGGAGGGAGGTGATTGTCCCCCTGTACTCAGCACTGGTGAGGCCACACCTTGAGTATTGTGTCCAGTTCTGGGCACCTCAATACGAGAGAGGTATCGAGGTGCTGGAGCGAGTGCAGAGGAGGGCAACGAAGCTGGTGAAGGGCCTGCAGAATAAATCTTGAGGAGCGATTGAAGGAGCTGGGACTGTTTAGTTTGAGGAAGAGGAGGCTGAGGGGAGACCTCATCACTCTGTACAACTACTTGAAAGGCCATTGTAGAGAGGTTGGCGCTGGTCTCTTCTCACAGGTAATTAGCGATAGAACAAGAGGGAATGGGTTCAAGCTGCAGCAGGGTAGGTTTAGGCTGGACATTAGGAAAAAGTTCTTCACAGAAGGAGTGGTCAGACACTGGAATAGGCTGCCCAGGGAGGTGGTGGAGTCACCATCCCTGGATGTGTTTAAGACTCATTTGGATGCGGTGTTAAGGGATATGTAAGGGAGAACTTTGTAGAGTGGAGTTGATGGTTGGACTCGATGATCCCAAGGGTCTTTTCCAACCTAAATGATTCTATGATTCTGGTTTTAGTGTGGTCATTCATGCTTGTGCATTAATTCAGCATAGACAAATTTTACTTGATACGCAGCTGCAAATGGTTTCAGCAGAAGAGAAGACCCTTTCTTGGCAGGGTACTGACACTGAGAATGCAGTTAAGGCTATACATGGAGTTGTTTTATCTACAAGTTTCTCAAAGCAAATTTGCCTCTGAGCTTCCTATCAATATAGTAATTCCTTACATTTGAGCTCTCCTCTCTTTCAGAAGCCAACGTCAGGGAGTGGTGACTCAGCCTGTGTTGTCTGTATATAAATGTAGGCGTTTCATTCTGTATATAAGCATAGATATAAAATTCAAGCATTTCCTGAATAGTCCCAATGATAACTTCTAGAGTAGGACACCACTGTTTTTGAAGGTATGTAGTGTTTTACCAGTGTGAATAGTGCCCAACTCTAATCCAGTTACTGTTAAGAAGCTCGTGTTGAATATTTTATTTTTGTTTTAATAGGTGTCATGGTTTGGGCCGAACTGACCACTGAAGCGAGCAACAGATGCTCTCCCCCACCTCTCTCTGAAGAGAGGAGAGAGAGATAAAGAAATTTATGAGTTTAGAAAAAACTAAACTACTTTAATGAAAATATAAATAAATTAATGAAATAATTAAAAAAAGGAAATAATGAAATACATACAATATATGCAAAAACATATTAAGTTCCCAGGATGACATCACTGGCAGGCATTGGGGAAGTCCCAGACTGGACTCAGCAACAGATGGGAACTGGATTCCAAATCTGGAGTCAGGAACACACAGATCGGGATCAAAGGCAGATGAACAGACAGGGTCCTCCTCGGATGCCGGCCACTGAAGAAAGAGGGCTGACCCTTTCATCCCTCAGCTTTTATAATGAACGTGATGCAGATGGGATGGAATACCCCTGTTGGTCAATTTTTGGTCACCTGTCCTGTCCGCTCCTCCCCACAGGTGCAGTCCCTCTATGCTTTTCTGCTTCCAACCCTCCAGTGGGTCAAATAATGAAATTAGCTGACCTTGGTTGTTATAGCAATAAGTATAAGCAAGAGCCTCTCTGCATATACCATTCCTTGTCATTAACTATAAACATAGGTCTTATCACTCTGAGAATGAACAGTTTTCGGCACAACATGCTGTTAATTTCAGAGAGTTTAGTTAGTTAGAAGAGGCTTAGCTAAGAAGTAAAATTACTGAACAGAAAATTGTTTCTGTTTTACCTCAAACCAGGACAATAGGGCAGATATGCCCAAATAAACTCTTTGGGAAATCCTGTGTGAATACACAGACAGAACTTGCCATGAAAAGCTTCTCAAGTTGATAAGGAAAGCAAAGAAGGATGGGGGAAAAAGCAGGGGAACAGTAATGCCTACTGTTTAGAGAAATTATCCAAGAGCATAAGGAGAAATTGAGGTGGGGTCAGAGTCAGACTCTTTGGTAGGGTAAGATTTAGGGTTGTAACTGTGTTTACATAAAGGATTTGCACTATTAGATTATTTTATATTTTTGATAGTAATAACAAGCTGTAATTTGATGTTGTTTCTTAATAGCATGTTATTTTTGATAAACATCATTTGTGACTGGATATTTGAAAAGAAAAAGTATATGCTTAATGTTGCAACTAGGTAGGTTCCCCTTAGGATTTTTTGAAGCATCTAAATAGGTTAGATTTCTAAATCCTATTAATTTTAATGGAATTTTAATTTAGGTTCCTAAGGTACATAGATATTTTGATTATTTTATAATGTACTTCTAAAGGCACTAACCTGCCTTTTGAAAGCATTCATCAAGATTTCATTACAATACAAATCTACTAAATAAAGCATTCAACTCTGCTCAGACTGGACAGTATGTCTGCTTTTCACTCTTGTAAGCATAGTATTATGCTGACTATGAGCTGAATTAGCACGTGGCTAGCCTTGCATTGAAGAGACATTAAACAAAATCAGCATAATGACAGTATGTTTGGACATTTGCCCTCTCTGGAGACATACATATTGGGCTTTTCTGAAAATGTTGTATGTGCACAAATAATTATGCCTTAAATCAACTATTTTTTTTTTGCAAGCCATTGGATCAGACTATGGCATTACCTTGAATGTGTGGATGACTGGAAGCAATTGGGACTGAAGTTTAAATGACAAATGTGATGTTGCCATTTTACCTTCTGTGATAAAAGATGTCTGGAAAAGGGCAGTATGGACTGAAACACCTCACTGAGTACCACTTGAGCCAAATAAATAACGTAAAGAAACAATTTGGAAGACAGAAGTCAAGTCTGTCTCCTAAAAGCAAACTCCGAGCTAAGTAGAGTAAAAGTGAATTGTGAATCTTCAAAATGTAAACAGAAATGTCTTTACAGGAAAGGATATATTATTTATATGATCTAAAAATGATGACTTTGAAAAATAGTAGCTAAAGGGATTAAAATAATGCAAACTGTGCGGCTCCATTGGTTAGGTAGTAATATATTTAATTGATATTGACAATAAATAACCAGGATGAGGCACCTCTGGGCTAGGCATGTCCTTACTAAAAGACTTGTGCCCAAAATCCTACTGACACACACTAGGGAGAAGATTGACTAAAAGAGGTCTACTAGCAGGTGTATGTATGTGTTCAGAGATAGGCAAGTGCTGGAGCATTTGGGTGCTCTGAGTAGAGGGAAGGGTATGGGTAGAGAGCCTGTAGTAATCAGGTAAGGACTGTGAGCCACCACTAGGCTGAAATTTGCCAGTTCCCTCTGTACTGAACTTTAACATAATCTGTCATGAAGTGCTTATAAGGTAAGGTTAGAATGAGAACTGAATGGAATAAAACTTTGAAGTTAGCCCTGCTTTGAGTAGCAGGCTAGACTAGATCACCTCCTGTCGTGGTTTTGGCCAAACTGGCCAATGGTGGGTGACAGATGCTCTCCCCCCACCTCTCACTCCAAGGAGAGGAGGAGGAGAGATAAAGAGAGATTTACGAGTTTAGAAGGAACTAATCTACTTTAATGAAATATTAATAATAAAATAAAAAGGGAAATAATGGAATAGATACAATATATACAAAACCATATTAAGCTCCCAGGATGATGTCACTGGCAGGCACTGGGGAATTCCCAGACTGGACTCAGTGACGGGTGGGAACTGGATTCCACAGCTGGAGTCAGGAACCAGTCCCAGTCCGGAACCCACGGATCGGGATCAAAGGCAGATGAACAGACAGGGTCCTCCTCAGACGTCAGACATTGAAGAAAAGAAGAGCTGACCCTTTGATCCCTCAGCTTTTATACTGAGCATGGGTCAGATGGGATGGAATACCCCTGTTGGTCAATTTTTAGTCACCTGTCCTGTCCGCTCCTCCCTGCAGGTGGGACCCCTCTACGCTTTTCTGCTTCCAACCCTCCAATGGGGCAAATAAAGTTTTCTGACCTTGGTTGTTATAGCAATAAGTATAAGCAAGAGCCTCTCTGCGTACCATTCCTTGGCACTAATTGTAAACATTGGTCTTATCACTCTGAGAACGAACTGTTTTCAACACAACATGCTGTTAATTTCAGAGAGTTAGAAGAGGCCTAGCTAAGAAGTAAAATTACTGAACAGAAAGTTGGTTCTGTTTACCTCAAATCAGGACACCTCCAGAGGTCCCTTCCAATCTAAACACTTCTGTACTTCTAGAAAAGGTAGGAAAGGGAAAGTGATGCTAAATTACTACTCTCATGAGTGAAATCACTCTCATGTTACTTCTCAGAGAACGTAGTTTGAAAAAATGTCATTGTTTGAGATCTTTTACTTACCAGTTTATGTTGTAAACTTACATTGCAGGTATATTGCATTTTCCTAGCTGATTTATTTGAAGGCATTTCTGCCATAGGACTGTAAATTTATGTAAGTTATGTAGGGCTACAAGGTGATGATAGTATTTTCAGGGACCGAATATTTAGATAATTGCTAATTTACTCACTGAAATCTTGAAAATTTGTAATGGAAGATGACCTATTCAATATGTGCTTGGGGTAAGCAGTTGTTCCTATTTAAAAGAAGTTTTAGTCACCCCCTCAGGAAGAAAAACTAATCTAGTCTGATTTAGACAGCCAGTCACACAAGGAGCACACAGGCAATAACACAGTCCAAAATGTACTTTCTGAAAACAACCCCACATGCTGAAATCATTTGGGATCACCTTTCAGATGTTTCATAATGAAACTCAAGGTTTAACTTCACCAAATAAATGCTTCACAATGAATAACGTACCCAGCTGTAGCTGTAAATGCCATTTGCTCAACTGCTTAACTATTCATCCTTTTGACCAAGGTTTATGGTGGTGTGAAATGAAGCTTACCTTTGCAAATATGCAATGTATAGTAAAATTATCCCCTTTTGTGAAATTAGAAGGAATAAGCTTCTGATTGGTGTTTATGTGCCGTGCTAACAGATTATAAAAGATTAAAAGGAAATTTAATTGAAGTGAAAAGCAGCCCTTGCAGCTTCTAACCCTCATGATTAGAGGAGCAGAAGCTAGGGGATTTAGGAGGGTTTAGCAAGATGAGGTTGATGGGGTAGGGAGATTATGACCTGCGATTGGAACCAGTTGCTTGTCTAACTCGTGTTTCCTTAGCTAATGTATTTAGGGCTCCAGTTCTTTCAAGAACAATGTGTGTGAGATGGGCAGAAGAAATGTAGTCTTGAAATAGTTTGAGGCCTATTTTTATTAATCAAACAACAAAACACAGAGTCAAACATAGAGTCAAACAACAAAACACAGAAGAATACAGCATTTACATATATGTAAGGAGGAGGTTGCAAGTCACAGGCTCATGCAATTGTTTTCTGTGCTTCTTGTAACAAAAATTACAGAGAAGAGGCTTAATACAATGCTTGGGATTGCATTGCATCTGAACTCTTCATCGTGTTTTAAGTTTTATGTGATAGAAAAGAAACTTTGTAATACGAGTGTAAATTGTAGCATAAATTATTCAAAAGGAAATATTTGGTTTAGACCTCAAATTATGTAGAATATGTATTCCAAAATATTGAAATAATTTAAAGAATCCAAAAGGATATTGTCGAGCAGTATTCATGATTAGTAATGAAGGAAAGGCAAAAAATCCTAAGCAGAATTATTTTGCTCCCCCTTGTTATATGGATTATGCCACTCATCATCCATCTGAAGTAAACTCAAGTTCTGTGCAAATGTCAGGTTTGCGAATGGGCTTGTTTTCTATCCTTGCAAAATGCCTGAGATAGCAATGCCCCAAAATAACTGCACTTCCTCTAGTATCAGTGGAGCTTCCCATTTTGCTGCAGTCTCAAATCGGCCTGGGCTAAGAGCTCTGTGGAGAAATTTTTGACATGTTTTGTTGGGTTTTTTTCTACTTTAAATCTTCATACTTTCCTGGGACACGAAGGATGAAATTATTTTTATGATATCATGCACTCACAGTATCAAATTCTGCAAAAGCACTGAGAATCTCATTTTTAGAACCTGAGACAACTATACTGTGTTTCCTGGGACCATCTGTACTGTAAACGTCAAATAATGAATATTAAACTATTCCTTTTGATAGATCTGCAGACTGCTGAAAATACAGTTTTCAAATGTGCTTTTACAAGGCTGGAAGAGTGCAAGGAAATTAGTTTGTAGCTTAGTGCTGGAGGGAGTTATAGCTCAAGTTATAATTTCTGTTGATTGACGCTAGTTAATTATTTACCTATTGACTTTTGAAAAGTGGTCTGCCCATGGACTGGAAAATATGTCATTTTCAGTCATCACAGCTGAAATTTGGCAATACAGCATAAGGAAGGAATAAATAAGTTTGCACTAATGGGAACTGGCTTTAGAAATATGATTTGACCAAATAATTACTATAGCAAATTTTCTGTGAACTTTAAGCTTCAAAGGTAAATTATATCCCTGCATTTGCTTGATGGAAATGTAGTTCAGACAACATTGCAGACCTGAAGAAATGTCCAGAAGCTTGTCTGATTTTATTCTGGCTATATCAGTTGGTTTAAGCAAAGATACTACATCTCTACAAAATTGCATGGCTTACATTCTTATATGATTCTGGGTGAAGCAACATTATTATTAAGCTACATCCGTGTATGTAAAATGCACTTTTTCAAGTAATGGAGATCACATTAATAGCTATGATATTCTCTACATTTAAGTCCTAGAAGAATCAGTATGAATGAGCTTACACCGATTTTCATGATGACAGTGGGTTATTACAACTAGTATTGGAGCTAACTAGTTCAGTATTTTGTTGGAGTCTGTATGTTATATTGCACCCACTTCTGGAGTTGCTTGAAAGAAAAAAATGTTTTCCTTTGAGGTTGGGACCAGTGAATGAAAAGGTGTATATAAAGCGAAGTCTTTCCATCTCTTCCTACTAATGTCACAGTATTATACTTAAGCATTAAAAGCTACTCAAAAAGCTTGATTCAGTGGAGTTCCCTATTTGCATATTCAAGTAACTGATAATAGAATTTGACACAACTGCTTTTAGCTTGTGAATAGTGAAGTTAAAGGACATAATTTGCTGCTAAAGGCAACAGCAAAACCAATTTGTGGTCCTGTCCACTCAAGACAAAGATGAGGTTAACTTTGTCAACTTCTTTTCTACTAGACAGCTACATTTATAGGCTATAATGGTAGGAGCAGGTTTCTAGAATAAGTCACTACAATATTCTGAACAATCTCTGAGAAGATAATTGAACTGTATGAAGATTCACATATAGGGGTTTCATTTTGTCCCTCTATCTTTCTGATTTCTCTGTGAGATTAACTTTGACTTCAAAGATTGGATAACAGTAGAATCTTGTTGAAAATGTTGCACTGTGTCTCTTGTTTAGACACTTGAATGTTTATTTTCATTGTAACCCTTCCAGTGAACCAGATATGTTACCAGTCTTCTCTGGTTTTGTTGTGAACTTTTATATAATTCCAGAGATAAACATGAGCTGTTGGTATTCTTTTCTTCCTTGCTGCTAATCTGTGAAGCGTGAAAGCAACTTTTTCTTAACAATGCACATCTCAGATCTTTATAGCCACTATTTTGCTAGTCAGAGCAGCCTTTGCCAGCCTGAGGAATGGCTTAATTCTGTAACTACGTGCCAAACAAACTCCTAAAATAAAGGACCCTATTCTTTATGGCTTCTGTTCCCTTTGGATGACTTATGGCAGCTGTGCCAACAGATGTTATTAATGTTAGGGCAGAGAAATTGGCCTTAATAAATTTCTCATTTCCCCTCCGGCCCCTGATGAATACTAGTCAAATATGGACCAATTGGGAGAGCCTAAAGGTATCTGTAATGTTATATCAGGGATGAATGACCACTTGAATGGCCTTGATGATCATTTCACTCACAATTATATGGATAGTGTTCTGATATTCTCAAATAAGTTCAGTTTTTGCTGCTGCTCTCCCCTGAATATCTTGCACACAGTTCATTATCCTTCTGGTTTGTTAATTTTCCTGTATTTTCCCCCTCAAGGTACCTTATTAGCACAGGAATTAAAAAATACTTGTATAATCACCCATGAAGTATATAATGCTTTGAGGTTCAAACTGTGACTTTGTAACCGTTTTTTTTTTAGAGAGATTCCAACATAAAATCAAGAGCCCACACAAAGAAAAAAAAAGTAACTCTGCTTTATTGTGAAGCCTTGCTACAGAGAAAAAAACCCCAGTTAATTCAGCTTTATTGCGAAGCCTTGCTAAGCAGTTCACAAATGTCCCAAAAGTTACTTAAAAGACAGAGTCTTACCAACCCGGAGATCGTAGCAGCACCGCCGAGCAGCAGGATAACGAGGAGCCACATTGGTACGGCAGAGGGAGGTAGGCACAGCGCCTTCAGGGCATCCCCTGTATCTTCAAAGTGCGCTCATGTCTCTCTCTCTCCCGCCCGAGACAGCCCCCTTATATCTTGCACCGGATTGAGTGGAAAAGTACAGGCTAGAGTCGCTGCATGCGTGGCCAGTGCATGCAGCGAGTCCCACCAGACTCATGATCCAGCTTTGCTAACAGCGGCTGTCTGATACGTGACTACATTGTTGTACTCCCTTCTTGTTATTTTCTTCTTTGAAGGTCAGGTTCTCATGGATACGCACATAGTTTTTGCAGCAACAGTACTGAGTTCCTTTTTTTTCTCAGCACGTATACTGGGTTTGGTTCGACTAGTAATTTTCTGTCCTGTCTCACTCGGACTATCCTCTATTATCCCTCACACAGACTTCTACTATGAAAAGCTTACAGGATGGTTTTAGAAAGAAATCATAGGCTGATTTTTAAGTCACTGAAGCCATTACATTTGGACACATTGCCATATTTCTTGTCTGGATTTTTCACAGCAGTTGAAAGCTCAGTTGCAAAATCTGCAGTGGAACTGACATTTTTCATCTCTGCTCCTGTTCTCACAGTACTTTAATCAAGGAACAATCAGGAAGGTGTAGCTTTAACTGTTATATAATCAGTAGTAAAATCCCCTCGAAATATATTTTATTCAATGTGTAGGAATTCTGTTGAATATGCATTTCTGCATTTTGGAAAAATAGAGGTGATGCTAATTTCAGCCTTGTTTGTGAAATCCAGCTTCAAATCAAGAGAATCTTTCCTTTTACTACTGACCCATCTTTCTTCATGATATGTGCTTGTTGCTGTCTGGGAGAAATGAGTGTACTAAAACTTCTAAAGTGGCTAAAAACACTAGGATGCCAATTTAACCTTTCATGGCATTAATATTGTTGTGTTTTTGTAGATGTTAACATCCTGATTTAGGAAAGGAACAAGAAGTAAAGCTGTTTGGATATGTTTTAGCTATATGACACCAAGCTAATTCATAAAACAAAACCTCTTAGATGGAACTGGGTGATTGAGAGAGACAGTTTTACATCTTGTAAAGTGGGGTTTTATCATTAGTAAGCATATAGTGTCCAAAATAATCTATAGAAAGATTTTGAGCTGTATAGAGTGGCTTGGATCATTTTGACTACTTGAACTCATACCAACAAAAGAAAAAGAAAACAAAAATAAAATGGAATGCTTTTTTTTTTCTTAAAGTTAAGGAGAGGTGAGAATATGTCATAAGCCTTCAGCTTTTCCTACCTTAGGCCAGAAGCTCAAAAGGGAGAGAGGTAAAAGAAAGCTGAAGTCATGATAAGTAATTTGAATAAACTTTATTTCTTTTCTTCATCTAACATTCTTTCTACAGTAGTTGCAATTTATAGATAACTCCATACAGCATAAAAAGAAGGTAAAGTAACTAATTGCTCAGCTCTAGTTATGCAATTGTTCATGATGCTGGGTATTATGAGGGCAGCAACATATTAGTTCCAGGAATTCAGTGTCCTACAGCAAATTTTCAGTCAGCCACTGTGCAAGATGTTCAAAGGTGCACATGAGGAGCAGCATCATGTTCACAGACCCTGGTCCTCATAGGGGACTTCAACCACCCCGACACCTGTTGGAAGGACAACGCAGCAGGGCACAAGAAATCCAGGAAGTTCTTGGAATGGGTCAATGACAACTTTCTTCTTCAAATGGTAGAAGAGCCAATGAGGAGAGGAGCCATGCTGGACCTTGTCCTTACCAACAAGGAGGGGCAATGTGGGGAATGTCAAGCTCAAGGGTAGCCTTGGCTTCAGTGATCGTGAAATGGTAGAATTCAAGATCCTTCGGGCAGCGAGGAGGGTACGCAGCAAGCTCACTACCCTGGAAATTCAGGAGAGCAGACTGGCCTCCTGAGGGACCTGCTTGGCAGGGTAACATGGGAAAAAGTACTGGAGGGGAGAGGGGCCCAAGGAAAGCTGGTTAGTATTCAAGGATCACCTCCTCCAAGCTCAGGAGCAGTGCATCCCAAGAAAGAAGTCAGGCAAAAAAGCCAGGAGGCCCACATGGATGGACAAGGAGCTCCTGGACACACTCAAAAGCAAGAAGGAGGCCTACAGAGGGTGGAAGCAAGGACAGGTAGCCTGGGAGGAATACAGAGGAACTGTCCGAGTGGCCAAGAACCAGGTTAGGCAAGCTAAAGCCCAGACAGAATTCAATCTGGCCAGGGACATCAAGGATAACAGGAAAAACTTCTATAAGTACGTCAGGGATAAAGGCAAGACTAGGGAAGATGTGGGCCCTCTCCGGAAGGAGACAAGAGACCTGGTCACCCAGGATATGGAGAAGGCTGAGGTGCTGAATGACTTTTTTGCCTCGGTCTTTACCAGCAAGGGCTCTGACCACACCACCCAAGTTGCAGAATGCAAAGGCAGGGGCTATGAGAATGAAGAACCACCAACTGTAGGAGAAGATCAAGTACAAGACCAGCTGAGGAACCCGAAGGTGCATAAGTCCATGGGACCTGATGAAATCCATCCACGGGTCCTGAGGGAGCTGGCAGATGAAGTTGCTAAGCCGCTTTCCATTATATTTGAGAAGTCGTGGCAGTCTGGTGAAGTTCCCACCGACTGGAAAAGGGGAAACATAACCCCCATTTTCAAAAAGGGAAAAAAGGAAGACCTGGGGAACTACAGGCCGGTCAGTCTCACCTCTGTGCCTGGCAAGATCATAGAACAGATCCTCCTGGAATCTCTGCTAAGGTACACGGAAAATAAGGAGGTGATTGGTGACAGCCAACATGGCTTTACCAAGGGCAAGTCATGCCTGACAAATCTGGTGGCCTTCTACAACAGGGTTACAGCATTGTTGGATAAGGGAAGAGTGACTGACGTCATCTACCTGGACTTGTGCAAAGCATCTGATACTGTCCCACACAACATCCTTGTCTATGAAATGGAGAGACATGGATTTGATGGATGGACCACTCAGTGGATAAGGAATTGTCTGGATAGTCACACTCAAAGAGCTGCGGTCCATGGCTTGATGCCTGTGTGAAGACCAGTGATGAGTGGGGTCCCTCAGGGGTCAGTACTGGGACCAGTGCTGGTTAACATCTTTGTCGGTGACATGGACAGTGGGATTGAGTGCATCCTCAGCAAGTTTGCCAATGACACCAAGCTGTGTAGAGTGGTCGACACGCTGGAGGGAAGGGATGCCATCCAGAGGGACCTGGACAGGCTTGAGAGGTGGGCCCATGTGAACCTCATGAAGTTCAACCAGGCGAAGTGCAAGGTCCTGCACTCTGGTCACAGCAATCCCAGGCACAAATACAGGCTGGGCGGAGAATGGATTAGGAGCAGCCCTGAGGAGAAGGACTTGGGGGTACTGGTGGATGAGAAGCTCAACATGAGCCAGCAATGTGCACTCGCAGCCCAGAAAGCCAACCACATCCTGGGCTGCATCAAAAGAAGCGTGGCTGCATCAAAAGAATTTATACAGATCTGTTAAATTAGCAAGTAAATGATATACTAAAATGAGTGATCAGAAAATTATAAAAAATATTAACTTCTGTATAGAAAAAAATTATATTTAAAGGAAAGGCTGCACAATGTCAGGTTTTAGATGTATCTGACTTGATAGAAACTCTTAATACAGCTTCGTAATAATGCAATTAGGAATAAGACACTCAAAACCAGTGGATTTTTAAAAAATCTTAGGTTGAAGCAGGTCCCATCTTGCTTTCTTTCTGTTCCCGGCTCTAAAAGGAAGGAAGGAAGGAAGGAAGGAAGGAAGGAAGGAAGGAAGGAAGGAAGGAAGGAAGGAAGGAAGGAAGGAAGGAAGGAAGGAAGGAAGGAAGGAAGGAAGGAAGGAAGGAAGGAAGGAAGGAGAGAGACACTCTGAAATACATTATTTTCCCCCTGTTTTAGCCTGTAGAAACCAGGCTTATGCGATCTTAGTTGGTATGTGTGTCCAGATAACACAGGTATGAAAGGGTTGAAATAAAGAAGATAATTAAGTTCGTTCAACTTCTGTGAAAACAGGAAGTTCGGTATAGGACAGAGACACTAAAAGTGCAAGAACTGAATAAAAATTTTCAGGATTAGTTTATTGTTAGGAAAGACCAGCCTTAGAAATACCCCAAATCTTTAATGGGAATATTTTAGACACCCAAATCAATCATCAATCAGTCACAAAACATAATCTGTATTTAATTAAGTTCAGATTCTCAAGGAATTCTTCAATTTTGTCTGAATATTTTATTTTCTGGTGTGGCTTTCAAATAGAATAGTACATTTTAAAAGCTGCTATTTGTACATCCTGTTGCACCAAATGCAGCCTTTGCTGTAATCTAAGAAAAATGTGTTCTCATCACTGCATTCAGTTTACAGTTTGCTGCAGTGATTCCAGAAAGAGGTGCAAACACGAGTACACAAGGCAAGGATTAAAACTGCTCATTTTGTGTCTCTGAAAGAAGAGTCTGAATCAAAACTGTAGATTGAAAGAGGTCTGACCATTCAGAACTCAGGGCTGGACTTCTCAGATAGCTTCTGTCACCTTTAATGAACCAGACACCTTTGGTGTCTGAACAAGTGAATTTTGAGGAGGGAAGTGATGAAAGTTTGCATCTGAATTTTTCTGCTTGTACCCTTATTTTAGTATCTGTCAAGAATAAATCCGTTAGATATTATTTGATATATCTGCACCCAAACTCAACTAAAGACAAGCATGCAAAGTCCAAGGGATTTGGGGATTTGAAGTAATTGCTATTTGAAGTAGCACTCCCAAAATAATTTATACTCTTTAAGTGGTGTTTGAATAGAACAAATGTCTCATAGTCTCATGCAAAGTGATTTTTTTCTGTTATTTATACAGTCTCATGTATATTATTTGCCTATAGGGAACTGACATATATGCTCCTCATCCCAGAGGTCTCATTGGTTGGAAATGCTGAACAGCAACAAATCTCAGAGACGAAAGTCTGAAGACTTGGCCCTGAGAACCCAGTCTAAAACCCAGTTTTCTCCTGATGAGACCATGGTGTGATAATTGAGGGTATGTAACACATCATATCATCCACACCACTCTGTATTCAATTCACTTACACTTTTATGGAATGGATAGGGTGAACACAAAGATCTGAGTTGGTAACTGCAGATAATAATCAATTTGTCTTCCTTTTATGGACAGTGATATAAATTCAAGGAACTACTGTAGTCTCATTTGACGTTGTTGCGTGAAAGGGGCAAAGCGGTTTTGGCAGAAAATAAACCCCCTTGCGTTCTAACACTCCTCACCGAGGTGGGAGGCTAGGTGCGGCTAGGTTTAAATTCTGAGTGATGCCCAATTCAGCACTATCAGTCCAATCCCGTTTAATATGTATTAAACTATTACGATTTGGATACACTAATAGTGGACTGCACCTTCAGTCTAGTCGTGCTCATGAACTAGCACGGCCACTCTCGAGTCTTTGGTCGCATTCAGTGAGAAAATGAAACGACTAGCTACTTAAACAGTGCAGTTTATTTAAACAACAGATATATAGGTTCTTAGGATTGCCAGTGATAAATACACTGTCTGCAAAGCACATGCAAATGAAAGTCTTGTTAATTATACAAAGCGCGCAACAAAGTTATGAATGATACAGCCTGGCTATAAATGTAGAAAAGAGAGCCTCTAGAGAAATTTCTAAGTTTCCCGAGGAAGCACTTGGTATCATCTAAGTCTTACCCAAAGGCATCCCTATTGGGGGGAAGAAAGGCTCAGCCCATCGACTGGTCCCGGAAGTCAAAGGCAGTCTGTGATGGAGTCCTCCTTGATTTGTTCACGATGGTGTCTTCCCCTGATATCCCCCCTTTCTTGGGCTATTTTTATACTATTTTTTACCTTCAAGGTGGAGTTTGAGTGACTTTAGTCATACATACTTTTATTATGATTGGTGTAAAATTCTCTCGCTTCACATTTAAAGGTATAGTTTACGAGAAATTCAGGGCGCAGACTCAAGAAGGAGTGGTCGCACCTTGGAGGCGGGTAGCCTTCCGGATGGAGGTGTGTTTTGGTATTATAATGACATTAGAATGAGCAAAGTTCACACAAAGGACAGCATTTCATCAAAATTTGACAAAATGTTGGCTCAGGGTAGCAAATAGGCAGCTTATTGGTTCCATAGTACCATCTCGTTCACATATCTGCTGTACATCACAGGGCAGGGCCACGGAAGGTCACATTCCATTCCATCCCCTGTGTAGCTTCGTAAGCAATATTGTACAGGGAATCACAGATGTTGCATTCTTCAACAGCTGTGGCTGTATTCTACCTTAGAAGCCTTTTGATTTTATACCTTTCCTTAATGTGTGAACAATGCTGTATTTTTGGCCATTTTAGTAATTATTCCACAGATGTGAAGGTATGCAAATCCTGTGCCATGTTTTGAACACCAGTAAATTTTTTTGAACACCAGTTTATTGGCAGTCCAATAAAGCTCGGCTTCCTTGGGACTGTGGTCCTCTGAGGACTGATGTGCAGGTTAAATGTTTATTCTCTGATTGTAAGAGATGCTGATAAGTAAGTGACTGTATACAGCTTCATATGTCCATTTGTTTAAGAACTAGCTTTTTTTGCAGTAAGGAAGAACACTCTGAATAGATGCAAGATTATCTATAATATAATGTTCTTCCATAGGGTGAGGAAATCTTATTTCTAAAATGAGTTCAGGGGTTTTTGCCCTGCCTGGGAAATGGTTTCAGAACATTATTTTTTTGATAGATCAAGAAACTTGTTTTCATTTTAAGCCTTCATTTATGCACAGTTAGTTTAGGCTGATTTATTCCATGATCCAGGGTATGATCTTGTAAAATGCTTAATGCTGCTTGTGAGAAGCCAAGCAGGTCCAACTTCCTTGATTGAATTATGTCCAAAGAAGAAACAAATGGAAATGGAAAAAGAATCTGATTGGCAAAGAAAGGTATATCTTGGAAATCAGAAAGGGTAGGGGTAAAATGACACTTGTCAGAAGTCAAGCTGAGTTCAGCCTTACAAAGGAAACTAAAGCAAATAGTGGTGTTTTTTTTCTTCCTGTATATATATGAAAAGAGAACAAGGAAAGTGTAAGAGAGAGTATTGGGAAGCAAGGATGGGCCAAGACTAAAGACAGTCTGGACAGGGAAAAGTACATGAATACCCTTCTTTGCAAAAAGGAATCTGACCAAATATTAGGATGAAGATGGACTAGTTAAGAAGGGCATTAATTTTATCAGCATGTGAGGGAAAGAGGAATTCAAGTGCCCGAGGGGAAGGAGGGAACCTGATTAACTCCTTCTCACAAAGGTGAATGATATCGGATTGTTTTCCAGCACCATTAGTATAGCCTAGCACCCCAGGACTAAAAAATGGAGTATCCAAAGAGAAGAGAGGAGAAATGGTTCAGGGGATTACAGACTTGTTATATTATTTCAATACTACATTTTTAGAAAAATTTTGAAGGGGATAATGATTGAAGACAAATAGCTCATAATTCACTCCATTTTCTGTTTACCAAAAGGTAGATCACATTGCACTAGCTTAATGCTTTTCCTGTTTAAATGATTCACTGAAAACAAGCCTGCCTACGTTTCACTGAAGTGTTTGATATATCAACAGCTGTATTATTAATTAAACTAGAGAAGAAGGAGGTTAGTGTAAGAATTGTAAGACTTAGACTTAGGTTAGCATTGGTGAAAATGAGCCTAATGTGCTGATAGGATCTCTGAAATGAATATTTGGTCTGAAGTACTTTCTCAAAGAATTGATCTTATGGTCAGTGTCATTTAATGTTGTCCTGGTTTGAGGTAGAACAGAACCAATTTTCTGTTCAGTAATTTTACTTCTTAGCTAAGCCTCTTCTAACTCTCTGAAATTAACAGCATATTGTGCAGGAAACTCTTTGTTCTCAGAGTGATAAGACCTATATTTAGAGTTAATGACAAGGAACGGTATGCAGAGAGTCTCTTGCTTATACTTATTCCTATAACAGCCAAGGTCAGCTACCTTTGTTATTTGCCCCGTTGGAGGGTTGGAAATGGAAAAGCGTAGAGGGGTCCCACCTGTGGGGAGGAGCAGACAGGACAGGTGATCCAAAACTGACCAACAGGGGTGTTCAATCCCATCTGCATCATGCTCAGTATAAAAGCTGAGGGATGAAAGGGTCAGTCCTCTTTCTTCAATGGCCGGCATCCGAGGAGGACCCTGTCTGTTCATCTGCCTTTGATCCTGATCCATGCATTCCTGCCTCCATCTGTGGAATCCAGTTCCCACCCATTGCTGAGTCCAGTCTGGGACTTCCCCAGTGCCTGCCGGTGACGTCATCTTGGGAGCTCAATATGGTTTTGTATATATTGTATATATTTCATCATTTTCTTTTTATTTTATTATTAATACTTCATTAAAGTAGTTTAGTTTCTTCTAAACTTGTAAATCTCTTTATCTCTCCTCCTCCTCTCCTTGGAGTGAGAGGTGGGGGAGAGCATCTGTCGTCTTGTCATTGGCCAGTCCGGCCTAAACCACGACAAATGTTTTCATTAATGATTAGCATTGAAGGGCAGAAGCATTCTAATACATTTTTTTGAGACAAAATTTGGAGGAATTATCAATATAAGAACCAGTACATCCCACAGGACATACTTAATGTATTTGAGCACTGGAGTGACAGAAATAAGATAAAATTTATTAGTGTGGTTTGCAAGGTTGCACACATAGATAATGCCATAAGCTAGGGGCTCATTAACTACAGAGAAAAAAAATTCTGATATATTGGTCAATCACATAATGACTCTAAGACAGCAGTTGGCTATTGCTTTTAGGGGGAGTAAAAAAAAGGCAAATGTGAGCCTAAAGTATGTAGCAAGGTATCTTTATATTGTTAAGAAAATCTTATTCCCTAACTATTGTATCAATTAGTCTTTATAGTATGAAATTGTATGAACTTTCCTAATAGTATGAAATTGTATTAGCTTTTTAAGAGAGATATATTTTACATTGTATACTGCATAGCCATGGTTAAGTCAGCATAACTAAAGGGCCCCAACTCACTGCAAGGAGGAAAAGGACAGCCCCCATCTTGAATATAAGGGCCTTTGTTTCTTGGAATCGTAAAGCCATCCATGAATAAGAAAGGATACCCCTGGACTATCAAGATAACACCAGCATCCTAGCCCTTCCAACACCTCTGTGAAACCCTCCCATCATCTAGCATCATAGATAAGTAACTGTAGCAAGACTGACTCCGGGGATACCTAGATCAAGAAAGAAGCAGATGGATGATGATGCCATAGAATTACAGTTGCTTTTCAAAATAGTAGTACGTGTGTGTTAGTAGTGATTGGTCAAATCATGTTGTTCCCGAATGCTTGAAATTTTTAAGAACCATGTGTAAAACTGCATTCAGGGTGCCCCAATTTGAATGGGACATCTCATGTGCATGAATAAAGAATTACTCTAGTAATTCTATACTTTGCATCACAGACTCTCTCCTCAGTTGGCATGGGCCAGTTGCGAAATTTTTGTGACAATATATGCATAAAGCAAAAGTGATCAGGATGATTAACAGCAATGCCCAAGCCACTAATAGTCTTTTGGAAGACTGTGCTGTTCAGTCACCTGTGTTTGGAAAGCATGGTCTCGACCCAGAGCAAATGCAAAAAATGTCTCCTAAGGTAATCAGGGGAACAGAAAAGAAACAGAAGGATTTTGTTTAAACTGTCAAAACAAATGCAGAGTTACAACACGTTGTGGAAATGACAGAAAGAGTTAAAAGCTTTTTGAATTGGAAAAACATTCTAGAACAGGAAAGAATAATTACATGCTTGCCTTGAAGTAGTCAAGAATTTAAAAAAGATTTCCAAATTTCTTATGGATAATACTGTTGTTTTGTCTGTGTTTCACTAGCCTTGCTTTTCTTACCAGTATAGCAGTACTTCAAGTGGTTTTCCAATTGAAGTAGTGAAAGCAAGAAACATAGATGGCTTTCAGATAGGACTTGAGAATTAGGTTATTACAGAATGCTGTTGCTTTTATCTGTCTCTGTCAGTTAAGCACAGGAATTTAGGTGGTACATAAGCTGCCTGGATATAATACTAAATGTACAAGTAAAAGATGTATCTTAAAGCAGTCCGAATTTTAACAAGTTAACTTTACTATATTATGTGGCTGGGCTGGGCTATAACATGTCTTCCTCTGCAATTTGTTAGATGTTAATATAATTTGCTTCTGCATAATTAGAGGCTAATGTGCTATTTTTATGTAGGTAGGCAGGTCCTACCTAAGGAAAAAATGGAGATAGTTCATTCCCACCCTTTTTTTGTAGTAAAAGACAAACTGTAATGTGATGTTAGTAGCACAGTCCACTGAGTTGACAGGCATTACGTCCACCCTGAAATGTGTCCATGTTGTTGATCAGCGACTATTCATCATTTTCTAAGGCCAAAGGGTTGTGGTGCAATGTTGTTAGGTCTATAGGACTGCAGAAGTGAATTTTCCCTGAGTTGCATGCATTGGCCAGAAAGACAAAAGCCAGGAAATGGAATTAGCAGCATCATAATTGAATGAGGGAACAGCCTGGATTTCTCAGTGACTAATAGTGGCATAACAGCTGCTAATTTGTTAAAGTTGAACCTGAAATAACCTTATATAAATAAGAAGCATGTTTTTTAGGAAAATTTTATGGAAGGGAAATCTGTAAATTAGAAATGTGCAGTTAAATAATAACTAAAACTCTGCATAGTCAAGGTATTATTTGAGAGTTAATATGGTGTACTGTGGTTCTGTAATGAAATGCCAAAGATGAGTATATATGGACACACTTGAGCCACACAGATTTCTGGAAGACACTGAAATAACTCCAATTAGTTCAGTAATCCTTTCACCTGAAAGTGCAAGTCAACTCCTAGAAGGGCTTTTCCAGGGCTTCCTGGATATTTTCTTTCTAATATTCAGCTTCATTGACATAGTTAAAAAAAACCCTCAGAAGTATATATGAAAGCAAAAATCAAATGGACTCATTTAATTCTTATCCTGTTTAGTAAATCAACTTCTATTGACACAGATAATCCTGTCATTTTCCTATATTCTTCCGCTTTTTCATTTTTTACAAATCTGTATTCTCTTTGATTTCCTCTTATTTCTCTGGCTGCTGCTTAAGAATCTCCTTTAATATTGTCTCTTCTTCCTTATTTGAATATGCATTCATGGGTACTGCTTTCCCTCTCTTTTCCCTCCTTATTCTTAGCATTTGAATGATATAAATCATTGTGAGAACTTTCACTAGCTCCTCTTTACAGACAACTCCCAAGCTTACCTCTTCACCCCATTCTGTCTCTCAATTTAGTTTCACATTTCAGCCTGTCTTTCTGGATGTCCTGTTCTCAGTTCAAACCCAATATTCTGAAAGTGAACTATCTATGGGGTGGGTTTTTTTAGATTCTCACTGTTGCTCAGTTCTTTATCCTATCTGGTAGTTTCATTATTTCTTTGGTGATTTAGACTGTGGCATGCATCCTTTTCCAGCTACATTTGTGCTGACTTAAAATCACTGCTATCTGTCCCCAGGCCACCTCTTTGCTGAAAGTTTCTGTCTTCGCCACATCCAATGGCTTCAGCACCTGGAGGTGCACAAATCTATGGGGCCGGATGGGATCCACCCAAGGGTATTGAAAGAGCTGGCGGAAGTGCTCGCCAGGCCACTTTGCATCATTTATGAGCAGTCCTGGACAACCGGGGAGGTCCCAGCTGACTGGAGGTTAGCAAATGTGACACCCATCCACAAGAAGGGCTGGAAGGAGGATCCGGGGAACTACAGGCCAGTCAGTCTGACCTCAGTGCCTGGGAAGGTCGTGGAACAGATCCTCCTCAGTGCCATTACACGGCACATGCAGGAGAACAGGGTGATCAGGCCCAGTCAGCATGGGTTTGTGAAGGGCAGGTCATGCCTATCAAACCTAATATCCTTTTATGATAAGGTGACCCACTTAGTGGATGAGGGAAAAGCTATGGATGTTATCTACTTGGATTTTTGCAAAGCTTTTGACACCGTTTCCCACAGCATTCTCCTGGAGAAACTGGCTGCGCATGGCCTGGACAGGTGTACTCTTCACTGGGTAAAAAACTGGCTGGATGGTCGTGCCCAGAGAGTGGTGGTAAATGGAGTTAAATCCAGTTGGTGTCCGGTCACAAGTGGTGTCCCCCAGGGCTCGGTGCTGGGGCCGGTTCTCTTTAATATCTTTATCAATGATCTGGATGAAGGGATCGAATGCACCCTCAGTAAGTTCGCAGATGACACTAAGCTGGGCGGGCGTGTTGATCTGCTTGAGGGTAGATTGGTTCTGCAGAGGGATCTGGACAGGCTGGACCGATGGGCTGAGACCAATGGTATGAGGTTCAACAAGGCCAAGTGCCGGGTCCTGCACTTGGGTCACAACAACCCCATGCAGCGCTACAGGATTGGGGCAGAGTGGCTGGAAAGCAGCCCGGCAGAAAAGGACCTGGGGGTGTTGGTGGACAGCCGGCTGAATATGAGCCAGCAGTGTGCCCAGGTGGCCAAGAAGGCCAACAGCATCCTAGCCTGTATCAGGAATAGTGTGGTGAGCCGGACTAGGGAAGTGATCATCCCCCTGTACTCGGCACTGGTGAGGCCCCACCTCGAGTACTGCGTTCAGTTTTGGGCCCCTCGCTACAAGAGGGACATTGAGGTGTTGGAGCGTGTCCAGAGAAGGGCTACAAAGCTGGTGAGGGGTCTGGAGGACAAACCTTATGAAGAACGACTGAGGGAGCTGGGGTTGTTTAGCCTGGAGAAGAGGAGGCTGAGGGGAGACCTCATCACCCTCTACAACTACCTGAAAGGAGGTTGTAGAGAGATGGGGGCTGACCTCTTCTCCCTGGTGACAAGCGATAGGACGAGAGGAAACGGGTTCAAGTTATGTCAGGGGAGGTTTAGATTGGATATTAGGAAACATTTTTTCACTGAAAGGGTTATTAAACATTGGAATAGGCTGCCCAGGGAGGTGGTGGATTCACCATCCCTGGAGGTGTTTAAAGAAAGGGTAGATGGGGCACTTAGGGACATGGTTTAGAAGTGGCTTTTGTCAGGGTAGGTTAAAGGTTGGACTTGATGATCTTAAAGGTCCCTTCCAACCTCAGCAATTCTATGATTCTATGACTTTTAGAATATTTCATTTCATCTCAGTCAGAATGAACCAGGTTATTTTAAACAGGGAATTTCAAATTTCTTTTTACAGAACCGTGTTGAGCAAAATCACATGAGCATTTCATATGGATGCCAGACTGGTCCATAACCTCTTTCAGAGGTCAATCAATGTTGAGCAAGAAGGAGTTGTCTGGGAGCAGCAGTTGCAGCTAGTACCAATGTGTATCCAAAACTATAGCAATGTGATCTTTAGAGTTGTAATAGCACTGGTTTGGAACAAGGGTTACTCTTGGGGAGATTCTGATTGGACACAAGAGGAAAATTTTTCACAGTGGGAACAATCAGCCATTGGAATAATCTCCCCAGGAAAGTGGTGGATTCCCCAACATTGGACACTTTTAAGATTCAGCTGGACAGGGTGCTGGACCATCTTGTCTAGACTGTGCTTTTGCCAAGAAAGGTTGGACCAGATGATCCTTGAGGTCCCTTCCAACCTGGTATTCTATGATTCTATGAATTCTCCTCTGGCTAAACAGATTCAGACCCACTCGCTTTGCTGAGAATGCCCTGATCAGCAGACAGTACGTATTTCATTCTCAAGCTATCCCATGGAAAGAAAAATATGTTTTCTTTGCTTGGGTTAATGACAAACTGATTGGGCACTTGGGCAAGAAGTGCACTTCATGCTCCATCTAGTGGTTACATTTTAACCTTCAATTTAGAAGGCCAAGAAGGACTGTATCCCATCTTTTCTGTCTTGGTGACAACTTGCAACTGGACTACTTAACAGCTAAGAGAGTATGTGAGATGGGGAAGATGGGATGGGGCAACATCAGCTGCCATTGGCTGTTGTCTTTAGGGTGTGCTCTAAGAGACCACTAGCTGATGAAGGAGAGAGGGGGAGAGAGAGATAGGAGTCGCACAGTGTTGTCAAGACTAATATATGCCCATGCATATTCAGAAGACATTTAGATATGTAGGGGACAATATTTTTAGACAATAGTTAATTTTAAGCAACAGAAGGATTAGACAGAGTCTGAGCAAGGGGCAAACCCCACCACTATGGTTTTAGAAAACATGATACTGTACCAAATCAAGGCAAAGGCCTGTCTAGCCTAATATTCTGCCTCTGATGTTACCTAGTAGTGGATGCCTGGGGAAGAGAATAAGAACATACAGTGATAAATATTTTCATCAAGCCAGAGATGGATGTCTTTATATTTCATGGTCTTTGCTGTGTTTTTCCTCTATGGATTTGTCCGGTTGCTTTTTAGAGGCATTAAAATTCAACAGCTGCAGCATCCTGTGGCAAAGACTTTCATGACTAGTTGCACACTGTGTGGAAACCACCTTCTCTTGTTTTGAACCTGTCATCTGCTGTTTCCAGCTGGTGCCTACTGGAGCCTGAGAGAGGGTTCACCCCACTACAGTGCCCAGTACACTGACAGAACTTGGTGAAAATTAAGTTAAAAGATGCCATTAAAAAATAAGCTGTTTCTTTTTATTCCAATATGCCATGCTGTTTGTGCTCTCTGTATCTTATCATCATACCTCTGAGTCCATGTCTGTAACAGCTAATCCTTTCTAAGACAAGGTGACCAGAATTGCAGGCATTTTTCCACGTGAAAACACATAATCACTTTATATATAGTATTATATTATTTTAGTAGCAGAAATGCAACTGTTTTCTTATCTCAGTTCATCTTACATTTTTTCCAGAGTGGACAGCTTTTATTGCTTGCAGGTCTGAAAGAAAAGAGATTCACTGAGATAAGAGGTGGTGATCCATTAACATTGCTTCACCAGAAGTTCATTGCTAGAACCCTCAAGCCATTATGTGTTTCCCTTCACTTGAATCTATCTGTATTTCCACTCTTCTGTACAACTGGGTAGTATATTGCTTGGGCTTGATTTAGATGGCCAAAGGTAGCCTGCACCATCTGTTACTTATCTAGTTCTCTCGATCTTGGTATTTGAGCAGCTGGCTTTTCTTTTTTGTCTAATGTTGTCAATAATTTGGGGGTTTTTTTGTGGTCTGTGTTAGGGCCATCAAGATTTCTTTGCTTACCATGGCTCTTATATATTGCAAACAGAGTAAACAGCTCTACTTATATTTAAACTAACCAGTAACATATACAAGGAAAGGAATAGGAATTCAAATATTTGAATTCCAGGGAAGTGGAGGTCCTGTACATGTGCTTTAAAGACTGAATATCTTTGCTTAATTATTGACTGAGATAAGATATTTCTAAAAATTACTGGTAAGTGAGAATTCATTAATAGAGTTTTCACATTAACAAATAATCAAGCAATATCAAAAGGATGTAGTCTAATGCTGCAGATTTTCTTTGTCCAAATGGTATCTGATCTTAGTAGGATTTTTGCCCGTGGCCTTATGATACACAGGAAACTAAAGAGATGGTAGGACACTCCACTGGCTCCCAGAACTTGTGTTGTACTGCACAGAGTGGAGCTCTTAAATATCTCACTATCAGTAGAATTAGAATTTGGTTCTTCATTAACGAAATCAAAATCTTTAGGGCTCTACTCCTTCCCTTCAAAATCAATAAACCCCATGACCAATGAAAATACCCCAAACATAACCAGACTGAGGACAAGTCTGTGTCATTAGCATTTCTTATTATTTGGCATTCAGGAATTTCCTGCCACCATCCCAGCCTTGAATGTGATTCCTGTTCTGATATACCCAACTTTGCCCTGGTGCTAGATGGGGAGTCTTGGTGCCCAGTGCAACGATCTGCATTATTGTAGGTGATAATTATCTAAAGAAATTACATGTTGCAACCTTTAACTTTGTGTGCTTAGGTTTTGTTCTGGATCTAGCATTTTCATTTATCTCTGACTGTAGATTAAACTCTTTCCAGCAGAGGGTGATGGTAAATTTATGCTCAGGCAGCTGATTGCAATGACTCTGGAACAGGGCTCATTTTGTACTGAAGAGGATATGAACATATATGCATTTCTGTTAAGCACATTCCAGTATGTGGGTCTGAACGATTCCAACATAAAACTAACACTGTTTAAGATCATGGGAATTTATTATTGATCCAAATATTAAACAAGTAAATCTGTGAACACCAGAACTAGGGAAACCTGTTTTCCTGTGATGTGTCTTCATCGATCAATTACTTAACTGAATTATAGTAAGATTCTGTGTTGTACTTATATTTACCTATTACTTTCCCTCTGAGAGAATTCCCCACTCAGGTATGTGAGTGTTGCCAGTTTTGACTGTAGCAGTAGAGCTATAAGATCAAAAGTTATTAATTTTTTATGTATATACACCTGTCTATTTTACAAAGCTTGTAGGAGTTTAATTAACCTTGAGACCTCATTGCCTCTAGCAAGTTCAGGTGAAACTGGCCAAGGGTTTCAAACCTTATGTAGGGAGGAGAGGAACTGGAATAACATGCAGGATGGCTGCATAAGTCTTGTTTCCATAGGAAACCAAACTATAAAAAGATAAATATACCTAGAAATTATGGACATTTTAGCATTATTAACACCAGCATGCAGTACATTATTTAATAAGCACTCTGAGACTTCTGAATAAAAGTTCTAGGCAGAATGACTGCACAGCTTGACTGAATCAGGATCTGGCACAGATTAGAAAAGAAAAATCACAAAAATATCCACCAATCAACACAAACAAGAAAAAGCAAAAGAGTTAAAAATGTGAAAAAGAGTGTATCTGCTTTTCATCATACCGAATTGCCAGCCGGCAACTAAGCACCACACAGCCACTCACTCCCTCCCCCCCGGTGGGATGGGGGAGAGAATCAGAAGGGTAAAAGTGAGAAAAATCATGAGTTGAGATAAAGATGGTTTAATAGGTAAAGCAAAAGCTGAGCACACGAACAAAGCAAAACAAGGAATTAATTCATCACTTCCCATCATCAGGCAGGTGTTCAGCCATCTCCAGGAAAGCAGAGCTCCATCACGTGTAACGGTTACTCAGGAAGACAAACACTATAACTCCAAATGTCCCCCCTTCTTTCTTCTTCCCCTATCTTTATATGCTGAGCATGACGTCATATGGTATGGAATATCCCTTTGGTCAGTTGGGGTCAGCTGTCCCAGCTGTGTCCCCTCTCAACTTCTTATGTACCCCCAGCCTACTTGCTGGTGGGGCAGCGTGAGAAGCAGAAAAGGCCTTGACTCTGTGTAAGCACTGCTCAGCAATAACTAAAACATCCCTGAATTATCAACACTATTTTCATCACAAATCCAAAACATGTCCCCATACCAGCTACTGTGAAGAAAATTAACTCTATCGCAGCCAAACCCAGCACATTTTCATTGCCATTTAATGCAATTCATTAATTCCAGTGATTTCAACATTAAAGCCCCATCTATCAGTGAATGGCCCCAGATATATTGTACATAAATACTCATGTTGCAGATCTGTAATTGATCTAGACTGTTACATGTGTTACAGAGCCAGTAATTGTAATAAATATTAGCTGCTTAAAACTTCAATACCTCTGTCTGCTAACAGAAAAACAGACTTGACACAATATACTTTTAATCATAAAAATACGAATGTCATGCTAATCCTCCAGATAACCTATTTCTGTACATCTTTTCACATCTGAAAAGTTATTCCAACTTTAATTTGTACTAATTTTTTATAACTTGCATTGAGTTAGTTCCTTTATTTTCTGGTGGTTTTGTTTGATTGCCATGTCTATGTTTTCAAGTAGGTGTACATCTGACAACTAATGTTTGAAGTACAAGTAGAGAAATTCTTTTTTGTGCACTGTGTTTAGATGCAAAACTCTTTCAGAATTCCTAGGTAAAGAACACTGAGTTCTGAAACAGTAACTCCTTGCTGAAAAGTACTTATTTTCTACTGTCTGAAAGGAAATTGAATACCAAGTCCAGAACAGACTGCATTTGGGGAGGAATCCGTAATTGTTATATGATGTTAATTTAGCTGCAGAATGAAATATTCATGGCTTTCTGTAATGTATGAACAACAACAATAAAAATCACTAATGGTTTTATATACACACACAAAAAGAGAGGAAAAGAGGCATGGCTAAATCTAACTTTTACAGCAGTGATCAGCTGGATGATTCTGTCCTTTAGCAAGTCACACTTGCAAAAGAGTTGCCGGAAGTATATATAGTAGCAGATGCTGCTGATTCTTTGCACTCTTTTGGGCTATGAACAAGCACATGGCAGATCTTGTAACCTTGATGCTTCTAATGGAAGTATTTTTGATAAATTATGTTATACTATTATATCCATTTAATCACCTCCACATCTTTTAATAGGGGAGTTCCTGGAGCTTCATAGGATCTTCTTGGAAATGTTGTCTTGCTTGTCTTTTAGTTATAGAGCAAAGAAATCTCACTAATTTATGGCCCAGGTCAGAAAGTAGTTAACCCCCTGTTTACATTTAAGCTGTGTTGCTATAGGGTCAATATACACCATAGATAATGTATTTATTTGTTTAATATAATCAGATTAACTGATTTTTGCAAAATGAAAATTAGTGTTTGCAGAGGCTGAATCTGTTATAAACCTGCCGAGATTCTGTGGCTGACTCCATTACGTTAGAGAATCAGAATTTCCCTTTGAATCCCACATTCCCAGGTGGGTCACACAGAAATGACATGCTGACTAGAAGGGGCTCAGGGACAGTGCTCCTCTGTAGGATGCAAAAGTGCTTTTTTCTCTAGGAAGGAATACTTGACCAGACTATTTTGGTATGCTTTGAGAGAGAGCACTAGGCCTCTGAATTTCTTTTTTGTTTTGGTAAAGGAAAGTATGTTAACCATGGTGAGCAGAACAAATTTTAGTCCTGGCTGTAGGTTATTCTGCCAGCTTAAGTTCCTTCAGCAGTTTCAATTTTTCTATCTCACAGACATGAAACTGCAAGTTGTTCCAACAGATCTTTTCTGCTTCATAGGGACGTTTCAGGGCTTAGTATATATAATTCTTTGTTATTTTTATAATTCTTTGAGAATCACAGAATCATAGGGTTGGAAGGGACCTCTGGAGATCATCTAGTCCAACCCCCCTGCCAGAGCAGGGTCACCTAGAGCAGGTTGCACAGGAACACGTCCAGGCGGGTTTTGGATGTCTCCAGAGATGGAGACTCCACCACCTCTCTGGGCAGCCTGTGCCAGTGCTCTGCCACCCTCATGTTTAGGTGGAACTTCCTATGCTCAAGTTTGTGCCCATTACCCCTTGTCCTGTCCCCGGGCACCACTGAAAAGAGCCTGGCCCCATCCTCCTGACACCCACCCTTTAAGTATTTATAAGCATTGATAAGGTCCCCCCCTCAGTCTTCTTTTTTCCAGATTAAAAAGACCCAAATCCCTCAGGCTTTCTTCATAAGAGAGGTGTTCGAGTCCCCTAATCATCTTGGTAGCTCTCTGTTGCACCCTCTCCAGCAGTTCCCTGTCCCTCTTGAACTGAGGAGCCCAGAACTGGACACAGTACTCCAGGTGCAGCCTCACCAAGGATGACCTCCCTCGACCTGCTGGCCATACTCTTCTTGATGCACCCCAGGATGCCATTGGCCTTCTTGGCCACAAGGGCACATTGCTGGCTCATGGTCATTCTACACTTGCCCTTGTTGAATTTCATAAGGTTCCTCTCTGCCCAGATCTCCAACCTGTCCAGGTCTCTCTGTATGGTGGCACAGCCTTCTGGTGTGTCAGCCACCCCTCCCAGCTTTGTGTTATCAGCAATCTTGCTGAGGGTGCACTCTATCCCTTCATCCAGGTCATTGATGAATATATTGAAGAGGACTGGACCCAGTACTGACCCCTGGGGAACACCACCACTTGTCACTGACCTCCAACTAGATTCTGTGCCCCTAATCATGACCCTCTGAGCTCTGTCTTTCAACCAGTTATCTATACACCTTACTGTCCAGTTAATATTTTTTTTTTTTGGTTTCTTGAATGACTGCATTCTGATTAATTTAAACCAAAAATGATTCTGAAGAAATAAGCTGATTAAATAGCAATGATATTAGATGAAAATTAGTCATCTTTGTGGCAATACATGTTTTATGTGTGTACTTGTTCTTATAGAAACATTGCAGCCATGGGAAGGACAGATTGCATACCTTCTAGCACCAAAACAGGATCTTTTTTCATACATTTAAGGTACTGTTGCTTTCACCCAATAGAAGTCTAGTTTATTACATATTTTGAATTTAAAAAAAAAAGATAAATACATGGGTATATTGAAGTGAGTCCAGCAAAGTGCCACACAACATCCCAAAACTCTTAAGCAGTTACTTTCCTAGATACATAGAAAAAAATCTTTGGTTCACAAGCCTGCTATCAGTGAAATTTTGTGAAATAATTTCTTTCCCCCCCAGGATCATTTAATTAGTCTCCATTTTCAGAGTGTCTGAAAATGTTACAAAGTTTGTGAGGTGGGAATGTTGGTTATGGAGGCACAGAGACATGATATTTCTTAGTCACATTGACTAAGAAATGTAAGTGTTCATCGTAAATGTAAGCATCCCTTTTGTTGCTGATGTCTGTGACTAAGGACTTGTGCCAAGGTCATAAAAAGGATTGAGTAGGACACAGTCCCCAAACTTACCCAGTAACAAGCTGTCCATGTTCTACCCTCTACAACTTGCATGCTGAGTGCTCCAACCTGTTCTTGGCTCTTGTGGAGTTGCTTGTGTACTTACTGAGTCACTAACTGGCCCCAGAGCTGCACTGACTGCTCTTGTCATACTGCCCTTCCTATCAGCCAGGACTCAAACTCATGCCATTGTTTTTAAGAACAAACTGAATTCAAGACCAGCTTTGCTATGGATATTGTTTTGTTTAGGGAACAGAGCACGTCAGAAGCATGATGCTGTGTATTGTTGAATAAGCAGCATAGAGCAAAGCCAAGATCCAAAGAATGCCATCCCCAGCTCTACTGGCCCACCTTTAAACAGTATCTTGGAGATGTCATCAGGCATTTTCTTACTGCTTCTATATGGTCTAATAAGTGTCTATGATGCACTTGGACATTTTAATTTATTTAGCTACATGCACTGTATGCATGAAAGCCTTTTAGTGAATCATTTCACATGTGTGACATATCCTGTTAGCTTAGTACTTGACTATTGTCTATTTCTGTACTCCTTATTTTAGCTGCAAAACCCTAATAATTAGTTTCAGGCCCTCATGGGTTTGCTTTGAGCTGATGCTGTCAAGTGTTGAAACCTCCTTCCTATCCTAGAAATACTTTTGGTGTGCAGACAAGCACAACAATGTTGGTTTATTTAGTTCTCTGTGTAAAAAGAAAAAAAGAGAACAGAATTCTGGGCTGATATTCTTGTTAATTTTTGTGCATGTGTGCTGTCTTAAGAAACACTTGAAATTTTTTAAAACATGTAGAAAGTATCAGAAGCCTGTTTAAAGTTTAAATGTGAAGACATAAATAAATAAAATAAATGACTGATCTGAAAAATAGTTGTAGCAAGCAGAGTGCATAGAGCATTTGGAGTTTGCTAAACTTCACAGAATAAGCAAAAGCATTACAAAAAAGTATAATCAGGGAATAAAATATTCTAGGACTGATTTAAATTCATAGAACTAATACAGAAGGGTTATAAGGAATGTACTCATACATTTGAATTTTTTCTTCTGTTGCTGTTCTGTAACTTCAAAACTATTTTTGCAGGTTGTGAGCAGCTTCTGAGAGAGAGTCTCTCCTTTGAAGTCAGTAACTTTAGTTAAACAAACCCATGCATGCATATCCGTATTTACTTTGACAGCTGTTGCTTTTCACTTAGAAAAGTCTTTCTGTCTCCTTTGTCTGCAACAGCTGACACACAACTCATCATTTGCAATTGAAGACATGTAAAGGTATTAACATACTTGAGTTGACTTTAAACTGCTCAGCCATGGTACATCAGTAATGTCAACATAACAGCACCAAGCTTAGCAGGTATCACGGTTTGGGCTGGGTTAGCCAGTAACAAGACAACAGATGCTCTCCCCCACCTCTCACTCCAAGGAGAGGAAGGAGAGAGTTATGAGTTTAGAAAAAGCTAAACTACTTTAATGAAATTTACTTTAATGAAATATTAATAATAAAATAAAAAGGAAGTAATGAAATAGATACAATATATATAAATATATACAAATCCATATCAAGCTCCCAGGGAGATGCCACTGGCAGGCACTGGGGAAGTTCCAGACTGGACTCAGTAACAAATGAGAACTGGATTCCAGAACACACTGATGTGGATCAAAGGCAGAAAAACTGACAGGGCCCCACCTCAGACATAAAAAAAAAAAAAAAAAAAAAAAAAAAAAAAAGAGAACCGCAGAAGAAACCAAGCCATTGAAGAAACAGCCAAGACCCTATGATCCCTCAGCTTTTATACTGAGCATGGCAGATGGGATGGAAGACCATATTGCTCAGTTTTGGGTCACCTGACCTGTCCACTCCTCCCCACAGGTGCGACCTCTCCACAGGGTAAACAACCAAGTCAGTTGACCCTGGTTGCCACAGCAACAAGTAAGAGCAAGAGCCTCTCTTACTGAACAGAAAGTTGGCTCTGCTTCACCCCAAACCAGGACAATCCACCCCTTATTCCATACCATTTGCACCATGCTCAGATCACTAATATTTCTTGTCCATCAGATATATACATATACAGATATACATATATACACACAGATCACTTATTTATGATTTATCTTTAGACAAAAAAAGTTTAAGACCATTTAGTTCATAATTATAGAAATTCATCTATTACAGCAGAATCAGTATTGAGTATTCTCACTGAAGGTTAAATTTCCTTGAGGTACACATTGAACTTCTCCATTCTCCAGCATCACCCACCAAGTACATCCAGGTCCTTGAGCAAAAACAGTCCCATGAATGGGTTTGCCTTTGCCTGAGGCAGGAAAAACCCAGACTGTCTTCCCTAACATATTCCTTTCATGCACCACAGGGACTTTATCCCCTTCTATATTATGTAAAAGGTCTGATTGAGCAGGACCAGCTCCATTGATGGATCCCCTGGTGTTAACTAACCAGGTAGCTTGTGCTAAATGCTTGTCCCAGTTTTTAAAGGATCCACCACTCATTGCTTTCAGGGTAGTTTTTAACAATCCATTGTATTGCTCAATTTTCCCAGAAGCTGGTGCATGATAGGGGATATGATATACCCACTCAGTGCCATGTTCTTTTGCCCAATTGCTTATAAGACTGTTTTTGAAATGAGTCCCATTGTCTGACTCAATTCTTTCTGGAGTATCATGTCACCACAAGACTTGCCTTTCAAGGCCCAGGATGGTATTTCAGGCAGTAGCATGGGGCACAGCACAGGTTTCCTACTATCCAGTGCTTTCTTCCACCATTGTAAGCACATAGAGCTAACCCTGGCAGGTTTGAGGGAGTGTGATGGAGTCAATTTGCACTGCCTCCCCATATTTATATTTTAGCCATCGTCCCCCATACCACAAAGGTTTTAGCCTTTTAGCTTGATGGATTTCAGTGTATTTTTCACAGCCATGGATAACCTGCGTAATAGTGTCCATGGTTAAATCCACCCCTCGGTCACGAGCCCATTTATATGTTGCATCCCTTCCTTGATGACCTGAAGTGTCATGGGCCCACCAAGCTAAAAACAGTTCACCTTCATGTTCCCAGACTAAATCTGTCTGGAAAATCTTAGCAGCCTGATCCACTTGCTGATTGTTTTGATGTTCCTCAGTGGCCCGACTCATGGGTATGTGGGCATCTACACAGCGTACCTTTATGACTAGCTTCCCTAGCCGGTCAGCAATGTCTTGCCACAGTTCAGCAGCCCAGATGGGTTTACCTTTGTGCTGCCAGTTGCTCTGCTTCCACTGCTTTAACCACCCCCACAAAGCATTTGCCTCCATCCATGAGTCAGTATAGAGATAAAGTACTGGCCACTTTTCTCATTCGGCAATGTCTAAGGCCAGATGGATGCTTTTTACATCTGCAAATTGACTCGATTCACCTTGTCCCTCAGCAGCTTCTGCGACCTGTCGTGTAGGACTCCATACAGCAGCTTTCCACCTTTGATGTTTTCCTACAATACGACAAGATCCATCAGTGAACAAGGCATACTGTTTCTCATTATCTGAGAGTTTGTTATATGGTGGGGCCTCCTCAACATGAGTTAACACCTCCTCTGGTGGCATTCCAAAGTCTCTGCCTTCAGGCCAGTTTGTGATCACTTCTATGATTCCTGTACGATTGGGGTTTCCTATTCGAGCTTGCTGAGTGATTAAGGCAACCCACTTCCTCCAGGTAGCATCGGTGGCATGATGAGTAGAAGGAACTTTACCCTTGAACATCCAGCCCAGCACTGGTAATCGGGGCGCCAGGAGGAGGTGTGCTTCAGTACCAATTACCTCTGAAGCAGCTCTCACTCCTCCATATGCTGCCAAGATGTCTTTCTCAGTTGGGGTATAGTTGGCCTCGGAGCCTTTGTATCCTCGACTCCAGAATCCTAGGGGTCGACCTCAAGTCTTCCCTGGTGCTTCCTGCCAGAGGCTCCAGGTAGGGCCATTGTCTCCGGCTACAGTGTAGAGCACATTTTTAATGTCCCATCCTGTTCGGACTGGCCCAAGGGCTACTGCATGCACAATCTCTTGTTTAATTTGCTCAAAGGCTTCTCGATGCTCAGGACCCCACATAAACTCATTTTTCTTTCAAGTCACTTCACAGAGAGGTTTCACAATCTGACTATAACCTGCAATAGGCATTCTCCAGAAACCCACAACACCTAAGAAGGCTTGTGTTTCCTTTTTGTTAGGAGGTGGGGACATAGCTGTTATTTTGTTAATCACATCCATTGGGATCTGGTGATGAACATCTTGCCACTTAATTCCCAAGAACTGGATGTCTCCTGCAGGTCCCTTGACCTTACCTCTTTTTATGGCAAAACCTGCTTTCAGAGGAATCTTGATTATCTTCTTACCTTTCTTGAGAACTTCTGCTGCTGTATTACCCCACACAATGATGTCATCAATGTACTGTAGATGTCCTGGAGCTTCAGCCTTCTCCAGTGCAGTCTGGATCAGCCCATGGCAAATAGTAGGGCTGGGTTTCCACCCCTGGGGCAGTCGATTCCAGGTGTACTGGATGCCTCTCCAGGTGAAAGCAAACTGTGGCCTGCACTCTGCTGCTAAAGGAATAGAGAAAAATGCATTAGCAATGTCAGTTGTGGCATACCACTTGGCTGCCTTGGACTCCAGTTCATATTGGAATTCTAGCATGTCTGGCACAGCAGCACTCAGTGGTAGTGTGACTTCATTCAGGCCATGATAGTCTACTGTTAGCTGCCAGTCTCCATCAGACTTTCACACTGGCCATATATGGCTGTTAAAGGGTGAGCGAGCCTTGCTGATCACGCCTTGGGTCTCCAGCCGATGAATCATGTTCTGGATGGGAATCAGAGAGTCTCGGTTAGTGCGATACTGTCATCAATGCACTGTGGCAGCAGCACTTGGCACCCGGCACCCGCTGTTCTTTAACTCTCAGCAGTCCCACCACAGAAGGGTCATCTGAAAGGCCAGGTAAGGTAGACAGCTGTGTAATGTCCTCAGTCTCTACAGCTGCTATACCAAAAGCCCACTGATACCCTTTTGGGTCTTTGAAATATCCTTTCTTGAGGTTGTCTATGCCAAGGATGCATGGAGCATTTGGGTCAGTCACAATGGGATGCTTCTCCCATTTATTCCCATTCAGGCTCACTTTGGCCTCCAATACAGTCAGTTCTTGAGCCCACCTGTCACTCCAGAAATAGTGACAGATTCTGTCCCTTTATGATTCGATGGCAATAGGGTACACCGTGCACCACTGTCCACAAAGGCTTTATACTTTTGTGGCTCTTCTATCTGTAATTTTGGCCATGGGGTTTGAGTACCAGTATCACATCTCACATAATACTCACTCCTGCACTGATATTTAATAAAAAGACACCCCTGCAACACGTTCAGGAAAACCGACAACAAAATCACAATCTTATGAAAGTAGCATTCATCATCTAAGTAGCCCAAAAGGTTTCCATCTCCTAGCTCTGTTGGTGTCACTTTGGCATAATCATTAAAGGGCAAAGTAAACTTTCCCCAGGTAAAAATGAAAGTGTAATTTGTAAAAGAATCCATCACGCGATGCCCAAGATACGCAGGGTGAACCATTATCCAAGCAATTATTTTATATATCTGAAGGCAAATCCACACCAACATAGCACACTTAGACCACTGCATCCAAACACAAAGAAGAAATAAACCATGCAATATATTCGGCCAGTTAAACACCACTGCATCAATTAACTTCATACAAAGCTCTCTCAACACATGATATACGATTTCATGTAAGAACAACATGATGTGAACTGTCTGTTCTCCCTGAACAAGCTGGAATTCAAACTGTTCAGGCAATCTATCAGAGCTCCAGTCAAGCTCCATTCATGCCCCATGTTGGGTGTGAATAAATCTGCCATGGTTTTGTCCAAATTGGCCAATGACAGAGACGACAGATGCTCTCCCCCCACCTCTCACACATGTAGAGGAGGAGGAGAGATAAAGGGAGATTTACAAGTTTAGAATGAACTAAACTGCTTTAATGAATTATTAATAATAATATAGAAAGGAAACACTGAAAATTGATACAGCATATACAAAACCATATTAAGTTCCCAGGATGATGTCATCAGCAGGCACTGAGGAATTCCCAGACTGGACTGAGCAACAGATGGGAACTGGATTCCAAACGTGAAGTCAGAAACACACAGATCGGGATCAAAGGCAGATGAACAGACAAGGTCCTCCTCAGGCATCAGCCATTGAAGAAAGAGGGCTGACCCTTTCATCCCTCAGCTTTTATAATGAACGTGATGCAGATGGGATGGAATACCCCTGTTGGTCAATTTTGGGTCACCTGTCCTGTCTGCTCCTCCCTGCAGGTGGGACCCCTCTATGCTTTTCCGCTTCTGACCCTCCAACGGGACAAATAACAAAGTTTTCTGACCTTGGTTGTTATAGCAATAAATATAAGCAGGAGCCTTTCTGCATACCATTTCTTGGTATTAATTATAAACATCAGACCTTATCTTCTAGAAGCAGACACTGTCTTAAGAATATGCTGTTAATTTCAGAGAGGTAGAAGAGGCTTAACCGAAGAGTAAAATTACTGAAAAGAAAATTGGTTCTGTTTTACCTCAAACCAGGACAAGATATAAGTACAAGCATCATCTGAGCTGAATTTAGAAGATTTTGTGTCCTCACAGGTGACTAGTGTTTAAGTGTAATAATGAGATAGCCTTTAGCCACTCACCATGCAAATTTGACTGACCATTTCCCAAATGAGATATTAAACTCTGTTTTTCTCCAGTCATTCAAAACTATCCTAGAATGACATCCAGCCATTGGCTGGAATGGAATTAATTTAATTTTTGGCATCTTGTATTAATGAGAGATAATCTCATCCTTTCTGCCCACTCTCATTTCTTAGTCAATACTTTTTTTTTTTATTTGCTGCCACCAATTCTGTCAATAATCAGAATCATTCTGTCAATAAACCAGAGCAAATTCAATAATTCTTTTCAAATTGTTTCAATTCAAATTCTTTTCTTTTCTTCTCCTGAACAGTCTTTTCAGTGGGAAGAGCAGCTGAGAAAGCATTAAGAATACACCCACCAGCAGCTGTGTTCCTTCCTTAATTTTTTGAATTTACTGCAAAGCCAGTAGCTCTATGGCAGTGTACTGAGTGTGCTCTTGGTTTACAGTGAATTGTTGGACTGAGGTGTTAGAAAGCTCCGTTCTCTCATTTAATGTTCTAAATCTGTGACATTTTTAATTCACAGAAGAGTCATGCTGATTTAGCTGATAATGGTTTCTACTAATTCTGCATGCTGTACCAATTAAAATTTGGGCAAATTAAAATGTTTATTGTGGATGAATGGAAGACAGGGGAGGTTATAAGCCTAAAATGCTTTTTTGAAGTGTGTCTCTATTTGAACAAAAAGAGCTTCTAAACATTATACTCTGGGTTTCTGTGTGTATTATGTCTCAATCAATCCTTATCAAATGTGCCAAGGTTTTTATTTCCATAGCTGCCAACCCTGACGAGCTGATGCAGTCAGAGTCAGACTGGGATCTTTCCAACACATATTACATGACCAATAAGAAAGATTCTGCTGGACAAAATCTGTCCTCAGCTGCACTCCTGCAATCCTGTGACCTCCATAGCATGTCCTCAGTGACACCAGAGCAAATTCCTCCTGTGCAAGAGAGCTCTTCAGCTGTGGGGGAAAGGAGGGAAGGGTGTTAGAGGTAGCAAAGAGATCAGAGGAGGAGACTGGTGTGTTTTCCCCTTGCAAAGCTTTTTGTTCATCTGTCATCTGTTTGGTCTGTAAAAAATGCATTTTTATTGAAAAAGATAAAAACATAGACCCTTCCTACTGTACATTGTAACTGACTAACATTTAGTGAAAAATTTTGAAAAAGATGAACCGGAAGGGCCCAAATGCAAGTTCACCCCTTGGTTTCTCTCTTTGAGCAATGTTCTTTGTATTTCCATTGTGTTAGTAAATGAAAAATGATTTTTAGGAAAAAAATAAAATAGTATTTTAAGGTCAGATTTGCATTGAAAGCTTTCATAATTGAAATATCAAGTGTTCCAGTCACTTTCTGGAAAGCAATATACATTTCCCAATGAGTTTCTTCTATATAAGCAAATAACATTTATATGTAATAGCTTTGTGTCCTGTATTTTTTGACAAGTGCTGGTTACTTAGCACATTCATTTACTCCCATTTTATCCATGTATAAATGGATATGTTGCTTATTTTTAAACACCTATAGAATATTTTGAGTGAAAACATTGATACAAGTAGCATATTATGAACAGTACTCTTCTGCTGTTTGTGATTTGCATTGGATAATTATTCTGTTTAGTACTAGGCTACATTTGGAACTTCGTGTGCAGTCGGCTCCATATACCTTAACTTGTATCCTGACAAGCTTATTAAATGGGAGAGTTGGTGGCAAAAGATGTAGTACCAATATCCCTTCTGATATTGCTAAAACTTTAACACTGCAGGAACATTTTTCACAACTATCAGTAGCCCAAATATGCAAGAACATAAACTGTGATGAGCATGCATAGCAAGGCAAAGCAACTGAAAAATTTTATTTGAAAAACGTTTCTAAATCATTTTTGTTAGCAGCTGAAATAACTGTGATTATGAGTATAAAGTATGTGATTGACAGAGTCAAGAGAATTGCTTTGAGTTTCACAGAATGCTGATGTTTAATAGAACAAATGAAATGCATTTTAAATCATATAAATAAGCAGGTTTATTGTTCAGGCTTTAAGAACTAGAAATTTAGTTTCTCAAAGTGATGTTACATTAAAATCTAGGTTAGAATTTGTATTTTAATAACAGTGCAGGTCATACGTAGCATCTAACCATTTATGGTAAAATTGCATTATGGATTTGAACACTCCTGAATCAAATCACTGTGTTTGATATGTTTCAGTTTATGACCAGATTAAAATATTGCAATGCCATCATACTTTGATCTTCAGCAAAGGAACAGTATTGGCAATACCTTGCACAGGTAGCTATCAGTGTTTAAGGAAAAATATGTGGTTTCATTTATTTTGAGAGATGCCTTTAGATATACTGCATTGTGAAAAAGCTAAATGTATGTTTAACTTAAAAGATAGGCACAGTCCTTGGTGATGGGCAGGTTAGTAGAATTTACTTTTCAAAGGGGATGTTGCTTCTATAAAATGTATTTGTCAGGTAGAACTACAGCTGCAGGAGAAGAGGGAATTTTTCTTGAAGTAAATTAACTGTGCTTTTAAATCATGGAAATAGAAGAGAAGATTGTTTTAAAGAAAATCTAATTAGAGATTCTCTGGGGTCATGAAACATCAGCAGTTCCAGCAGACATACAGAGTTTTCTACTCTTCATGGATGGGGTGTCATAAAAATACTAGCCATCATTTGCACTCGACTGGTGACATTTGTAAGTCATGTCATTAGTTCTTTGTATGTAAAAAATTACCTGATTTTTATCACTATATCTATGTTAAGTGTTACATGGCTGAAGTAAGCCATTGTCAAATCTTTGCATTCATAATATAGTGGCAGTATTGTTATCTGATAGTCATTTTAATGATTTTTGCTTTACTGTCTCTAAAGCTTGTTGGCGACTGTTTGGGAACTTCCAAAAAATACTCCATCATCTCAAAGTCTTATGTTTTCAAATATTGTTGAACTTTGCATTGATTACAGCTATACAGAACAAAGCCTTTGAGCACTAGAAGTCTGACAGTTTGGCAAAATCTTAAGAAAATGCTTGGCTTTGAAATTTTTTTTTGTATTATTAAAGATAAAAAATGTAGTGGAATTGTTACAAAATGAGGATCTTATGACTCTGGAATTTGAAGTTTATTCAGCAATTCTTTTGACATATAGACCACTTAATACTCTCAAACTTTGTAAATCAAGATTAAAAATTTTGAATCTAAAAATTAATTCATGTGTAGGAAATGATGATTAGTACAAGCACACTAAGTAGGTGAACTGATAACGTTAGGTTGCAACAAAAGAAGGACCATTTTGCTAGGACAAAAGGGGACTGGTACAGTTACTCAATGATTTATTCCAGAATTGACTGAATTTAGTATCTTCATTGTTGTACAAGTTAACATATGCTACTAAAATTTGCAGATGGTGCATTGTTGGCAGTCATTGTCACTTCATGGAAGGATTTCAATAGCATGTGCTCTTGAGAAGAAATTAAGAGATATTGTGCATTTAAGTACTAATCAAAACTTTTGCTGTTAAGAGTGGAGATCATGGGCTGAAAATGGTAGAGGAAGGCACATCAAGGTTAGTATTGATCCTATTGTGGTCATCAGGATAATAAAGATATGTAGAAAACACCTGTGATTCCAGAAAAAAAAAATAAGCCAAGAGGTTTCCAGGAGAGATCAGAAGATATTTGTGTGTTTCTACAAGGCACTGGAGAAATATCACATATGATCCAACATGCACTTCTGATCACCAAAGTATAAGGAAGATTAATTCAAAATGCTGTATGTGCAGAGAAGAGCTACCAGGACAATTAGGAAGAGGAAGATCTTATATTCACTTAGCTGAATGAAGAAGCAAACTGAAAGAGGCTAGGACTGTTATAAGCAAACTTAGCAGGAGGGTAAAAAATGGGAAGGGAATGGAATTTGAAAGAAAATGCTGAAACAACAAATAGAGATTAACTGGTCATGAATAAACTTGTAAATTCAAAGATTTATAATTGCTAAGGTCTGGAATGTCTTCCAGTGGATTGACAGGTTGAACTTGAACTCTTTGTGAATGGAAAAAATGTTACATAGTTGCCTGAAAACAGAAGAGGGAACGAAGTGAACCAGAAGTCCTTTCAGTCTAACATCCTTACAGTGTTGTTGGCCCCTATATATATAAGATGGGTGAAACTGTTCGAACTTCAAATACTGCATAACTTGGAAGGGTGGGGATATAGGTCTGTATTTACCATTGAAACTTCCTCCTTTTCCACTGCTAGCTCTGGCAGTCCCCTACGTGTCCTGATAGACACTTTCTGGAGTTTGCCAGACTGCAGTTAGAGTAAATAAAAGTGGTCAAAAGATTTAAGTTTAAGAAACATTCCTACAAAAAGCTGACTTTTCCTATAATTTTATTTGGTGAGTATTAATGCTCTAATCCATTATCAACCTAATGAGTTCAAGTCCACTCATTAACCCAAGTTCATTATCCACTTTCAGCATGGATACAGAATAAATTGAGATTCAACCTGAACAGTTCTGTTACTGAATGTAAACATCAAACATGGTTAAGACATGCAGTCTACACTTTTGTCCAATCATTCCTATTCATCCTCTAATATCCTTTCAGAGCATAAGGATTGCCTCTAGCTTCTTGCTATCATTCCAGTAGTTGCACTTCAATAACTTAGTGATAATCTTGGACTCTGAAGGCCTGTGTGAGAATGGAGAAATTAATAGGAGGGTTTTGTTGTTCATAGGTTTTAGGTTGTTTTTTTCTCTTATCTGTCCGTGTTCTAGTTCCACTGTTTAATATCTGTCTAGAGGGAGACTGAGTTAAACAGCTTTGGATTCAGTAGTATACTCACATAACAGCATTCAAACATAAAATTAATGTATAAAAAAATAAAGCATACTTAAAGTTTCATTGTATTTTAGTTCCAGAAAAGCAGTACACATCTGCTCCTCTGTTGAGGAGTTAGTCTGGATCTGCATGATTGAGAATAACAAGTTATTTCTGTCAAATTTATTTGGCACAGATTCCTTTAAAGCAAATGGGCTGTCTTACATTTTGCCTTTGGGCTGGAGTCAGTATTCATTGCTTGTGCTACCTTGCATTTTCAAATAGGTTAACCTGCATGAAGAAGCTCGGCCTGGTCTCAGCCAGCAGAAAATACTTTGGAAAACAAAACAACACCTCCCCACTTGAATGAAATCCAAAGAAACCACCCTTTTATCTGTCTTTGTATTTGTATATAGTTACATCTACATGCCACTTTATAGTATTCAAGATACTAAATGCATCTGTCCACTTTAAAACCCAAGGCTTTGAACAGCAACAGCTGGATTTGCAGCACATCTTCCTTGCCTCCCCTTATTATCTGTGATTCAGAAGCATAAATAGATTTTTCTTTTACAAAGTCAGGACTTCTAGAAATCATAAAGATTCATTAAATTACTGTTGGTGACAGTTCTTCCTCCTGGCAGAATCTGTGTGAAAGAGAGAAAGAATTTCATATTGATGACAGTCAACAGTATTCAACATTTTTCTGGAAAGAAGTTTTAAAAGATTTTGCCTTTTTTTTCTTTTATGTAGACTATTAATAAAGGTAAAAATCCATTGCTGTCATGGTCTTATTTATATATGCTGCTATAGAAAATAGTCTTCTAATACTTGGAGCAAGGGTCCTGATCATTTTATGTAATAAGATTTCTGCCAGTTCTGGAATATAGATGCTAAAGAGGGAAAGGGAATTACAAAAGCGCATAAGTATATGATAATCCCCCCCCTTCATTTAGAAGCTTAGCAGGATAACTCTGATTAAACACTTGGAAGAAAAACAGGTGTGTCTGGATGCAAAATAGCCATATGTTTGCCATGCGTCACTTTAAAGGCCTTTTAAGTTGGGAACCCTTTTTGTTTTTTCCCCTCGCATATAAACACAGCAGGCTGAAAGCTAAGTGCTCAGAGGCATTACTATAGCTGACTGACTTACGCTAAAAACAACAACAAAATCTATCAACAATCCCCAAAAGGACACATACATTTTGGAAGAACAATTGACATACATTATTTGTGCTTGTAATTACTAGAGATGCTGTGTAATAGTGAAAGAATAGTAATATCCAGTATTTTCCAAATTAGGAAGAGCATTTAGGAATAAAGATACACTCCTTTTTTTCCTGTTTCAGGACTAAGTGCTCACCACTGCACTTATATGCAGGGGATGCTTACAATTTAATTTACCAACAGTCTCATCTTGCTTGATACAGTTGCGAGGTACAGGCTCATTCACTGACAGACTTCTCTGGCACACCGTGATTTCTCCTTCAGTCCGTGCGTATGAGTGCAGGAGGAGCTGGCTCAGCTGGCTGACTGCTTGGGGGACCCAAGACTTACCCGGCTCACCTGGCACCTGCAACTTGTGACTTTATCTCTCCACTATCTGTCACAAAAAACAGTCCCCTGACTTGCTTTTCCTGGCTGCTAATTCAGGACAGGATTAGAAAAGAGTTTTGTCATCTGGACTCCGCACAGCTTCCAGTGACCTCCTAAAGTGAGCTTGCCAGAAGTGAATGGAAGTGGAGCTAAACCAATTAACTTACATAAAAGTATACCTTGGGCTTGGGCTTTCTTCTTTATTAAATGGAAGAAAAGATTTAATTCTGTAAGCAGAATGAAACTTTTCTGCTGCATTTGCAGGTTGCTTCTTCAGGGGTCCCAGAAGACCTCTGGTGTGAAATGCAGCCTCGCAGTCTGCTAGAGCATGCCAAGGCCTGTGAATCTGTCCTGCCTCCTCTCCTGCTAAGAGGAGTTGTTGCATTACAGCCATGGCTGCTGTGTTGCATGTTATCTAATGCTGCTCCATAACAACAATTGTAAATGCTAAAAGTAATATTTTTTCCATAGATTTTTCCAATCTAATTCTGTTTTCTATCAGCAGTGATGTGTGATTATCTTTCAGCTTGAAAGATCATTATTTTAAGAGCTTCAGTGCTGTTATGCAACTATTCCCCTTATTCCCTATGCATTTGTACTGAACTCCTAGTATATTTTCCAGAGTCTTTCCTCCTTTGTTCCTTTCTCCAACTGTCATCCTACAACATAAATTAATTTTCTGTAATAGCCACTTTCCTCTGGTGCTGTAATAAAGTGATACACAGTGCCTCATACTAAAAGTGGTAAAGAACTAAACACTCAGTTGGATTAGGCTCTTGAATCGGAGTTGTTAATTAAAAAGGAAGAGAAAAAAACAACAGGGAACCTAGTGTAGGTGGAAACATCACTTAGAGGCAGCTGTAGAAAAATTAGGTACAATATCTGTGGAAGAGCATCACAATCCAAGTAGCTGATTTAAAATTTTAAAAATGTAAACAACTGAAAAATCCCTAACCTTTTTCTTTCCCTGTTGTTGTATATCTACTAACTAATTTTCTGTTGAGAAGGATAAATTATTTTTGTTAAATACTGATTGTTGCTTATTATTTTAACGTGTTCAGAATTTTATTAAGTATTTTTGAGAAAATGTCTTTGAGAAAATGTCTCTGCCCTGATTGTTAGGTCTACTTCAGATACATTTATCACAGTAATATGATAAGAGCATGGGACTTCTTTCCTTCTCCTTTCACCTCTCTGTGTTCTTGGCCTTGTAAAGGACCTGGCCACCTCCACTTGAACCTGGTATAGTTTTACTTGGCTGCCTAACTCCCTGCATTGGATATTTCTGAAATGCAATAAGACTCTGTCCCTTCCTCTTTGCATGATCACTTCCCTTGCAGAGAATAGCATCGGCCAGGCCAGTTTCACCACAAAGAAGTCACTGCACTTTTACAAAGCAAACTAAGATCAAAATCTGGAGCTCAAATTACTGTGTGATGACTCTCCTGCACTGAAATTACTGTTCTTCACTGTTAACACAATTAGTGTTTGGCATTAAATTATTGCACATTGACTCGAATCATGTGTCTTAATGTCTAAATTTTGTCAGTTATCCAAATGCAATCTATTGCAAATGCTACTGACTTCCATGGTACAGTAAAGTATATGTAAATAACAACACTCTTCAGGTCTTATTAAATTAAAATAAATTACTAATGCTGTGTAGAAGGCGAAGAGGAGGAAAGAAAAGTGTGAATTAAACAGTGTGTTGCTGTGGCACTAGAAAGATTTTAAATGGCAGTTAACAGATTCAGCTGTTGCAATGTATGGATACTGCATTATCTGAATGTAGTAGACAAGAACAAGAAATTGCAGGTATGTACTCCTGCAGTTTTTGAAAATAACACTCTTTTGGATCCTTCTTACATCATTTAGGGGACATGATTTCTGGCTGCAGCTAGAGAGTTTCAGTGCTTTAGCAGAGATTGCTTGTGCTTGTGACAACCCCCTGTTGCTGTCATTATCCAAGAAATTCTACCCTCTGCCAAAGCTGATATTCTTTAATGATCTGTCACAAACTAACACTAAGCATTGAAATTGCACTTGTTGATTTAGATTGTTCTGGGTTTTTTGATGTTGTATAAGTGCATATGCATTATCCTTTAATGATTCAGGTTATTTAAATTACAGATCAGATTGGGGATGTAGCATGCGTGATGATTCTGTATTCCCCTACCGTCTGTCACCAAGGAGCTCCTTAAAGCTGCAGCCTTGGTTAGAAGAACAGCTTGGTCCTCTGTCACTGTTTCTAAGCAAAGACTAGAGACAGGCTTCTCATCTATTGAGAACAATTTTTTGAATGAAATTTTCATAGTGACAGTGTCAGACACTAAGGCCATGTGGAATATTCAAACACTATTGTGTTGGTATTACAAATGTTATGTGTATCTAAGTAGTTCAGACCAGGGATGTTTCCTGCAGGAGCTCATGTCACGAGGTAGTAATTTAATGCAAATCCCTAGTGCTGAAGCAAGGCAGGTGACTCATCTTAAATTGCACTCCCACAGGGAAGGTCTGATCTTACTGTTTTTCTTCCTTTTGGTGCCCTTCGGTCAGATCAGACAACTCTAGCTGAAGGAGAGGAGTCACTCACTCATTTCAGAAGTGAAACAGGACTGACCAAAACAGAGAGACTGCAAAAATGGTCTGAGACGCTTCAGCCTTAGAGTCTCCTTGCAGAATTTGGGCGACAGCCTGGGAAGAGCTAGTGATTATTTTCTGAGCAGTTTTCCCTGTGATGCTTTTGTCCTGAATAAATGGTACTTTATCAAAGCTGGCTGGTTTTGATTCAGACTGTCCTTAGTCTCAGGAGACAGTCTGTTTGCAGGCACTGAGTTAAGTCAGTCTCAGATGGATCATAGTGGACTGCAGTCATCAGTTAAGAGAAAGAGCAGGGACAGGTTGGAGACCTGCAACCAAAGAGGAATGTCCTTAGGGAGCCCTTGATGGCACCAGAAGCAGCAAGCCTGGATGCTGACAGCAAACGAGTGCTTATTCCAGTGCTGGAAGAGCAGATGTCTGACAGAAAGGAAAAGGTCTGCAAAGATTAGTTCCCCTCCATCCCCAAGAGTACAGCAAGATTTTGGTTTTTTGTTCCTGAAACATCTATGATATTTCCCCTTTTCTGCATGCCCATGTTATCTGGTTAAGTAATGCTGCTCTTGCTCAGCAAGAGGCCCAATGGCATAGCTGATAAGGCACAGGGTTCAAGACACAATCCCATATGTCCTGTAATGATCATTAACATTTTTTTCTCTCCCTTTTTCTGTCATACAGTTTGCAAAGACTCCAGGAAAATCTTGTATGAGGGAACTGGATGTTTGTTAGGGCCTTCATAAAAAAGAAAAAAAAAGTAGTGATATCTCTGTAATTTTACTTAATTTGTTCAGCTCCTACCTGTGTTGAAATATCTGAGACTGCAAGGAGGAAAGCTCTGTTCTCTTGCCCTACAAAACTATCGGATTGGTGTTTTGGTTTTAGTTTGTCTTTCAGTAAAGGCTCTACTGTTGATTTAGTGATGCTGGCTTGATGGGTAAATACATCTCTTATCAGTTTATTACATAGGTTAAATGGATGTTGGTATGATCTTTAAATGGCATTGAGATGTCAGTGAGGACAAAAGCCATCCATCTGCCAATAACTATAGACTACTGTATAAATTAAAAAGTCACATGCACAAATTAAACATACATTGTTTGCTAACAAGGAGATCTTTCCTACTGTTTTGGAGTGCTGACTTATAGTGCTTCACTGATGTGTGAAATCAGAATCATGAGCAAAATCATAATCTTCCTCTTACATGCAATATATGACATGGACAAAATGGATGCTCCTTTCTATTCTCTAACCTCATTCATGTCTCAATAATGTTAGATTAATTTTTGCCCTTACATTTCTAATTGGCTTCATGCTGCTGTGACTTGTTGAAATTCTCTTTGTCAGATGAGTGTTGCTAACATTTTCGTGTGAAATGGGTCCTGAATTGTTAAAAGAAAGCACTTCCATATGTTCCTGAGTCTTTGGATTCTTTCATTCTTTGGAGTATTTTCTTCTCTTCAAAATGAATTCACTAAGTAACGTTGACTTGCCATCAAAAAGGTGTTTGCTGCTGGACAAGTGGACTTCAGTGCTACAATTCAATATATGTCACTAACCACGCTAACCACAGTTGTGATTTCAGTTCAATTTCTAAATACAGTTTCTAGCACATACATCTTTTCCATTGGTACACTTGGGCTTCTTGAAATTATTAGATGAAAAATATGTGCTATAGTCTTGCACAAAGAACATGACTTAAAGCATGTATATCAGAATTTCTTGTAAGTGTCAGACTGTGAATAAACACTGACAAAATTCAATCACTGAAACAGGAGATTATTAGAACACTAAACACGAGGCTTTCCTAATTCAAAGTATTACTTACCAGTGGGATAAAAAAAAATCCCATTATAGTTAACGTAATACTGTTGTCACCTAAAGTTCTGTTAGTTCTCGGTTCTCTGAGTATAGAATGTATTGTATACAATTGCATACAACTATTTCTAAAATCTTTGTTCTCTTGTGCTCCAACATGATACAGAACCCCTACTGTGCTTTGGACAGGACCTTGAACAGCCTGGCTTAATGGAGAGGGAAGGGTGTCATTGCTGTGTGCCATGAAAGAAGGACAATATGAATTCCTAGGAAAGATGATTACAGAATTGTAAAGGATATGGCAAAATATCCAACAGCATATGAAGGTAACTCTAGGAATAGATTAAAACAGAGGGTAAAAGCAAAATCTGTGTATGCCTAGTATGATTCATAGAAGGTTGAGAAAGAAGAGAGATATTATTGAAAACCTGCCTGTAGGTTTGGGGTGAATATTGCCTGCCAGTTTCCCTGGGCACTATACAATTGCAGATTTTAAATGTCTCATAAAAGTGTCATTGCTCCCAGTTCTACCTGCTGTGGCAGACATCTGCACTTTGGGACTCTGCCTTCCTACTACAAAAGGCAGCCAACAGCACTATAAAGAGTCAGCTCACCTACCCTGCTGCAGTCCAAATGCATTAGGTCAATATTACACAGGGGTTGTTTTTATAGTTTAAAGAACTTTAAAGAAACAATATGAATGCTTACAGAAATTACTATGGAGGTGTATATACAGATCATCCAGGTCTGCACTTGATCCCTTATCAAAGCAAAAACCTGTCAGTCTCCACTGCTCACAGAGCAACATGACAACTCTCCATGGCACAAAGCAGTGCCTTCCTCACTGCCCACAACACTAACATGTTGTCTCTGCCCAGAGACTGCAACATTTTTGCAGATAGAAATAATCTACGTGCATCTCAAGAATGCAGATACTGTGTCACGTTGTATTATCAAAACATCTTTTCAAACTTCTTTTTAAATCTTCCAGCACTTTTGGAGGAAGGTTCACTATCTCTTTTTAAAGGACAGGGAGATGGAGGTACTGGAAGAATGAATTCAGTCCTACTGGGACAAATGATTTTGCAGCCATGGCCGGTTCTTGTTTGTTCAGACAGATCTCCCTTCACCAAATACTTCACATAGTGTTCTCATTCCTGTTTAATTCTCTTAACTTTGTTGAACCGACACAGCTGTAGGAAAAAGCCTCTGTTCTTCCTGTGTGCCATCGGCAGAACTCTTTATTGAGGTCAGTTCCACCACAAAACAGGCATGGGAGCTGTACTCAAGTCCCTCAAGGGACTATTTGGGTGGCAGATTCTCTCGTATAGGCCGACAATGCTCAACAAGGGCAAAGCCCAGCCTGACTTTCAGATTCCAGCTTGAGTTTGCAGGACTAATTGTTAGGAGTAGAGACAAAAGGCCCCATCTTCTTTTATTCATAAATTGAACAAAACTATTGAACAAAACATTGAAGGATGTATGCAGAAGACCACAGTGGTAAACTAATTCCCATTTTTTCAGAGAAAGTTCATGATAACCAGGTAAATGTTTTCATGATAACCAGGTACATGCTTATTTCTCCCCTGAGTATTAAGAAAGAGTGCCAGATAAGAGATAAAGTGCTACAGGAGAGCCAACATGGAAACAATTTGTCTAAAGTCAGACAGTGAGCGGGTCAAAATCCACTGCAACTTGCTACCTCCTTACAGCCAACTCCCTGGGTGAAGCTCATGTTTCTAACAAATGGGTGATTCTGAAGCATGGTTGGTGGCTCTGCCTACTGTGCGGATATTCATCTTGCTGTATGGAGGTGTCTGCAGCAGAGCTAATAATCCTAAACTCCTGTTAAAGTTATTAGGGAGAAGTAAGTACATGCAGGTGTGGTGGGTTGACCTTGACTAGATGCCAGGTGCCCACAAACCTGCTCTTTCATTCCCTTCCTCAGCTGGACAGAGAGGGAGAAAATAAGATGGAAAAAAACTGGTGGGTCAAGATAAAGGCAGTTTAATAAAGTAAAAGCAAAGACCGTGCACAGAAGCAAAGGAAAACAAAACATTTATTCTCTACTTCCCATCAGCAGGTGATGTCCAGCCACTTCCTGGGAAGCAGGGCCTCAGTACATGTAGCGGTTGCTCTGGAAGACAAATCATAGAATCATAGATTGTGTTGGGTTGGAAGGGACCTTTAAAGGTCATCTAGGCCAACCCCCCTGTAGTAAGCAGGGACATATTCAATTAGATCAGATTGCTCAGAGCCTCATCAAGCCTGACCTTGATGCCTTAATAATGAATGACCCCCTCCCTTCCTCCTTTCTCTTAGGTTTTTTTGCTGAGCAGATGTCATAGGGTATGGAATATCACTTTGGTCAGTTTGGGTCAGCTGTCCTGGCTACGTCTCCTCCCAAGATCTTGCCCACTCCCAGCCTACTGGTGAGAGGGGGAATGTTGGAGAGACAGCCCTGATGTTGTGCAAGCACTGCTCAGCAGTAGCTAAAACACTGGTGTGTTATCAACAACTTCCTAGCTACCAATACAAAGCACAGCATTATGAGGACTATAAAAGGAGCTGTGGGTGAGCAGTTCAGCTGTAGATGTTGATCTAGTAGATGTCTGAAGCTGTGAGATGCAAAAATGGATCTATTTCATTCAGAAAACATCAGACTGGTATGTTTGATTTCTCTGGAAATTTTTAATCTTGCATTTGGAAGGTGAACTCAATTTTTTTCTTTTCTTCCCCCCCCCCCCTTTTTTTCCCTTTTCCTATTACATGGAGTAATATTAAAGAGGCTGGAATAAAAACATAAAGATTTGATTTTGGTGAAGAAATAGTTTTTCTCAAACTTTGTGGAATAACTTTTATTCCAGTCAGGTTTAGATGAAAACAGTCTCAAAAATGTGTCATATTCTCTGAAATAGAAATTCTGAGGTTCAAAGAGCTCTGCAGCTCTACTCAATTCTCTGAGTAAAAAAAATTGTCCTGAAGTAAAGTAATCATACATGTAGGCTTGCTAGGAAGTGTCCTCTTTTGGAAATTTAACCCAGACAGGCTTTTTATTATTTGTCCAAAATCTTTGATTGGAAATTCCAGACCGATGACGGCTTGACATGTTCAGATGAACTGTACTACACGTGTAGTGAGGCTAACTTATCTGGCTTGCATGCATCTTCATGAGCATGCATCTTCAACAGAAATATGGTGACCCTCGACCCTCTTCTGTTCATTTGGTGAAAATGAAAGTGAAAAAGAGGCAATGAGCACAAATAAGGAAGTGAAGGAAAAAGGGGGTAACAGGCAAGGCTGGTAGAAAGCAGAATGTTTTCATACGTGAATGCTGATTTCATCATCCTGTTCAGGTAGGTTCTAAGTTAGAGATTTTATATGTAAGCTCAATCAGTTTGTTCTTGAGGAGCTCTTTAAACAGAGGTACAACTTATGGCTATGTTCACATTCTATGTCATCACCATGGTAGTACGTGGGGTTAAAACCTTAACCTAGCCTGACACTTGGGCACAGACCCTGCTGCTACTCAGCAGCAGTCCTCTGTCAGCCTGGCAGTGTAGGCTCGTCTCTGAGGCTTGTCTCTGTCCTGCTACGGAGTTATTTTGCTCTGCTTTATTGCTTTTCCCTATCATTTTATATTCCTCCTCCTCTCTCTTTCCATCTTCAAGTAACATTTAGTTCTCAGTGCTGGTGTCTATTTATTTATTCATTTATTTTTTTTGCCACACTACAAGTTTTTAAATATCTAAGGAAAGATAAGGAAATAAGATCTAGAAAGAATTTTTAATTAGGTGTTAACAATTCCTTGAATATTAATGGTAAGATGACTGACCATACCTATGCAGGGGATGATGAGAATTAGCACTTACGTTAGGGGTATCTCTCTTCCCTTCTCTCCCCACATCCCCTCTGTGTCTGAGCAAAGTTTGCTGAGGTCTCTCAACCATCTGCTCTTTCATTATGCAGTTGAGGAGCGGTGGCTATTGCATAACTTTTGTAACTGTATTGTCATTTCACAACACTTCTTTGGCTTCAGTGATGAAGCTGTCTTTGAGGATGCTCTTATATTTGCCCAAGTCCTACCCCTCTTTTCCATCTGTCGTGGTTTAGCCTCAGACAGCAACAAAGAGCCACGTGCCTCTCGCTCGGGCCTTCCCAATATAGGAAGAATCAGAAGAAAAAGGCAAAACTCTTGGGTTGAGACAAAGGCAGTTTAACAGAACAGCAAAGGGAACAAGAAAAACAACAACAATAACACGGACAGAGGAATATACAAACATGATTACGAAACTGCCACTACCCGCCGCTCACCAACCAGACCCGGGACGCCCCAACCTGCTCCAAGCGGGGACTTCCTGCCTCCTCCCCCGGCAGCTCAGGGTGGGCATGGCTCACATGGCATGGAATACCTGTGTCCCTGCCAGAGCCAGGACATTATCCACCCCTTATTCCATACCATCTATGCCATGCCCAGATCTTACAGGTTCCAATCAACTGCCACCACTTTCCCCTGTCATATATATATATACACACACACATATATATTCATGCAGATATAATGCCCTTAGTTTATGGGCCATCCCTCCAAAGTGTCTGGTGAGTTCATTTAATCCATGGCTTTGGGCTCCATCTGTTAGAACAGTCTCTCAGGGCAGGTGAGATGCTGTGTGGTGCTGGACTGTTGCATGCTGTATTTTCGGAGCTTGTGGCTGGTGTACCCAGTGTAGCTCGTGCCCACAGTCCATGGGCTGAAGATGTAGATCTTGAGGAAGTTGCTGGGCGCCAGCTGCTGAGGTCAGTTCTGATCCCAGCATTGCTGTGCTTTACTCAGTTTGTCATCAAAGTCCATCTGTCCTTAATTTGGGTGATTCTTACTGAAGTACAGCTGATAGCAATTATAGTAACGAGGACATACAGTGACAGGGTTATTTAGCAATCAACAACACACAATTTGATTCATTGGCTATTCTCGCCCAAAATCAGATCCCCATGAGGTACACATCGGACCTCCCCATCCTTCCGCATCACCCACCAAATGCACCCAGGTCCTTAAGCAAAAGCAGTCCCACGGATGGGTTTGCCTTTGCCTGAGGCAGGACTAACCCAGACCGTCTTCCCTAACATATTCTTCATGTGCACTACGGGGACTTTATCCCCTTCTACAGTACGTGGAAGTTTTGATTGGGCAGGGCCAGCTCGATTGGTAGATCCCCTGGTGTTAACTAGCCAGGTAGCCTTTGCTAAATGTGCATCCCAATGTTTTAAGGTCCCACCACCCATTGCTCTCAGTGTAGTCTTTAACAGTCCATTGTATCGTTCTATCTTCCCAGAGGCTGGTGTGTGATAGGGGATGTGATATACCCACTCAATGCCATGCTCTTTGGCCCAGGTGTCTATGAGGCTGTTTCAGAAATGAGTCCCGTTGTCCGACTCAATTCTCTCTGGGGTGCCATGTCGCCACAGGACTTGCTTTTCAAGGCCCAGGATAGTGTTCTGGGCAGTGGCATGGGGCACAGGGTATGTTTCCAGCCATCCAGTGGTTGCTTCCACCATTGTGAGCGCATAGCGCTTGCCTTGACGGGTTTGTGTCAGTGTGATATAATCAATCTGCCAGGCCTCCCCATATTTATATTTCAGCCATCGTCCTCCATACCAAAGAGGCTTCAAACGCTTGGCTTGATTGATCGCAGCACATGTCTCACATTCATGGATGACCTGTGCAATAGTGTCCATGGTCAAGTCCACCCCTCGGTCACGAGCCCATCTTATATGTCACATCTCTTCCTTGATGGCCTGAGGTGTCATGGGCCCATCGAGCTATGTTCACCCTTATGTTGCCAGTCCAGATCCACCTGAGCCAATCTTAGCAGCCCAATCCACCTGCTGGTTGTTCTGATGTTCCTCTGTGGCCCGATTCTTCGGTACGTGGGCATCTACGTGGCGTACTTTCACAACCAGATTCTGTATCCAGGCAGCAGTATCTTGCCACAGTTCGGCAGTCCAGATGGGTTTGCCTCTGCGCTGCCAGTTGCCCTGCTTCCACTGCTGTAAGCACCCTGACAGAGCATTTGCTACCATCCATGAATCAGTATCACGGAATCACGGAATCACAGAACTTTCAGAGTTGGAAGGGACTTCTAGAGATCATCTAGTCCAACTCCCCTGCTAAAGCAGGATTGCCTAGAGCACATTACTCAGGACTGCATCCAAGTGGGTCTTGAAAGTCCCCAGAGAAGGGGACTCCACCACCTCCCTGGGCAGCCTGTTCCAGTGCTCTGTCACCCTCACCGTAAAGAAGTTTTTTCTCATATTTGATCGGAACTTCCTATGTTCCCGCTCGTGCCCGTTACCCCTCATCCTGTTACTGGGAACCACTGAAAAGAGTCTGGCTCCATCCTCCTTAAACCCACCCTTTAGATACTTGTAAACATTAATAAGGTCTCCCCTCAGTCTTCTCTTCTCCAGGCTAAAGAGTCCCAGCTCTCTCAGCCTTTCCTCATAAGGGAGATGCTCCAGTCCCTCAGTCATCTTTGTTGCCCTACACTGGACTCTCTCCAGTAGTTCCCTGTCTCTCTTGAACTGGGGAGCACAGAACTGGACACAGTATTCCAGTTGTGGCCTCACCAGTGCAGAGTAGAGGGGGAGAATGACCTCCCTTGACCTACTGGCCACACTCTTCCCTATGCAGCCCAGAATTCTGTTGGTCTTCTTGGCAACAAGGGCACATTGCTTGCTCATGGATAGTTTACTGTCTACCAAGACCCCCAGATCCTTTTCTTCAGAGCTGCTTCCCAGCAGGTCCACCCCTAACCTATACTGGTGCCTGACATTCTTCCTCCCCAGGTGCAGAACCCTACACTTGTCCTTGTTGAACCTCATTAGGTTCATCTCTGCCCAGCTCTCTAGCCTGTCTAGGTCATGCTGGATGGCAGCACGGCCCTCTGGGGTGTCAGCCACCCCTCCCAGTTTGGTATCATCAACTTGCTGAGGACACACTCTGTCCCCTCGTCCAGGTCATCGATGAATACATTAAACAATACTGGTCCAAGTATTGACCCCTGGGGGACACCACTGGTTACAGGCCTCCAACTTGACCCTGCTCCATTAATCACAACCCTCTGAATCCTATCACACAGCCAGCTCTCAATCCACCTCACTGTCCCCTCGTCTAGTCCACACTTCCTCAGTTTCCTAAGGAGGATGTTATGAGAGACAGTGTCAAAAGCCTTGCTGAAGTCAAGGTAGATGACATCTGCTGCTCTGCCCTCATCCAGCCAACCAGTTATAACATCATAGAAGGCTATGAGGTTGGCCAAGCATGATTTACCCTTGGTAAATCCATGTTGACCACTTCCAATAACTTCCTGTTCCTCAACGTGTTTGGAGATGACATCCAGAATGAGTTGCTCCATTACCTTCCAGGGACAGAGGTGAGACTAACCGGTCTGTAGTTCCCTGGGTCCTCCTTCTTGCCATTTTGAAGACTTTATCTCTATAAAGTACTGGCCATTTTTCTTGCTCAGCAATGTCCAAAGCCAGCTGAATGGCTTTCACCTCTGCAAACTGGCTCGATTCACCTTGTCCTTCATTGGCTTCTGCAACTTGTCGTGTAGGACTCCACACAGCAGCCTTCCACTTTTGATGCTTTCCCACAATCCGGCAGGACCCATCAGTGAACAGGGCATATTTCTTCTCATTTTCTGGCAGTTTATTATACAGTGGGGCCTCCTCTGCATGCGTCACCTCCTCCTCTGGTGACATTCCGAAATCCTTGCCTTCTGGCCAGTCCATGATCACTTCCAGAATTCCTGGGCGACTGGGGTTTCCCATTCAAGTTCGCTGTGTGATCAGTGCAATCCGCTTACTCCATGTAGCATCAGTTGCATGATGTGTGGTGGGGACCCTTTCTTTGAACATCCAGCCCAGCACCGGCAGTCGAGGTGTGAAGAGGAGCTGTGCTTCTGTACCAACCGCTTCCGAAGCAGCTCGAACCCCTTCATATGCTGCCAATATCTCTTTTTCTGTTGGAGTGTAGCGGGCTTCGGATCCTCTGTATCCCCGACTCCAAAACCCTAGCGGTCGACCTCGAGTCTCCCCTGGTGCTTTCTGCCAGAGGCTCCGGGTAGGGCCGTTCTCCCCGGCTGCCGTATAGAGCACATTTTTAACATCTTGTCCTGCCCGGACTGGCCCCGGGGCCACTGCATGGACTATTTCCTGTTTGATTTCTTCAAAGGCTTGTCGTTGCTCAGGACCCCATTTAAAATCATTCTTCTTCCGGGTTACTTGATACAGAGGGCTTACAATTGGACTGTAATCTGGGATATGCATCCTCCAAAAACCCACAATGCCTAAGAAAGCTTGTGTTTCCTTTTTACTAGTTGGTGGAGACATAGCTGCTATTTTGTTGATCACATCCATTGGAATCTGACGGCGTCCATCTTGCCATTTTATTCCTAAAACCTGGATCTCCTGCGCAGGTCCCTTGACCTTACTTTGGTTTATGGCAAAACCAGCTTTCAGAAGGATTCGGACTATTTTATTCCCTTTCTCAAAAACTTCTTCTGCTGTGTTGCCCCATACGATGATGTCATCAATGTATTGCAGATGTTCTGGAGCTCCACCCTGTTCCAGTGCAGTCTGGATCAGTCCATGGCCAATGGTGGGTCTGTGTTTCCACCCCTGGGGCAGTCGATTCCAGGTGTATTGGACGCCCCTCCAAGTGAAAGCAAACTGTGGCCTGCACTCTGCTGCCAAAGGGATTGAGAAGAATGCATTCGCTATATCAGTCGTGGCATACCACTTGGCTGCCTTGGACTCCAGTTCGTACTGGAATTCTAGCATATCCAGCACAGCAGCACTCAGTGGTGGCGTGACTTCGTTCAGGCCATGATAATCTACTGTTAATCTCCAGTCTCTGTCAGATTTTCGCATTGGCCATATGGGACTGTTAAAGGGTGAGCAAGTGTTGCTGATCACTCCTTGAACCTCTAGTTGACGAATCAGCTTACGTACAGGAATCAGAGAGTCTCGGTTAGTGCGATATTGCTGCCGATGCACCGTTGTGGTAGCAATCGGCACCTGCTGTTCTTCGACCCTCAACAACCCCACAACAGAAGAATCCTCCGAGAGACCAGGCAAGGCAGACAACTGTTTAACTTCCTCCGTCTCCAAGGCAGCTATGCCAAAGGCCCAGCGGTACCCTTTTGGGTCCTTAAAATACCCTCTCCTGAGGTAATCTATACCAAGGATGCATGGAGCCTCTGGGCCAGTCACAATGGGATGCTTTTGCCACTCATTCCCAGTTAGGCTCACTTCCGCCTCCAGTACAGTCAACTCTTGGGATCCCCCTGTGACCCCAGAAATACAAATGGGTTCTGCCCCTCTATGGCTTGATGGTATTAGGGTGCACTGTGCACCCGTGTCCACTAGAGCCTTATACTCCTGTGGGTCTGATGTGCCAGGCCATCGAATCCACGCCGTCCAATAAACCCGGTTGTCCCTTTCCTCCACCTGGCCGGAGGCAGGGCCCCTCTAATCCTGGTCATAGTATCCGTTACTCACTTCTTGCAGAAATGACTTGGAAGTTCCTTCAAGAGGATCAGAAGCAAGATCAGGCCTTCTGCTCTGTCTGGGGAACGGCCCGCTGGAAACTGGGGCGGCACTTTTCCTGGAGGGATCCCCTTTTGTGGTTGTCCTTCCTTGCAACTCCTGTACCCGTGTCCTCAGGATCCAAGTAGGTTGTCCATCCCACTTCCTCATGTCCTCTCCGTGGTCACGCAGGTAGAACCACAGGGTGCCTCGTGGCGTGTACCCTCTGTACTCTCTCTCTTGAGTGGGGAAATGCCTGCTCCTAATAGCTGAGATGCTGGCCCGTACAGGTGGGGAGTAGGAGATATTCTCTTCAAGTTGCTGGACCTTCCGCGACAGTTTCTCCACAGCTGAGACAAGGTCTGATCCCTCTTCACCTTTCCATTCCATTACTGCCAGTGAGTTGGCATATGACGATGGTGCGCTCCGTACAAACTTCCGCCACATGGGCCTTGTGCATTGGACCTCATTGGGGTCTGTGGGTAAGTCTGCATTGTCCAAGTCATAATAAATCATCTCCCGCACGGCTAATTCTCTCAGGTACTGGATACCTCTTTCCATGGTAGTCCACTTGCTTGGCTGACATACAACATCCTCACTGAAGGGGTACCTCTCCCTCACGCCTGACAGGAGTCGTTTCCAGAGGCTGAGGGCTTGGGTCTTCTTCCCAATCGCCTTGTCAATGCCGCCTTCCCTAGACAGGGATCCCAGCTGCCTGGCTTCCCTACCCTCCAATTCCAGGCTACTGGCCCCGTTATCCCAGCACCAGAGCAGCCAGGTGACAATGTGCTCACCTGAAAGTCAGCTAAAATCTTTTTGCATATCTCACAGGTCACTCAAGGGATCGGGTAATTATCTCTGGTTCTGCATCTTCCTCCTGCTCTTGTGATGGCCCTGGTTCATCGTCATCTCTTACTAAGTGAACTGATTTCTTCGTGTACTACTTCTGTATGGGGGCAACTGATACTGGCACGGGTTGGTTGCCTGGTTCAGCGGCAGTGGCTGCCGCAGGGGTTGGACTAGCCGCAGTGTCTGCCGGTCTGGTCTCCATCTCTTTCCCCTGAGGGTGCTGCGTAACACTGAGCAGTGCCTGGTAGATACTGGGCCAGGGCCCAGCACAGTGCGGGGAGTTGTCTTCTGTTGCATTCTGTCTAACAAATGTTCCCACAAGTGTAATTGTATTAGAGAAGGTTTTCATTCATTTCAACAGAAAACCATGCTGGAAATGGTATATCTGGCATCATCATTCCATGATTTTGATAACGCTTTTATTTGAATAGAGATGTCCCATCTCTGTTGTGAATTTGCAATGACCAGATATGATACATCTAAAGAACCAGATGAAAATTTAACTGTAGCATTTTAGAAATGCATATATAAAAGCATAAATACCTAGAATTATGTAAAACTTTAAAAAGAGAATTCATTTGTTTTCAAAGTAATGAGCAATGGCTGAAGAACACTCTTCCTGGAAGGCGTTGGAGTGTGCTGGGAAATGAGTCATGGCATCGTTGGTGTGGATCATGAAACACTGAACCAAGGTAAGCAGTTCAGCATTTTGTCATCTCTCTCCAGCACCTTCTGCCACTTTCCATAGATTTCGGATTACTCCACTTAGAATTAAATTGCCTTATAATATTCACTTTTTACTCTGGTTGAAATGTGTGTCTCTAAGCCACCATCCTCCTGCATACAAGTTCTATTGCACACCAATTTAAAACCAGACCTACCATGATTGTCACTGGATTACCCAGCTTTCTTTGGAACAGGGTTTAAGTACATCTCTTGATGGACCTATAGATTTCAGGAGGAGAAATCAGTTCACTCCCCACATCTAATTGCTTGGGTGCCAGAGGGACTGCCAAACTCCAAACATAGAAGTGCCACGACTATGAATCCTTCCTGAGCTGAGTGGACAGAGCAGGTGCATGAGTAGCTCTCACACCTATGGCCTTTTCAAACCCAGAAACAGAAGTTGAGGTTCTCCTCACCCATGATGAAGACCCCTGAACTAGTTCACTCGGCTCTCTTCAGAGACACTGAAGAGAAATGGGCAATTCTAAGCCATGACTTACCAGACTATTTTAGATGTCTACTTCTGAATGCGATAACACTCACTCACTAACTTTTCACATGCGTTCACCCTGCTGAAGGCCTGGATTTCTAAGTGTGCTCAAAGAGTGATATGAATACATATATATTGATATGCACTCATGTTACAACATAGCTGGACTCAAAAGTAGTGACCATTTCTCATTCAATACATGTAATAGGAGAGTGCTTGCCCAGGAACTAAGAAGCCCTGTTTCTAGATAGGCCTTATTTAAACTTTCAAGTCCCTAAAGCAGCACCCATGAGGCTACAGCATGTGCTAAGTAAATAAATGCCCTCTTGTGCTGGATATTTGTATACCCAAGAAACAAACAATGTCGCTAGCATAAAAGAGCCAAACAATATGGCTGGTAGCCAACAGCTGAGGAAATTAAAGCCCCCAATATCTGTGCAATACACATACGCAGGAGATGATGGATCAGGACCCACAGAGAAAGAACAGATGATGGGGCCTCAGTGCAGATCCCTACTTTGCAGACTTTCACAATTGGTATACAGGCTTCTATCTGGGACTTAGAGATTCGAAAAGTAGTTACAAAAGTATGTAGCTCCTTATTACAAAACTTCAGCAGACAGAGGATGTTGTTACCTATATTTTGGTCTTACAAGAAGAGGAATAAAGAGTTTCAAACACTGAAATAGAAGTTACGGACAAAGTGCTGATTCCACTAGTGCATATAAAGGTGTTTCTTTGTGTTTTACCATGTGAAAGGGGCATTAATCTAGTTAAACCCCAGATTGTCATTACCTAATGTATCCAGGTGAATCAGAGGGTAAGGAGCAGAATCTATTAGTCCTGTGACAAATATGAGAGCATGAGGCAAAATACACAACAAAACTATATTTGCAAAAAATCCATATCAGGCAAATAAAATATAACCAAAAAATATGTAGAGGGATGCTCGACTGCTCTGGCATAACCACCTATATTAGAGGACACAGAGAAGATAACAATACTTATAAACAGTGTTATGAAATACAATCTTCCATGCGTAATTAAAAAGAACTTGATTTCCATAGCAGAAGTAAGAAGCCATTCACCTACAAAGGTGCTTCCATGTTTAATAGCAAAACTAAATCTTTGCCCCTGTATTGGGTTTCCGTGGCAAGGGGGAGGCTACAGAGGTGGCTTCTGTGAGGAGCCACTAGAAACTTCCCCTATGTCCGATAGAGCCAATGCCAGCTGGCTCCAAGATGGACCCTCCACTGGCCATGGCTGAGCCAATCAATGATGGTGGTAGCACCTCTGTGATAACATATTTAAGAAAGGGGAAAAAAAACTGCAGTGCAACAGCAGCTAGGAGAGAGGAGTGAGAATATGTGAGAGCAACAACTCTGCAAACACCAAGGTCAGAGAAGAAGAAGGGGGAGGAAGTGCTTCAGCTGCCAGAGCAGAGATTCCCCTGCAGCCTGTGGTGAAGACCATGGTGAGGCAGGCTGTCCCCCTGCAGCCCATGGAGGTTAATGGTGGAGCAGATATCCACCTGCAGCCTGTGGAGGACCCCATGCCAGAGCAAGTAGATGTGCCCAAAGGAGGCTGTGACCCTGTGGGAGGCCCACACTGGAGCAGACTCCTGGCAGGACCTGTGGAGAAAGAGGAGCCCATGCTGGAGCAGGTTTGCTGTCAGGACTTGTGACCCCATGGGGGACCCACGCTGGAGCAGTCCGTTCCTGAAGGACTGCACACCATGGAAGGGACTCCCGCTGGAGCAGTTCATGAAGAACTGCAGCCCGTGGGAAGGATTCACATTGGAGAAGTTTGTGGAGAACTGTCTCCCATGGGAGTGACCCCATGCTGGAGCAGGGGAAGAATGTGAGGAGTCCTGCCTCTGAGGAGGAATGAGTAGCAAAAACAACATGTGATGAACTGACCGCAACCCCCATTTCCCATCCCCCTGTGCCACTCGGGGGGAGGAGGTAGAGAAACTCGGGAGTAGTTAAACCCAAGAAGGGAGGAGTGGGGGAAGGTGTTTTTAAAATTTGGTTTTATTTCTCATTACCCTTCTCTGATTTGATTGGTAATAAATTAAATCAATTTTCCCCAAGTCGAATCTGTTTTGCCCGTGATGGTAACTGGTGAATGATCTCTCCCTGTCCTTATCTCGAAACACGAGCCTTTTGTTATATTTTCTCTCCCCTGTCCAGCAGAGGAGGGGGAGTGATAGAGCAACTTTGGTGGGCGCCTGGTGTCTAGCCAAGGTCAACCCACCACAGCCCCATATATCATACTTTTATCAGAATCACTCCACTCCCAAATTGTTAAGAATGGGTTAATCACCAATTTCTGCTAATAAAATCATAAACAATCAATTCACAGGGGGGAAAAAGAATATGTAACAGGAGATTTTTGAAAGAGCAAATCTAAATATACAGCTTCCACAGAAAGGCTGTGGAGCAATAAAAATAGCTACAAAGGAAATTAGTTAGGGAACTGATAGAGATCCCATCCACTTAGAATACATGTGAGGAAGAGATCACATGATTACAACACATCCTGAGGCTTCTGAAAGATTACAAGTGAATGTATGTTGACTTCTTCAGAGGTCTTCTGGAAATTCCCTTCGTAAAAATCTTTAAGCAATAGGTTTCTTTCCCTTTTAAAGCACATATTCCACATGACACGTGTCTGTGTTATGAAATAACTAAAGAAATATAGGTGCCTATCTTGACAGAAATACTCTTCCCTAGCATTTCAGCTAGGCTAATGCAATAGTGTAACAGACTGTCTTTATATGTAAGACTCAGGGATGTTAAAAAAAATTAATCATAGTTTCAACAACTCATTTTACAGTAATTATCCTCTCCCTTCTGGGCTCATCTTTGAAGAATGATGATGAGCAATTTTTCTGTTTTGTTTTTTTTTCAGCAAATACCAGAGATGTACGTTTATATTTGATTCCAAGTTTTGGAAGCACTAATGCATTTGCAATGAAAATACCAGACCAAATACTTCATGTATACACATGATACAAATACACATGGAAGAACATCTTGTCTTAGATGGGATTGCACAGGATATGAATGAGTGGAGAATTTGTTGTATCATGACTTTTCCTAGTCTCAGGAAGAACAGATTTCATTTCTGTGAGCATGTACACTTTTAAATTTAACTTTTCCTCTTCCCTTTTCTTCCCTTCAACCCCCAACACCATCTGGAGAAAGGGATGGAAGCACCTGGCAACTCCTTACTGAAAACGGAAGGTGGCTAGAGGCTACAAAAGATCGGAAAATTCTGCAATAAATTCAAAATGCAATGTCGTCTTATGCAACAGGGAGATCTTTCTCAAGACCCTGCACAAGTATAATTAAGTAAGGAACATCCTTAACATCACCATTTTTCACTCTGAGTGCAAGGCATATTTTTTGTCTTTGTCATTTCTAGCATAAGCACATATAGCAGCATGTGTCAGTGTATCTGTGTATAAAAATTCTGAAACATAACATTCTACTGCACACACTTGTCCCCCTGGGGAGAGAGTGAGTGAACAAACGCATGCCAGATGGTAGTCGCATTGCTCAGTGCACTACTGGAAGACTTTCAATTATTGCAGAGACAAACACAACATACAGTAAAAGCAGAAAGTCTACAGAACAGACGCTTTTTGGTGCTGTGTGTGTTTACACCACTTAGCATAATGGAGTCCTGGTCCATAATAAGGTCCACACATACAATCAAACAAAGGACAGTGACATGTCCTAGATTTTATGTGGGTGGATGCAGAGGCTGGAAGGTGGATCAAAAGCAGAGTTCTGGTTCAAGTCTATCCTTTAATCTTCTGTACCACCATCACAACATAATGCTAGGAACAAGACCACAACCATACAAGGACTATTTTTAAACTTCAAAGAACTTAACAAATATTATCTGATCAACACTGCCAGCCCTCAGTTTACAGAATTTCTAATGAATCCTCTTAATTTACTCAATTCAGTCATAAGTATTAATTATTTCCTTTTATTGTAAAGTAGATATGGTAGCATGTTTTGATTACCTGATACTTTCCACTGCAGAGGATTCTGCAGGAAGCTTTACTTTGAGAATTGTACTGAAGGCCAATGCTTTTGCCAGCCTTTAAAAATCAGCAGGTAGAAACTGTCAGGTGGCAACTTGTCATTTAAATTTATTCTATGCAATTTCTCCCAAATTTTTCAGTATGATTTAAGGGTAGGGGGAAGTGGTGTTTTCCTTCTGTTGCTTGTGCTTCTTGGAAGATTTTGCCAAGTTAAGGCCGTTTGAAACAGCCATTTAAAATGGCTGAGACTTTGCACTTAGAATAGCTGCAGAAAATGCTGTGGGAGTAGGGAGACTAGAGTAAGTCTACATGTCTATAAGGTCCATCCTGTAGTTCACGTGATAAGTGGGTATGTATTAAGGTTTCAGGAGTCACAGCAAGCTCTACATCTACAAGGCAGTTATTCTAAACAGTGCTCAACATTAAAATGTGTCATTACTTTTTTCCCTTAGAAAACCACACAAATCTGAGCAAATTCTGTTAAAATAGTGGCAATTGAAGTTTTTTGTTTCAATGTGCAAGTTGGACTCTGCCTGCTTTTGCACAAGGGCTGAACCAGATGGCCACTAAAGAGTGGTAAGTTTGGATGGACACTAGTAAATCTGGCATGTCTTCACTTTGGGGAATCTGATTTTTCTATCATCTAAATAATAATCTTCTAGTTCTAAGCACATGATTATTATTTGATGGTTGTGGGCCTTTCTGGCAGCTGATATAAGAAGAGTTTTTCATTCAGGACTTTATCCATCATCTACAAGAAGTACCAGAAGGAGGACCAAGGGAACTACAGGCCTGTCAGTCTTACCTCGGTGCCAGGGAAGGTCATCTTGAGCACCATCACGCAGCATGTACAGGACAACCAGGCAATCAGGCTCAGTCAGCATGGCTTTATGAAAGGCAGGTCCTGCTTGAAAAACCTGATCTCCTTCTATGACAAGATGACACAATTAGTGGATGAGGGGGGACTCAACAACTTCCCTGGGCAGCCTGTTCCAATGCTTAACAACTGTTTTGGTGAAGAAATTTTTTCCTAATAGCCATCTTAAACCTCCCCTGGTGCAACTTGAGGCCATTTCTTCTTGTTCTATTACTTGTTACTTGGGAAAAGAGACGGACACCCAACTCGCTACAACCTCCTTTCAGGTAGTTGTAGAGAGCAATAAGGTCTCCCCTGAGCCTCCTTTTCTCCAGGCTAAACAACACCAGTTCCCTCAGACACTCCTCATAAGACTTGTGCCCTAGACCCTTCACCAGCTTCATTGCTCTTCTTTGTGTCCAAAGCACCTCCAGCACCTCAATATCTTTCTTGTAGGGAGGGACCCAAAACTGGACACAGTATTTGAGGTGTGGCCTTGCGAATGCTGAGTACAGTGGGACAACCACTTCCCTAGTCCTGCTGGCCACACTATTCCTGACACAAGCCAGGATGCTGTTGTCTGTTGCCTGTCTGTGCTTCCAATGTCCATACACTTTTCTTTTCCACCTAAGTTCTAGAAGATCCCTGCTCAGACAAGCCAGCCTTCTGCCCTGCTTGCTTGCTGTCCCTACACTCTTAAGAGATGGCTCTTAAAAACTGACCAGCATTCATTATGCAAAAATAGTCAGTATTTTTCTTCAAAACTGAATAAAATAATCCTTGCCGTTTCATTATGGAACTTTTCCCTTTTTCTTATAATAAATGCAGGTAAATTTCTATGAGTTTTATATGAAATGAGTATTTGAACAAAAATGTTTTCTGTTGATGTCTTCATTCAACCCTTTTACTTACAATAGCATGTTTTTAATTAAAAGCTGGAAAGAAATAGCATGCCTGCTTCATACGAAGTCTAAACGAAGTTCTGCTGTATAGAAGAAAATTTACTTCCTGAGATTGGCTTTGACTTGCTACCAATATCCAAACAGAAATTCTGGGGCCATGGAGAATTTGAATCAGTTGCTAGCCAGCATTTGTAGGGTGTATCTCCATCCTTACAGCACACTGGGTTCTGCCAAGTGCTCTAAAGTACAGAATGAGGGATGCATCCTGAGTACAGGAAATTAGCCATATGCAGCCAGACAGAATCTGGCTGTACACCACCCAGTCTGTCTTGATAACTATATTGAGGCACAACTACATCAAGGAAGGATAAAAACACAAGCCTATCAGTAAGCGACTTAAACCTACCCACAAGTGGGCTATGTTTCCACTGCAAAATGTTCAAGAATTCATCAATGGGAAAGAGTGCACACTATGACTACAGAAGTGTGGGATGTAACTGATGCGTTATCATCCTGCCAGGTTGAGATTGTGCAATTGAAAAAAAAATTTTGCTTGGTCCAGAAAAATCAAGTCTGGAAAGGTGCTGAACAGTCATCTGGCCTTTTCTATGCCCAAAGGCAGGAATGTCTGTGCACAAACTTCTCCCTTCACTCGCACACTTTATTACTCCTAGGAGGTTGGTGTTTCTGAATAACCTCAATGATCCATCTTCTGGGAAACATACCAAAAAAACCCACTATCTGTGACAGCATGCTTAGAAATGGAGGAAGGTCTCACATAGAAAAGAATATCACTTAGATAAAGGGAGAAAGTTTTTGTGCTGCTTCCAGGACACCTTGAGCTTTTTCCTAAAAATAACCTTCAGGTCTAAAGCATTAGGACAACCAATCTGACTAAACAAGGAATAAATAGGTATTTTCATGTCTTATAATACCTATTTGCACATATACACAGAAGAGTGAGAAAATTCTGTTCTGTGCACGTGTGTTAAAAACCAGTGATCACTGCCACTGCTGGCTGCTGACCCTACAAACTCAACCTCAATTACATCTAAGAAAACCAATAGCTTGCTATAGCCAAAATGCATTAGCAACACATAACAACATAAAATTTACATCTTCATGATCTTCATGTGAATCAGAAGCATATACTGAATATTAATGCAAATATTGTAAATGTGAATAATGAAAACACCAAGTGCAGCAGACATGCAAAGAACAGCAATTTGCTTACTGACTACAGTAAAATATCCATCTTGTTTAATATTGCTATTAGGCCTGTATATCACCCTCAGCTCTGCAGCTTTGCAGAACATCATTTCAACATTGTTGAACTTGCTGATCTCTAATGATGCAGAAGTCTGAATAGTGAAAATGCACAATTGTCATTTTTGTAGATAATTGTCAAGAAATGCCTTATCAGAAACTGCCGTTAAACAGTTGCTGATATACTGACACCTACAGCAAAGAGTAGGTAGCATTAGTTCAAGATGAGAAGGTGCGAAGTCAAAAGAAATACATTTAAGAGTATTAATTTTCTAACTGGGACATGAATGACTGCAAAGCCAGTGAACAGGCATTCATTTATCATAGAGATTATTTTTAAAGGTCCATATGAGTTTGGTTCATACCATTTCTAGACTGTAACTTTTTTCCTTCTATTAAGAGAGAGAAGTGTTAATAGTTTGGCTAATGAAGGAAAATAATATAGCTGTATGTGTATCACATCATATTCTCTAAATGGTCCTATCAAAGGTTTACATGCATTTGTTCAACACAGTAACTTCATAAAAACTCACCCAGATAATAGTTCTAAAATTTACAAGTCCATGCTCCAATCAGAGGTAGCCTCAACTGAGCTTCTCATGTACCCTGAACAGAACAAATTAGGCTACTGTTTACAGCAAAGGGGAAATAAATTTAAGAACTGAGAAATGTCTTTTGTTTAGTCTTTAGATCAAGGATCTTGGAGACAAGCTCAACGCAACCCATGACAGGTTCTCTTCGTTGCAAAACCAGAACCCAAAGCTGCTCCCCAGAGCACCCAGGCAGAGCAGAGCAGGTGCAGCTTGCCTGTGTGCTGGCCTGAGTCCATGAAACAGACTATGTTTTTCAGTTTGCTGTGCAGAGTGGCTGGAGTAAATCCAACATATCCCTGATTTTGTTTGATTCATGTTATGCATGCTGTAAAGTCAATCTGTGCATGTTCAATAATCTAATACACAGTAAATCCAATGCTCTGTTCAGTACTTCCATATTATGGTTAAGCATGCTGTAGGTGAAGTTCTGTTGGATACCATGGCAATGTATACCCAAACACCTATCATAAGGTAAGTTCAAAGAGAGACAAATTTTTAAAATAACATGATTTACTAGGTACCCAGGGAAATTCTTGTAATTTTTCTTCTTGTAAAAACAAGAGAGGATACAATTACTTTTTAAAAGTCTCCCTCTATACTTTAAATTCGTGTATGAATTATTCAGCCCATTTTTACAAGCACCATAAAAAATGCAAAACAAGACCATGGGTACAGCAAAAGAAGTTTTCAGGAGGCTTTGGGAAATCATAAAAAAAGCAAAAAAGAAATGAAGAAAATAGATTTTAAAGGGCTGACAGTTGGGTTTATAGCTGCCATAAAATGGCTTTCCTTCTTAGCCTGGGGTAGATTACAAGAAGCATGAAGTCACCAACTGCATGATCAAATGAAGACACTCAAACTGTGGAGTAAAAACCATGATTTCTTTTCATACTCGACTTTTCACAAATAATTTGAATTTTGGTTTTGGATTTCTATATAGATATTGCTAATGCAGACAGAGATTCTTTTCCTCAGAGGATGCAAATTCAAATACTTCCTTTGGATGTAATAGAAGACTACTGTTTTACACCAGATGATGCTCTGGCCTGACATTCAGAGCAGACACAAGTATATACATCAAGGCAACTAATTAAATCAAATGCACCCATATGAAATTTACACCCTCCTACACAACCGAGTCTAACAAAAATTTGCAGCCTACAAGAAAATTTTAAGTTGAAGAATGATAGGCTGTTTAATGTTTTTTTGTGAAGTAGTTACTCAGATGCTTTGAAAATTGTAAGATAGTCTTAAAAAAAACCCCAAAATTGGACTAGAGGATGAGATGACCAAGATTATGTCAGTATATTTGCATTCTCAATGGCTTTCATTGGCATGTAGTGTATAATGCAATACTTACTTATCTAGCATACTGTGGTGGGTTGACCTTGTCTGGCTGCCAGGTGCCCACCAAGCCAGTCTATCACTCCCCTTCCTCAACTGGACAGAGGGAGAAAATACGATGAAAGGCTTACGGGTCAAGATAAGGACAAGGCGATCATTTACCAATTACTATCATGGGCAAAACAGATTAGACTTGGAGAAAATAATTTAATTTATTGCCAATCAAAATCAAAGTAGGATAATGAGAAATAAGAACAAATCTTAAAACACGTTCCCTCCACCCCTCCCTTCTTCCCGGGCTCAACTTCATATTCCCAGCTTCTCTACCTCCTCCCGCCCCGAGCATTGCATGTTGTCTTTACTGCTCCTTCCTCCTCACACTCTTCCCTTGCTCCTGCATGGGTCCCTTCCACAGGGTCCTTCAGGAAGAGACTGCTCCAGCATGCAGGGCCACAGGTCCTGCCAGAAAATGTGATCCAGTGTGGGCTCTTCTCAATAGGGCTGCAAGTCCTGCCAGGATCCTGCTCCAGCATGGGCTCTCCATGAGGTGACAGCTTCCTTCAGGGCACATCCACCTGCTCTGGCATGGGGTCCTCCACAGGCTGCAGAGTGGAAATCTGCTCCACCATGGACCTCTGCAAGGGGACAACATGCTTCACCATAGTCTTCTCCATGGGCTGCAGCTGAATCTCTTTTCTGGCACCTGGAGCACCTTCTCCCCCTCCTTCTTCACTGACCTTGATGCCTGCATAGTTGTTTCTCTCACATATTGTCACTTCTCTTTCCCAGCTGCTGTTGTGCAGCAGTTTTTTCTCCTTCTTAAATATGTTATCATAGAAGCTCAGCTTTGGTCAGCAGCGGGTCCATCTTGGAGCCAGATGGAAATGGCTGTGTCCAATATGGGGTCAGCTTCTGGTATCATCTCACAGAAGCCACCCCTGCAGCCCCCCCCCACTACCAAAATCTTGCCATGTAAACCAAATACATTCCACCCCTCGCCTCTGTGAATCAAATTTTAAGACTTATCATTAAAATACACATTCATCACACAATTTATAATCTTCACAAACTGCACTTACATTGATAAAAAGAAATCCCCACACCAAAATCAAAATAACATCATCACAACACCAACAATGGTGGACAATTTAAACACACTCCACCCCTCATCCCTTCACAATCACAACAGAAATTTCCCACAGTTATTCCTCTCTCTGCTCTCTGTGTTAAAGAAGAGTCCGGGAAGACCCTCCTGCCAAGTTGCAAGGTTCAGACTGGACCTCCTTGCTTTCTGAACTCCCTCTCAGAGAGGCATCTAGGTGCGGCTGGATCCAATCCTAGCCTCTGACTGGAAAGAAGAGGTCAGACCTTAGGTTCTGTCACAGAGTCGGTTTAATAACGCTCAAGCTGGGTGCCTCCTTGGTTATTTTCCTGTGCTTTTTAAAGCCTCACAATCTATTACATAAGCACCTGTTCATGCAACAAGCGCATGTCTTTTGTCCAATCAAATTGTTCAATGGATATACGTCTTCTTCGATGATTGGAGTTTTGGTGCAGGTGCTTTTACCTTCTTACAGTTTCATGCTCTCTTTGTCCCATCTGCAGCTGGATCTTATCCAACTTCTGGATCTTAACCATCTTCTGGATCTTAACCATCTTCTGTTGCCTACAGCTAGAATGGCCTCTTTCTTCACTATCTGCACCTGAAATTCATCTGCCTTCTGCCGACTTCAGGTAGAATGGTCCCTTTCTTCATTTCCAAGAATTACAGTTCCCTTTCCTTTGATAGAATCATAGAATGGTTAGAGTTGGAAGGGACCTTAAAGATCATCTAGTTCCAACCCCCCTGCCATGGGCAGGGACATCACCCACTAGACCAGGTTCCTCAAAGCCCCATCCAACCTGGCCTTGAACACTTCCAGGGATGTGTTCATCCCCCCGTGCAGCCTGTTCCAGTGTCTCACCACCCTCACAGTGAAAAATTTCTTCCTAATATCTAATTAAAATTTACCCTCTTTCAGTTTAAAACCATTACTCTTCATTCTATCACTATACTCCCAGATAGAGAGTCCTTCTCCACCTTTTCTGTAGGACCCCTTTAAGTACTGGATTGCCCTGACCCAGGTGCGGGACCTTGCACTTGCCCTGGTTTAACATGAGGCTTGCATGGGCCCACCTCTCAAGCTTGTCAAGGTCCCTTTGGATGGCATCCCTTCAGCGTGTTGACCGCGCCACACAGCTTGGTGGTCCATCCATCAAATCCATATCTCTCGAATTTAGAGATGAGGATGTCATGTGGAACAGTGTCAAATGCCTTGCACAAGTTGTCCTGGTTCCGGCGGGGATAGGGTTAATTTTTCCTGGTATTCCATGCCATGTGAGCCATGCCCACCCTGAGCTGCCGGGGGAGGGGGGAGGAAGTCGCTCTTGGAGCGGGCTGGGGCATCCCTGGTCCAGTCGGTGACCTGAGCGGCGGGGAGCGGCGGTTCCGTAATCGTGTTTGTATATTCCTCTGTCCGTGTTATTATTGTTGCTTGCTTGTTCCCTTTGCTGTTCTGTTAAACTGCCTTTGTCTCAACCCAAGAGTCTTGCCTTTTTTTTCTTCTGATTCTTCCTGTATTAGGAAGGCCCGAGTGAGCGGCATGTGGTTCTTTGTTGCCGTCTGAGGCCAAACCACGACAGTCCTTTTTGGCGCCCAACGTGGGGCTCGAAGGGTTGAGATAATGACAGAATTCAACTAGAGCTTGAAAAAACAAATTTGTTGTATGCATTTATTGTATTAGATAAATAGTCGCTGGTCACCATGTTGCTTGGTTTGTTCTCATGGCTGTGTTATGTGAATTCCTATATGGCTTATGTACTCCTTCTGATGCTTTTTGTTACTTCTGGGAGAGGGATGAGGATTATCATTTTGTTGTCCTGAGCAATATCGGTTTATGAGATGATAACATCACTTGTTAGACAGTTACTTTGGGGCTTTTATGTGGTGTTGCTGTCCTGTCCGTACCTTGGGCACCGTCTCTCAGAATTTATTAATAATTACACCCAGTCTGTGGGGGAAACAGGGGGGGACACTTTCCCCAGCTCTTTTGCCTCCCTTTTCTCCTTCGGGTCAGGTATGGCAGCTTTTGAGAATTTTGAATATCCTTGGGATGCTCAAACCAGCATGTTCCTATTGTTATGTCTCCTGAATACGTTCCAGGTCCTGTTTAGGGTTAAACGACTATTTAAGACTACCACCCGGAGATCTGCTCTGAGGCTGGATAGTCAGGGGTGGCACGGCATGTGGGAGAACATGGGCAGGTACCCAGAGAACTTCTCACCTCCAATGGTCTGGGACTTCACCCCTGAACAATTACAGGACCCTGATAAAGTGGTAGAATATTTGAAGGGAAAATGCTGTGGCTATTCTAGAGAGGCACAACTCACCGCGCTGTGCTGGGCCCTGGCCAGTATCTACCAGGCACTGCTCAGTATTATGCAGCACCCTCAGGGGGAAGAGATGGAGACCAGACCAGCAGCCCCTGCGGCTACTGCAACCCCTGCGGCAGCCACTGTGGATACTGCAACCCCTGCGGCAGCCACTGCCACTGAACCAGGCAACCAACCCGTGCCGGTATCAGTTGCCCCCATACAGAAGAAGAAGTACACAAAGAAATCAGTTTGCTTAGTAAGAGATGATGATGAACCAGGGTCATCACAAGAGCAGGAGGAAGAGGCAGAACCAGAGATAATTACTCGATCCCTATCCTTGAGTGAGCTGCGGGATATGCAAAAAGATTTTAGCCGACTTTCAGGCAAGCACATTGTCACCTGGCTGCTCTGGTGCTGGGATAACAGGGCCAGTAGCCTGGAATTAGAGGGTAGGGAGGCCAGGCAGCTGGGATCCCTGTCTAGGGAAGGGGGCATTGACAAGGCGATTGGGAAGAAGACCCAAGCCCTCAGCCTCTGGAAACGACTCCTGTTAGGCGTGAGGGAGAGGTACACCTTCAGTGAAGATGTTGTATGTCAGCCAAGCAAGTGGACTACCATGGAAAGAGGTAGCCAGTACCTGAGGGAATTAGCCGTGCGGGAGATGATTTATTATGACTTGGACAATGCAGACTTACCCACAGACCCCAATGAGGTCCAATGCACAAGGCCCATGTGGCGGAAGTTTGTACGGAGCGCACCATCGTCATATGCCAACTCACTGGCAGTAATGGAATGGAAAGGTGAAGAGGGATCAGACCTTGTCTCAGCTGTGGAGAAACTGTCGCGGAAGGTCCAGCAACTTGAAGAGAATATCTCCTACTCCCCACCTGTACGGGCCAGCATCTCAGCTATTAGGAGCAGGCATTTCCCCACTCAAGAGAGAGAGTACAGAGGGTACACACCACGAGGCACCCTGTGGTTCTACCTGCGTGACCACGGGGAGGACATGAGGAAGTGGGATGGACAACCTACTTGGATCCTGAGGACACGGGTACAGGAGTTGCAAGGAAGGACAACTACTAAAGGGGATCCCTCCAGGAAAAGTGCCGCCCCAGTTTCCAGCGGGCAGTTCCCCAGACAGAGCAGAAGGCCTGATCTTGCTTCTGATCCTCTTGAAGGAACTTCCAAGTCATTTCTGCAAGAAGTGAGTAACGGATACTATGACCAGGATTAGAGGGGCCCTGCCTCCGGCCAGGTGGAGGAAAGGGACAACCGGGTTTATTGGACGGCGTGGATTCGATGGCCTGGCACATCAGACCCACAGGAGTATAAGGCTCTAGTGGACACGGGTGCACAGTGCACCCTAATACCATCAAGCCATAGAGGGGCAGAATCCATTTGTATTTCTGGGGTGACAGGGGGACCCCAAGAGTTGACTGTACTGGAGGCGGAAGTGAGCCTAACTGGGAATGAGTGGCAAAAGCATCCCATTGTGACTGGCCCAGAGGCTCCATGCATCCTTGGTATAGATTACCTCAGGAGAGGGCATTTTAAGGACCCGAAAGGGTACCGGTGGGCCTTTGGCATAGCTGCCTTGGAGACGGAGGAAGTTAAACAGTTGTCTACCTTGCCTGGTCTCTCGGAGGACTCTTCTGTTGTGGGGTTGTTGAGGGTCAAAGAACAGCAGGTGCCGATTGCTACCACAACGGTGCATCGGCAGCAATATCACACTAACCGAGACTCTCTGATTCCTGTACGTAAGCTGATTCGTCAACTAGAGGTTCAAGGAGTGATCAGCAACACTTGCTCACCCTTTAACAGTCCCATATGGCCAATGCGAAAATCTGACAGAGACTGGAGATTAACAGTAGATTATCATGGCCTGAACGAAGTCACGCCACCACTGAGTGCTGCTGTGCTGGATATGCTAGAATTCCAGTACGAACTGGAGTCCAAGGCAGCCAAGTGGTATGCCACGATTGATATAGCGAATGCATTCTTCTCAATCCCTTTGGCAGCAGAGTGCAGGCCACAGTTTGCTTTCACTTGGAGGGGCGTCCAATACACCTGGAATCGACTGCCCCAGGGGTGGAAACACAGACCCACCATTGGCCATGGACTGATCCAGACTGCACTGGAACAGGGTGGAGCTCCAGAACATCTGCAATACATTGATGACATCATCGTATGGGGCAACACAGCAGAAGAAGTTTTTGAGAAAGGGAATAAAATAGTCCGAATCCTTCTGAAAGCTGGTTTTGCCATAAACCAAAGTAAGGTCAAGGGACCTGCGCAGGAGATCCAGGTTTTAGGAATAAAATGGCAAGATGGACGCCGTCAGATTCCAATGGATGTGATCAACAAAATAGCAGCTATGTCTCCACCAACTAGTAAAAAGGAAACACAAGCTTTCTTAGGCATTGTGGGTTTTTGGAGGATGCATATCCCAGATTACAGTCCAATTGTAAGCCCTCTGTATCAAGTAACCCGGAAGAAGAATGATTTTAAATGGGGTCCTGAGCAACGACAAGCCTTTGAAGAAATCAAACAGGAAATAGTCCATGCAGTGGCCCCGGGGCCAGTCCGGGCAGGACAAGATGTTAAAAATGTGCTCTACACCGCAGCCGGGGAGAACGGCCCTACCCGGAGCCTCTGGCAGAAAGCACCAGGGGAGACTCGAGGTCGACCCCTAGGGTTTTGGAGTCGGGGATACAGAGGATCCGAAGCCCGCTACACTCCAACAGAAAAAGAGATATTGGCAGCATATGAAGGGGTTCGAGCTGCTTCGGAAGCGGTTGGTACAGAAGCACAGCTCCTCTTCACACCTCGACTGCCGGTGCTGGGCTGGATGTTCAAAGAAAGGGTCCCCACCACACATCATGCAACTGATGCTACATGGAGTAAGCGGATTGCACTGATCACACAGCGAACTTGAATGGGAAACCCCAGTCGCCCAGGAATTCTGGAAGGGATCATGGACTGGCCAGAAGGCAAGGATTTCGGAATGTCACCAGAGGAGGAGGTGACGCATGCAGAGGAGGCCCCACTGTATAATAAACTGCCAGAAAATGAGAAGAAATATGCCCTGTTCACTGATGGGTCCTGCCGGATTGTGGGAAAGCATCAAAAGTGGAAGGCTGCTGTGTGGAGTCCTACACGACAAGTTGCAGAAGCCAATGAAGGACAAGGTGAATCGAGCCAGTTTGCAGAGGTGAAAGCCATTCAGCTGGCTTTGGACATTGCTGAGCAAGAAAAATGGCCAGTACTTTATAGAGATAAAGTCTTCAAAATGGCAAGAAGGAGGACCCAGGGAACTACAGACCGGTTAGTCTCACCTCTGTCCCTGGAAGGTAATGGAGCAACTCATTCTGGATGTCATCTCCAAACACGTTGAGGAACAGGAAGTTATTGGAAGTGGTCAACATGGATTTACCAAGGGTAAATCATGCTTGGCCAACCTCATAGCCTTCTATGATGTTATAACTGGTTGGCTGGATGAGGGCAGAGCAGCAGATGTCATCTACCTTGACTTCAGCAAGGCTTTTGACACTGTCTCTCATAACATCCTCCTTAGGAAACTGAGGAAGTGTGGACTAGACGAGGGGACAGTGAGGTGGATTGAGAGCTGGCTGTGTGATAGGATTCAGAGGGTTGTGATTAATGGAGCAGGGTCAAGTTGGAGGCCTGTAACCAGTGGTGTCCCCCAGGGGTCAATACTTGGACCAGTATTGTTTAATGTATTCATCGATGACCTGGACGAGGGGACAGAGTGTGTCCTCAGCAAGTTGATGATACCAAACTGGGAGGGGTGGCTGACACCCCAGAGGGCCGTGCTGCCATCCAGCATGACCTAGACAGGCTAGAGAGCTGGGCAGAGATGAACCTAATGAGGTTCAACAAGGACAAGTGTAGGGTTCTGCACCTGGGGAGGAAGAATGTCAGGCACCAGTATAGGTTAGGGGTGGACCTGCTGGGAAGCAGCTCTGAAGAAAAGGATCTGGGGGTCTTGGTAGACAGTAAACTATCCATGAGCAAGCAATGTGCCCTTGTTGCCAAGAAGACCAACAGAATTCTGGGCTGCATAGGGAAGAGTGTGGCCAGTAGGTCAAGGGAGGTCATTCTCCCCCTCTACTCTGCACTGGTGAGGCCACAACTGGAATACTGTGTCCAGTTCTGTGCTCCCCAGTTCAAGAGAGACAGGGAACTACTGGAGAGAGTCCAGTGTAGGGCAACAAAGATGACTGAGGGACTGGAGCATCTCCCTTATGAGGAAAGGCTGAGAGAGCTGGGACTCTTTAGCCTGGAGAAGAGAAGACTGAGGGGAGACCTTATTAATGTTTACAAGTATCTAAAGGGTGGGTTTAAGGAGGATGGAGCCAGACTCTTTTCAGTGGTTCCCAGTAACAGGATGAGGGGTAACGGGCACGAGCGGGAACATAGGAAGTTCCGATCAAATATGAGAAAAAACTTCTTTACGGTGAGGGTGACAGAGCACTGGAACAGGCTGCCCAGGGAGGTGGTGGAGTCCCCTTCTCTGGGGACTTTCAAGACCCACTTGGATGCAGTCCTGAGTAATGTGCTCTAGGCAATCCTGCTTTAGCAGGGGAGTTGGACTAGATGATCTCTAGAAGTCCCTTCCAACTCTGAAAGTTCTGTGATTCCGTGATTCCGTGATACTGATTCATGGATGGTAGCAAATGCTCTGTCAGGGTGCTTACAGCAGTGGAAGCAGGGCAACTGGCAGCGCAGAGGCAAACCCATCTGGACTGCCGAACTGTGGCAAGATACTGCTGCCTGGATACAGAATCTGGTTGTGAAAGTACGCCACGTAGATGCCCACGTACCGAAGAATCGGGCCACAGAGGAACATCAGAACAACCAGCAGGTGGATTGGGCTGCTAAGATTGGCTCAGGTGGATCTGGACTGGCAACATAAGGGTGAACATAGCTCGATGGGCCCATGACACCTCAGGCCATCAAGGAAGAGATGTGACATATAGATGGGCTCGTGACCGAGGGGTGGACTTGACCATGGACACTATTGCACAGGTCATCCATGAATGTGAGACATGTGCTGCGATCAATCAAGCCAAGCGTTTGAAGCCTCTTTGGTATGGAGGACGATGGCTGAAATATAAATATGGGGAGGCCTGGCAGATTGATTATATCACACTGACACAAACCCGTCAAGGCAAGCGCTATGTGCTCACAATGGTGGAAGCAACCACTGGATGGCTGGAAACATACCCTGTGCCCCATGCCACTGCCCAGAACACTATCCTGGGCCTTGAAAAGCAAGTCCTGTGGCGACATGGCACCCCAGAGAGAATTGAGTCGGACAACGGGACTCATTTCCGAAGCAGCCTCATAGACACCTGGGCCAAAGAGCATGGTATCGAGTGGGTATATCACATCCCCTATCACGCACCAGCCTCTGGGAAGATAGAACGATACAATGGACTGTTAAAGACTACACTGAGAGCAATGGGTGGTGGGACCTTAAAACATTGGGATGCACATTTAGCAAAGGCTACCTGGCTAGTTAACACCAGGGGATCTACCAATCGAGCTGGCCCTGCCCAGTCAAAACTTCCACGTACTGTAGAAGGGGATAAAGTCCCCGTAGTGCACATGAAGAATATGTTAGGGAAGACAGTCTGGGTTAGTCCTGCCTCAGGCAAAGGCAAACCCATCCGTGGGACTGCTTTTGCCCAAGGACCTGGGTGCATTTGGTGGGTGATGCGGCAGGATGGGGAGGTCCGATGTGTACCTCATGGGGATCTGATTTTGGGCGAGAATAGCCAATGAATCAAATCGTGTGTTGTTGATTGCTAAGTAACCCTGTCACTGTATGTCCTCGTTACTATAATTGCTATCAGCTGTACTTCAGTAAGAATCACCCAAATTAAGGACAGATGGACTTTGATGACAAACTGAGTAAAGCACAGCAATGCTGGGATCAGAACTGACCTCAGCAGCTGGTGCCCAGCAACTTCCTCAAGATCTACATCTTCAGCCCATGGACTGTGGGCACGAGCTACACTGGGTACACCAGCCACAAGCTCCGAAAATACAGCATGCAACAGTCCAGCACCACACAGCATCTCACCTGCCCTGAGAGACTGTTCTAACAGATGGAGCCCAAAGCCATGGATTAAATGAACTCAACGGACATTTTAGAGGGATGGCCCATAGACTACAGGAATTATATCTGTATGGAGATATGTGTGTGTGTGTGTGTATATATATATATATATAAAAGATAGGGGAAAGTGGTGGCAGTTGATTGGAACCTGTAAGATCTGGGCATGTCGTAGATGGTATGGAATAAGGGGTGGATAATGTCCTGGTTCTGGTGGGAATACGGTTAATTCTCCCTGGGCTCTGTCAGGGACACAGGTATTCTATCCCATGTGAGCCATGCCCAGTCTGTAGCCGGGAGGGGGCTGGAAGTCGCCGCTGGGAGCAGGCTGGGGCGTTCTGGGTCTGGTCAGTGAGTGGTGGTACCGTAATCATGTTTGTATATTCCTCTGTCCGTGTTATTGTTGTTGTTTTTCTTGTTCCCTTTGCTGTTCTGTTAAACTGCCTTCATCTCAACCCATGAGTTTTGCCTTTTTCTTCTGAAGAACCATTAGCCTGGCTTTCTGTAAATCACAGGTAATTAATATTTAACACACTTCTGTATTGAGTCTAGTAACTTATGTATTCATGTAAAGTATAAGTTATTTTTGGTTGAAAAATTATCCTTTTTTTCAGTGGTTGCTCTAATGACTGATCATGTGCTCTCTTAAAAGTGTGTCTTATTTTCTCTGTGACTTTGCTTGGACTCAGTTTAGCTTATCTGAGACCTGCAGTTGTATGAGGTTATCCTCTTGAAGGCAACTGCATTTTCTAATCAAGTCAAGAAACTCCTTAAATATTAATACTGATTTAATTAATTGCACTCAGAGTAACAGACCTGCATCTCTGCTACTGGTTCCTTCAGTCCTATGAAAAACAAAACTACGGAACACTGCAGAAAAAGGTAATAAGAGTTCTGTAGGAGAGTGAAAACTGTTGTCAGAACTGTGAAGTTTTTAAATGCAAAAAGTTACTGCTAGGCCATTGGAAAACATGATCTTAATCCCATATTAGAATCTGAGGCGTATGGGGGTTTGTTTTGTGTGTCTTTTTTAATCTTTTGTGGCTTGTATTTGTCAAATAATAAGATTAACATTAATTGCTGATAAGAGGCTGGCATTAATTACTATAACTGTATTGAAGCCATTGGACTCTGGCTGACATGCACCAGCTAAGGATCTGACTTTTAAATCCCAGAACCTTTCCACTCCCATTGAAAGCAAGGATCCTTTATTCCCGTCATATGCATTTGTGCAATTCATCATGCTACATCCAGAAGGATCTTTCCTTTCAAAAACTGTCAGCACTTTCTGAAAGCTTGCTGGTTATTCTCTTAAAAGTTGCATAGGAGAGGAAACGAAAAAGCGGATTTATAGGCTGCAGCTTTTTTTTTTTCCCCAAATTCCATATATTTATCCTACACTTAATGAGTGCCCACCAGAGCACTTTCGGTTTGCTAACGTATGTTGGAAAGTTCAGAATTATGCATAAAAGATCCCATTTTATATTTCACAGAACAATCACATAATGTGTCCCATTTCTCTTCTGGGAAGGCTGACTGAACATGACACATCTGGTGCTAAAAAAGTGATAACTATGAAGATTTAGGTTCTTGTTTCTTTGGGACACAATGTATTCTTGAGCGTTTATGCTCTTGTGCCTTGTCTGTATTCACAGAGCAGGGCCAGGCAGGGAGGGATAGTGCCTGAGCCAGGATGGGGAACAGAAGCAACCTAAAATGGACTTTGCCTGCTAACTAGTCTGGAAAAAAATGCTTGTTCACTGTGTGATGGCTGCTAATTAGTACATCTACTGCAGTGTACTAAAACAGCTTGGCTTCTGGAATTGAAAGCACCATACTTTGTAGACACGTCACCTAATAAAAAGTTAACTTAAAAGATCTCACTGCTTCATTGTGCATGTGTCTGATAACGTTAATATTTAGCTGATACAGTTTTTCCATCGTGACCAATGAAGCTCATGGAAAGCCATTTTTGCAGGTACCCGGTAAAGACAGGCATTCTTGCTTCATTACTCACAAAGAAGTTATCAGCCACATTCAAATTCAGACAGTTTTGTTGAGATAGAAAGTTCAAAAAAAGGCATTTTATAATATGAAATGCTTTATGAGATGTTCATGAAGTATTTTTATGAAATGTTTGAAATGCTCTTGCTCCGTGTCTTCATCTGCCTCTTGTTTAATTAGGATTAAATTTATAAATGTAGATTTGAGTGGCTCTAACCTGGGCCCCTGAAGTTTGCCAGTCCTTCTGGGGTCCTACATCACGTGTCCATGTCGGAGTGGGAGACGGACCCGGAGTAACGACGGAGTCTCAATATGAGTATGATCATTCTCCCTTTATTCGAGTTTTCACAGCATTTTTATAGACAGATAACAAGAGCGCGCTTTAGCAACAGCTATGTGATTGGCTTACAACCTATGTTACGTGATTAAAACAATTATTTCATTGGTACCCGTCTTGTATCCACCCCTCGCTACGTAGCACAACTTTCTTCCTCTATTCACAGATGTAGTTCCTCTTTTCTTGTTTACCGTCTTGTTACTTCTGCTTCTTGAAGCGTTTCAAGGAGAGTTCACGGTCACCTTTGGGCCTGTAGCTAAGGCTTCTCCTCAAGGCTCATGTTAAAGGCTGGATTGTTCATCGCAATTAGATCATGTCCCTTCTCACTCAGCCATTCCTCCACATGTCCGCACAATGTCTTTGCATGTGTAGGACAATGTATACTGTCGTTTTTAAGGGCACCACAGGGTGCAAACCCTCCTCACATCCCTGATAGGCACAGTTATTCATCGTCCGTGGCCACAAGGCCATCCTCTCTCTCTCAAGTTTGCCAGAACTCATCTGCAGGTTTACAAGCAAAGTTCTACTAAAATTCTAAAAGAGTAAATGAATATAATTAAATTAAATTCTAAGCAAAATTGTTCTGATTCTAATCTTAGGTTGCATCTTACTACTTCTGTTTCTGACATAAAGAAGGTTTAAAGACTAGAAAGCTTGTCTGTTGTTGCAACTGTACCACTGATTCAACAGCAGGTATTACCCCTCACAACATAACTCAATACATCAGGATTTAATTTATATATAGTTAAGCCCAGGAAGAAGGATGGAGTGGAGGGAAAGGTGTTTTAAGATTTAGGTTTTATTTCTCATTATCCTACTCTGATTTGATTGGTAATAAATTAAACTAATTTCCCCAAGTTGAGTCTGTTTTGCCTGTGACGGTAATCAGTGAGTGATTTCTCCCTGTCCTTATCTCAACCTACAAGCCTTTTGTTATATTTTCTTTCCCCTGTCCAGCTGAGGAGGGGGAGTGTTAGAACGGCTTTGGTGGACACCTGGTGTCCAGCCAGGGTCAACCCACCGGAGTAGCCTTATTACGGTCTTCAGACCTATTCACACATGCCATGCTCCATTACTTCTTTCTGTCTGTGAAACCAAAATTCTTTCATCTAAACTAACATGTTATCCTGGACCTCAGGAGAAGTCAAATTTCTGTTTGACAACTATGTAAGCTTTTTTTACCTGGAGAAGAATACATTCTCCTACATAAAATCTACAGATTATGAAAATCCTCTATCTCGTCCTCACAATTTCAGGATTACTATTAAAAACTGAAAGATGCTCAGATGTTAAGGCCATTTAGGCCATGCAAATACTCAAGACAAGCAGTACTTGAACATGCACAAATAAGTATACATTTCTTCTACGTAGAATAAAAATTATAAAAATCTAAGATTTGATCACAGGAAGCACAAAATATCAAAATGTCAGTTTTACAAAGAGGCTTGTACCTGTGTAGTTTATGCATATGCTGTGTTTGAGAAGCATGCAGAGAATGTATTACATATATGTGTTTGGGACCAGTGCTGTTTAATATCTTCATCAATGATTTAGACAGTGGGATCAAGTGCACCCTCACCAAGTTTGCAGATGACACCAAGCTGAGTGGTGCGGTTGGAAGGCCAGAGAGATGGGATGTCATCCAGAGGGACCTGGATGAGCTAGAGAGGTAGGCCTGTGCAAACCTCATGAAGTTCAACAAGGCCAAGTGCAAGGTCCTACCCTTGGGTCAGGACAACCCTCATTATCAATACAGGCTGGGGGATGATGTGATAGAGAGCAGCCCTGTGGAAAAGGACTTGGGGGTACTGGTGGATGAAAAGCTGGACATGAGCCAACAATGTGCGCTTGCAGCCCAGAAGGCCAATCACATCCTGGGCTGCATCAAAAGAACCGTGGTCAGCAGATCCAGAGAGGTGATTCTCCCCCTCTACTCTGCTCTCGTGAGACCCCACCTGGAGTACTGTGTCCAGCTCTGGAGCCCTCAGCTCTAGAAGGACATGGACCTGTTGGAGGGGATCCAGAGGAGGGCCACAAAGATGATCCAAGGGCTGGAGCCCCTCTCCTATGAAGACAGGCTGAGAGAGTTGGGGTCGTTCAGCCTGGAGAAGAGAAGGCTCCGGGGAGACATTATAGCAGCCTTCCAGTACCTGAAGGGGGCCTACAAGAAAGCTGGGGAGGGGCTGTTTGCAAGGGCATGTAGCAATAGGACGAGGGGCAATGGTTTTAAACTGGAGCAGGGTAGGTTTAGATGAGACATTAGGAAGAAGTTCTTTACCATGAGGGTGATGAGGCACTGGAAGAGGTTGCCCAGACAGGTGGTGGAGGCCCCATCCCTGGAGACATTCAAGGCCAGGCTTGATGAGGCTCTGAGCCATCTGATCTAGTTGAAGATGTCCCTGCTTAGTGCAGGGGGGTTGGACTAGATGACCTTTAAAGGTCCCTTCCAACCCAACACATTCTATGATTCTATATTGCAGGTTATTTTCTGTCATTCACAGTTTCTCTTAAATCATAGGACACTTTGATGTAATAAACCACTTTTGTATCTATATAATGTCACCAAATGAAATAGAATATTTCCAGTTTTCTGTACTGTAGAAAGAGGTGACAGCTAGGCAGGGGTAATCATTCTGGTAGCTCTGTAGTCCATGCTAAGTAAGGATAGATAAACTTTGACAAAATGAGACATTAAATACACGCAAAATTAAAATTTCATAAAATAAGAAATTGGATGTTCTTGTTTTGCACAATTTTCATCATCCAGAAATGACGGACCATCACCATTAATACAATGTCACTGCTTCTCCAATTAAAGGACTGCACATCAGAATGTGCTTACTGCAGCTGTAAATGTCTCCATTTCACTGTTCTGATTTACTCCAGTACAAGCCTATTTTCTCCTGTACATGAGTAGTTGTCATTTAGCTTATGCTGAGAGAGACCATTCAGGTCAAGGGCTGCATGCAAAAGTCCTCTGAAATAAGGAGTGAAGAGGTAGAAAAATTGCTTTCTCTTGGAGAGGAAAGTTAAGATTGGAACATATATATGACTGAAGTGAGGAAAGCATCAGTTTCACTAATGCTGATGTGGTAAACTGCATGAGTGCGTGGAACAGCAGAGTGTGATGCAGCCTTTTCATCCCTTGCTTTTGTGGGTTTCTGTCAAGTATGATGTGAGCTAATTATTTCACAAAGGTGTAAAACAATAATAATTTCTTACTTTTTAGTTATCATTTAGTGACAGATGTTGGATGAGGGAAGGAGGAGGATATCATCCTGGGATAAACCAGTAAGAGGGTTTTGTCTATCAGGAGCTGTGCCCGAGCCATCAGCAGCTGTGCACACACTCTTCACTGTTTTAGGATAAAATCATACAGAAAAGTATCACTCCAGATGGGGAAGGTTTAAGTATGTCAGCCCTCAACCAATCATGCTGCGAGCATATTCCTTCCTATTTTGGTCACTGCCCAGCCTCCAGCAATCCATCCTGGTGCATCTACACTTGCCATCCTCTTCCACACTAACATCATATGAACTTTGAGTGTTTGAGTGCACTAGACATAAACATTCTGTTAGAGCTGGAATTGCTGAGAAAAGCCCTCAGATCCAGTTTTGAAACACAGCTCCCCAATGCACCTGATTTGCACTGTGCAAATTGTGGTGTGCAGATTTGCACATCTGTTTATCAAGTTTGTTTTAAACATCTGTTTTGTAAAGGAGGAATATTTTTAATGTGCAAAATGAAAAGTGTGTTGAGAATTTGTGAAAAACAAACCTATGTCAAACCAAATGGAGTCCCAGGACCTATGCATATGTGTTGCAATATGTGCCTTTATGCTTTTTCAGGTACGCATAATGTTATAGCTCCTGTGACATCTGCGGATATCGGCGGCACCCCCCCCGCTGCGGGCCACCGCACTCGCACTCATATATCGAGCCGCCGCCAGGCCCATGCGCTCCGCATCTCCAGAGGGTAGAGCTCTCTCCCTCTCCCCAGGCGCCTCAGTCCCTCAAGGACTCCGGGGAGCTCAATGTCGGGCGGGCGAGGGGAAGCAGTGCCAGCCCTGCGCGGGAGCGCGGCTCAGAGTCGGGGGCTCTGGCCATGCCGGGCGGCGCGGAGCTGAGCCCAGCCCAGCTTAGCCTAGCTCTGCCGCGCCGCGCCGCTGAAGGGCGCCGGTGGCGGTGAGGTTTCCCCACGCTTTCCCGCGGCTGGGGCGCGCCCGCCCTGCAGCATGGAGGATGGGAAGCGCAGCTCCTCTCCCGGCAGCCGGGACGATAGCAGCACTAACGCCTTCCCAGCCAAGCCGGCGGCCCCAGCGGAGAAAGCCCAGAGCAGCCCCGGCGGCGGGGTCAGTGGCGGCGGCGTGAAGGAACACGGCAACTCGGTGTGCTTCAAAGTGGACGGCGGCGGGGGCGAGGAGCCCGTGGTGGGCTTCGAGGATGCCGAGGGGCCCCGGCGGCAGTACGGCTTCATGCAGCAGCACTTCACCTCCATGCTGCAGCCGGGGGTCAACAAATTCTCCCTCCGCACGTTCGGCAGCCAGAAGGCGGTGGAGAAGGAGCAGGAAAGGGTTAAAACTGCGGGGTTCTGGATCATCCACCCCTACAGCGACTTCAGGTGAGCGCGGGGCTCCCGCGACCGCATGGGGGTGGCCCCGCCGCGGGAGGCAGGGCAGTGCTCCTGCCGCCTCGCACCTCGCCCGGCAGAAACTTCGGCGGGCTTCGGACTGGGGTGGGTGCGGTGAGCACCGGCGCTCGCTCGGCAGCCGGCCGCGCCCCGCGGAGGTGAGGGGCTTTTCCCTCTCGCCGCCCCCGCGAGCGGGCCCCGCCTCGCCCCTTCCCTCCCTCATTCCTTGTGGCGCCTCGCTGCTCCGTTTGGCGACAAAAACTTTGCCTCTGCCCATGCGGCGGGGAAGGGGCTGGAAGCCGGCGCGGGGCGGTTGCCCTGCCCTCTGCGGTCCGTGCACCGCCGGGGGGTTGGCCGCGAGGCTTGGCCCGGCGCGGTGCTCTCCAGCGTGCGGCACCCGGGCTGCGCCGGCCGCCCCCGCGGGACTGCGGGCTCCGCCTGGCCTGCGCAGCGGTGAGGCCGCGCGGGCAGCGGGGCTTTCCCGGGTTGGTCGCGTCGCGGGGGCCGCCGCATTCGCTGCGTCTGTCGGGCGGGGAGCGGGTGGGGGCGCCGCCGGTGCGGGGCACGGCCCTGCCCAAGGGAGAGCTCGTTGGGATGCACGCAGTGACAGTAACATAACATTTTTTTTAATATCCTGGGGGCCGCGTTGGGCGCGTGCCGGCTCCTTCCTGAGCACCCGGCGTAAACACTTGTTCATGGTTTCGCGTGAAGGAAGCACGTTTTCGTCAGAGTTGCAGCAAAATAACTTTATCCAAGCTAATGCTTTTTGGGAAAGTACATTTTCAGAGACAGAGCGGTAAATGTGATGCTAAATTAGAATGTTGCTGTCACAATAAGTTGAAGGTATGCAAAATTGGAATATTTGCATGAAAAGCAGTGCAAGTAAATTCCGGGAAGAGATATTTCCCTTTGAAATTACATTTTAAATGAAGGATTATTTAATTTTGCTATATATGCCAGCTGGCTATATGCCTTTGTAAATTTTACTATGATATTTGCTGAAGAACTATTGATGGTGTTAAGCATATTTGATCAACAGCTTGAATTGAACAGCTTGTGTATATACAATAAGTGAACCACATCGGAAACCATTTTTAAAAAAGGAAAATCCAGAATGTTCAATAGTTACATGGATCTTCTAAGAAAAAGTAGCTTAAATAGAACATGTTTCAAGAGGGAATGAGAGGAAATACTTCCAAAGTCCGAGTTTCTGTGAGTCTATTCAGAGTGGGGTGTTACGTAGTGAGCTGTGCTAGCAACTTTCAGTCAAGCCCGAGAGCAGTACAGGTACAAGAGGAGCAGGGCAGCACTCAGTTATGACTCAAAATCATGCTTCAAATCCCTACTTTTTCCTGGGTCCCTGAAGGCAATAAGCTGCACTAATTCTTTTCCTGGAGTACCTTTTCCCTCTTGCATGCCAGCTCAGCTGCACTAGCAGGTGCATTAAGTGGGGAGAGAGCCAAGAGTCCACTCGCTCCCTTTCTGCCAGCCAGAGAGGGATGTAGCAGGTCACATCTGGTGCTGTGGTAGCATGCGTAGAGGATTGGGGGGGTCTGATAGCCTCTTACTTACCCACGTGTGTGCATGAGTAACTCTATTCACATGAGAATTCCCTTAAAATTAATGAGATTATTCTTGTGAGTAAATTCCCTCATTTTGTTGTAAGCTTGGATTCTGAGCGAGATACACAACCAGATGATGTTTTGGGCAATAGGAGGTTATGCATCATATTTTGAGCCATGTCACTTTTTAAGCTGATATGTGAAAGAGGTGAGAGGTATGTTGATTCTGTTTCATTACACAAATATCTTCTAATTCTGTCCTAATTTTTCCTGTGGGAAGGTTTAGAGATCATAGCATATATTTACTTATTTTTTTCAGTAGGAGTAAACAACACTGCATCCTTTTCAGGACTGTCATCTGCATATTCTTAAATTAACTGTATTTTCTGGGGGGGTTATTATGTTTTTATTTTATTAGAATGGAGGTATTTATTTTTTAAAAAAAGTTCATAGTCTTGGGATGATGTGGCCTGATCCAGACCCAATTTTTTACCCAGTAGGACTGTTTCAGTGAAAAATGTGAACTATTTGTGTCATTTCTCCTGAAATAATTGATATAATGGTAATACTCTTTTTGGGTGGCAGTATATGTATTCTGTTCATCTTCCTATATGGGAATAAGGTAAAAAAGATTAATATTTTATGATTCCCAAATGGGAAGATTTAGGGTAAGTTTGTAAATTTAGCTATTATTAGGGTGTTTGTAGCACATATGAAAATGAACATCACAGTAAATTTTAAATATAGGCACACTTAGGAGAATATTGGGTTAACCATGTAAGACATGGGAAAATTCTGGTACAGGCTCCTGTGGATTCTCTTTTTTCTAGTTCTGGATGCTTGTATGTATTTGCTAGGGTACTTTGATGCATTTGGTTACATTTATTGACCTCATTCTCATTATTTTTATAAAACTTAGTATGTTTATCTACACATTGAGCAATATTTTGCTGTGTTGTTTGGGGGGGCAGGCAGCATCATATGAACAGAGTGTGGAAACTGTGTCTGTAAACTCAGTGCTCTGTAAATCGGTTACTCGCATCCATGTGGGGCTTGTTCTCTAGTTTTATGGCTCTTCATCCTGCTTGTGTTTCAGGGAAGAATTTGATCTTCATCAGACAGATACACCCCTTGGAGAATTAAATTCAATAAGTATTACATAATTTTTCCACAAGGGGACCATTTTGTTCCTAGTTGTCTCTTCCCAGTCTTCTGAGGTTAATGTCTAATTTAGAAGCCGTTATGTAAACTGAGCACCTAATGCACATCAAACCCAGCACAAGACCTCTGTTTATGTCTTTGCAGCTGTGATTACTGCGTCTCTAAACTTGGACAACAATTTTGTGTAATTGCATGACTCACAAAAGTGAATTTATTGTCAGTGTTTTGGTTAGAGTTTATTGAAGTCCTGCATGCTTTCTGTGAGATACCAAGTGCCTTTGGTCATCCCTGCTTGTGTGCAGAATGAGCCTGTGGGAGAGCATCACCGAGACAGTCCCATGGCCTCGCAACCACCGGATGAGAGAGCATGAAGCCAATGAGAGATGCAAGCAACTGCACATGGTTCTGCTGCTGCCATATGTGTTTGACTCATTTCATAGCAGAGTTCGGTGGACCTGGGTTTAGGGTGACTTTTGTATGTTATGGCCTTCTGGTATTAGTGGAAATGTACATGGCTGATTTTTAAGACAATTAATTACTCGGTGTCCTTAGGCACATCAGGAGTTTCATTAACATTCAGAGGTCTTGCTTGCATGTGCCTGGACTGTTGGATACAGCCCTGTGGCATCTCCCTCCCTCCCTCCCTATGAGTAAACAGAGAAACTTGCGCTGTCATGGAAATCTTGTTTTTATCAATTTATTGAAGTCCTGCATGCTTTCTGTGAGATACCAAGTGCCTTTGGTCATCCCTGCTTGTGTGCAGAATGAGCCTGTGGGAGAGCAGGACAGCCTGTGGGAGAGCAGGACAGCAATGCCCTAATCAATTTAGGGCATCTGTAGTAAGCGTTCTAAAAAGAAATCAAAGTTGTTACCTCCGGAGTCGCAAGGGAGAGACATCTTTTGACAAGAAAGAGCAATGTATGAGAAAGACTGAGGGGGGATAATATGTGTGTGATTAAATGTAGCCTTTGCACTCTGATGGTTCCAGTTCTTAATTTGACAATTTCAGCCTTTGACTGAAAGCGGGGACAGAAATTTTAATTGGCTTCAAGATGAAGTGAAGTAAGACTGTGATGTGGAGTTATCTGACAGAGTAGTGGATAAGGAGGTTCAACGCAGGCAATGCTGAAGGTCTTTTTCCTGTATGATGAATATAAAGTATGAACCGATTTGCAACAATAGAAATAAACTATTACCATCTTATATTGGGAGAATCTCTCTGGGTAACTTCTCATCTATTCAAGGAGCACAAAGCCTTATTTTAATGATAACAGAAAAGTAAAAGAAGAGTTAATTCTAAAACTTGAACAGAAAAATTCAGAGCATAGCGAATAGTAAAGGTATGCCAGATTTTTTTAATGTGGCATTCCAGCTTCAAAATCTTTTTGTATACACATTTGAGGGTTATCATATAAACCTTTATAAATCATATAAAGCTCTACTGATGCTACTTTGTAAGTAAATTTAATGTCAGGTTTTAATGGCTTTTAATTAGGGTGAAAGACACAATAGTATTTGCATATGTACATCTGGGTACTTATGGAAGAATATTTCTATGTCTGTTGCTATTAAAAATATTCTCTTATTTTGTGCAGTTTTAGGCAACCCATCCATGTTGTCATGCTCATGTGCAGCTTAATTTTTCAGTTAAGTATGTGACAAAGTGTAAGTCATAATTGCAACATGTTAGTGTGCCTCATGTTTTTTTATTACACTTCTCTCAATTTTGAACTTAGATTTGCCTTATGCATCAACTTTCTTTTTAACTTGTATGTATGTTTTGGACCTGCCTTTGACCACCAACAGTCATCCTAACATGGTAGACTGGTTCTAAAATTTGTGCATGCATTGATTTAAAACCTGTTCTTCCTTGGGACCAGTCTTCACTCCGCTTAGGGTAAGCACTTTGTCTTTTGTCACATGTCTGTAATGTCTCAGTTAAAGCTAATGAGATTTATCTTTTTGTGAGCTCTTACATACTTAGGTTTATACAGAGCAGTAGAGTTTGAAAGTAATATTATATGTGATGAAGAAAAAATGTGTTGTATCATATTTAAGTGTAATTGATATATGTATGTAAAATTAAGTATATAAATCATGTTCATTTATATTAAATGGATCAGTGTCATGGTTTAGCCTCAGACGGCAACAAAGAACCATGTGCCACTTGCTCGGGCTTTCCCAATACGGGAAGAATCAGAAGAAAAAGGCAAAACTCTTGGGTTGAGACAAAGGCAGTTTAACAGAACAGCAAAGGGAACAAGAAAAACAACAACATTAACACCAATAGAGGAATACACAATTACGGAACTGCTGCTCACTGACCTGACCCAGAACGCCCCCTCCCCCAGCAGCACAGAGTGGGCATGGCTCACATGGCATGGAATACCTGTGTCCCTGCCGGAGCCTGGGGAGAATTAACCCTGTCCCCGCCGGAACCAGGACATTATCCACCCCTTATTCCATACCATCTATGCCATGCCATGCACACTCAATGCCATGCTCTTTGGCCCAGGTGTCTATGAGGCTGTTTTGGAAATGAGTCCCATTGTCCGACTCAATTCTCTCTGGGGTGCCATGTCGCCACAGGACTTGCTTTTTCAAGGCCCAGGATAGTGTTCGGGGCAGCGGCAGTGGGGCACAGGGTATGTTTGCAGCCATCCAGTGGTTGCTTTGTGAGCACATAGCACTTACCTTGCAAGGTTTGTGGCAGTGTGATATAATCAATCTGCCAGGCCTCCCCATATTTATATTTCAGCCATCGTCCTCCATACCAAAGAGGCTTTAACCGCTTGGCTTGTTTGATTGCAGCACATGTCTCACATTCATGGATGACCTGTGCAATAGTGTCCATGGTCAAGTCCACCCCTCGGTCACGAGCCCATCTTATATGTCGCATCTCTTCCTTGATGGCCTGAGGTGTCATGGGCCCATCGAGCTATGAAGAGTTCACCCCTATGTTGCCAGTCCAGATCCACCTGAGCCACTTCAATCCTAGCAGCCCGATCCACCTGCTGGTTGTTCTGATGTTCCTCCGTGGCCGGATTCTTGGGTACATGGGCATCTACATGGCGTACTTTCACAACCAGATTCTGTATCCAGGCAGCAGTATCTTGCCACAGTTCAGCAACCCAGATGGGTTTGCCTCTGCGCTGCCAGTTGCCCTGCTCCTACTGCTTTAACCACCCCCCACAGAGTATTTGCCACCATCCATGAGTCAGTGTAGAGATAAAGTACTGGCCATTTTTCTCGCTCAGCAATGTCCAAAGCCAGCTGAATGGCTTTCACCTCTGCAAACTGGCTTGATTCACTTTGTCCTTCATTGGCTTCTGCAACTTGTCATGTAGGACTCCACACAGCAGCCTTCCACTTTCGATGCTTTCCCACAATACGGCAGGACCCATCAGTGAACAGGGCATATTTCTTCTCATTTTCTGGCAGTTTATTATACAGTGGGGCCTCCTCTGCATGCGTCACCTCCTCCTCTGGTGACATTCCGAAATCCTTGCCTTCTGGCCAGTCCATGATCACTTCCAGAATTCCTGGGCGACTGGGGCTTCCCATTCGAGTTCGCTGTGTGATCAGTGCAATCCGCTTACTCCATGTAGCATCGGTTGCATGATGTGTGGTGGGGACCCTTTCTTTGATCATCCAACCCAGCACCAGTCGAGGTGCGAAGAGGAGCTGTGCTTCTGTACCAACTACTTCCGAAGCAGCTCGAACCCCTTCATATGCTGCCAATATCTCTTTTTCTGTTGGAGTGTAGCGGGCTTTAGATCCTCTGTATCCCCGACTCCAAAACCCTAGGGGTCGACCTCGAGTCTCCCCTGGTGCTTTCTGCCAGAGGCTCCAGGTAGGGCCGTTCTCCCCGGCTGCCGTGTAGAGCACATTTTTAACATCTTGTCCTGCCCGGACTGGCCCCGGGGCCACTGCATGGACTATTTCCTGTTTGATTTGTTCAAAAGCTTGTCGTTGCTCAGGACCCCATTTAAAATCATTCTTCTTCCGGGTTACTTGATAGAGAGGGCTTATGATTAGACTGTAATCTGGGATATGCATTCTCCAAAAACCCACAATGCCTAAGAAAGCTTGTGTTTCCTTTTTACTAGTTGGTGGAGACATAGCTGCTATTTTGTTGATCACATCCATTGGAATCTGACGGCGTCTATCTTGCCATTTTATTCCTAAAAACTGGATCTCCTGCGCAGGTCCCTTGACCTTACTTTGGTTTATGGCAAAACCAGCTTTCAGAAGGATTCGGACTATTTTACTCCCTTTCTCAAAAACTTCTTCTGCTGTGTTGCCCCATACGATGATGTCATCAATGTATTGCAGATGTTCTGGAGCTTCACCCTGTTCCAGTGCAGTCTGGATCAGTCCATGGCAAATAGTAGGGCTGTGTTTCCACCCCTGGGGCAGTCGATTCCAGGTGTATTGGACGCCCCTCCAAGTGAAAGCAAACTGTGGCCTGCACTCTGCTGCCAAAGGGATTGAGAAGAATGCATTCGCTATATCAATCGTGGCATACCACTTGGCTGCCTTGGACTCCAGTTCATACTGGAGTTCTAGCATGTCCGGCACGGCAGCACTCAGCGGTGGCGTGACTTCATTTAGACCACGATAGTCTACAGTTAGCCTCCACTCTCCATTAGATTTTCACACTGGCCATATGGGACTGTTAAAGGGTGAGTGAGTCTTGCTGATCACTCCTTGAACCTCTAGTTGACGAATCAGCTTATGGATGGGAATCAGAGAGTCTCGGTTAGTGTGATATTGCTGCCGATGCACCGTTGTGGTAGCAATCGGCACCTGCTGTTCTTTGACCCTCAACAACCCCACAACAGAAGAGTCCTCCGAGAGACCAGGCAAGGTAGACAACTGTTTAACTTCCTCCGTCTCCAAGGCAGCTATGCCAAAGGCCCAGCGGTACCCTTTTGGGTCCTTAAAATACCCTCTCCTGAGGTAATCTATACCAAGGATGCATGGAGCCTCTGGGCCAGTCACAATGGGATGCTTTTGCCACTCATTCCCAGTTAGGCTCACTTCCGCCTCCAGTACAGTCAACTCTTGGGATCCCCCTGTCACCCCAGAAATACAAATGGGTTCTGCCCCTCTATAGCTTGATGGTATTAGGGTGCACTGTGCACCCGTGTCCACTAGAGCCTTATACTCCTGTGGGTCGGATGTGCCAGGCCATCGAATCCACGCCGTCCAATAAACCCGGTTGTCCCTTTTTCCCACCTGGCCAGAGGCAGGGCCCCTCTAATCCTGGTCATAGTATCCGTTACTCACTTCTTGCAGAAATGACTTGGAAGTTCCTTCAAGAGGATCAGAAGCAAGATCAGGCCTTCTGCTTTGTCTGGGGAACTGCCCGCTGGAAACTGGGGCGGCACTTTTCCTGGAGGGATCCCCTTTTGTGGTTGTCCTTCCTTGCAACTCCTGTACCTGTGTCCTCAGGATCCAAGTAGGTTGTCCATCCCACTTCCTCATGTCCTCTCCGTGGTCACGCAGGTAGAACCACAGGGTGCCTCGTGGTGTGTACCCTCTGTACTCTCTCTCTTGAGTGGGGAAATGCCTGTTCCTAATAGTTGAGACGCTGGCCCATACAGGTGGGGAGTAGGACATATTCTCTTCAAGTGGCTGGACCTTCCGCGACAGTTTCTCCACAGCTGAGACAAGGCGGGAAGAGAGACTTTCTTTATATTGCTGGAGTCAGCCAGCCACCTCATCCACCGTTGGTCCCTCTTCACCTTTCCATTCCATTACTGCCAGGGAGTTGGCATATGACGATGGTGCGCTTCGTACAAACTTCCGCCACATGGGCCTTGTGCATTGCACCTCATCAGGGTCTGTGGGTATGTCTGCATTGTCCAAGTCATAATAAATCATCACCCGCATGGCTAATTCTCTCAGGTACTGGATACCTCTTTCCATGGTAGTCCACTTGCTTGGTTGACATACAACATCTTCACTGAAGGGGTACCTCTCCCTCACGCCTGACAGGAGTCGTTTCCAGAGGCTGAGGGCTTGGGTCTTCTTCCCAATTGCCTTGTCAATGCCCCCTTCCCTAGACAGGGATCCCAGCTGCCTGGCTTCCCTACCCTCTAATTCCAGGCTACTGGCCCTGTTATCCCAGCACCAGAGTAGCCAGGTGACAATGTGCTCGCCTGAAAGTTGGCTGAAATCTTTTTGCATATCTCACAGGTCACTCAAGGGATCGGGTGATTATCTCTGGTTCTGCCTCTTCCTCCTGCTCTCGTGATGACCCTGGTTCGTCATCATCTCTTACTAAGCGAACTGATTTCTTTGTGTACTTCCTCTTCTTCTGTATGGGGGCAACTGATACTGGCACAGGTCGGTTCCCTGGTTCAGCGGCAGTGCCTGTCGCAGGGGTTGCAGTAGCCACAGTGTCTGTCACAGGGGTTGCAGTAGCCGCAGTGCCTGTCGGTCTGGTCTCCATCTCTTTCCCCTGAGGGTGCTGCATAATTCTGAGCAGTGCCTGGTAGATACTGGCCAGGGCCCAGCACAGTGCGGGGAGTTGTGCCTCTCTGGAATAGCCACAGCATTTTCCCTTCAAATATCCTACCACTTTATCAGGGTCCTGTAGTTGTTCAGGGGTGAAGTCCCAGACCATGGGAGGTGAGATGTTCTCTGGGTACCTGCCCATGTTCTCCCACATGCCATGCCACCCCTGACTATCCAGCCTCAGAGCAGATCTCTGGGTGGTAGTCTTAAATAGTCTTTTAACCCTAAACAAGACCTGGAACACATTCGGGAGACATAACACTAGGAACATGCTGGTTTGAGCATCCCAAGGATATTCAGAATTCTCAAAAGCTGTCATACCTGACCCGAAGGAGAAAAGTGAGGCAAAAGAGCTGGGGAAAGTGTCCCCCCCTGTTTCCCCCATAGGCTGGGTGTGATTATTAATAAATTCTGAGAGATGGTGCCCAAGGTACGGACAGGACAGCAATACCACATAAACGCCCCAAAGTAACTGTCTAACAAGTGATGTTATCATATCATAAGCCGATACAAAAATCATCGCAGGCAGTACATAAGCCATATAGCCATATAGGAATTTACATAACACAGCCATGAGAACAAACCAAGCAACATGGTGACCAGTGACTATTTACCTAATACAATAAACGCATACAACAAATTCGTTTTTCCAAGCTCTAGTTGGATTCTGTTGTTATCTCAACCCTTCGAGCCCCACGTTGGGTGCCAAAAAGGACTGTCGTGGTTTAGCCTCAGACGGCAACAAAGAGCCACGTGCTGCTCGCTTGGGCCTTCCTAATACGGGGAAGAATGAGAAGAAAAAGACATAACTCTTGGGTTGAGACAAAGGCAGTTTAACAGAACAGCAAAGGGAACAAGAAAAACAACAATAATAACACCGACAGAGGAATATACAAACACGATTATGGAACCGCCACTCACCGACCAGCCCCAGGACTCCCCAGCCTGCTCCAAGCGGTGACTTCCTGCCCCCTGACAGCTCAGGGTGGGCATGGCTCACATGGCATGGAATACCTGTGTCTGTGCCAGAGCCTGGGGAGAATTAACCCTATCCCCGCCGGAACCAGGACAATCAGTTACAAGTTAGTGTGGGTTTTAATGGATACATTATGTCACTGAATGTAGGAGTGTGAAATATCTGTAGTTTTGGATTCTAAAGGTATTCATCTCAGTCTTGTTGCTCAGGATTTGTCATGAGGTTCTCTTACAGTATTGAGACTTTTGAATTATTTTCTAATAAACTTAAATTCAGGATTTAGAATTATACTGTATACATTCTTTGCACAAACCAATTTCTTTTTTTTTAAAATTTATTTATGATTTTATGACTGAAACACAGTTTTAGCTAGGGCTATTTTTCATGTGTCATTTTCAAATACTATTGTGGTGATTATCATTTTTATTTCTATTAAAGAAAAACTTCACACAGTTAAACTATTCCTATTACATGAGCATTCACCGTTTAGTAATAAAAAGATTATTAGTAGTGCTTGGCTTTTTATTTGCTGCATTCCAACAATTTTTGCACTTTACTTCTGTAAATGCCCCAAAGGATAAAATGACAAAATTGTATCATTTATTTAAACAATGCATTTATATTGTCCAAAAAATCTTTCTGACAGTACATTATATATTAAGCTTTATAATAGTTCCCCAGGTAAAATGCAACTCCCATAAAGGTAGGCTGAAGAGAAATATTATAATGGTCCACAAATGCAAAAATGGATGTTACAAAGAGGAAATAAATTACATAGAACTAATGGGGTGAAATTGCAGCAAGAAATATCAAAATTAGACATTTAGGAAGGAGGACAAAAAATAAGCAATGAAATATTCTATTGGAAATGTTTTGATGTGGAATATGGGCCAGAAATGCATTAGGTTCTTTATCATCTTCAGTTCTTATTATTTTTAATATTGAATAATGTCTCATCTTTGGCTGTCACCAATTCATTTGTTATGAAATCTAGTTGACTGAAGCTATCTACTGGATTTTCTTTTTGTACCAGTTATACGCATGTATTAGTGAAAATGGATATGTAGAAGTGTACGTTGTGCCCGTGGGCTCATGAGGGTCATGTGTTGTTGTCCTCTGAAATTTTCCTCAAGAACCACAAAAGAAAGCCAGGTGAGTCCACCTGAGGTTGGTGCAGCAGCCACTCACCTTCCAGGCCTCTAGGGGATGTGGGAAGGTTTATGCTTTTATTTGTGCAACAAAAGCAATTAATTTTATTGATAAGACATCCTTCTGTCTCTGGATAATGCGGAATACTAATGTATAGTTTGAGCTAACATATATGTTGAACATTTCCCAATTTTTATTATGCACATTCTAGTCCTGGAATAACAGTCCACTGACTGCATTTTCTTTCAGACTTTGGATATGTTATATACTTGAACAGAGAGTAATGTTTACAGCAGAGAAAGAGCTCAGTAAGCGTAACTCAAATAATTCCTCAGTTCTTTGAGGTACTTTTAATTTAACTTGAGATCTTTTGAAGATCACCTGCAGCACCTATGAAGAAGTACACAAATACATTTTTTCTGCAGGATGCTTAATTTTAGAATATTCAGCTTCCCCACAATCTAAATAAAGGCAAATGTTTTCACCATGATTTTGACATATGTTAAAAAAAATCCAAAACAACAAACCAAACCAAAACATTACATAATTCCTATGGGTGATCTAAAAGATGATGTTTTGGGGGTGTTATATGTGAGTCTTTAAACTTTAACCCAGGATGCTCAATATCATGAGACTTCCTCTTCAGTTTTCTTATTTTTTTTTTGTTTTGACTGTAGTGAGAAAAAAGTTTGATTAATATTATCTTATTATGCTTATAAACATGTTAGGTTTCTTGGACTTGAGGAAGTATGGAGGGAACTGTGAATTGGAATACTATGTAAAAGCATGGAATAGTAAATAAAGGTCTGGGTTTAGGATTTGTTTTGAAGGTTTTGGTGACTACAAAACTGAATAAAAAGAATACATAACAGTTGATATGTTGCTTAGGCTTTTTATGATTATATAATCAAATTAAAATTTGAGTGGCTCAGTTTCTGATTGTTCAGTCTGGGGTAGGTTTTTCAGAGTACTCAGAAACAGAGACTTACGAAATCAGAGGTCACTTGAAAAGTATGAATCTTTACCTCTGCATTTCTGTCTACCTATCTAAGATCAGTGACACTGTAATATTTAATTAAACTTTTTCAGATTTTTTGAGAGGCTCAGTTTGAATTACGAAAATTAATAGAGAAAATTACTTCATTTGGTTGTAAGTGGTATGCATTCTCACCTTTGCTTTCACTCAACAGCATGCCTGAGAGCCGTTCTCTATGTCAACATCCAATTTTTGAGAGAGAAAAACCTCTTAACCTACTTTGCAATGTTTAATTTTTAACCTGACAGTACAGTTCTCGTTAATTGCTTGAAAGTCCTTTAGCTGTCTATTCCCTGATTTTTTCCCAGAGGTATGATTTAATTTAAAAAATAGTGCGTTCAGCTCTAATTATTGGGCAGCTCATTCTAGACACATAGTAAGGTATGTTAATGACCAAAAACTGTATCAGCTGTAGTCAATGTCAGTATTAGCTCAAGGACATTGTCATTTAGCTTCCATAAAATCTCTGCTAATATCTTTTAATCTGATCATACTAAGATTCAGGCAATCTGCATGATATTTTGAAGTAATCTTATTGCCTTGGTTTGCAATGCAACCGGAACAAGCGTGGAGTAAACTTGTGTTCTGAAAATATTAATTTGATTACAAAAGAAATGCAGTCTGTTTCCATCATATATTAAAAAAAACAAAACAAAAAAAGCCCCCAAACCCATTCTTATTTATGCCAGTGAAATTCACACAACAGGAGTTGCAGCATGTAGCTAAGAATAGAATTTTGTTCTTTATTAACTTCTGTGCTGTTTATGTGGATGTCTTATCCACTGAAGCATGTTATTTAACAAATAATTTGATACACTATTGGAATTTAGCATGCTGCTGACATTAATACATTTTCTATCTCTAAAAAGTCATATTTATTAAAAAATTCTTATTAAGATATTTTGCTTTCAGCTGAAAAAATACAGATTGCTTTATGCTCACAGTCAAAGCTAGTTTAATATAGAAAATGATAGTCAAGTGTTACTGTCAGGAATAAGTCTTTTTTTATTATTAAATGATGTAATTTAAAATAGCCGATATACATAAAAATTGCTTTGACTGCATGGGATTTTTTTAGATATTATCATTCTTTTTCATCCAGTTCTTGGTCTACGACCCACTGAAGCTTATGCTTCTGCTGAACCTTCAGTATGTGAAGAGCCCCACAGAAATAAAATGTGCCCTCACTATATCAAATCTTCCAATTTTATACGTAGCATATTCTGGTTGCCTCCAGATTTTTCTCTCCTGTCATCAGAGTAAAGTATGGAAGTACTGATGTTTCCTTGGCTGGTTCTGTTGTATCTTACAATAACTTACCAGATTCTCCAAGCAGCACCTCTCTTTGGCGTGACTGTGGCAATATGCAGTGTTGTTCTGATATGATCTGAACTTTAAGCAAATCTGTAAATTACAGTAAATTTAGGGTAGTATATGATAGGATCCTAATGATAAATGTTTATTCTAACTTGCTCTAGGTCAAAGCTATGGACAATATACAGAACCTTTATAAGATATATACAGTAAGATCTATCCAACTCTACCCAGGAGATGGAATAAGAGTATGGGTAAAAAAATCATGGGGATGCAATCAAGCTTTCACATGACTACTGAGAGGTTTTCCATCAGGCTCTTGAGTGACTTCTGTCTATTTGTTCATTCCAGGAGGACTTATGTTTCTGCCTGGTAGAGAAATTACTATGAAACCAGTAGTAGGCAATACTACCCCCTAAAATATCCTATTACTGCCTGACAGTACATACTTGCAAACTTCTGGGTTCCCCAAACACATTCTGGGCTACAGGGTCCTTGGGATGGCTTCATATGTGCTTGTTTGCACTTGATTTCTTAGTAAAGATAACACAGCCAATCTTGTCTGTCACTCTGGTTCACCTTGTCTTCACTGCCAGACGAGCTCAGTAGTAAAGCAAAGATTTCCTTGCTCCAACTAGGGATTAGTCTGTAAGATAAAAACTTGGAAACAAAACATAAGTAGTAAAATAAATAAAGCATATATCTCAAGCTTCAGTTAAATAATTGGGTACCTTTCTTGTTACCCACGGTACCAAGTATACTTCAGAGATTTCCTATTTTTCAGAGCTGTGTCCCCATTGTTTATGGAAACTGCTATCTAAGTGAATCCCTAAATACTGAATTCTGCTTTTGCTGTCTTTTATTTATAGCATTTCTTATAGTCTAATTTCCAAGTAGTGTAATCCTGCTATAGACAACTTGCAGTTCTCATTTGAAAGTTAGTAAGAGCATGGTGATATAGTCCCTGACAGATCAGTTGCATAGTTGGTTTTGTTTTTTTGGGGTTTTTTTTTTGGAAAACAACTTCTCTTTTCCCTCATTCTGTTTTTCCTTTCCCCTCCTACATCCCTTCCTGAAGATATAATTAATTCCTTTATATAAATGTACATGTACTTATCGTATATTTATTGAAGTAGTAAATTTATTATGATGGTGTGTGAGCCAACGCAGGCAGGATGCAGGAACAACCACAAAACCATGGATGAAAGGCAAAGAACAAATTTAATCGCAATATCTCACTGATTGGGGAATCTCCGAAGCAACATCTGGGCAGAGGCATGCAAGCAGGGGACAAAAGGCACCACGGAGCAACAGAGAGTCCTTATTAGTGAGAGAGTCCTTGTTAGCAAGAGAGTGAGAGCTCAGACTTGCTGTTCTCACCTGTATTTCAAGGATTCAGACAGGCATAGTTTTTCACTGTGCTTTGATCTTCTTCAACAGCAGGGCAGGAATCTTGGGCATGTTGGATAAGGTGCCCCTGAGTCCATCAAAGGCCTACTTTATCTAAGTGCAGATGTTCTACTTGTTGAGCACATCAGACTAAACAACAATTAGTGTGATATATGTGTTTTCTAGCACCCCACACGTGAGTCACTTGAGCGTGTTTACAGTTCTCCTCGCTGATCTTCTGTTACTTTCCCACAGATGGCTGATCTCACTGGAACAGAAGAAGAAATCTAAAAACAATTTCAAGGTTTTTGATGTTGAAAACAATTAAATCAGTACCTAATAATTGTATTATTTCATATGCATATTACTTAGCTAGATGTGAACTAAATACAACATAAATGGTGACTGAATACAATTAAATGTCCTGGGTTTTATTTTGCTATTTAAAGATACTAGCTATGAGTTTAAAGTGTCTTGCTTCTCTTTTAAACTGAAGATGAAAACTCCTCTGTTCTTGTTTCCTAAAGGTACATTTTCCTGTAGTCTGCCCGTATGCTGTGTCTTTTGGTCAAAGATGATTCTTGTTAAGACAGGTCTGAGGAATACTTCAGTATTATACAACCTGTCAGTGTTATTCAGAAATTTCTACCACACACCCCCCTGTCAAGGACTGTATTAACATTGTTCGATTTGACCATGATTATTTCTCTCATTTCTAAGCTACAGCCAAATTTATCTTTCTGTGGAAGGGATGGGAGAGCTGCAGTGAACTTCCACTTCTGCACTTGCTTCTTATAGCACAATGGAATTCAGACTTGGTTCAGGGAAGGAGAGCTAGTTTTATAGCCCAGGAACGCAGGTACGATGAATATGCATAAAATGGTAGCAGATGTTCCTGCTGGAATGACTGACTTTTAATTCCATGAAGTGTCACTGAATTGCAGCTCATTTTAATGTTGAATGCACATACTAATTTTATGCCACTGGCAAAATAAGCAAATGGAATATGATATTTAACTTGGTTTCATGTTTCCAGTACAAAGTTTACATTTTAAAAACTGTTCCAGAAATGGAAAATTTTACCCAGTGCTCTGCACAGTGTGTGCAAATCTATAGGATGTTAGCTGAAGATCCAAGATGGAAGTCAGGAGCCTATCTATCTTTGGATTTCAGAACAAGTTAGGGACCTAGATACTTATAAGCATCTGGACTCTGTGGATGAACATCTTTCAGATGGAGCCATAAATGGTAAAACCGATTTTTAAAAAATGTCACCCATGTGTGCCATGCATTTTCTGAATTAGTATATCAGAATAATTTGAATATGCCTTATGTTCCTTTCTGTTATATTACATATTTTGATTGTGCAGTTTACAGATCAATATCTTTGCTAAAATTATAATGAGAAGTTCTATTAATCATTTTTCACCATCAATTTCTTGCTGTTCTCCACCAATGAATTATTAACATCTATTTGGCTGTTCTAATTATTACACATCTTTAGCTTAAACATGTTGGAGTAGTTCATAACTCACTGTTCTCCAAAAATGAGACGTAAATATTTGGCTAAATTAAGTTTTGTCTTTCTGAGGAATTTTGGCTTGTGACTAAAACCTCTTCAGAGATCTCCAAAGTAAAATGTTTTCATTTGCTAAAAGCCAGAAACCTATTTATTATATTTAGACAACTTCATTTTCAGTGAATATGGATGGAAGATATAGATAGACATCTCGTGTTTTATTCACCATGGTAAAGGGAAACTCTTTTTGTTTTCCTGTATCAAAGCAACAATCATCTGCCTGTATGGGAGTAAATAGCTTCCTTGCTACTTTTGCTGTTGTTTATAGTTCAGGTCATAGGTCCCCAACCAAAGTTGGGTTTCTTTGAATCCTTATTTTAGAGTCACTTATCAGTGGCTATGACTATAGGCAACTTTACTTGCATGCAAACACTTTCCCTTTTCACCCTTAACCTGTACTGTGTGGCTGATCTCAAGAGCCAGCAGGGAGACTGTGCCATCACTAAGGAATATGGACTACTTTGTTTGAATGCTCGAAGACTGGAGAAAGAGAATTTTTGTACCAAGAGACTTCAAAGTCAATTGTGAAAAACAAACACTACCAAAATATAAAATGAAGAAGTAGATTATTAAATAATTCCCTTTTATATTATTTTGATAAATATTTATAGGTGAGGCATATAACAAACCCTGTGATTAAGTCCGAATAAATTTTCAGATCTTAATATCTTTATCAGTCTTTTATTTTTCAGGTTGAAAACTGACATGTTTTTCTGCAGCTTGAAGTGACTTTCTTTTTTTATTAAAAAAAATAAAGGCAACTGTGGAGGATAAAACCTTTATCTAATATACATATTTTGTATAACAACTTTACTTTAGATGGTTCTGTCTCAATGAAGATAGAATAGAAACTTAAATTTTAAATTTATATATTGGTAACAAATATCTTCCAGTGGCTGAACAACCATTTCATGTGACTAAGTTAAAACAAAATATTTAATAAATATATTTCAAGCCTATAATTTGCCATAATTCAATAAATACTTTTAACACATAGGTTTGTAAATTTAATACATATTGTTTTTAGAAATGGATCTTGACCATCTATTTCAGTGTTGCATATACCTGTGACAAACTGTAATGGAACCTCATTTTTTAATTACAACCAGCACTACTGCTGCTGGCAAAGGTGTACTGGAAAGAGAAAAGGCCTCATTGTATGTAAAGGCAATCTCTCTGGACTGCTTGATTGTCGTGGTTTAACCCCAGCCAGCAACAAAAAAAAAACACTAGGCCGGCCGCTTGCTTGCTCGCTCGCTCGCTCACTTGCTTGCCCCCCCCCCCCCCGGAATGAGAGGAGAATCGGAAGAAAAAGGCAAAACTCGTGGATTGAGATAAAGGCAGTTTAACAGAACAGCAAAGGAAAGAGGAAAACAATACTACTGATAGAGGAATATACAAAACACGATCAATGTACCGTACCACACCACTCACCTACCAAACCAGGAAACTCCCAACTGACTCCACAACAACAACAACAACAACAACAACAACAACAACAACAACAACAACTACTTCCCACCCTCTCCTTCAACCAGCATCCAGCTCCCCCAGCTATATACTGGGCGTGGCGTCACATGGTATCGAATACCTGTGTCCTGCCCCAGCTCCTTGTGAAAATTAACCCTATCCCCGACGGAACCAGGACATTGATATTGCAGGTTATCTTCTGTTTTGCAGATCAAAAACCATCTAATAAACAAGTATACATAGGTTGTTTTGTTGTTGGGGATTTTTTTTGGAAGGCATTAGATTGATTGCTTTTTAAAGAATAACCACAGCCATTTCATTGAAAAAAACTTTTGTTTCCGTATATTGAATTAAATTGTAAAAGGGCCATTCAGCAATTGCATTCCATTACACTGACCAATGTTCATAAATGTCAGAGACAGATTTTACATCCCCAGAAACTTGGTTTGTATTCCAAATCTCTACTGAACTGCTCGCAAGCAGCAGTACATGAAGTTTCGCTCAGGCCTGCTTGTGTGGAGCTTGCTGGAATGTTAGAGGGTAAACAGTATGAAAAGATGATTAGGAGCAGAGGTAAAACTAGCAAGATCACGGTTATGTAGGCCAATAACTAGAACATCTCTGAACATCATGTATTCTCTTTCTTGTTTGCTTTGCTTGCTTTTCCGGGTTTTCCTTTTTGTTTTAAAAAAGTGAATATCAGGTCTATCTGATCACTGCTCTGTCTAGCTACATAATTAGCTGATTTGTTTTGGCAATGCAGGCAGAGTGCTATACTGTCAAAAGGATGGTAAGACTGGAGCGTGCAGTATGTAAATTGGGAAATTTTAAAGAAATGTTAAAATTATACTGCATTTGTTGAAATACTGTCAAAAGCAAATGGCTAGCAGAGAGATCTGGATACAAGCTGAATAATGAAAAAATGGAGATTTCTGAATATGGTTGGTTTTCAGGAGGAAAAGTCTGCAAGAGATGCATTTTATTTGTGGTAGGGATAGGTGTTTTAATGTCTGAAGTATGAAATATTTTTTCGAAAGATAATGGTAGAACTAAATATTGAACTTCCTAGCTGAGCAGTCTCCTTCCTACCCACTCATTAGTGCAGAACTGCTAAGGCGCATCACTCTGTAAAAAGGGGATCGTAATAAATACATGTGGGGAAAGGCATAAGCAGGCTTGCAGAAGAATACTTCTGTCATGTCATAAAATATGTTGTGTTGTACACATTGTATTTTCAATTAATTGATGTTTTAGAGAGATAAATTGATACAATGAATTCAGTCAATAAAATATCAGTACAATAATAATACTAATATAATTTTCAGCATGTATATTTGAGCACGTACATGAATGCTTCCTGTCACCAATCAGCTCAGGAATCAAAACCGTTCAGCTCAGATGTTGAAAGTGAGGACTAATTTCCATCCTCTGCTGGAGAGGATTTGAACCTGTACATTTACTTTGCATAGCACTTATGGCATGGATACTTTCAATATCAATATCACCTCTCAGTTGTTCTGCTTTGACAAAGCAAAAAAGTGATAACTCCTCTCCAGTCTACTGGTTGGTTGCCTTCCCTGGGAAGAAGCTTTAGGTTCCTTCTCTAGTTTATATTTGTTTAGGGAAAGGAGAACATGTCGTCAGTGTACCTTGCTTGAGGAGATATGGTATATCTTGGGGATTATGAATTTTCCTGAGAGGTGTGAAATTCTGGGCTCAGCTGCCCACAGATAGATGAGGAAAGTCACATAGATTTTCCTGGGCATTGGTGAGAGCTCTAGGTATTGAGCTGTTTTGCAAAAGGAGGATGTGCGTTGATGTGACCCCTAATGACTTCTCATGTTGCTCTGTTATTAATTTAAACTTTCTTTTTCCTTTGCTTTTCTAAAAAGTGTCTGAAATATATTTTAATCCCTTTTCATCAAAGTATAACTAAAAATGAAGAAAATGGTAATTTTGATTTGATCTGCACACCAATTCCTTAGTTTAGAATAGAATAGAATAATTCAGTTGGAAGGGACTTAAAACAATCATCAAGTCCAACTGCCTGACTACTTCAGGGCTGACCAAAAGTTAAAGCATGTTATTAAGGGCATTGTCCAAATGCCTCTTAAACACTGACAGGCTTGGGGCATCAACCACCTCTCTAAGGAAGCCTGTTCCAGGGTTTGACCACCCTCTCAGTAAAGAAATGTTTCCTAATGTCAAGTCTGAACCTCCCCTGACACAGCTTTGATGCAGTTTCTCAAGTTATTTTCACAACAAACATAAGTTATTAATATAATGCTAAAATGAATAAATATTTTAATTAGATTTAATTACCTTTTGAAGCAAATGATTTAATGTGATATTAATGGATTACAATAAAACAACCTACTGAGTCTTGAAACGGTACTTCCACTTATTTTAAAGGAAGGGTTGAAAATATCGTTACATTCTCAGTACTTATTTTTATTTTTGAAGAAACATAGGCTTTGGAGCCAAAGATCAGCCCTAAATAGCTGTAAAAGGGAATAATAATTTTATATATTTATGCTATCTTGATTGCTTGTTCTTGCATTAGAATCTTGTACATCTGTGTAGATATATGAGGTGTATAAATATTCAGTCATGTATATTTGTTTTCACTCATGATGTAGGAGTGCAAAGTCTGCATATATAATCCATCAACTTGTTTCATACCTATCTAGAGTTCTTTTACACTTTTTCACATCTCTGTTTTTTCCCTTCACAAATTTGAATACTACCTCTTTTTTTTCCAGCTAAAACATAGTGCCCAATCATGCCTGCAATGGACTTTTTCAAGAAATGATATACCATATTCTGGTAAATGAAAATTTATGTTTGAAGTTGGTTGTCCGATCGTACTGTATCTTTGTACAGTTATACACACAAAGCCAGTTTTTACCTCTCATTATCAGAATGAAATTGTTAGTAGTAGTATATATGTCAAATACCAGAAATCTCGGTGTCTTATGTGAACTAAGTTGATGGTTTATGTAAGAAATGTCGTAGTCTTACATGACTAAGTTTTTATTGTCAGAGGTATTCACCTCAAAAAACTAATTGTCACAACTCATTTCACCAAATGAATTGTGAGGAGGCATGGTCCAGCCTCCTCACCAAACCCCATGACTGAGAAGTATCAATAGCTACTAAGCAACGTCTTCCCCATAATCTCTTCTCCTGCTCCTTCTCTGAAGTAGAGAAAATGGACTTTTCCCCATCAGCAGAAACTTTAAAGATTACACTGATAATTGGGAGAACTGGTTAAAAAAATCTATTAAAGAAGACTATTAGGTGATAATGTCTGGGTTTCTTGGTTTTTCGAGGGAGTGGGGGTTAAATCACACGATGCTTTGTTGAGAAGAATTACAGAAGGCTTCTCCCAATTTAGCCTCTAAATTTTTACTTAGTATAGAGGCATCCTAAATGTCATGTTTCTAAATGGCACTCTTAAAATTACTATCACTACAAAATTCTTAATTAATGCAAGTCTTCCAACATTTTGCAGCTGAAATATTTTTAGATCTGTCTCTTTCAAACTTTTTCTCATGCCTGTAAAGTGGTCATTTCTAATTTGAGAATGTGAATGCTTATTTTACAGTTATCTACTACAGAAATTTGCTGCCACTTAAAGAGTATGTGACAATTTGCGATTGGTTTAAGGGTTGGTAATACGAAATTGAAAAAATCAGTTGGAGTACCTACACAAAATGTTGCCTGATACCAAGAGGCTATGGTCTAATGGTTTGAACAGACGGGGTAAATTCGAGGAAGATACATTACTTGTGCTGTGAGGCATGTTGATGCAGAAGCAATCTTGATGATCTCAATACACGTCATCATAGACAGGTTCAAACTTTTACAGCAGAAAACTCATTTGTGTGTCCTGACTCTTCGTCAGCACTTTTTCCTAGCTGGTAGCTATCTGGACAGGAGCACTAGCCTGTTTTTTTTTGCTGAGGAATGGGGCTGAAGAAAGGAGGAACTGTGTAAAGATGGGGGAATGCAAGAGCAATATCAGAGCTCTGCTGACAGTGGTGCACTGTTCTTGCCCAAGGTTAAGAAGGAAGGGATGTCATCCAGAGGGACCTGGATGAGCTAGAGAGGTGGGCATGAGCAAACCTTATGAAGTTCAACAAGGCCAAGTGCAAGGTCCTACCCTTGGGTCAGGACAATCCTCGTTATCAATACAGGCTGGGGGATGATGTGATAGAGAGCAGCCCTGCAGAAAAGGACTTGGGAGTACTGGTGGATGAAAAGCTGGACATGAGCCAACAATATGCACTCACAGCCCAGAAGGCCAATCATATCCCGGGCTGCATCAAAAGAACTGTGGCCAGCAGATCCAGAGAGGTGATTCTCCCCTTCTAATCTGCTCTCGTGAGACCCCACCTGGAGTACTGTGTCCAGCTCTGGAGCCCTCAGCACAAGAAGGACATGGACCTGTTGGAGTGGGTCCAGAGGAGGGCCACAAAGATGATCAGAGGGCTGGAACACCTCTCCTATCAAGACAGGCTGAGAGAGATGGGGCTGTTCAGACCAGAGAAGAGAAGGCTCAGGGGAGACATTATAGCGGCCTTCCAGTACCTGAAGGGGGCCTACAAGAAAGCTGGGGAGGGGCTGTTTGCAAGGGCATGGGGCGATAGGATGAGGGGCAATGGTTTTAAACTAGAGCAGGGTAGGTTTAGATGAGACATTAGGAAGAAGTTCTTTACTGTGAGGGTGGTGAGGCACTGGCACAGGTTGGCCAGAGAGGTGGTGGAGGCCCCATCCCTGGAGACATTCATGGCCAGGCTTGATGAGGCTCTGAGCCATCTGATCTAGTTGAATATGTCCCTGCTTAGTGCAGGGGGGTTGGACTAGATGACCTTTAAAGGTCCCTTCCAACCCAACACATTCTATGATTCTATGATTCTAAGTAGAAGTCCGGCTTTAATTCTTTCTACTGTAGTTTAATCTACTGTAAGTTTATCTGCAGGAAAAGCAACTGTAAACATCAAATGTATTCAAGCACTTATGGCAGGGGAGTATTGGCTAAAACCAGAGACACTCATTATTATATAATATTGCCATATTACATCATACATTTCTCTCTGTTCTCTCCATCCTCCCCTCCTGTATGCAATGAGGGCAATATTACTCCTCTACCTTTATTTTTCCATCTCATAAATCTCAAAAATCTGAGACTTAATTTGTTAATGCCTGTAGAATACTATAAAAACTTTGGACAGAAGCTATTGCATGTGTACCAATAATTAAAAGTCCACTGCTTAAATATTAAGTTGAATTTACTGAAAAAAAAAGTATACACATATATATGTTTGTGTGTGTAATGTTACTTAGTTAATTTTATAGTCACTTTCTGTGGAAAGTACCATGATTTTCTTTTCTAGTAATCAAGCCTGTAAAGCACTCAAGCTTTAAACCTAACCAAATGCCACAAGCATTACTTTTGAAAGTAGTAAATTGCCATTCATTGGCTTCACTGGGCTCTGATCAGGTTCCCCAAGAGCTGCATTCATCTAATCATCTGCCTTGTGTATAAAATCATCGCTGAGCAACAAATTGCAAATCTCCACTGCTAACAGTGCACAATTTCAGATAACACTCATGAAATTTGTCTGAAATTGTGCAAGTTCGTAATTTTTAGATACATTCTATGGCTATATAAAAGAGTCATTATTGCTGAATTTTATTAATCTCTCTTTGAATTCTTTTTCTGCAATTATTGTGGACTTTTCCGCAATAGGAAGTTGCATCAACATTTAAAAAAATAACAGCAAGGCACATAAATTGGATCTCTAAGCATATATGTCTAAACTTGAATTGAAGGACTTCAGTATTGGTCTGAAATCAAATGAAGATTTCTGGTAGTCTGAAAACTTATTTTTTTTTTTTAATTTAATTGCTTTTAGTCTGAATCAGAATGAAATCATTAAACGGCAAGATTCCCAGATCCAGCACTGCTCATAATTCGGGTAAGGAAACAGAGTTTTCAGAACTTCAGCCCCTGCCTCATCCCAGAAGGACCAGTCTCTGATAGGTAGAGAAAGCCTTTCTGCTGCTTCAGCCGGTTGCCTAGCTAAGTTAGTGAAAGTTCATTAAGCTTGATAGGTTTTAAATGAAAAAAGAATAGCAAATTTTGTTGAAATTTTCACCTGAAAAAGTGTCACAGACTTCTACTTAGTAATATTTTTGCCCTTCAACCTCAGCACTTGAAGTGTAGGAGATGCTGTTAGAACTCTACTGTAGTGTGTGCTTTACAGTCAAAAGGTGTGAGGAGAAATAACTGGACTCCAGACGATCCAATGTGAATCAACAGAAGCCGTTTATTAAGCACAGATCATCATCTTTTATACCCTGTGTTGTAGTCGTACATGCCACTTGCTTATTTCTGATTAGCTAGTTACACTGTCCACGCGCTGTCCACGCAGTTCATTCACACATCAGATTGGTTACAAGAATTCGCATAGTAAATTGCTTAGTCATTAGCACAACATGTTTTCTGCCTTCTCAGTTCCCATTTTTCCCATGTACTAATTCCATCTTCTACCACCTGTTTTGCTCTTAATCTAATCTCTCACAGTAGGGAGGCTGGCTCACGTGGCCATTTTCTCTCAGATGCATTCCTACAATCCCCCCTTTTTCTTCTTGAGCCAGCCAGACCTTATGCATGGCATTTTCTATCATGTCAGTCACTTTGCGGAGAACACACGAGGCTACCATAATCAATAGTAATATAACCAACAATAGCATGAGCCCTTGCTTTAGTAAGTCTGATAACCATCCCGTTATACCCCATGAGTTTAACCAATCATCGAAACCATTTTTGACCACTTTTAATTTGGACATGTTATCCTTCAGATCCCGTAACTGCTTATGAATGGATGATGAGTGGTCGGAAAGGTTCATACAACACATACCTTCAAAATCTTCACATCCATGACCCTGAGCTAACAGCAAAAAAAATCAATAGCCGCTCGATTTTGCAACATAGCATGCCGAATGCTATCAGCATCAGTAAGCAAGCTAGATAGGATTTCAGTTGTAAGGTTTATCTGTTTACTTGCCCAACACCCTATCTTATTCAACATATTTAATGCCGTTGCTGTTCCTAGTGAAGGAAGAATACTTAGCCCTATTCTTTGTCCGAGATTTGAAAATGTTATAGGGTCGTCACAGGATGGAGTGAAGGTATGAACTGTTCTCTTGGCTCTGTGTTTACTGTGTGCTCTGCTCACTGTGTCTTTGGCCGTACGCAGGCCTCTGCTCGTAGATCTACCACATCTCCCCCTTTTTTGTTTAACACCAGACCATTTATTAACAAGGTCGCCATGACTTGTGCTTCTACTCGTTGTGACGCTCTTAGCAGGTTATATACTAAACACAATTAAAAACAGAATCAAAAAGAACCCTGCTAAGGCAATAAATACCCAGATTCCTAAATTTAGCCCAGAAAGCCAATTTCTTTGGATTTACCCACGAGAAATCCTTTTGTAATATTTCAAATACATTGCGGTTCATTAAGTCTTGAATCTTTAGTATTTGAGCTTTTAGCTGATCATGGAAAGGACGAATATTTTGTTGCAACGACATGTCAAAAGCACCTTGGAGATGGTGTTTAACCATTTCCCAGCCATGTAGCAACGTATTCCAGGGGAGAGATGTAACACAAAGTCTTCGAGAGTTGTACTCCCAATCACAATACAGAGAAAGACGTGTTTTTAATGCATTTTGCCGATTCCCTATCCATATTACTGCTGTTTTATACCTTACTCGCGTTAAATTTATACAATAAGATTGATTACATTCTTGTATACTTGCATTTTGAGCCGAAGCAAACAGACGGATGAGAAGTACAAATCATTACAGAATTGTCTTGCTCACAACTTCTATTTGTTGCAGTATTATCTGTGGTTAGCCTGCACCCCGATTTAAGGTGCTTGTAATACACCTTCGGTTGTTCAGGCCATTCAACAGTTCTTGCAAAAGGTCGATCTACTGCTGTGGATGACAAAGAAGACACGTTTAGAAAATTGAAAACATGAGTTGCTTTATACACTCACTCTTGAGGTGTCATACCTATGGGATTCCCCCTTTTTTGTTTAGCAAGCATGGTTTTTAAAGTATGATGCATACGCTCCACAATTGCTTGCCCAGTCGGGGAATGAGGAATACTGGTGACATGTTTAATACCCCATGTCTGTAAAAAAAAAAAAGGCCTGTACTTTAGCGGACACATAAGCCGGTTCATTATCAGTTTTTATAGTTTTTGGTACTCCCATGACTGCAATGCATTGCAACCAATGTCGAATAACATCACGAGCCTTCTCTCCTGTATGAGCAGTAGCTACAACAAAGTGAGAAAACAGATCAACTGAAACATGTCCAAATTCCATAATGCGCGTAACATCGGATTGCCAAAGTTCATCAGGTGTAAGCCCTCGTGGGTTAACCCCCACAAATGATGGCAGAGGAGCCAGCTGCTGACTGTGAAAGTGACTGTAATAGTCTGTGCTAGGGGAAAGAATAATTTATTTGCCCAATATAACGTACTAAGGCAATTTGTCGGTTAAGACTTTGAGATAACCAAGGGTCAAGGTCATCCTTTTTGATGGGGACATGTATGTGGCTTGGATCCATTCCAGAAAGCTGGTGACAACACAAACGACCCTGGAAAAACAATCGCGGTAACATTTCAATCATCATAGTTACTGGTTTTGAAAAGGTATGTGGCAAAAATACCCACTCTAATGCAGTCAGGCTCTTTGCGAGTGCATCATCCCACTGTCCTATCAGGGCGTAAGGTTGAAATTCTTGTAGGAAGGTGTTCAATGTGTCTTGCAGCAGTAGTAGACTATATCTTATCTTGCAACATGCTGTAATGCCTTCGGAGCTGTTGGAGTTAATGAACATAGAATTTATGGGAGGGGCGGGGGCAGACACAGTGCTTCAGGGCATCCCCTGTATCTTCAAAGTGCACTCATGTCTCTCCGCCTCGCTCAGCTCATGTCTCTCTCCCCCTCTCTGACCCGAGACAGCCCCCCTATATCCTGCACTGGACTGAGTAGAAAAGTACAGGCTAGAGTCACTGCACGCGTGGCCAGTGTATGCAGCGAGTCTCACCAAACTCATGATCCAGCTCTGCTGACAGAGGCTGTCTGATACGTGACTACATTGTTGTAATCCCTTCTTCTGTGAAGGTCAGGTTCTCATGGATACACACATAGTTTTTAGAGCAACATATTCTACAACTCGTGCAAGGGTACGATGCAAAGCGGCATTTACAACTGATCGTATAATGCTTATTAAACACGGCAAACAGCATACTAAACATAACAGACAAATTCCTTCCACACAGGCAATGAGTATAATTTGCTTCAACCAACCCCACCCCCAAGTCCATCCAGCAAAGAGATTTCACCCAGTGGTCTCCACAAGTTGCTGGTTTGGTCGGTGCAGTTCCTGCAGCTGGGCATGGATGGATTTGGAGTGCTCACTTAGATTCATACAATACAGTCCTTTAAAATCTTGACAACCATGTCTGTGAGCTGAAAGCAAAAAATCAGTAGCAGTTCTGTTTTGCAACATCGCATATCGAATACTATCTACATCTAGCAATAACTCAGAAATAGCTGTACTAGTAGCATTGTTAAACTTATCCCTGGCAGCAATAGAGTCCTTGTTATCACGAATCCTTGGCAGCAAAAGAGTCCTCGTTAGCAAGAGCGCATGCGGACTCCCTGTTCTTGCTGGTACTGTGCTTTGATCTTCTTCCACAACAGGCCAAGATTCTCAAGCAGCTGGATAAGGTGTCTGTGAGTCCATTACAGGCTTATGTCATCCAAATGTTTTTCTTGCCAGCACCCGAGACTGAATAACAATTGGTGTGATATCTGTGTTTTCCAGCACCCAGGTGCGAGTCCCTTGAGTGTATTTACAGTCCTCCTCGCTGATCTTCCGTTGCTTTCCCATATTCCACCCCCTTGCTCAAGAGACCGCTTCTGCTGGGGTTCATTTTAGTCTCACAGGGTATAACACAGAGCAATCTACTAAGGCATGCAATAACATAGACACATATAGGAAAAACCCAAAAAACATATCTCTATGGTACTGCTTTGAATCAGGTGTCCTATTTCTCTTTTTCTGATGCTTTCTCGTAATGCTTATGGCATACTTTTGTGCTAACGTGGCACATTTCCCATCTAATTGTTCCTGTTCGTTTTTTTCCTTTTTTTCTTTTTTCTTTTTTTCCTTTTTTTTTTCTTTTTTTTCTTTTTTTTTCTTTTCCTTTTCCATCACTTCCGACTGACATAAAAGTCTGCCTTTGCAACAAGAGCTCAGTTTCTCATTTTTCCTTAAGTTTCTCATTTTCCTACAGAGCATCCTATAGATTTTGGCTCAACTCCTTTTCCCAATCAACCATGATCTTATAGACAAACGACAAACAACCAGCCATACGCCCTGCACGGGCGAGCCGTTCCCGAGAGTGTAAACGTGTCGGCTCATGAAAACTCCCCCAATATTTCAGGACTTCCATCGGTTCTACAGCCCATCCTGGTGTATCTACCTGGGGCGCACTCGCCTTACGTCTAAACATTGTGTATATACAAACTTCTTCACTTGACGGAGTGTCAGCCCTAGTTGCATACGAGAACAGTACCACACCGGGCAGAACACCTGCTCAAGGGGAGTCACCTAACGACACTGCACACAACAAAAAGCAAACAGTAGCACACATGCTGATCAGCAGGTATAAGCTGGCGCCCACACACACTTACACAGCAGACATACAAAACCAGCACTTCTATCTCAGGGAGGCCACTGGGGAGGGGAGGGGGCGAGGTGGGCAATGGCAGGAGCAAACAGCTCCAGCTCTGTCCTTCTCTGCTGACATTCTGCCTCCTCCCTCGGCCTCAGGTGGAGCAGAGGGGCTCAGCAGGGGATCGTCCCAGACCTTCGGACCTGGCCTGTTCGATCCCCCTCCCGTGGGTTGTAATGCTGCAAAAGCCCCGGCTGCCATGGCTCGCTCCGCCTTCATATCTTGTAAGGTCGATAACACCAACCACCATGTCGTCTCCAACGGTGATGCCTCTTTGTCTCCTTTACTTATCACTTCCCACAGTTTTTTCCCAACAGCCTCCCATATTTCTGGTTTAAAAAGCTGTCTGGGGCTCTGGTGCGAATCCGTTCTCTCTGCACCAGGTTAACAGCCTTCGGAGCATACGCTCATCGTATTTCACCCCTCTCTTAGAGAGGATATGCAGGAGAAGTCTTAATACAGCCCCTTCTTCTTTTGTTACTTGTTGCCCCATCTCCTGCCCCGGCTGCTCACCTCTCTCTGGGTGTCCGTGGCCACGTCGTCTGTTTCCTCTATTCCGGATTGCCGCCCAATCCGCCCGGTCTCAGTCCAGCTGAGCCGTCCTCCAGCCGGTGGATCTCCTTCTGGGTCTTCCGCCCCTCGCATTCCGTTGCTCGAGCCAAGCGCCGATCGGTATCACGTCGGGGTCACCATCTGAGGAGAAATAACTGGACTCCAGACAATCCAATGTGAATCAACAGAAGCCGCTTATTAAGCACAGATCATCATCTTTTATACCCTGTGTTGTAGCCGTACACGTGACTCACTTATTTCTGATTAGCTAGTTACACTGTCCACACGCTGTCCATGCAGTTCATTCACACATCAGATTGGTTACAAGAATTCGCATCGTAAATTGCTTAGAAAACATGTTGTGCTAATGACTACCTTCTCAGTTCCCATTTTTCCCATGTACTAATTCCATCTTCTACCACCTGTTTTGTTCTTAATCTAATCTCTCATAGTAGGGAGGCTGGCTCACAGGACCATTTTCTCTCAGAAACATTCCTACAGGGCCCTGCACTTGGCCTGGTTGAACTTCACGAGGTTGGCATAGGCCCACCTCTCAAGCCTGTCCAGGTCTCTCTGGATGGCATCCCATCCCTCCAGCATGTTGACCGTGTCACACAGCTTGGTGTCGTCGGCAAACTTGCCGAGGGTGCACTCAATCCCACTGTCCTTCTCACCAACAAAGATGTTAAACGGTACTGGTTGCAGTACCGACCCCTGAGGAATGCCACTCATCACTGGTCTCCACTTGGACATTGAGCTGTTGACTGCAACTCTTTGAGTGCAACCATCCAGCCAGTTCCTTATCCACTGAGTGGTCCATCCATCAAATCCATATCTCTCCAATTTAGAGACAAGGATGACATGCAGGACAGTGTCAAACGCTTTGCTCAAGTCCAGGTAGATGACATCTGTTGCTTTCCCCTTATCCACCAATGCTGTAACGCCATTGTAGAAGGCCACCAAATTTGTCAGGCATGACTTGCCCTTAGTGAAGTCATGTTGGCTGTCACCAATCACCTCCTTATTTTCCATGTGCCTTAGCAGAGATTCCAGGAGGATCTGCTCCATGATCTTGCCAGGCACAGAGGTGAGACTGACCGACCTGTATTTCCCCAGGTCCTACTTTTTAAAAATGAGGGTTATGTTTCCCCTTTTCTAGTCAGTGGGAACTTCACCAGACTGCCATGACTTCTCAGATATGATGGATAGTGCTTGGCAACTTCATCTGCCATTTCCCTTAAGACCCACGGATGAATCCCATCAGGTCCCATGGACTTGTGCAACTTCAGGCTCCTCAAACCTGGTCTTCTCCTACAGTGGGCAGTATCTCATTCTCCCAGTCCCTGCCTTTGCCTTCTGCAACTTGGGCAGCGTGGTTAGAGTCCTTATTGAAGAGCGAGGCAAAAATGTCACTGAGTACCTCAGCCTTCTCCTTGTCCCGGTGTCACATCCCACTCTCAGGAAAGCGTGGGGGGAGTGACTCAGATTTGTAAATCCCCAGTGGTGCAGACTAAGGTGAGACAAATCTCAAGGTCTATACAAACATTTATTAGTTTCCCCAAATGATTAGTATAGGTCTTAACAAGTCCACAATAATTGGTTATTGGTTACAAATTATGGTAAGCGGTAATGTATGCATTGCATTACTTAGCAACAGGTATACAATTATGGCAAGTGGTACGGTATGCCCTGTATTACTTAACAACTCTAACCGTTATTTAACAACTCTAAGAGAAAAGAGAAACCAAGGGATAGAGAAAGGAAAAGACAGAGAAAAAGACAGAGACAGAGAGATCACCGGTCCTGGTTCCAGCATCTTTTCAGGGATTCTTCCCAGGCACAATCTTCTTCTTTGTTCCCCCAATAGGAGCACTTATTTTCCCTTTTATGTTTGCTGAATTAGCATGGTCTGCCCCTCTTGCCAAGGACAGCCTCGTCTCAGGTTTCTCCCTTCTCCCAGGTGACACGTAGCATGATCTGGGTGGAGAGATGAGTGCTATAGTCGTATATGTTTAACATGATCTCTATAATCTTCATTAGCATATGCAGGGGTGTGCGCTTTCATATGAATTTTGAGGATAATGAAGCAAAGGTCATTTATCAGACACAATGGCCTTGAGAACAGAGAACTAGCAAGCTCACCACACAAGCGGCAGAACTGTCTTGTCTTCACAAGGCAATCATCACACTGCTTTTCAGGCGCCTGTTAGCCTTATCAGTTCTTTGAACACCAGGCCTGCATTATTTCTCTCCTTGCAAGCATTTTGAGACATTCAAGGAGGGCTTTCTCCCCATCCCTCTCATCTTTCACATTTTGTTTCAGGGAATTTACAGGCTGTCTCTTACACCCAGGTGACTAGATCTCCTTTTTCCTTCCTGAGTGGGCCCACATTTTCCCTAGTCTTCCTTTAGTCACTGATATACCTATTGTGTGAGCCGATGCAGGCAGGACACAGGAACAACCACAAACCACGGATGGAAAGCAAAGAACAAATTTAATCTCGATACCTCACAGACGGTGGAATCTCCGAAGCAACACCTGGGCAGAGGCACGCAAGCAGGGGATGCGGGCACCATGGCATGAGAGAGTCCTTGTTAGCAAGAGCACGCTCAGACTCCCTGTTCTCGCTGGTATTTAAAGGGTTCAAACAGGCATAGCTTTCTCACTGTGCTTTGATCCTCTTCCGCAACAGGCCAGGATTCTCAAGCAGCTAGATAAGGTGTCCCTGAGTCCATCACAGACTTCTGTTATCTAAGTGCAAGTGCTTTTCTTGCAAGCACCTGAGACTGAATAACAATTAGTGTGATACGTGTTTCCCAGCACCCCAGGTGTGAGTCACTTGAGCATATTTACAATCCTCCTCCCCAATCTTCCCTTGCTTTCCCACACCTATAGAAGGCTTTCTTGTTGCCCTTGACACCTCTGGACAGATTTAACTCTATCAGGGCTTTAGCTCTCCTAACCTGATCCCTGGCTGCTCAGACAATTTCTCTGTAATCCTCCCAGGCTATCCGTCCTTGCTTCCACCCACTGTAGGCTTCCTTTTTCTGTTTTAGATTGTCCAGGAGCTACTTGTTCATCCACACAGGTCTCCTGGCACTCTTGCCTGACTTCCTCTTTGTCGGGATGCTCCTGAGCTTGGAGGAGGTGGTCCTTGAATATTATCCAGCTTTCCTGGGCCCCTCTTCCCTCCAGGGCTTTATCCCACAGTACTCCATCAAGCAAGTCCCTGAAGACGCCAAAGTCAGTTCTCCTGAAGTCCAGGGTAGCAAGCTTGCTGTGTGCCCTCCTTACCACCCTAAGGATCTTGAGCTCTACCATCTCATGGTCACTGCAGCCAAGGCTACCCTTGAGCTTCACATTCACCACCAGCCCCTCCTTGGTGGTGAGAACAAGGTCCAGCATGGCACCTCTCCTTGTTGGTTCCTCTACCACTTGGAGAAGGAAGTTGTCATCGATGCATTCCAGGAACCTCCTGGATTGCTTATGCCCTGCTGTGTTGTTCCTCTAACAGATATTGGGGTGGTTGAAGTCCCCCATGAGGATCAGGGCTTGTGAACGTGAGGCTGCTCCTATCTGTCTATAGAGGGCTTCATCCACTCAGTCTTCCTAGTCAGGTGGCCTGTAGCAGAACCCCACTGTAATGTCACCTGTCCCTGCCCTCCCTTTAATCTTGACCCATAAACTCTCTGTTGGCTCCTCATCCATCCCCAGGCAGAGCTCCATGCACTCCAGCTGGTATTTGCCATAGAGGGTGACACCCCCTCCTCATCTCCCCTCCTTGTCCTTCCTGAGGAGCCTGTATCCTTCCATTCCAACACTCCAGTCATAGGAGCCATCCCACCATGTCTCTGTGATGCCAATTGGATCATAGTCTTGCAGGCATACAAACATCTCTAACTCCTCCTGTTTATTCCCCTTGCTATGTGCATTTGCGTAGAGGCATTTAAGTTGTTCCCCCAATTAAGCTAGCTTCCTGGCTAAAGTGGCTAATTTTCCTTTATGCTGCACTCCAGGTGCTCTCCTGCTGACCTGCAACCCTTCTCCAGGTTCTAGGCATCTATTACTGGTATTGGCATCAAACTGGTATGAGTGGGATGGACTGAGGTTCCCCTCCCCCAGTAACTCTAGTTTAAAGCCCTCTTCATGAGCTTGGCAAGCCTCTGACCAAAGATGCTCTTCCCCTTTTCTGACAGGTGGACTCCGTCAGGCCCCAGTAGACCAGGTTTCTCAAAGCAAGTCCCATGGTCTAAGAAGCCAAACCCCTGGCTGCGGCACCAGTCTTGTAGCCAGTTATTGATTTGCCAGATTCACCTGACCCTATCAACCCCCTTCCCTTTGACTGGGAGGACTGATGAAAAAAACTACCTGCACCCCAGAATCCCTGACTGCTGCTCCCAAGGCTCTATAATCTTTCTTGATAGTCTTCAGGCTGCTCCCAGCTGCATCACTGGTGCCCACATGAAACAGCAGCAGCGGATAATAGACTGAGGAGTGTACGAGGCTTGGTAGTCTCTCGGTGACATCCCTGATACAAGCCTCCAGTAAGCAGCACACCTCCCTAGAGAGTGCATCAGGTTGACAAATGGGTGCCTCCCTACTTCTCAGAAGAGTCACCTACAACTATCACCCATCGCCTTTTCTTAGTTGCACTGGTTGTTATATGTGGAGCAGATTGGGTAGTCTTACTCAGCTCCAGCACCTCTCCTGCTACAGTAGGTTTTGCCTCCTCACTCTGCAGAGCAGTGAAGCAGTTCTGCAAGGGCACCCCAGTTTTTTGGGGAATTCTCTCCTTCCTCCTGCTGGTCTTTGCAGTTACAAGCTTCCATTCTGTGTTACTAGCCTTCCTTTCTTCTGTGTGTGCCAGAGTGGGAGTTTTTGACTGTTTGGCTATGGGTTGTAAGTCCACTGCAGACTGTGCTTGTAATTAGCTGTCTTATCTCCTTCTCAGCTTCCCTGATGCTACACAGCCTCCTCACTACCCCCTGCAGCTCAGTCACCTGCTGCAGGAGGTCCTTCACCTGGGCACACCTTTTGAAGGTAGGTGTGCCACCTTTCCCTGCTCCAGGAGAAAGGTCAAGGCACCTCCTGCAGCCTGAAGTCTGCACAGCAGCCTCTTCCTTCAACAGTTCCATCTGGGTGGAGGCATCAGCTACTGCTGGGGTGAATGATGCAGAGCCCCGAGCCCAAGCTGCAGCCTTTGCTCTCAGCCGAGTGTCCACCATTCTGCCTTGAATGCCCTTGACCCGTGCAGGTGGTCACAGAACGGTACTCAACCGGTGACATGCTCCTCCTTCAAAGAAACACCCTTCCACACCAACTAACACACCACACCCTATTTATTCATCCTAGTTGCTCCCCTTCCCTAGGGTGCTTTTATATAGGCAGAGGGGTGGTTGTCACCGTTGCTTTGGCAACGCCCATGCCTGGTCAGCGCCTCCCGCGAGAGCTGCCGGTTCCTGGTGTGTCCTTACCTCAGGAAAACCACCTGTGCGCCGAGCTCTGCCACTCCGCTGACGGGTCGGCCCGGCCTGGGTCCGGAGTAGCTCCCCTTGGCGATTGACTTTTGTGTGGCTATGGTTAGCTGTCGTTACATAACTACTCACTGTGCTCGTTAAACGTAAAGGTCAATCTGAAATCAAGCAATGATTTGTTTAGGAGTGAGCTTCTGATACATGTATATCTCTTGTGATTATTTCCTAGTTGTTTTCCACTCGTTTTCAGGGTCCCTTGGAGGAGCCTATTCTTCCAAAACAGCTTTGTGAAATATTTTGGTCAATAGAATTGTAAAAGTGCTGTGGTAATTGTACCTATAGATCATAGCAGCAGTGATATATTAATTTAGTGGTTCCTTCTGTATGGTAATTCTAGATTATTGAAAAGGAATCTAACACAGCAATAAGCCTATTATGTGAATTAAAAAAATGAGAAGAGAAATTTGGAAGTTTGTGCAAGCGTACAGATATGGTGAATACCATCACATGCTAAGCAAAAATAGAGTCTGGATAAAACTGAATATTTATAGCAATTAATATTCACATTTATTATAAAATTGAAAATGTGTAAGACAAATCACATTGTGGTACATGAGGAATTACTTGAACAATACATTTTATGCAATTTCTGAGTACCAGTTAAAGGTACCTTTCTACTCTCTCAAATGATAGTCAAGCCTAATCTCTGTAGGTTTACCTTGAAATAAAGGATTTAAAAACTGGGAATTCTCATGCCACTCTCCCTTTAGTGTGTTTTACAGTTACAGTTAATTATTTATATTCTGAGATCAGCAATTTGTAAACCGAGAAATATTTTCAGTGATAAATTTGAAACAAAGGGAATTTATGAACCTGGATCATTTGGAGAATACAACAAGCAACCTTTGAAATATAATGTAATCCATATGCTCTGTGAAAGTCTAGCAAAAACTAAACTTGTGTTTCTGAAATGTTTTGTGCCCAGTTAAATTATTATTATTGTTGATTGCCATGAACCTTTACCAAGATAAGGGTGTTTGTCACATTCCAGGAGGCTTGTGCTAGTGTGATGCAAGTGGCCTGAAGTCAGTGCTGTGCTGGTGGCATGTCCACCGTGTGTCCACTACCCGGGGCCTCACTGCAACAAAGGGCTGGAGCAGGCAGAGAGTTGTGGAGCCATTGCCGCCTCTGGTCTTCTAGAAAGTCTAGCGAGTCCATGGGGAACAGTTGTTAACTGGTTTCTGTGCCTCTCCAGGTCAAGTTTAGCTGAACAGATCATGCTGCCTTACTTACCTTGAATGTTAAAATAAAATATTTTCAGTTGGAAGGGACCTACAATGATCATCTAGTCCAACTGCCTGACTACTTCAGGGCTGACCAAAAGTGAAAGCATGTTATTAAGGGCATTGTCCAAATGCCTCTTAAACACTGACAGGCTTGGGGCATCGACCACCTCTCTAGGAAGCCTGTTCCAGGGTTTGACCACCCTCTCAGTAAAGAAATGCTTCTTAATGTCAAGTCTGAACCTCCCCTGACGCAGCTTTGAACCATTCCCATGCATCCTGCCACTAGATACCAGGGAGAAGAAAACACCTCCATCCCCACTTCCCCTGCACAGGAAGCTGTAGAGAGCAACAAGGTCACCCCTTTTCTCCAAACCAGACACAGAGTCCTCAGCCCCTCCTCATAGGACATGCCTTCCAGCCCTTTCACCAGCTTTGTTGCCCTCCTCTGGATGCGTTCAAGTACCTTAACAGCCTTCTTAAATTCTGGGGCCCAGAACTGCACACAGTACTCAAGGTGAGGTTGCACCAACGATGAATACAGCAGGATAATCATGTCCTTTGACTGGCTGATTATACTGTGTTTAATACACCCCAGAATGCAGTTTGCCCTCTTGGCTGCCAGGGCACGCTGCTGACTCATATTGAGCCTCCTGTCAACCAGCACTCCCAGATCCCTCTCTGCAGGGCTGCTCTCCAGCCATTCCTCTTCCAATTTATATTGTGCCTGGTGTTAATCTGTCCCAGGTGCAGAATCTGGCATTTGTTCTTGTTAAATATCATCCCATTGATGATTGCCCAATGCTCCAATCTATCTAGATTCCTCTGCAAGGCCTCTCATCCATCGAAAGAGCCAACAGCACCTCCCGGTTTAGTATCATCAGAAAACTTGCTAATGGTGCATTCAATTCCTGCACCCAGATCATTGATAAAAATATTGAAATGAACTGGCACTTCTTGGAAATTGGAATAACGTTGGCTAGCTTCCAGTCAGGAGGGACCTCCCCAGACTCCCAAGAGTCCTGCCATAACATCCACTAGCTCGAGTACTCTGGGATGAATCCCATCAGGCCCCGTGGACTTATGAACATTCAGCTGATACATCTGATCCCTTACAATTTCAGTTTCCACAAATGGAAAGTTGCTGCTTCCACAGGCATGGTCCTCCAACTCAGAGGACCGTGCAGCCCAAGGTCTATCAGCATTATTAAAGACCAAGGCAAAAAAAAAAAAAAGCATTGAATGCCTCTGCTTTTTCTTCATCCCTATTTGTCAGGTGACCATCTTCAACAAGTATCTGTCCAATGTTTTCTTTAGACCTCCTCTTGCTATTAACATACTTTAAAAAAGCCTTTCTTGTTGCCTGACACAACACTGGCCAGTTTCAACTCTAGTTGAGCTTTGGCCTTTCATGTCTTCTCCCTGCATGGATGAACCACAGCTCTGTAATCTTCCTGCAAAGCCTGACCTTGCTTCCAGAGATCATACAATTTCTTTTTCCTCTTGAGCTCCATGAAGAGTTCCCTGTTCAGCCAAGCTGGTCTTCTGCCCCGCTTGCTGGACTTACAACAGACACAGTGGTATTGCCTCTGCCTGTGCTTTTAGAAGGTGGTTCTTAAAAACTGACCAGCATTCATGGACCCCTAAGGCCTCAAAAGCAGATTCCCAGGGTACTTTACTAAATAGCTCCCTGAATAGCTAAAAAGTTTGCTCTCTTGAAATCCAGGGTAGCAACTCTGCTGACTTTTTTCCCTCATTACACTGAAAAATTTAAACTCAACCATTTCATGATCACTGTGGCCAAGACAGCCACCAACCATCACATCTCTATTCTCTAAGAAGTCCAGGAGGGCATCTTTCCTAGTTGGGTCACTGAGTACTTGTGACAAGAAATTATCTTCCACAAACTTCAGGAATTTACCAGACTTGCTCCACACAGCAGTATGGTATTCCCAGTTGATGTCTGGGAAGTTGAAGTCTCCTATAAGGACAAGGGCTATTGATCCAGAGATTTCTCCTAATTGCCTATAGAATAATTCATCAGTGCTATCATCCTGGCTGGGTGATCAATAGTAGACACCCACTATGACATCTGCTTTGTTTTCTGTCCCCTAATCCTCACCCAGAGGCTCTCAACCAGATCATTGCTAACTGTAAGGCCTGTGCAGTCAAACCTCTCCCTTACATGAAGTGAAATTCCTTCACCTCACCTGCCCTGCCTATCCCTCCTGAACAGCCTGTATTCCTCCATCCCAGCACTCCAATTGTGGGACTCCTTCCACCAAGTCTTGCTAACACTAATGACATCGTAGCTCTGGGAACAGATCAAGGCTTACAGTTCATCCTGTTTGTTTCTCAGTACTGTGTGTGTTGGTGTACAAGCATTTCAGATGTGCTCCTAAGCACTCAGTGCTCTCTGGAGCAGCGCAAATGCTGCCATTAGCATTGCCACCCTCAAGGGATGCCATGCCAACCCTTGGTTTACCTTCAGCTCTCCTGATGGTATCCCCTTCCCCCACCAATTCTAGTTTAAAGCCCTCTCATTCAGTCCTGCCAGCTTATGAGCAAAGATGCATTTTCCCCATCGGGACAGGTGGATGCCATCAGGCCCCAGCATACCTCGTGTTTCAAAGACTCTTCCATGGTTATAAAAAAACAAAGTTCTGGCAGAGGCACCAGTCCTGGAACCAGGTATTGATGTCTTGGGCGTGTCTGTTTCTTCCAAAGTCTCTCTCCATTACTAGGAGGATTGAGGAAAACACTACCTGTGCTCCTGAATCTTTTAGCATCCTTCCCAGGGCCCTGAAATCTCTTTTGATCAACCTTGGACTTCTTGTTGCGACATCATTAGTACCCACATGAAAGAGTAGGAGTGGGTAATAGTCTGAAGGCTTTAGTAAGCTTGTCAGTCATCTGGTGACATTCCTGATTTGGGCCCCAGGGAGGCAGCAAACTTCCCTTAAAAGAAGGTCTGGTCTGCAAATGGGTGCCTCTGTTCCGCTAAGGAGGGAGTCACCTATGACCATAACTCACTGCTGTTTCTTTTCAGCGCTGGTCTTAATGCAGGTCTTGTTGTGAGGTGTTGGTTGATCTGACCTTAGTGAGAGTACTTGCATAGGTTCCTCCTCTTCTATCTCATCCAGTCCTTTGTATACTATACCCAAAGCCTCATACCTATTTTGTAAAGTTATCTGAGAGGGTAAGGAGGGGTTTCTCTTATGGCTCTGTGCATTAACTTGCTTCAACTCCTCCCTATCCCTTGTAACGCTGCTTTCCTCCTGGCACAAAGCAGATCCTGGACCTGCCTCAGTAGTGGCCATGCTGAGTTGGCTTGTGTGTAACAGAGATGGCAGAGCACAGTTCCATTAGTCAATCTCCTTCTCAGATGCTCCTTAGTCTGTCCACCCCCTCCTGCAACTCGGCCACCAGCCAGAGCAGTTTATCCACCTGGTCACACCACCCACAGGCTTGCTTACTTGCTATCACTCTCCACCTCCAGGAATATCCCTGCGCACATAGCCAGAAACCTGGGTGGTCACATGCTTTAACAGGAGCTCTGTCTGCATTGGTTCTACTAAGTACTAGAAGCTCAGAAGCAGAGAACACCACTTTCTTTGCTGTGTACCAACCCACTGGAAAATATATATGCTCATCAGTTGCAATTAGCTGGGCTGATTGTTTTAGCCTGTTTAAATCGTCTATTCTGCTGGGTACAGGCTCCACCTCTTGATGACTTTTCCAATCAGTGGGTCTGGACTCAGTCACTTGGGGAATGCCTCTTGTTCAGCTGCAGTCTCTCCTTATCCTTGTGTATCCCTTGTGTGTCCCTCTCTGCTGCCACCACTGGTGCTGCTCATGCTGCTCTGGTGTCCATGTAGTCCTTGCAGTGTCTCCGTTAGTAATTAAGGTATTGGTGTTTTTTATGGGGTTGTTCTGGAAACACAGATACCTTGCATGGAAATGTATTCAAGTCATAGAATTGCATACTAATTTACATCAGGAGGAACCTGTGGGAGGTCATCTAGTTTAACCACCCGCACAATGTAGGACTACTGAGTTAGATCAGTTCTCAAGCAGAACAAGAGGTTATGCTTTGGGTTCAGGCTTTCTCAGGTTCAGATTCAGTTTCAGTTCTCTTATTGAATAAGAATAACTTTCTTTGACAATTTAATGTTTAGGATTTATCATAATTTTAACTGTTAGGTATATATTACCATCCCCAGGAAATCTTCCATCAGGATGGATGGATGTTCTATGTTCTATGTAATAGGTAGGTTTATGCACTGTTTCTATAGTAGATACTAAAGTTATGAGTCTGATCTCTACCATCTATATCAAGCGCTGTTAGCAGCATTCAGAGGGGAGCCTTTAGATACTTCTGGAACAAAATAGTGAAATGCAGTATCCATTTTATACTATGGAAGTTGCAACTGTTATTGTCCAAACTCCTTAGCTAGCTCTGAAAGAAGACGACTATCAGCTTGTAAAACTGCATGAAAGTTCAATTCAGATTGTAAAAGTGGATGAAGGTATTGATCTTATCTAATTTTTGTTTCTATTTTTTGTTTCAGTGCTTTTTTTCTGTTCCTATAATTTTATTTCAGCACTGTAATGGTATGAGTACATTTACAAAGAGGTACTTACACTTAATATGTTATCTGTTAGATATTTGGATTTCCATTTGGATAGAAGCCTTAAAAAATATCGCATTGCTAAAGCACTTGTGATTGGCACCAGACATAGTTTTAGTTATATAAACACACTAATAGGTTTTGACAGGAGTCTGGAGAAGTCTACCGAGTGCCACATATGCACACCTTTCAGATATGCCATGGAGTGATAAGCCATGGTACTGTCTTTATCCTAGATGCATATTCTTGAGAAGGAAAGCACATAATGAAATGTATTAATTACTTTGTTTTCTCTACTGACTGTGAATAAATTGAATGTGTTAAAACAATGAGATTTTACTTAGCATTAACAAAATGTTTAAGCATCCTCATATATGTCGTATCTCTATACAAAAAGCATAGTATAATTACTAACTTCATTTGGGCAAAACTGACACTGAGTTTCAGTACTGTAATTAATTTGTATAGAACCAAAAATGTACTTGAGATGAAGAAACGATGTGATAGAGACCACATTACATTAACCGTTCTGTTTCTTCCTTTTTTTAGGTTTTACTGGGACTTAATCATGCTCATAATGATGGTTGGAAACCTTGTCATTATACCAGTTGGAATCACATTCTTTGCAGAGCAAACAACACCACCATGGATTATTTTCAATGTGGCATCGGACACTGTTTTTTTGTTGGACTTGATCATGAATTTTAGAACTGGGACTGTAAATGAAGACAGCTCTGAAATAATACTGGACCCTAAAATCATTAAGATGAATTACTTAAAAAGCTGGTTTGTGGTTGACTTCATCTCATCAATACCAGTGGATTATATCTTTCTCATTGTAGAAAAAGGAATGGATTCGGAGGTTTACAAGACAGCAAGAGCACTTCGTATTGTGAGATTTACAAAAATCCTCAGCCTGTTACGTTTACTACGCCTTTCAAGACTGATTAGATACATACACCAGTGGGAAGAGGTAAGATATATATGGTTATAACATAATTTAAGATTGTATTCTTACAAAAAACTATTCAGGTCTCTCTGAAGAGTTTCACACAAACCAGAATGGAATAAAGAGTTTTTACTCCCCAGTTAGTGTAATTACATACAGGTGCTAGTAGAAAAGCCTTGTTGGAAAAAAGCACAAAGGAGTAGCCATCTTCTGTCTGCTAACCACAGAGACCAAAAATATGTTTGGGACCATCAGCACAATGAGCATGAATGGGCTCCTTCTGAGAATATTAGAAATTTTAGCAACCACCTAAATCTGCATTTGAGTTTGGTGACTAGCACTTAGACTTATGTAGCTAATACTCTTGTAATCACAGAGAACTTAAAATACATGTTCATATTTTTCTATTTCAGGAGAAATTGAAACCATTTATAATTGAGTAGATTTCCTGGAACGCTCATTGTTTGAAGGCTGTATGTAGGCTGAATATATCGAATGCTGACCTTCCTCATAAAAATTGGATAGTTCTAATTTTGAGTCATTTCCTTCTAAACTGTCAACTCCACTATTTCCAGACATGACCTTATGCTGCCTGCCAGTTTGGCATGGTGATGTTTCCAGGAAATTATGGCATTCCCTAATTTGGCATGCTCATGGCGAGGAAGTGTTTAATGCTTTGGCACATAACACCATGATTCAATCATTTCATTTCTTGCCTGTCCCCATTTCTGTAGTTCTAAATATCATAATATGTTTTAAAAGGAAGTGCTAAAAACATAGGAAAAATAACTGCTGTTTTCTAAACTTTCTTGCAGCAAGTGTAATGAGAATTATTTTGTAAAGCATTTTCACAGAAACACTGTTAAAATAGATTTGCATAAATTTATTTACCTATTTTAATAAAGATTTATTTAATTAAATGAATACTGAAGGATTATTTGGTACCATTTCTGGTGTGTTTTCTGATGGTTATCTCCTTTTTAAAGTATTATGTTCACTTTCCAGTTTAATAGAAACCTAAATGCAAAGCCATCTCACAAATAAGTCAGATTATATTTAAAAATGGCATGATGCTAGATGATACAAAGTACCAAAGTAATAAATTTGCAGTTGTTTCTCAAAACCCTCCTGAAATAGGTCCTTATTTTTATTACTGTATTTTGTAAATTCTACTTCTTTTGCCTCCCTGTAATGTGGTGTAACTATATTTTTGACAGAGAAATAGAACACTGCAGTTTTGTACTCAATTTAACTAAGGCAAATGATTAAGCATATCTTGCAGTTTTACCATAAAGCTGTGGTTGTTTTTTACAGGGAGACAACCTTCTGAAATGCATTCAATGACATTATTTTCTGGCAGCTTGAGTTAATAACTTGCCACTACAAAGCCCTACTAAGTAGAGAAATTAATACTTTTTTTTCCCCTCCTGTCTGTTGTCAAAAATAAATTAGGTTTTCTAAATGAAAAGTAGTTGAATTGAGCACCAAGTGGGACTAGAAGTGACCAGAAGATGTGGTTCAAACCAGCAATAGCTGGTGTTTGGCTTATGTAATCCATAGCTAATGGCTGCTGGTGCCTCCAGGTTGCTTGACTGCAACTTCCCCTTTGATTTCACTGGTAAAATTTGTGAAGTATTTCTTGTATTTCTATGCAAGTATTAAAAAATAAGTAGACTCCATCTTTTTGTGTTTGATAACGCATTATAGAGCTCCCTGGATGTTCTCAGGAAGGTGAAAGAGGATCTGAAATATTTTTTTTTTGTTTTGAGCCTGCAATAAAGCAGCAAGAAGCTCGTTGGCTGCTTTTAAAAAAGAGTTCTGATGACTGTGAGAACACGTGGGAACAGTGATGAATATGTAAACTGAAACAAATTTTGATAAATCCCAAAATGAAATGTGTGCAAAAAATATTTTAATCTTTTCTTTAGCATCTTATAGAGATCAGAAATGAAGGTCATGGATTTTCATATTTGGCTTTTATTATCACAGCAGTCGATTATGATTTTAAATGTAGAGTGTGAAACTGTTCTGCACGGTGATTCATTACCACTTTGGAGAAATTGTATGTTAAAGCACTGTAATGTTTTAAAACAACAAAACTGGCTAGAGATGAACTTTGCTTAATTAGGAAACAATAGTTAGTTGATCTCATAGGGATAGTCAGTGAGACCTTTGCTGCTGATATTAATCTTTTCTGTATTGTGTGTGTTTGCACATGCACAACAGGGAGCAACTGTTAATTAATTTTTACGACACAGAATTAGCATCTGTTTGTGTGTGGTTAAAAGGATTTAATAGTTTTTGCATATGGGCTGACACGTTGGTTTTAAACGTGGTGCAGATAAATCTGAAATACTATGTATTTGGATCCAGAATAATGAGCATTATGTCAAAAATATTGAGAGGACAGTCAGCAAACTCATTCTTCATAAACTGCCAAGAGGATACTTCTTGGAAAACTGATTAATGAACAAACCAGGATGTATAATAAGGCTTTTATCCCACTGAGGTATTTATACATCCTCAAACAGAAAAGACAGATTGAAATTGTTTGAGCTTTTCCTTTTTCAGTGTCACATACCTGGACTTCAGTTGGTTGGTGTCCTGAACTTTAGATGAGTAGGCAAAAGTTTAAAAAGTTTTTTATGTGATACTAGTGAAACATGGTTCCTTTTCTTTATTTAATTTCACATAATTTAAATCAATTAAATCAGGATCAAGCTGCTAACAGCCACGTAGAGTAATATCAAGGTAAATAATGTATGCATTGTCGAAGCTTTCTCCTTAACTGTTATGAGGGAACAGAGCAATAGCCTGTGGTGCGATATATATGAAATCTGACTGATATATTAATATAAGTCTGATGTTAACAGTTTGTCCAAATGAATGACTCTGGAACTGAGAAGAAACATTTAAACAAGGGGACAGGAGATATGCCGGCAGGAATACATTTACTGAATTTGCAAATTCACATTGTCCTAAAACTGGTTTTAGCTACAATATCTAAAATATGCCAGTCTTTCACAACCCAGATGTTGACAAATAGATCATATAGTTATTTAAATAAAATTATATAATATAACATTCAAGGAAAAAACTGTTATTTAAATTGCTTATTGCAGAAATTATACTTTTGCAATATTTTCTTACAGTGGGTTTGTTTTGGATTTATTTATTTTTTTGGCATGGGTTCCTAAAATTACCAATGAGGAAGTACTGGATCTAATTCTTATTTACTTTAACTTTATTAAATTCAGAGAATACAGTAGGAGTGAACCAATAACATATTCCTGACATGATCAGGAAGTGAATATGCAGAGAACTAGACAGTAGTTAACTTAAAACCAAAGCCATAGAAGAAAATATGTTTGCTTGAGATAAAATAATTATAGAATGTTGAATGATAAAATTCATAATTCTTTTTTGTAAAATACTTCTAAAAGAGACTGAGACTGCTTAAGATGCTGACCCCTGAACATTTTACATAGGTTTGCATGCAACTAGTAAGTTATTCTTAGTTACCAATGCTCATAGATAACTGAACAATTAAAAATAAAAGATATGAGCAATTAGGAATAAATACATTGTTACAATCAACTAATTTACATTCTTAAATATGAATTTTTATTTTTTTGTGTCAGTTAAGAGATGTCAAATGATATAGAATCATAGAAACACAGGGTTGGAAGGGACCTCTGGAGATCATCTAGTCCAACCCCCCTGCCAGAGCAGGGTCACCTAGAGCAGGTTGCACAGGAACACGTCCAGGCGGGTTTTGGATGTCTCCAGAGATGGAGACTCCACCACCTCTCTGGGCAGCCTGTTCCAGTGCTCTGCCACCCTCAAAGTAAAGAAGTTCCTCCTCATGTTTAGGTGGAACTTCCTATGCTCAAGTTTGTGCCCATTACCTCTTGTCCTGTCCCCGGGCACCACTGAAAAGAGCCTGGCCCCATCCTCCTGACACCCACCCTTTAAGTATTTATAAGCGTTGGTAAGATCCCCCCTCAGCCGTCTTTTTTCCAGACTGAAGAGACCCAAATCCCTCAGGCTTTCTTCATAAGAGAGGTGTTCCAGTCCCCTGATCATCTTGGTAGCCCTTTGCTGTACCCTCTCCAGCACAGTTCCCTGTCCTTCTTGAACCGGGGAGCCCAGGACTGGACACAGTACTCCAGGTGCGGCCTCACCAGGGCAGAGTAGAGGGGGAGGATGACCTCCCTCGACCTGCTGGCCACACTCTTCTTGATGCACCCCAGGATGCCATTGGCCTTCTTGGCCACAAGGGCACATTGCTGGCTCATGGTCATCCTGTTGTCCACCAGGACTCCCAGGTCTCTTTCCACGGAGCTGCTCTCCAGCAGGTCAGCCCCCAACCTGTACTGGTGCATGGGGTTATTCCTCCCCAGGTGCAGCACCCTACACTTGCCCTTATTGAATTTCATAAGGTTCCTCTTTGCCCAGATCTACAGCCTGTCCAGGTCTCTCTGTATGGCAGCACAGCCTTCCGGTGTGTCAGCCACCCCTCCCAGCTTTGTGTCATCAGCAAACTTGCTGAGGGTGCACTCTATCCCCTCATCCAGGTCATTGATGAATATATTGAACAGGACTGTACCCAGTACTGACCCCTGGGGATCGGCACTTGTCACTGACCTCCAGCTAGACTCTGTGCCCCTAATCATGACCCTCTGAGCTCTGTCTTTCAGCCAGTTATCTATCCACCTTACTGCCCATTCATCAAGCCCACACTTCCTAAGCTTCCCTACGAGGATGCTGTGGGAGACCGTGTCAAATGCCTTGCTTAAGTCAAGGTAGACCACATCCACTGCCCTCCCCTCCTCTATCCATCCAGTCATGCCATCATAGAAGGCTATCAGATTAGTCAGACATGGTTTCCCCTTGGTGAATCCATGTTGAGTCCTTCTGATAGCTTTCTTTTCCTCCACATGCCTTGAGATGATGCCCAGAACGAGCTGTTCCATCATCTTTCCAGGGATGGAGGTGAGGCTGACCGGCCTGTAGTTCCCCGGCTCCTCCTTCTTGCCCTTTTTGAAGGCTGGAGTGACACTGGCTTTCCTCCAGTCCTCAGGCACCTCGCCTGTTCTCCAGGACCTTTCAAAGATGACGGAGAGCGGCCCAGCAATGACTTCCGCCAGCGCCCTCAGCACTCTCGGGTGCATCCCATCGGGACCCATGGACTTGTGAATATCTAATTGATCCCTCAATCCTCCTCAACCCAAGGGAAGTCGTCTTCTTTCCCCGTTACTTCCCCCAATGCCTGGGACTCCTGAGGGCTGGGCCGAGCAGTAAAGACCAAAGCAAAGGCGGCATTCAGTAACTCCGCCTTCTCCGCATCCTCCATCACCATGGCTCCTGTCTCATTCAGCAGTGGGCCCACAACTTCTCTGGTCTTCCTTTTGCTTCCAATATACTTGTAGAAGCCCTTCCTGTTGAGCTTGACATCCCTAGCCAGGTTTAATTCCAAGGAGGCCTTGGCTTTCCTTGTTTCATCCCTGCACGCTCTGGCGGTATGTCACTTTGCTTTACATTTGCCTATGATATAAATTTACTGATTCTTTCAAATAGTATTTTCCAAAAGCTGCTTAAAAACCAGACTTTAATAGCTTTGCTTAAAGCTATTTTAATCACAGGACAAGATTTAGTAGATGTATGAATAAATAAAAGTGGTACTACTAAAACTGTACCCTGTCTTTCTCATTCTGAGATGCCTGATTATTTAGAATTAGAACAAATTTTAAAGTGACTGGATGCTTATTGCAAGATGTGCCAAAAAGGTTATGCTTTGCGTAACTAGCAAAATATGTAGTAATTGTAAATTGCAGCCATGTCTTATTTTGGTTTAACTTGTACTAAAATCTGGTTTTCAATTTGCCAAATGTTTTGCTTTCATGTTACCAACCCTAATTATCACAGATCACCATTAGGTGTCCTCTCCTTGTTCTGCTTGTCACTAACAGTACAAAAATACATATTATGTGTATATGATGTTGAGTCATTATTGTTGGCTAAATAAAAATATTATAAACACTTGAGTTATCCGGACAACAGAAGACGACTCATACTTCAGTAGCCTTCTGTCCCCTATACAAAATTAAACTACTCTTTCTTTCCCTTATAGCATGGTGAGAAGTCAAGGGTTTGTGTCTCTCCTTTTGATTACTGACTGGGGAATTGCGTTGGAAGGGAGAGATTATGTGTTAGGTGGGTACTTGGTAGTGTTGGATAAAAGCACATATTGTTACTGATTATTGATTTTATTTTATTTTAACAGGACTGTGTCTCTACAAGACATATTTTTTTCCTGTCAAGAATGGTGTTATACAGTTTTACTTATTTTTTTTAATCAATGGTGCCATCGAAATGGGAGGTGATAAAATATTTTTTCTTTCTTTTCATTCAGTTTTAATTCCTGTCCTCCAAGAAGATAGTTTAAAATATATTTTATAGGCCCTATAAAGTTGTGTCAATTAGTGGAGTACTGCAAATAGCGATACCAGTGCAGGTTGAGTGTATTTCAAAAATAAATTAGTTTAAAATAGGACACACTTTTTTATTGTCTGTTACAGATGCATCAATCAAATATGGGTTGTCTAGTTCATAGGGAGTGAGGGGAGGAAATTTGATAAAATAACTCTGGGGGAAAGAAGACGTTGGAGATCCCACCTTGTCTTACTGGCACAAAGTCTGTCAATTCTGCAACAAAGTCTCTGTATTGATAACTTCTGCCTTCCTACCATTGAGAAGTTTGAAGTAGGAGAAAATTCCTATTTTCTGCCAATTTCTCCAGGAACAGAAAATCAAGTTTTGTGTTCTTCTGGAAAGTTGTGCTTGGAAATTGCCTCTTATGTATAAATTAGTGAATTTGTGTCCTCCCACATAAAGTCTATGGCTTGGGGCAGGTTATGTGGATCGATGAGGAATATCAAAACCCTGAGCTGTTTGGCACTTGCTTTTTTTTTCCCAAGAAGCGTTCCCTATCAGGACTAAGTAAACATGCAAACCATGGTGAGTTATTCATGTTGTTCAGTGTGCAGGTACTTGCTTGCATATGTATGTCTTACACAGTTGACTTCCATTTTATGCTGGGCTGTATCTTGGACACCTGCAAGGTTTGCCTGGGGCTTACTCCTTGTTCTGCGGTCTTCCTTACCAGATGAAGGTGTTGTCACGTGTACTTGACATGTACTGACCAGCTCCACCTCTCAGGTGATTTAGATGGAAAAAAAAACCCTTGCTGTTTGCTTGCAATTTGAGTTACAAAATCTAAGAGTACTCCTTGCTCAACATAGCTATGGTAGAAGATGAACTGTCTAGCTTCATCGTAGCAGGAGGCCCATCCCTATCACATGACTGCTGCTTTTATACATTTGGGGTTACGTGGTCTGATATAGAGCTCCCAAATTTTAATAAGGAAGACATTTGAGAGGCTGGTTTTCAACCCAAGGCTGTACTGTTCTGAAGTATGTTTGTACTTTTCCGATAATGTGACAGCAGCAAGTGTTTTAACCTGTTTGTTTCTTTTTTCCTTTTTAAGCCATGGGAATAATTTGTCGATATCTTACAAAATCAGTACAATCTGTTATATGTAGAGGGAAAACACTCAAAATAACTGATAAGCTACTTTAGTTTCTTTGTGTTGGAGGAGTTTTCTTATTTTGAATGTAGCTGTTTTACGCATGCTCAAAACCCATGTTTCACCCTGCATTTGATTTGTTCATTTCAGTCTTATCTGTGTGGATGTGAACTAGCGCGTGGTACTCTATCAGGACTGGGCTATGACGGTGTTCCCACTTCAAGCCATACAAGCTGATCATTTAGAAATGTCAAATCACACGCAGCAGAGGGTTGCTCAGCCTAGTTCCCCAGAGGGAACTCCTCACCGAGGAGACCAGCTCCAGTGCAGGTAAGTCTGTACTGGGGAAGGGAATCGCGGCAAAAAATGCCGGCAAAGGGGCTCGTTTTTGAGGCTTTTCAAGCCAGGAAAAGCGGCCAGCCAGAGCCGGTGCCCGGCGCTTCCGGGGGTGGTAACAGCTGAGGAGGAGTGGGGCGGAGCCAGCACCCCCGGCGGCAGGTCTGAACGAGGAGGGGGTGGGACCACTCTCCCCACTCATAAAAGAAGCCCTTCGGGAGCGCACTGAGTAAATAAGCAGTGAGTGGGCGTTTCCTGGGTGTCACTCGTGGAACTGTCTGGGAGCACCAGAGGAGGGTGTATGTCGGCGAGGCGACATCAGCGGCAGGCAGTTACCGCAGAGTGCGGCGTGGGACGGGTGACTGCGAGGGGAGGAACAAGAGGAGAGCAGGCAGGCTAGGTCGACTGCAAGAAAACATGGTCTCCACTCGGTCTGTAGCCAAAGCCAAAAGGAATAAAGCAACACAAACGGACCTGATGAAGAAACATGCAGCCGTCCAGGCGACGGGCTGCATGGAATGTCTGTAACTCTGGCAGGAGGACAGTGAAGAGAGTGCCTGTGTGTGCTGTGACCAGGTAAATGATCTGCTCAGCCTGGTGGCTGAGCTTAAGGAGGAATTGGAAAGACTGAGGAGCATTCGGGAGTGTGAAAGGGAGATTGACTGGTGGAGCCACACCCTGCCATCCTTAGGGAAAAAGCAGCAGGAGGAGGCTTCATGAGAGGTAGAGGCTCCCCTGCCCTCTTGTCACCAGGCAGAAGGAGGGGAACTAGGAGAGGATGGGGGGGAATGGAAGCAGGTATCTGCTTGCGGCAGCAGGAGAGCCCCCTCCAGACCCCCCATCCCCCCCAGGTGCCCGTACAGAACAGATATGGGCCTCTGGAGATAGATGAGGAGGGAATTAAGGATGCTGATAAAGCCCCATCCAGGGAGTTGTCAAAGCAGCCAGCTCCACGCATTAAGACCGCTTCTGTGAAGAGCGGGAGGAGGGCAATAGTCATAGGGGGTTCCATTCTGAGGCAAACTGAGGGTCCCATATGCAGGCCGGACCCTTCTCACAGGGAGGTCTGTTGCCTCCCTGGGGCCCCTGTTAAGGATATAGCCAGGAAGCTTCCTGGCCTGATACGGCCCTCAGACTATTACCCTCTTTTGATCTTACAGGCAGACAGTGAGGAGCTGGAGAGCAGAAGTCTGAGGGCAATGAAGAAAGATTTCAGGGCCTTGGGATGGCTTGTCAAGGGTTTGGGAGCACAAATTCTGTTCTCCTCTGTCCCTCCAGTTTTGGGGACTGACAAATGGGTAAACAAGAAAATCAGACAGATCAACACCTGGCTCCAAAACTGGTGCTACAAGCAGGGCTTTGGGTTCTGTGATCATAGTTTGATCTGCAGGACACTGGGCCTGCTCGCTAAGAATGGGAAAACCCTATCCCAAAAGGGGAAAAGGGTACTAGGCCAAGAGTTAGCAAGGCTAACTCTAGTTAGCAGGGCTTTAAACTAGAAATGAAGGGGGAAGGGGATAAAACCAGGCCCACTAGTAATGAGCCTAGGGATCAAGGGCCAAGGATGGGGGTGAAATCGGTAGCCCAGCTCAAGTGCATCTACACGAATGCACGTAGCATGGGCAACAAATGGGATGAGCTGGAAGCCATTGTGCAGCAGGACAGCTATGATGTAGTTGCCATCACGGAAACGTGGTGGGATGACTGTCACGACTGGAATGCTGCAATGAATGGCTATAAGCTCTTCAGAAGGGACAGGCAAGGAAGGAGAGGTGGGGGTGTGGCTCTGTACATTAGGGAGTGTTTTGATTGTATAGAGCTAGATTCCAGTGATGATAAAGTCGAGTGTTTATGGGTAAGGATGAAGGGGAGGGCAAATAAGGGAGATGTTGTGCTGGGAGTATGCTACAGACCACCTGGCCAGGATGAGGAGACAGATGAAGTATTCTGTAAGCGGCTGGCTGAAGTCTCGCAATCGCCAGCCCTTGTTCTGGTTGGGGACTTCAACCTGCCGGGCATCTGCTAGAAATATAACACAGCAGAGAGCAGGCAGGCTAGGAGGTTCCTCGAGTGTGTGGAAGATAACTTCCTGACACAACTGGTAGGTGAGCCTACCGTGGGAGGTGCCTCGCTAGACCTACTGTTCCCAAACAGTTAAGGACTAGCGGGAGATGTGGTGGACGGAGGTCGTCTTGGGTTTAGTGGTCATGAAATGGTCAAGTTTTCAATTCGTAGTGATGTAAGGAGGGGGGTTAGCAAAACCTCCACCTTGGACTTCCGGAGGGCAGACTTTGGCCTGTTCAGGACACTGGTTGAGAGAGTTCCTTGGGAGACAGTCCTGAAGGGCAAAGGGGTCCAGGAAGGCTGGACGCTCTTCAAGAAGGAAATCTTAAAGGCCCAGGAGCAGGCTGTCCCCAAGTGTCGCAAGTCTAAAGGGTGGGGAAAATGGCCAGTCTGGATGAATAAGGAACTTCTGATGGGACTTAGGAATAAAAGGAGGGTTTACCACCTTTGGAAGAAGGGACAGGCAACTCAGGAGGAGTACAGAGATCTCGTGAGGTTATACAGAGAGAAAATTAGGAAGGCAAAAGCCCAGCTGGACCTCAACCTGGCCACTAACATGAAGGACAACAAAAAAAGTTTTTATAAATACATCAACAAAAAGAGAGCCAGGGAGAATCTCCATCCCTTACTGGGTGCGGGGGGGGAAAGTTGCAACCAAGGACGAGGAGAAGGCTGAGATACTTAATGCCTTCTTTGCCTCCGTCTTCAACAGTCACACCAGCTATCCCCAGGGTGCTCAGCCTCCTGAGCTGGAAGATAAGGGTGGAGAGCAGAACAACCCACCCATAATCCAGGAAGAAGTAGTCAACGATCTGCTTCTGCACCTAGACACACACAAGTCCATGGGGCCGAATGGGATTCACCCAAGAGTACTCAGGGAGCTGGCAGGAGAGCTCACCAAGCCTCTCTCCATCATTTGTCAACAGGGCAGGTACCAGATGACTGGAGGGTGGCTAATGTGACACCCATCTACAAGAAAGGTCGGAAGGAGGATCCGGGGAACTACAGGCCTGTCAGCCTGACCTCGGTACCAGGAAAGATCATGGAGAAGATCATCTTGAGTGAGCTCTCAGGGCAAGTGCAGGGCAGCCAAGGGATCAGGGCCAGCCAGCATGGGTTTAGGAAAGGGAGGTCCTGCTTAACCAACCTGATCTCTTTCTATGACCATGTGACCCGCCTTCTGGAGGCGGGGAAGGCTGTGGATGTTGTCTCTCTGGACTTTGGTAAGGCCTTTGACACCGTCCCCCACAGCATTCTCCTGGAGAAGCTGGCGAATCATGGCATAGACAAGTGTACTCTTCGCTGGGTTAAAAACTGGCTGGATGGCCGTGCCCAGAGAGTTGTGATTAATGGGGTGAAATCCTCTTGGCGGCCAGTCACCGGTGGTGTCCCTCAGGGCTCAGTTTTGGGGCCAGTTTTGTTTAATATCTTTATCAGTGATCTGGATGAGGGGATTGAGTGCACCCTCAGGAAGTTTGCAGAGGACACCAAGCTAGGTGGGAGAGTTGATCTGCTTGAGGGTAGGAAGGCTCTACAGAGGGACCTGGACAGGCTGGGTCGATGGGCCGAGGCCAACTGTATGAGGTTTAATAAGGCCAAGTGCCGGGTCCTGCATTTCGGTCCCAACAACCCCATGCAATGCTGCAGGCTTGGGGAAGAGTGGCTGGAAAGCTGCCCAGCAGAAAAGGACCTGGGGGTGCTGGTGGACGGCCAGCTTAACATGAGCCAGCAGCGTGGCCAAGGCAGCCAACAGCATCCTAGCCTGTATCAGGAATAGTGTGGCCAGCAGGAGTAGGGAAGTGATCGTGCCTCTGTACTCGGCACTGGTGAGGCCTCACCTCGAGTACTGTGTTCAGTTCTGGGCCCCTCTGTACAAGAGGGACATTGAGGTGCTGGAGCATGTCCAGAGGAGAGCTACCAGGCTGGCGAGGGGTCTGGAGACCAGGTCATATGAGGAGAGGCTGAGGGAGCTGGGCATGTTTAGCTTGGAGAAGAGGAGGCTGAGGGGAGACCTCATTGCCCTCTACAACTACCTGAAAGGAGGTTGGAGAGAGGTGGGCGTTGGCCTCTTCTCCCAGGTGAATAATGACAGGACCAGAGGAAATGGTCTGAAGTTGTGGCAGGGGAGGTTGAGATTAGCTATTAGGAAGAATTACTTTACTGAAAGAGTGGTCAGGCACTGGAACAGCCTGCCCAGGGAGGTGGTTGAGTCACCATCCCTAGAGGTATTTAAGAAACGTCTAGATGTGGCACTTCAGGGCATGCTCTGAAGGGCAGAGATTGTAGAGGCTTTGTTTTGTGTGTGTATGGTTGGAGTCAATGATCTTAAGGGTCCTTTCCAACCATGAAGATTCTATGATTCTATTTTTGTGCCTGTGAATTATGCTGGCTGTCAGTTTGTTACTGGGTAGGATTCTCAGTGCTGGTATTCCTCCCTAATTCTATTGGGATGTTGGCTAATGGATAGTCTATCTCTATGACAGCAGTTGAGAGCAAGGTATTTTATCTGCAAACTCTGATCCTATAGAGCCAGAACCCTGACTACTAGCCCTTTTCTTCTTCCACTTAAAATTAGAGAGTGTAAAGGTAGTTTCTTTGATACTGATGAGGCTGTTGATAGTATGTTTTGATAATGTACTTCTGGTTTACCAAATATAATCTGCCTATATGTGTAGAACTGAATTGTTAGAAAAGATGCATAAATTCCAAAATAAAGCATTATAAAATATGAAAGAATATGTGAATCAGAACATTTTCATAAGAGCAAAAATTGGTCTCATAATATTGATATGCAAGCCTCAGTGCTGTTAAAATTTTTTTGTCATGTAACTTACAAGCCTATTCTGTGTTTTGCTAAATAGAACACCTAACACAATCTCTACTAAATTGGTAGTGTTCCAAATGGGAAATTATAATGTATCTCATTTTGTGCAAACCTCTTTGTTTATATGGAACTATCCATATTTTAACATTAGATGGGTGAATTGTGCTCAGTTGTGCCAGTGTGTTTTCCTTTGTTTCAATGAAAACTACTTATTCGAGTAAAGTATATATCATTGCAGCTAAAGCATACATCCATGAAATATCACTGACATAGATGATGGAGCATACTCTTTATTTTTCATTCTCTTAAATTCTATACAACAGTAGGAAAATACACATAACTGATAAAGACAATTAGAAGGCGTTATGATCCATGGTCTCCTAATAATAGAATATTTACTGCCAAAAGAACAGCACATTTGTAGAGCAGGCAATTACTGAAATGCAAGCAAGAGACAGAGTATTCTGGTTTTTAATTTCCTACTTTCTGATCTAAGCATAATCACTTCCATGGGAGGAATAATCCGTCTCCCTAAAGAGTATATAGGAAGTGTTACGAGTGTAAAGTTTCTTGCTTCATGTTTTTACCCCCTTTTTAAGACTGTGCAACCTGAGCTGCCTTTCCTGTGTGCATATGCCAAGAGAGTAATTGTGTGGTGATGATGTTTTCCCTGGGAGATAAATCATGTAGAACATAGCCTGAGATAAATTTCCCTGAACTCAAATGCTGAAAGATAATGTTTTCTTCTTTATGTGAGTGTTTGTCTGGCTTCTATAGCAATGGGCATGTTGCTGGCAGTCTTGGCTGTAGACCCAGTCAATTGGTTTTGAAAATTATCAGAACTGCATCAGCCTGTCTTTGACACTGAAGTGTAACATAGGGTTTTTTAGAAGAATTTTTTAAAGTCTGATTTGTTGATAATTATTTTTTAAGCTATTCTGGAGATAATTCTGGTTATGCACACATTGCTCTTGGTTGCAGATTTGAAAAAAAGCCTCTTGTTCTTCCATCCTAAGCTTTTAACATAAGCAAAAAGCCCCCTTGGCTTTCATGGGGTGATGGCCCAATGGATACATGCCACATCAGGCAGGAGGGGTGGTAGGGGGTGTTCAGTTATCTTGCAAGACAGAGCTGATGGCCACTCACAAAGTTGTCCCACTCCTTCCTTGGAGCTGAAGAGCTGTCAGAGAAGGTGATGACAGCCAAAGAGCTGTTTGGGCAGGCCCCAATCTGGATCGTGATTCACCATTAGGACACTGCTATATTGCAGAGTCCTTCCTGTGGTGAGCACATGTTACAAACTCCCTTTGGTTCTTTGCAGTAATGAGACAGAAGGAGAACCCATGAATTGGATTTTTCATTTTTTTCCACTGTATTTTAACAAGAATGACAACTTCAGGGTTTTTTCTTTGTAGGCTAAACACAGCCCAGATTTTAATTTGCCTTGGTATTCTCTTTATGTAGCTGCTAGGTCAAGTCAACTTTAGAGATTGTTAGGGATACATTATGGCCATTTTATGCTGTCTTAGATAGGCTTACTTTTAAAATAAAGTTTTAGAAGACAAATTTGAAGTTGGGATGCTAGTCTACATAGTAAAATATGCCCTGATGGGAGCATAATGGGAGATTTGTAATCCACTGTAATAATATCTAATATTTGTGGGTTTTTTTTAAAGAAAGCAACAAGATGCCTTTACAGGGCATCATTGCTAATTGAAAGTTGAGGAATAAATTACAGGAAAAACAGGGTAGAAGTTAGGTATGAACAATTTTAACTCTTTCCAAACATTTGGCTACAAAGAAGCATTTGACTTCTTAAATTAAGTAGTTGTGTATTAAAGGGTGAAAAGATAATTCATTAGATTTCAAGTTGATATAATTCTATGTTCTACTTTAAGGAGAAAGTTGTCAGTTGCTGTGAACAGCTTTTTAAATAAAAACCCCCACCAATGTATTCTCTCATTCTCTTCTGTGGAGAACAGTGTGCTGGTGAAACTGCAGGTTTTAATTAAGGAATGCGGATTTTGTGGGAGAGCATTGCCTCAGTTATCTCAGAAAGGTCTGAGAGGTAGAAAAGGGAGATATCTGGAGAACTGGTGCTGGGCTGTGCTGGATAGAGTGTCCGTGCACTGCTGCCTTTATTCTCCCAGTCTGTCATGTTCCATAGTTCATCTGGGCATTTTATCAAATAAGACCAGAACTGAAATGATACAGAATTCACAGCATGTCAATGGGCTGAGGATCACGTTCTGATTTTGATCAAATTTGACTACCTTCTAATACAATAGAATGATAGAATCACAGAATATTTTTGGTTGGAATGGCCTTTAAAGGTCATCTAGTTCAACACCCCTGAAATGAGCAGGGACATCTTCAACTAGACCAGGTTGCTCAGAACTTTGTCCAACCTGACCTTGACTGTTTCCAGGGATGGGGCACCTACCACCTCTCTGGGTAACTTCTTCCAGTGTTTCACTGCTTCTTTATATCTAGTCTAAATCTTCCCTCTTTTAGTTTAAAGCCGTTACCTCTTCTCCTGTTGCAACAGGCCCTGCTAAAAAGTTTGTCCTAATCTTTCCTGTAGGCCCCCTTTAAGTATTGAAAGGTCACAATAAGGTCTCCCCAGAGCCTTCTCTTCTCCGGGCTGAACAACCCCAACTCTCTCAGCCTGTGTTCATAGGAGAGGTGCTCCAGCCCTCTGATCATCTTCGTGTGGCCCTCCTTTGGACCCTCTCCAACAGGTCCATGTCCTTCTTATGTTGGAGACTCCAGAGCTGGATGCAGTACTCCAGGTGGGGTCTCATGAGAGCAGAGTAGAGGGGGAGAATCACCTCCCTTGACCTGCTGGCCACCCTTCTTTTGATGCAGCCCAGGATGTGGTTGGCTTTCTGGGCTGCAAGCACACATTGCCTGCTCATGTTGAGCTTCTCATCCACCAACACCCCCAAGTCCTTCTCCCTCAGGGCTGCTCTCAATCCCTTCATAGAATCATAGAATTGTTTAGGTTGGAAGGGACCTTTAAGATTGAGTCCAACCATCAACCGAACACTGATTAAAACCACCACTAAACCATGTCCCTTAGCAAAATGTCTACCTATTGTTTAAATACCTCCAGGGATGGTGATTCAACCACTTCCCTGGGCAGCCTGTTCCAATGCTCGACAACCCTTTCTGTGAAGAAATCTTTCTTAATATCCAATCTAAACCTCCCCTAGTGCAACTTGAGGCTATTTCCTTGTGTCCTATCACTTGCTACTTGGGAGAAGAGACCAACACCCACCTTGCTACAACCTCCTTTCAGGTAGTTGTGGAGAGCGATAAGGTCTCCCCTCATCCTCCTTTTCACTGGAGTAAACAATCCCAGTTCCCTCAGCCACTCCTCATAAGGCCTGTTCTCCAGATCCCTCACCAGCTTTGTTGCCTTTCTCTGGACTCGCTCCAGAATCTCAATGTCTTTTTTTTTTTTTTTTTGTGGTGAGGGGCCCAAAGCTGGACACAGTACTCGAGGTGGGCCCTCACCAGTGCTGAGTACAGGGGAATGATCACTTTCCTACTCCTGCTGGCCACACTGTTCCTGATACAGGCCAGGATGCTGTTGGCCTTGGCCACCTGGGTGCACTGCTGGCTCATATTCAGATGGCTGTTGACCAACAACCTCAGGTACTTTTCTGCTGGGCAGCTTTCCAGCCACTCTTTCCCAAGCCTGTAGCACTGCATGGGGTTGTGATCCAATTGCAGGACCCGGCACTTGGCCTTGTTGAACGTCATACCATTGGCCCTGGCCCATTGACCCAGCCTGTCCAGATCCCTCTGTAGAGGGATGACCATGACAAAGGCTTCACAGAAATCCAGATAGATGACATCCATAGCGCTTCCCTCATACTCTGATGTAGTCACTCCATCATAAAGGCCACTAGGTTGGTCAGGCAGGACTTGCCCCTGGTGAAGCCATGCTGGCTGTCTAGAATCTCCTCTCTGTCCTCCATGTGCCTTAGCATAGCTTCTAGGAGGATCTGTTTCATGATCTTCCCAGGCACGGAGGTGAGGCTGACAGGTTGGTAGTTCCCAGGGTCCTCCTTTCTACCCTTCTTAAAAATGGGTGCAATGTTTCCCTTTTTCTGATTTCAGGTGACTTTACCTGACTGCCATGACTTTTCAAGTATCATGGAGAGTGTTTTGGCAATTATACAGCCAATTCCCTCAGGACTCTAGGATGCATCTCATCAGGTCCCATAGACTTCTGTATCTTCAGGTTCCTCAGGTGGTCTCAAACCTGATCTTCTCTTATAGTGGGAGGGACTTTGCTCCCCCAGTTCCTGCCTTGCAGTCCATACACTCGAGAGGTGTGGTAAGAGGTTGACAGTGAAGACTGAGGCAAAAAAGTCACTGAGTACCTCAGCCTTCTCATCTGTTATTACCAGTTTGCCATTCTTGGTCATCAGTGGGGCCATGTTTTCTTTGACCTTCCTTTTCTGGTTGACATACCTGTAGGAGCCCTTTGTGTCCCTTGCCAAGTTCAGCTCCAGCTGTGCCTTGGCCTTCCTGACCTCATCCCTACATAACCAGGCAGCATCCCTATACTCTTCCCAGGATACCTGATGCTGCTTGAACTGCCTGTGCAGTTCCTTCTTGCCTTTTAGTTTGACCAGCAGGTCCCAGCTCAGCCATGCTGGTCTCCTCCCTTTCTTGCTTGATTTCTTACACCTGGGGATCGAGAGCTCTTGTGCTCTGTGGAAACTGTCCTTAAAACCTGCCAGCTCTGTTCTGCCCCCTTGTCCCTGAGGACCCTTTCCCAGGAGGTCCTACTGACTAACTCCTTGAAGAGCTGGAAGTCTGCTTTCCTAAAATTCAGGGTCCTGACTTTACTCTTTGCCTGACCCATATCCATCAGGGCTGTGACCTCCACCAGTGCATGACCACTGCAGCCTAGGCTGCCTCCAATCTTGATGTCACCAATTAGCTCACTTGCATTGGTGACCATCAGGTCCAGTATCATATCCCCTCTGGTAGGGCTGTCTATAAACACCAACTGCAAGTTTCCCTTTGTGGAAGAGACAGCTCTTCACAATCTATGCAACCCCTCTGCCCCTCCTTTCTCGCCTGTCCCTTCTGAACAGCCTGTAGCCATTGATAGCCACACTGCAGTCATGGGATTCGGCCCACCAGGTTTCAGTAACGGTAACTAGGTCGTAGTTTTATAGCAGCATGGTGGCTTCTAACTCCTCCTGTTTGTTGCTCATGCTGTGTGCATTGGCGTAGAGGCACTTCAGCTGGGCTGTTGATCATGTCACCTTCTTAGAGGAACACCCCTTAATTTGTTTGAGCTATTTCACTGGTGTTTCCCTGTTGGATCCTATTACCTCAGGAGCCCCTGGCTCGTCTCTGTAAGACTTCAAGCATGCTCTAGTGTACCCAGCACATCTCAGAGCAACAGGGTGAGGGCTCTCGCTAGTACCCCATCCCTCTAACCTTGGCATGTCATCCCACAGCTTGCCATGGGAATAATATCATTATTATTTCCCTTCCCCCGTCAAGGCTAGTTTAAAGCTCTGTCAGTCATCCCTGCTGGCTCGTGAGCAAAGACCCTCTTCCTCCTTTAGGAAAGGTGAATCCCATCTGATGCCATCAGGCCTGGTGCTCTGTAGACCATCCCACTATTGAAATGCCCGAAATTCTGGCGGTGACACCAACCATGGAGCGATGTATTAATAGACTGGGTCCATCTGTTTCTTCTTCTTCTACAGGCCTGTCAGTTTAACCTCAGTGCTGGGGAAGGTTACAGAGCAGATCATCTTGAGTGCCATACACGGCCCATACAGGACAACCAGACTATCAGGCCCAGTCAGCATGGGTTCATGAATTATAATATACCTGGGACATTACTTGATCAAGTAGGTGTCTGAGGACAATGGAATAATGGTTTAATAGTTAATTAGGAACAAGATTCTGCTTTATAAGCATAAAATGTTCTGAATTAACCACTTAGGGAGTAAGATGCAAATGCATAAACCTATTCAGAGAGTGCTGAGGAACTGAGATGGCAGTGTAGAAATGGCTTTTTCAACTCTAAGTTATATTTAATGAGTTATTTCTAACCTGAGTCTCATGGAGTTTATTTCAAATAGCCATGACATTATCCCACATGCATAATGTATGATTTAAATATGCTTGTGACCTGAAAAGAACAGGAAAATAACCTAATTCAGAAATTGTCAGAGCTTTGCTTCTTGCTTCCAAGCAGAAATTAAGGCTGTGATTGAACTGTTATGCTCTCCTCACCATATTGCACTGGGAACACACTCTTTCTCACCATTTTAATCTTCCTTAACTCAGACATGTGCTTTGCCATAGCCTTTCCTTGCATCTAGGCTCATAGTGTTTTTCTCTGTTACTTATTATTATCTTAAAACAGCTCTTTTTTTCCAGCCTCTGCTTTCAGAACTGGTGTCAACAAGCTTAGCTATACATCTGCTCACTTTGGTACGGTGCCTTGTAGTTGCGTTGGCTTTCTTTACAGTAAATGTTGCAACTGTTGTTATTGATCTGGCAGGAACTGCTGCCATGCAGTGTATCTGGTGTCATTTCAATCTTGGTTTTGTATGATAAAATGGTATGCATCCAAGTGGGTGCTCCTAGGTAAGGAGCTGTGAGAGTAAAACCCTGTATAGCACATGCATGGGAGAAACCATCTGTAAAAAAACTGAAAGTGGATGAACGGCTAATTATAATATAATTGCTGTAATCTTGCCAGAGCCACTGGCCCCTTGAGGAAAGGTGAAACTGGGGGGGGGGGAGAAGGGAAAATAATGGTAATTCAAACAAATGTGTGCGTGTATATATTTATGTGAATATACCTCCAAGTGTGAAGGCTCTTAAGAGTATCTATGTACCTCTGAACAGAAACCAGAGAAAACTGTCCTATCTACAGGTTTCATCTCTCCAGATTAATTCTCCAGGCATTGTGTGCTCAGTTTACTTTACTTGACTGAAAATATTCAAAGGCTCATGACAAACAATCTGTTATCTCCACTAAAAACTATAAGTTTTGCTGCTGAGTTGATGCTTCTGCTCATACTTTTAAGATGGTGGCATACAAGATCTATGGCCAAAACCTGAACCTGGAGAGAGAGCATTGCTGTGTGTTATTTAAAATTAATCTGTTTTTAAGACTACCTTCCTGTGGGATTTCCAAAGCACATCATTGAGAAAGGTGTAGTAGTTCTCTTCAAGATGATTGATTCTTCCCTTGACCAAAGCCATGAATTATGTCTTCATCTGTCCCAAAAATGATTGGGCTATCCACCTGAGAATTGTTTTCTAAGTGGTGAAATTTAATGTCAGATATCTTTTAACAAGGAAATGAGGAGAAAAAAAAAAAAAAAAAAACAACCCAAAAACAAACCCACGATTAAAATGTGATTTCAACAGGCAAGGGATAACTTCTAGAACTACTGCATTGTTTTGATCACCAATAATTGAAATCATATATATATGTGCATATATGCAGTTATAATTTGCTGGGATCAACACTTGAGTAGTTTGTCTGGTTATATATATTTTCACAAGGGTGAGACACTGTTTTTCCTTCATCATCAATTGTATAAACACTCTTTTTCTCCCATCACTTATATTGCCTATGGCAAAACCAACTTATACCATAAATGTGGCATTCTTTCTGTCCTTTTTATTATGTGACATTTTTAGTAACTGAATACACATCTTAGCCCTATGTGGATTTTTATTTATATTTCTGTTAATGTTTGCATATCACAAATGTGTATATTTATTAATCTTTTAAAAATAGTTTTTTTTTAAAAAAATCAGTCTATCTATTTGGGCTCTTGATGCAGTGAAATGCCGAAGTTAAGACTCAATAGCCTTGGTTCAATGCTAACAAATCAGTACCGCCACAGAGTACGTTATGTAGCTTACCCCCAGGCCCCTACCAACGTACTAAATACCAGAGTACACTACTCACAGTGAGCATGCACAAAGCCAGAAGTACAAACGCTTATGCAAGTTTTGTACCAATACCAAATGTATACCCTCAGGTGCTAGTAGCCTGGTATACGGTGCCCTGCATAAGATGTCTCTTACGACATATGGGAACCCCCTATTGACTGGTCCCTTAACCCAGAATGCATTTTACCTATATACCAAAAATTTAAAGAATATTTAAAGAATACCTTATTAGATGGTCCTCGTCTGCTCCTGCAGCCATCTGACTGAGGCAAGGAGTCCCTCTGGGAAATTCCCAGGGGTACTCTAGGGAGTCCTGTTCTCAGTGGGTCCTGCAGCTGAGCAGAGCAGGTCCCGTCTGGGGTGCCAGAACTGATGCAGTGAAATGTTGAAGTTAAGACTCAATAGCCTCGGTGACTATTAAGCAGGTATTCTTTATTGCAGTGCCGGGTGCATGGGGCATTGGTCCACCTAATGTGTGTGCTGACTGATTTAGTTGTACAGTTTAAATACATACTATGTATGCATATTCACTAGTTTTCCAAGAAATTATTACCTATTCATTATTACAGGTTAGTGCCCACTCCCGCATGTGTACTAGAGTCTCTCGGTGGTCTTCAGAGAAATCTGGTGGTCGTTTACTTCCTCCACTCCTCTTCATCGTTGTGACCTTCTGGAGAACTGCAGGCCTCTACTCCTTTATTCTTGCTGGCGCATCAAAAGTGTTAGCTTTGATTAGTCTCTGCATTCCTCAATAATCCTGGGCCCCTCGTTTTGAGAGATAAGCTTCTACTGCAAGGTTATATTGTCCTAAAGCATTCTGTCTTAAAAAATAAGAGATAAGTTCTGACATTTAGTACTACAACTGTTGCATCTGCTCTTTGTTCAGCCTTAAGGTGCCTAGTCTCCTAAATTAAGCTCCTACTCTAATTTACAGTTCTAATATATTAAGCACCTACTTCAATTAGTTTACAGCTTTAATATATCAAATGCTACTTCACTCTTAATTGACATAGTAACAGCCAGGCAACGGAAATGAAGCTGTCCAAATACTTTGCATGAATAAAACTAATCAATCAGCCCTGTAAATTTTTTTATCAAAAGCAAATCCATGAAGAGATAGCTTATTTTTTAAATGATTATTAAATAAATTCTGATAGACTTTTACATGCTTTCTTCCTTTTCATTTAACCTTCCCATTGTTATTCCCATGGAAGCTAGTGAAAATAAAATTAATCAACGCTAAGATTTTTACACATACTAAAATAGTATATGTTTATTAACATATACTATAGTATTCTGTTTATTAACATAATTGATTGACTCACTAGTTCTTGTCAACTCTTGTTTCTCTCCTCATTTGAAGTTTTGAAACTTATAGTCCCAATTGAGTCATGACCACAGTCCTATGGATTTCCTTCCAGTTTCTCTAAAAGTTTTCTTCTGATGACAAATATATCATGGTGGTCTTTAGAAGTTGTGATTATGTCATTCAGAATTAGAAAATTTATCCCAGTAGTAGGTTCTCATCTGAGCAGACCAAAATAATTCCCCACCAATATAAAACTATAAATTTTTTATAAGTCATGAGAAGCTATAGCTTGAGATAGTTAAAGCTTGAATTTCAGGATTATTATACGTTTGAGTAGTCTCATTTTCCTTTAGTTCTCCTTTTTTGATCTTTTGACAGTAAGCTGTCGTGGTTTTGGCTGGATTGGCCAAGCAGAATGACAGATGGCCCTTCCCCCTACTCTCTCCTCAGAGAGGAGAGGAAGAGATAAGGAGATTTACGAGTTTAGAAAAAGAACTAAACTACTTTAATGAAAATAATAATAAATAAGGAAATAGTAAATAATAATAGAATAATAAAAATTAAAGGAAAAAAGTCTACAATATATACAAAACCGTATCCAGCTCCCAGGATGACGATCGTGTCACCAGCAGACACAGGGAAAGTCCCAGACTGGAGTCAGTGACGGACAGGAGCTGAATTCCGGAACTAGAGTCAGGAGTGCTCAGATCGGGATCAAAGGCAGATGAACAGACAGGGTCCTCCTCAGATGTCAGCCATTGAAGAAAAAAACGAGCCAGAGCCCCCTTTGATCCCTCAGGTTTTATACTGAGCGTGATGCATATGGGATGGAATACCCTGTTTTGTCAGTTTTGGGTCACCTGTCCCATCTGCTCCTCCCTATGGGTGGGACCCCTCTACGCTTCTCCGCTTCCAACCCTCCAATGGGGCAAACAGCGAAGTGAGCTGACCTTGGTTGTTATAGCAATAAGTCTAAGCAAGAGCCTCTGTGCATACCACTCCTTGGTATAATCAGGTCTTATCACTCTGAGAGTGAACAGTGTCTGAATAATATGCTGTTAATTTCAGACTTTAGTCAGTTAGAAGAGGCCTAGCTAAAAAGTAAAATTACAAATCAGAAAATTGGTTCTGTTTTACCTTAAACCAGGACATAAGCTTTTTGGAGCAGCAATGCATCTCTAGCTCTATGTTCCAGTGCTACATATACTCAAAAAATGTAATATAGTAATCATTCTCAAAAAATGTAATATTATATTAAACATTATGTGTGCTAAATCTAGGGGAGCAGAGAGAAGGTGGGGAAAAAAAGAAAATCTAGAAAGAGAAGGGGCAAGCAAATGCTCGCAAATGACTTTTTTTCTGTGTAACTGTTGCTTCTTGTTAGCTACTGCTGTCTAGAAAACCAATATCAAAAGGCTCAACTGTGATATTTTCCTTGAGTACCATCTTTTAGTTTAAGCTATGTGAAAATTATACAAGTGATATGACTGGCAGTAACATAGACCTTTTGAATCGCGTCTACTGCCCTGACGTCCAGTTTGTGGCTGGAAGCTAAGAACTCCATTCATTTCTCCCCTGACTGTGTTCTTGTCATTGCAAACACTCAGCAGAATCAGTCTGATGAAAAAGAAACATGATTGGTGACACTTACAAGAAAATGTCTCTCTGAATTCCTAAGAGAGAAAGTATATTGAATGTAACTTCTTAATCTGCTAAATAGTGCTTTTATTAATTTTATGTGTATTTTTATTTTACTATATTTTAATAATTGCTATTATGGAAAGAATGGCTCATCTTCACAGAAATTATGACTATATTAGAACTATGTCTGGCAGTTTAGGACACTGAGGGAATTTATACTGGAAATCACAATGTCTGATACTTTCTCTCAAGATGGCTTGAAGACTTACTAGCCTTCAGCTACACTTAGCTTAGCTTTTTCTCCATTTTCCTTAACAGTCACCATCTTTTAATCTTTATGTTTTGTGACTCCAATTTGACAGGCATCTCAAGATTTGCAGTAATTTTATCATATAATAATTGAATTAATTAGTAAATTACAAAGGAATGTTCTTGCTGATCATCGTGCCAGTTCAGTTGCTTTGTTGTAATTCTTGGATGCCCATCAAACTTTGGTGGTCTGGGTTGCTTAGGGCAGTATGGGACAGGTGTAGAAGCAGATTTCTAGCTACCTAGAGGACTTCAGTAGGGTCAGGCACACTCAGACCCCATCAGGGGTAGGCAGCAGCTGAGCTGGACTGTTGTGAACACTATACATGGGACTGAAGTGCCTCAGATTCACCCATGTTCTGCTTCCATGGCTCTAGTCCTAAGTGTTCGGTCTACAGTATTTGCACCATTTCCCCCTCTCCATTTGCATGTATGTAACATTTTGTGTGTGCGGTATTCCAGTTGGTTAGCAGAGTAGATAGCTACTATTTTGGGGCCTGACATTGTTCTTTTTGCTGGATTTATGCTTGAAAACCTGATATAGGAATACAGAGATACAAATCTGTTAAATATTTTTTTACCTTTTTCACATTTCTGATGTCTTACATGGATGAAGTTTATCAAACTATAGTTTATTTTTAAATTGAGCTACAAACATACTCTAGTGAACTCCAGCTGTTTTTTCACGCTGAGAAATATACCCCCAGGCATTTATTTTGAAACATCTTTTCAGTCCCCCACCTCTTCCTTTATGTCATGGAAGTGTCTTGGGAAGACAGAAATCCTGTGCTCTGTGCTCGCAGGCAGTGGCGGATGAGGGTCAGAGCCTGTTACCGAATTCGTAGCTCTGTTTCCATAGTTGAAGATGCAAAACATGAGAGGTTTTAGTGACAGTTTTTACTTAGACTGGTACAAATAAGCATACCAAGAAGACATATGCTTCGGGGTTGTTTTTTTTTACAGTTTGAAACAAAAGAGAGAAATCCAGTTTTCTAAATTTGTCATATTTTCTGAGTTAGAATATTTTTGTGGGCCATCCCAGATGAAAGTTACAGAACGTAGAGTTGTTACAATCATCAAGTTTATTCCCTATTAAACATTTTCCCCGATAGTAGCACTGCATTATTTTACAAAGAGAAACAAACCCAAGAAAGTTCACCATATTGTGCGCTAATGACTAGAAGAAAGGAAGGGGAAGACCGGGAATCCCTTCCGTCCCTGGTCTGAAGGGCTTTGGGTAGGGTAGGCAGTGGGAGAAGGTTTGCACTGGCACGCTGCCCTACCTGTCCCTACACAATCCCTTTTGCCAGTCCGAGTGCTAATGGAGAGCGTGACTCTGCCCTAATGATGGGAGCATTCTTACTGAAGGAAAGGCAGCATGGGTATATGTGGGTTTTGTGGAATGACTGTTTCACGACACACAGAAAGGACAATGCCTCAACCCTGACATTTCCCATTGACTAGCTGTCAGCAGATCTATGCTCCCTGTTATGACTCTAAGCAGCACCATCTGAAGCGTCCATTTCTCTCCAAAAATTGGTCAGGGAGCCCAGATATCCATTAATCACTGGAGATAATTGGAGAAACACTTCAAAATATGCTACCTAGGGGCCTTATACTTGGCTACTAGAGATACTCTCAAGCTCCTAACCAGTGACAGTATTGAGAATTAACTTGTATACATAAGAAATAAGGTGTATGACCCGGAGAGAATGAAAAGATGAAGCTCATTTAGTTTTGCCTTATAATATTTTGAATTCAGTGATCCAGTCTGTTCATCTCAACTGAATTCAGTGGGGCTGCACTGGTGAAAATTAGAGGAGAATTTTCCATGTTACCGATGAAAACTCTGGAGTCTCCTCAAGATTTACCTTGCTGACTTGTTTAATTCATTTGCAAGAGCAAAAATAGATATGTCTGCTGAAAAGTGCTTTAAAATGTGGAACAGAATAGCAAATCTAACCTTACTGAACTTTTCTTTTTAAGTTGCTCTTGTGTTTAAGTGTAAAGCAGGTAGCTGGCATAGTTTGTTCCAGTTCTGAGACCGTGACAGAGATTTGCAGTGATACTGATAGCTTTCAGTTACCTTAGAGAATAGGATCACAGAATCATTTAGGTTGGAAAAAAACCCTTAAGTTCAAGTCCAACTGTAAACTTAACACTGCCAAGTCCACCACTAAACCATGACCCTAAGCGCCACATCTACATGTCTTTTAAATACCTCCAGGGGTGGTGACTCAACCACTTCCCTGGGCAGCCTGTTCCAGTGCTTGACAACCCTTTCAAAGAAGAAATTTTTCTAATATCCAATCTAAACTTCCTCTGGCACAATTGAGGCTGTTTCCTTGCGTCCTATCACTTGTTACTTGGGAAAAGAGACCAACCCCTGCCTTGCTACAACCTCCTTTCAGGTAGTTGTGGAGAGCGATAAGGTCTCCCCTCAGCCTCCTTTTCTCCAGGCTAAACAACCCCAGTTCCCTCTTAGACTTGCACTCTAGACCCTTCACCAGCTTCGCTGCCCTTCTCTGGACACACTCCAGCACCTCAATGTCTTCCTTGCGAGGACGGGCCCAAAACTGAACGCAGTATTCAAGGCACCGAGTGCAGGGGGATGATCACTTCCCTAGTCCTGCTGGCCACGCTATTTCTGATATAAGCTATGATGCTATTGACCTTCTTGGCCACCTGGGCACACTGCTGGCTCATATTCAGCCGGCTGTCAACCAACACCCCCAGGCCCTTTTCCACCAGGCAGCTCTCCAGCCACTCTTCCTCAAGCCTGCAGTGTTGCATGGGGTTGTTGTGCAGGTCACAGATTACTCCTTTCCAGCAGTTTACTTGAGGCCACCTTGCCTTGGTAATTAAGAAGTCTAGTTGTATGGAAGCAGGCTGTGGAGGCGATTGACTTCCAGGAGAGAAAACAGACCTGGGCATGTTTAATCTACCAGTATTAATACAGCCCCCATGTCAATCAGTCAGTGACAAGCTAAGGGACAAATACTGGTGAAGGAATTTTACAAAATGTACCTGTTACTTCATCTCAGGCTCGTCTGTAGGAAAAGAGAGATCAGAATGCAGTGACGCAGTATGGCATTTTGAAAAGGTTTGTGTTTCGGTTCCTTTAAGCACTCTTGCAGGATGCTAACTGCTTCTACAAAGGGGACATCTGGCGCTTTGCCTATCAGTTGTGACTATTTTTGTATATGTTTGTTTTCAAATTTATTAGGTGGCATCATCTTCAGTAACAATTACTACCACTGGAGAGCATTCCTTCTCCCCTCCTTTGAAAGTAATTTCGTTATCACAAAATATACAGAAAAAATAAAGTTTTTACAAATCCTTATCATTGAAATGACAGTCATTACCATGGCATTCTATGCTGATCTTTGTTCCTTGAGATCCCTTTTTTGAAATTTATCAAATAATCTGATGCAGGCATTTGGCTTTTGTTCTCCCCTCTCACAGCACACTCCAAGCTTGAAGAAGTTCAAATTCCACTGGTTTTTGATGTCTAATGAGAAAATACATAAATCCTGCAAGAAATCTTTTTTGATGAGAAACTGAATTTCATGAAATAACGCTATTTAGGATGGCTAAAAACTCAGAGAGCATTAAAAACACCATATCTCTTTTTCTGCTCTTTTCAGTTTGTGAAAGGAGCTGGATATGATGCAAAATACTGTTTACGTAACAAGCCTCAAGCATTGAATCAAACCATTTATGAAATGCTTTTATAATGCAACCACTGAGAAAAGCTTTGAATTGTCAACAGTAGTTATCTGATAGTCAAGAACAGGCAGATGATAATGTGTACTTAATATAGTACAGTTCTGGGAGACAGCTGAAGGAGTGAAGTGATATAAGCCTGACTCATGACTCCACAGTGTACTGCTTTAGTGAAAACTGTTAGGTAGAATCTCCATTGCATAGAAAATATTTGCAAGCAATTCATAAAAGGGAACTCGGCAAAAGGAACTGCATCTAAGCATTCTGTGAACAACTCAGACTAGACAGGAAATTATGTGAAGCATCTGATCCCAAATAAAATGACAAATGAAAATGAAATGGTTTTGGCAGTGGACATTTAGCTTTCTGAGTGCTGTCACCGTTCTTTTTGAATTAAATTGACTTCACATGGCCACTCTGTTGGTCCTGCATTCCCATGTGAATGAACTCTCAACAGATGAATCATTAACTTGAATGCAGCCATACAGGTATATCTACATTGCATTCAGGGCTCTATTTAGCATATCTGCAGAGTGCTGTGCTTTATGAACTCTACAGCAAACATACCATAAATTTCTACCAGGATTTTGATATCTCTTGAGAGAGAGACAAGTTCATCTTAAGTATGAGTACGCTTCCTTAGTCCTGGGATGCAGAGGAAAAAGGGGATTTATTTTGTCTTCTACTTATTCTTCTGTTTTCTCTGCCCACCTTCCTACCTCTTCCCCAAAACCTCTTGTACTCTTCACCTGAAAGTGAGGTGCACTAAAACCATTGATGCGTAATTCTAATTTCATGTTCAGTCTTTTGTATAGCCTGTTTCACTGCATTATTTTTACCTGATTAGTGAACATGTGGGTTATAACTTCCTTTACTATCACACATAGTTTTCAAACAGATAGATTCTTTGTTGCTAATGACAGTTCAAAAATATCAATTCTATGTTCTAAATTATCTACCTCCACTAAGATGTTTATAATCTAAAGAACAGAGAGAAAAAGTGTACTTTGAATAAGTCAAATTTGTATGAATTTGAGCTATGGCCAAATCATAAATAGGCTTAATCGTTCTAGAATTTGCTTCCAAAGATTAGCGAATACAGAAAAGGACTAAATTATAAATTACCAGCTTTTCATGAGTCTAACTTTTCTTTAGTCAACTTGCCTTCTCACAACTTTATAGTTAGTATTCATGAGACTGCTGTTCCATTCACATAGCAATGCTAATGCCATTTAACTGTGCAGAAATGCTTGGAAAGCATATGGGATACGTTCACAGACATAACATTAAAAGGAAGAAAACCTCTGTCTGCACTTAAGAATTAAAGTGTAGCTTTGATAACAGGAAGATCCACAAAATTATCCTGTACAGCAACTATATCATCCACCTGCTGAATAGAATCATAGAAGGGTTTGGGTTGGAAGGGACCTTAAAAATCATCCAATCCAGTCCCCCTGCAATGAACAGGGACATCTTCAACTAGATCAGGTTACTTGAAGCCCCGTCCAACCTCACCTTGAATGTTTCCGGGGATGGGGCATCTACCTCCTCTCTGGGCAACATGTTCCAGTGTTTCACCACACTCACTGTGAAAAAATTCTTCCTTATATCTAGTCTAAATCTATCCGCTTTTTGTTTGAAACCATTACCCCTTGTCCTATCGCTACAGGCCCTATTAAAAAGTCTGTCCCCATCTTTATTATAAGCCCCCATTAATATTGAAAAGCTGCAATAAGGTCTCCCCAGAGCCTTCTCTTCTCCAGGCTGAACAACCCCAACTCTCTCAGCCTGTCCTCATAGGAGAGGTGTTCCATCCCTCTGATCATCTTTGTGGCCCTCCTCTGGACCCGCTCCAACAGGTCCATGTCTTTCCTATGCTGAGAGCTCCAGGGCTGGACGCAGTACTCCAGGTGGGGTCTCACCTCCCTTGACCTGCTTCTTTATATGCAGCCCAGGATGTGGTTGGCTTTCTGGGCTGCGAGCACACATTGTTGGCTCATGTCCAGCTTTTCATCCACCAGTATCCCCAAGTCCATCTTGGCAGGGCTGCTCTCAATCCATTCATCCCCTAGCCTGTATTGGTACCGGGGGTTGCCCCGACCCAGATGCAGGACATTGTACTTGGCCTTGTTGAACCTCATGAGGTTCACATGGGCCCACCTCTTTAGCCTGTCCAGGTCCCTCTGGATGGCATCCCATCCCTCAGGCAAGTCAACCGCACCAATCAGCTTGGTGACGTCTGCAAATTTACTGAGAGTGCAGTCTGTGTCATTGATGAAGATATTAAACAGCACTGGTCCCAGTACGGATCCCTGAGGGACACCACTTGTCACCGATCTCCATCTGGACATCGAGGTGTTGACTACTACCCTCTGGATGCGACAATCCAAACAATTCCTCATCCACTGAACAGTCCGCCCATCGAATCCATATCTCTCCAATTTAGAGAGAAGGATGTTGTGGGGGATCGTGTCAAAGGCCTTGCAGAAGTCCAAATAGACGACATCTGTAGGGCTTCCCTTGTCCACTGATGTAGTTACTCCATTGTAGAAAGCCACTAGGTTAGTCAGGCAGGACTTGCCCTTGGTGAAGCCTTGCTGGCTGTCTCGAATCACCTCCCTGTCCTCCATGTACCTTAGCATAGCTTCTAGGAGGATCTGTTTCATGATCTTCCCAGGCACGGAGGTGAGGCTGACAGGTTGGTAGTTCCCAGGGTCCTCCTTTCTACTCTTTTCATAGAATCATAGAATCATAGGATTGGAAGGGACCTCTGGAGATCATCTAGTCCAACCCCCCTGCCAGAGCAGGGTCACCTAGAGCAGGTTGCACAGGAACGCGTCCAGGCGGGTTTTGAACGTCTCCAGAGACGGAGACTCCACCACCTCTCTGGGCAGCCTGTTCCAGTGCTCTGCCACCCTCAAAGGAAAGAAGTTCCTCCTCATGTTTAGGTGGAACTTCCTATGCTCAAGTTTGTGCCCATTACCCCTTCTCCTATTGCCGGGCACCACTGAAAAGAGCCTGGCCCCATCCTCCTGACACATACCTTTTAAGTATTTATAAGTGTTGATAAGGTCCCCCCTCAGCCGTCTTTTTTCCAGACTGAAGAGACCCAAATCCCTCAGGCTTTCTTCATAAGAGAGGTGTTCCAGTCCCCTGATCATCTTGGTAGCCCTTTGCTGTACCCTCTCCAGCACAGTTCCCTGTCCTTCTTGAACCGGGGAGCCCAGGACTGGACACAGTACTCCAGGTGCAGCCTCACCAGGGCAGAGTAGAGGGGGAGGATGACCTCCCTCGACCTGCTGGCCACACTCTTCTTGATGCACCCCAGGATGCCATTGGCCTTCTTGGCCACAAGGGCACATTGCTGGCTCATGGTCATCCTGTTGTCCACCAGGACTCCCAGGTCTCTTTCCACGGAGCTGCTCTCCAGCAGGTCAGCCCCCAACCTGTACTGGTGCCTGGGGTTATTCCTCCCCAGGTGCAGCACCCTACACTTGCCCTTATTGAATTTCATAAGGTTCCTCTCTGCCCAGATCTACAGCCTGTCCAGGTCTCTCTGTATGGCAGCACAGCCTTCTGGTGTGTCAGCCACCCCTCCCAGCTTTGTGTCATCGGAAAACTTGCTGAGGGTGCACTCTATCCCCTCATCCAGGTCATTGATGAATATATTGAAGAGGACTGGACCCAGTACTGACCCCTGGGGAACGCCACTAGTCACTCACCTCCAACTAGACTCTGTGCCCCTAATCATGACCCTCTGAGCTCTGTCTTTCAGCCAGTTTTCAATCCACCCCACTGCCCATTCATCAAGCCCACACTTCCTAAGCTTCCCTACGAGGATGCTGTGGGAGACCGTGTCGAAAGCCTTGCTGAAGTCAAGGTAGACCACATCCACTGCCCTCCCCTCATCTATCCATCCAGTCATGCCATCACAGAAGGCTATCAGATTAGTCAGACATGGTTTCCCCTTGGTGAATCCATGTTGAGTCCTTCTGATAGCTTTCTTTTCCTCCACATGCCTTGAGATGATGCTCAGAACGAGCTGTTCCATCATCTTTCCAGGGATGGACCGGCCTGTAGTTCCCCGGCTCCTCCTTCTTGCCCTTTTTGAAGGCTGGAGTGACACTGGCTTTCCTCCAGTCCTCAGGCACCTCGCCTGTTCTCCAGGACCTTTCAAAGACGACGGAGAGCATTCCAGCAATGACTTCCGCCAGCGCCCTCAGCACTCTCGGGTGCATCCCATGGGGGCCCATGGACTTGTGAATATCTAATTGATCTAATTGATCCCTCAATCCTCCTCAACCCAAGGGAAGTCGTCTTCTTTCCCCGTTACTTCCCCCAATGCCTGGGACTCCTGAGGGCTGGGCCGAGCAGTAAAGACCAAAGCAAAGGCGGCATTCAGTAACTCCGCCTTCTCCGCATCCTCCATCACCATGGCTCCTGTCTCATTCAGCAGTGGGCCCACAACTTCTCTGGTCTTCCTTTTGCCTCCAATATACTTGTAGAAGCCCTTCCTGTTGAGCTTGACATCCCTAGCCAGGTTTAATTCCAAGGAGGCCTTGGCTTTCCTTGTTTCATCCCTGCACGCTCTGGCAGCATTCTTGTAATCCTCCCAAGGTGTCAGCCCCTTCTTCCACTTACTGTAAACTTCCTTCTTCCACTTGAGCTTTTTCAGAAGCTCCCTGCTCAACCATGCAGGTCTCCTGCGTCCCTTGCCCGATTTCTTTCTCTTAGGGATGCACCGATCCTGAGCTTGGAGGAAGTGGTCTTTGAATACCAACCAGCTGTCTTGAGCCCCTTTGCCTTCCAGAGCCCTAGCCCACGAGATCTCTCCACTCTCTTTTGTTATGGTTTGAAGAAGCCACAACAATTTATTGCTGCTTAGACAACTATTCTATCACCCCATGACCCCTCCCCACCTGGGAAGGGGAATTGGGGAAGGACAAGGAAACCCAAGGGTTGAAATGTAAACAGATTTAATAGAATATGACTAAATAATTAATAATACTAAAGAACCACCTCTGATCCCGATACCAATATAAAACATACAAGGATTATACTCAGCCAATTCTATCAGTAGGAACCTGTCCACTCCCAGCAGTGGACAGTAAATGTCGGACACTGCGAATGCAACGGCTTCGGGAGGAAGGGAAGGCCTCAGGGGTCCGGCACCGGGGCAAGAAGTTCTTAGGATCGCAGCCGACAAGGAAGAGAGAGAACTTCTCAGCAAGCTTTCTATTTTATATTGAATGTGACGTTCATGGTATGAAATAATCGTGTTGGACGGCTTGGGTCAAGTGCCCGGGTCTCACTCCTCCTCATCCCCGCACCTGGCTAACTCGAAAACACTGAGACCTGGAAATCCTCATACCATATCTGGCTATAAACTATCTTTACTCTTCGCCTGACCCATATCCCTCAGGGCTGTGACCTCTACCAGTGCATAACCACTGCAGCCCAGGCTGCCTCCAATCTTGATGTCACTGATTAGCTCTCTTGCATTGGTGACCATCAGGTCCAGTATTGCATCCCCTATGGTAGGGCTGTCTATTACCTGTCTTAAGAAGTTATCCTCAATGTACTCTAGGAGTCTCCTGTATTGCCTACAGCTCACTGTGTTACTTTTCCAGCAGATGTTGGGGTGGTTGAAGTCCCCCAGCAGGATGAGACTCTGCGAGCGCGATGCCTCCTGTAAGTGGAGTAAGAAGGCTTTGCCAATAGGCTCCCCTTGATTGGGCGGCTTGTAGTAGACACCAACCGCAAGGTTCCCTTTGTTGCCTCAGTCTCTAATTCTTACCCATAAGCTTTCAACCTGCTCGTGGCTATTCTTCAGAGACAGCTCTTCACAATCTATTAATTTCTTGACGTAGAGGGCAACCCCTCTGCCCTTCCTTCCTCGCCTGTCACTTCTGAACAGCCTGTAGCCATTGATAGCCGCACTGCAGTCATGGGATTCGACCCACCAAGTTTGAGTAACGGCAATTAGGTCATAGCTTTCTAGCAGCATGGTGGCTTCTAACTCCTGTTTGTTGCCCATGCTGCGTGCATTGGTGGAGAGGCACTTCAGCTGGGTTGTCGGCTGTGTCACCTTCTTAGAGGAACACCCCTTAATTCCTTTGGGGTATTTCACTGGTGTTTCCCTGTTGGATCCTATTACCTCAGGAGCCCCTGGCTCCTCTCTGTAAGACTTCAAGTGTGCTCCAATGTACCCAGTATGTCTCAGAGCAACAGGCTGAGGGCCCTCAATAGTACCCCATCCCCACGTCTTGTAGCTGTCCCCACATCTAGTACCCTGCCATCCCACAGCTTGCCATGGGCAAGCCTGATATTATTCCCTTTCCCCTTCAAGTTTAGTTTAAAGCTCTGTCAATCAGCCCCACTGGCTCATGAGCAAAGACCCTCTTCCTCCTTTGAGAAACACGAATCCCATCCGAGGCCAATAGGCCTGGTGCCATGTAGACCATTCCATTATTGAAAACCCCAAAATGTTTATTATTAATTTAATTTTATTGCAATAATGTTTTGCATCCTCCAAGCACATAGGTACAGAATTTTTTTTGCTGACTTTCAAACAAAAATAGTTTATTAATTCCCACCAAAAAGTTACAAAGTTCTCATTTCATTGATATTAGGTTTAAAATTATTGTGAACTGAATCTAATTTCATATCACATGGCTATTTCTTCCTAATGAAGAATTAAAAATCCATTTCTGTTTACTTTTAAGAGGATAGGTTTTATTTTGCTTCTTTATAATTAAAGCTAGGAATAGGTGCATTAGTGATTGCAGTACTGGAAAAAAACAACTACTGAGTTTCATACAGTCATAGAATCCTAGAATCGTTTGGGTTCGAAAAGACCTTTAAGATCATCAAGTCCAACCTAACTCCACCACTAAACCATGTCCCTTAGCACAATGTATCCACGTTTTTTAAATACCTCCAGGGATGGAGACTCAACCACTTCCCTGGGCAGCTTGTTCCAGTGCTTGACAACCCTTTCAAAGAAGAAATTTTTCTAATATCCAATCTAAACCTCCCCTGGGGACCCTTGAGGCCATTTCATCTTGTCCTTGCTTGTCCTATTGCTTGCTACTTGGGAAAAGAGACCAACGCCAACCTCACTACAACTTCCTTTCAGGTAGTTGTGGAGAGCGATAAGGTCTCCCCTCAGCCTCCTTTTCTCCAGGCTAAACATCCCCAGTTCCCTCAGCTGCTCCTCATAAGACGTGTTCTCTAGACCCTTCACCAGCTTTGTTGCCCTGCTCTGGACTCATTCCAGAATCTCAATGTCTTTCTTGTAGTGAGGGGCCCAAAACTGGACACAGTATTCGAGGTGGGGGTCTCACCAGTGCCGAGTACAGGGGGATGATCACTTCCCTAGTCCGGCTCACCACACTATTCCTGATATAAGCTATGATGCTGTTGGCCTTCTTGGCCACCTGGGCACGCTGCTGGCTCATATTCAGACGGCAGTCGACCAACACCCCCCAGGTCCTTTTCTGACAGGCAGCTTTCCAGCCACTCTTCCCCAAGCCTGCAGCATTGCATGGGGTTGTTGTGACCCAAGTGCAGGACCTGGCGCTTAGACTTGTTGAACCTCATACAATTGGCCTCGGCCCATCGACCCAGCCTGTCCAGGTCCCTCTGCAAAGCCTTCCTACCCTCAAGCAGATCAACACTCCTGCCCAACTTGGTGTCGTCTGCAAACTTCCTGAGGGTGCACTCGATCCCCTTGTCCAGACCATTGATAAAGATGTTAAACAGAACCGGCCCCAATACTGAGCCCTGGGGAACACCACTTGTGACCAGCCGCCAACTGGATTTAACTCCATCCACCACAACTCTTTGGGCCTGGACATCCAGCTAGTTTTTTATCCAGCGCAGAGTACGCAGCCAGTTTCTCCAGGAGGATGCTGTGGGAAACAATGTCAAAGGCTTTACTAAAGTCTAGGTAAACAACATCCACAGCCTTTCCCTCGTCCACTAAGTGGGTCACCTTGTCATCGAAAGAGATCAGGCTAGTCGAGCAGGACCTGCCTTTTGTTAACCCATGCTCACCTGGTTGTCCTATACGTGCCATGTGATGGCACTGAAGATGATCTGCTCCATAACATTCACAGGCACCAAGGTCAGATGACCAAGCTTGTTAGTTCCCTGGGTCCTCCTTCTGGCCCTTCTTGTAGATGGGCGTCACATTTGCTAACCTCCAGCCAACTGGGACCTCCCCGGTTAGCCAGGACTGCTGATAAATGATGGAAAGTGGCTTGGTGAGCACCTCTGCCAGCTCCCGCAGTACCCTTGGGTGGATCCTATCCAGCCCCATAGACTTGTGTATGTCTAAATGGTGTAGCAGGTCGCTAACCATTTTACTCTGGATTATGGGAGCTTCATTCTGCTCCCCATCTCTGTCTTCCAGCTCAGGGGTCTGAGAACAATTGGTCTTATTAGTAAAGACTAAGGCAAAGAAGGCATTAAGTACCTCATTCTTTTCCTCATCCTTTGTCGCAATGTTTCCCCCTGCGTCCAATGAAGGATGGAGACTCCACCTTTTGTTGTTAATATATTTATAGAAACATGTTTAATTGACTACAGTAGCCAGATTAAGTTCTAGTTGGGCTTTGGCCCTTCTAATTTTCCCCCTGCATAACCTCACGACATCTTTGTATTCTTCCTGAGTTACCTGCTCCTTCTTCCAAAGATCGTAAACTCTCTTTTTTTTTTTCCTGAGTTCCGGCCAGAGCTCTCTGTTCAGCCAGGTCAGTCTCCTTCCCTGCCGGCTCTTCTTTCTGCATGGCCTGCTCCTGCGCCTTTAAGATTTCCTTGTTGAAGAATGTCCAGCCTTCCTGGACTCCTTTGCCCTTCAGGACTGCCTCCCAAGGGACTCTGTCAACCAGGCTCCTGAAAAGACTTTAGTCTGCCCTCCGGAAGTCCAAGGTAGCAGTTCTGCTGTCCCCCCTCCTTACTTCTCCATCAGTTGAAAACTCTGTCATTTTGTGATCACTATGCCCAAGACAGCCTCCAACCACCACATCACCCACCAGTCCTTCTCTGTTCACAAACAACAGGTCCAGTGGGGCATCTTCCCTAGTTGGCCCCTTTACCACCTGTGTCAGGAAGTTATCTTCCACGCACTCCAGGAACCTCCTAGAGTGTTCCCTCTCCTCTGTATTGTATTTCCAGCAGACATCTGGTAAGCTGAAGTCCCCCATGAGAACAAGGGTTAGCGATCATGAGACATCTCCCAGCTGCTTATAGAATATGTTATCTGCCTCTTCATCCTGGTTGGGTGGTCTATAACAGACTCCCACCGTGATATCTGCCTTTTTGGCCTTTTCCCTGATTCTTACACATAAACACTTGACCCTTTCATCACCATCATTAAGCTCTAGACAGTCAAAACGCTCCCTAACATACAGGGCCACCCCACCACCTCTCCTTCCTTGCCTATCCCTTCTGAAGAGCTAATAGCCATCCATGGCAGCACTCCAGTCGTGCGAGTCATCCCACCATGTTTCCGTGACTGCAAATATATCATAGTTTTCCAGCTGCACAATGGCTTCCAACTCCTCCTGTTTCTTTCCCCCGCTGCGTGCATTGGTGTAGATGCACTTCAGTTGGCCTATTGATCCCTCCACCTTTTTGCTGGGAGAAGCCCTAATTCCTACTTGACCATTCTCAGGCACTTCTGTGGCTTCTAACACCCTTGCGTGTTTGCTGTCGCGTTCTGATGTTTTCAGAATATTTCTAAAGTAGCAGATGAAAAATGATTAAGTAGTATTCTACCTCTTCACAATGTTTTCCATGGCAGATCAAGTATTTGTACTTGAAAAACAGTTATATATTCTGCGTTATGTGCTTTGAAAGAATTACCATAGATTTCCTGGATATCGGGAGAAGAGTTCATTAGCTCACTAGTGTTGGTTGATGAACATTACTATGTAGGTACAACACAATCAGTTATAACAACTGTTAAACATATAGAGATGTATCAAAATCATCAGCTGATTTGGCCCATTACTAGAGTTTCAATCTTCTACTTGCTGTGTCTAGTTTAGAAAAATATTTCTACCAATGAATAAAGCACATTTTAATAAGCCTTTTATCCTTAAGCACTCAATGTGAAGTTTTATGATAACACATAGAAAAGCACGTCTCTGTAGGAGCTTGGTGATTTTACCTCCTGGTTGAAAGTGAGATGAGATAAACTATCGGTAACTGAAAAATGATAAAATGGTGGTCTAACTCTGACACAGATGTGCTGTCTCGATAACTAATCCATTTAAGAACATACAGTGAGCCAAAATGTCTCAGAAAAATGGAGTATTATATTTGAAAAGCTAAGGTAAAATCTGCACACCTTCAGAACAATGCCTGACATAACATATCTTTTATTTTATACAGTTCTTCAAAATGTATTTCTACCCTAAAATACAGCTTTGTAATTCATAGTGCTCTCTCGCTGGCATGTAAAAATACTGTACTCTGCCTGTTAGCCGTGCTAAGTGCACCAGCATCACTAAAGGCTGCTATTCTATCTCTTGTAAGTTAATGTTTCTTTCACTGTTTACAATTTCTTCCACTGAAATCCAGTTTCAAACGCAGTTTCAACAGGTCCAGTGGGGCGTCTTCCCTAGTCGGCTCCTTCACCAGCTGTGTCAGGAAGTTATCTTCCACACACTCATAGAATCGTAGAATCATAGAATAGCCTAGGTTGGAAGGGGCCTTTCAGATGAGCTAGTCCAACCATCAACCTAACTCTGACAAAAAACATCACTAAACCAAATCTCCAAGCGCTATGTCTGCCCCTCTTTTAAATACCTCCAGGGATGGGAACCTCCAGGAACCTCCTAGATTGTTTCTTCTCTGCTATATTTTATTTCCAGCAGACGTTTGGTAAGTTGAAGTCCCCCATGAAAACATGGGCTAGCGATTGTGAGATTTCTCACAGCTGCTTATAGAATATCTTATCTGCCTCTTCATCCTGGTTGGGCGGTCTATAACAGACTCCCACCATGATATCTGCCTTGTTGGCCCTCCCCCTGTTTCTTACTCATAAACACTCAACCCTGTCATCACCATTATTAAGCTCTAGACAATCAAAACACTCCCTAATATACAGTGCTACCCCACCACCTGCCTGTTCTTTTCTGAAGAGTTTATAGCCATCCATTGCAGCACTCCAGTTGTTTGAGTTGTCCCACCATGTTTCTGTGAAGGTAAATACCTTGATTAAAGGACCATTTCCTAACCATCCAATGAATTATTGCATACATAGACAGGAAAACGGAGGTTGGGGCTCTTCAGATACTGTTACTGCAAGGACTAACGTGCCTTTGAGACTTTGCCATAGGTGATATGAAAAGCAAGAGCAAATTTTGAATACAACAAAAAATAATCTACTGCAAGTGATGCTTTACTGCAGGCAGTCATGCTTAGATGACCAGATGGCATCAGTGGCAAAAATGTCATCTCTCATCTCTACTTGCCTAGAAACTTTGTCACGTATAAGACCTGGCTATAACTGTTCATCAGTTGGGACTTACACACTGTGTTTTTGTAATTCGCTGCAGCTGAAACAAAACGCAGAATCTTGGTTTGCACAGACTGACTATATGAGAGGATCACTGTGTTTTTCTGTTCTTGTGTCTCCCCTGGTTTCAGCTGAAAGTTTTACTCCTAATTTTCCAAAGAACTATTGGCTCAAACTCTGAGGTATGATAAAGATGCCATTATGGAAATACACTAGTCTGAAGCAATGCAGATCAGGTAGCTGAGAATAAATCATACAAGGAGCTGTGGATAATAGGCTTTCTGAGGCAAGGAGAAATTAGGCAGTACCATTAGAAAAGTCTGTGAAACTTCTTCAGAAAAGACCTTTTTCAGGAATGAAACTCACAATCCTAGTGTTAAAAAAACCTAGGAACAACATCAGAGAGCCATATACCCTCACAGAAGTAATTGACTGTTATTTTGTCTGTAATGGATTGGTTGGAACATGACTTAAAGTGAGCAGAAAAAAAACAGCTACTGCTTACTTTTGTATTGTATTTACTGGTTTTCTTATTATGAATAAGTGCATTGATATTCTGGAAGAGCACAAGATCCTGCTTGTCAATAGTAACTCAGCATTAATAAAGTCAGTGTAATCAAATGGCAGTAAAGATATAAAAGTGGGCAAGTGGGATCACATTTAGAAAAATTAAAGGAAGATACCAGTTCTGGCTTTCATTTCATAGCAACATGAAACATTAGGTTACTTCCTAACCAATGTTAGGAAGTAGCCAAGGCGGCCAATCTGAAAGTACAAATACAATCTGGATTCAATATTAATATCTCAATGTGATCTGAACATTTTTGTTGAACTACTTAGGCTGTAGGTTGGTGCAGTATTAGCCAATGATGATCTTATTCCCTTTTACACAGGAGGCTTTCCATTTCATTTCATAGTCTACTTCATGATCCACTGTGATCACAGCCATTAATTGCTCCATCCCCAAGGGGAAAATTGCCATGGCTTAACACAGGCACGTGTTAAGCAAGCAGAACATCATTGCCCTTCCTTATAAATAAGGCACAGCCAAATTCCACCCTTGAGCTGTCTGTTCACACGCACAAAAATATCACAGAAGTAAATCTGAATTTCCCATATTTTACTTAGAAAAAACTCATGTTGACAGTTAAGTTGGGAACAACTTGGTAAAGGGCTTCATGAGATGACCCAGAATTATTTACAAAACAAACTGAGGCCAACATTAGGCGAAACAAACACAAATAATATACCTTCAGGAGCATTCTGAAACTAGAGTCTACATTGAAAGCACTGGTGAACTGAGTGTTTCCAAATTTCTTTTGGTGGCTTTTTTGAGGGAAGGAGGATTAATAAATTAAAATTACCTTAAAACTGCAAATATTTTCTAGCTCTTTTACTAACGATGAGCCAATATAATGTTATTGGTGACGAAGGCTACAAAACAAACTTTCATTCATTAGCAAGCCAACCAACAAAAACCAAAAGTAACCTTGAATAAATTGCAGGGTAGTGTATTACTAGGCATGTATTTTTACACTTAAGTCTGAAGCTAACTGTTTAGAAAAATAATGTTTAGAAAGCACAATGAAAAATGTACAATACTTACAACCATACCGTTTAGGGACACCCAGCAATCTGGTGGGAAATCCTGGAGCAATGGTACTAAAAACTGCAGACAACCATCCCAGTGGCACAGCAGCAGCATCATTCCAATCAGATTAAAGATTCTCACCACAGCACTGGCCAGATCGTACGTCATGTGGAAAATCTGTAGGCAAAAATTACACGTGATATATGTGATACAAATCAGAAACACAAATCATTTACTTCTCATCAGGCAGGTTAAAGACAAAGAAGTAGCATCCTGGACTTCTATGAAAGCTGAGAGTTCTCAGCAAGGCCCATTAATCTGGGCAGAGTGCTGTGCTGACACACCTGACTCTTGGCTGCACCCCAGTGTTATATAAGCTGATGAAAAGGGCTTATTTTGGATTTGAAGTAATCAACTGAAGTGTTTTCTTAAAGCCTACAACTTCTTTCAATTGAAGCAAGTCTCACAAATTAAAAAAAAAAAAAGTTGGGAAGCTCAGTAAAGGTAGTGAAACCGTTACTTGTCTGTGACCTTGGTGTCTAAATAATCACAAAGTTGTGGGAGAGACAAATTCAATGACCCGTTCTGAAAAGATTCACTTTCACGTTTCTTACCTTCTTAAAAGCACCAAAATCTGAGTGAAGAAACACTATAAATAATTTTACATATATTTGGACTTCTGTTTCTACACTGTGTATTTATTAATCCAATTTGCACATACCAGTCCACCAAGAAAAATGACACTCAAGTATTTCATTGCTCTTAATCATTGGCAGTTTTTCTAAAATACTGAGAACACTGAAACACCTGTAGTAGCTAAGTTTATGTCAAACTAATATAATCATTTGGATTTCAATATATTGTTCTGTTCTTAGGCAAAAAATGTTTGCATTTGAAAAGTCTTACAGCAACACATAATATATATACTCTTAAAAACAACATAGACATTTTCAAGTTTGTCATAGGCAAGATTGTTGGACAGAATTAATATGAACAGCTGCAGTCAGTTGCCAAATAGTATGAAGAAAAACATTATATTTAGCACTTTTCTTCTATATTGTTTTTAAAGCACTTCCAAGCTACGAATACAGACATATTCTTTACTTTTTACACAATTCAATCAAGTCAGGGTAAATATTCTGTATTTTAATACGTATAATTATCACCATCCAGGAGTTCGATTTAGAAGATGAAGAATGTCTACTTGATATTTCATGGAATTTTAAATAGAAAATATTATTTAATTGTACAGATAGACATAGAAATCAGAAGCTTTAGTGCTGAAAACATCAGATTGCTAGAAGTATACAGCCATATTGGCACATGCCATTTTGCATCTGTAAATAAAAGAATTCATACATAAAAGAGGGAATGTTTGTATCCTGACTTTTACATATCTAAACTGAAAGTAGAGATTAAGTACCCACACTGTAAATGAGTGCAAGTGCAAATATGGAGAGCGTGTTAAGGTGCCTTTAACATCGTTTTCTGTTAGCGGGAGCTTGTCCTTGTTTGAAAATGATGGTGTATGGTTTGAGTCCCAAAATGCAAAACCTACATAGTAGAAACATACCTCAGACATTAACTTTATGTGCAAAACATTTTTTCAAGCTAGGGCATTTTAAGGCAATATATTCCAAATCCCAGTTTGATAAACACTGGAAATAGATGCTTGTAACATCATTCAAAATGTCATGTCTTATCCAAATACCATCTAGCTCCTGTCAAAATTGAGGAGATGACACTGATATTTAGGAGATACTGTAAATAGGAATAAACAGAAAAGTGTCACCATTACACATTTGTGTTGTTTAGAAATGTATTTATGTTATAGCTATTTCAGTAGCTACAGTTCCAGTAGCATGATATGAATTGTGAGAGTAGATATGTGAAACTGAAATAATTTTATTTTAAAGAACTGAAAAAAATAGTAAGGATTACTGCTGTTTTGGAACACTAGCACTCATTCAGGTTACACCTTATCCACACAGTTATTTTATTACACCTGCAAAGTGCAGATGAATTCCTGATGACATGAAAAGTTGCAAAAGTTGAACGTTTTTCAGAGAAAGCAGGATTTCCCCTTGAATATTTGTCTGAAAATGTGCAGAAAATCAGATAGAAATAATACATATTTTACACAGAGATCACAACTTGCCCAGGAATTTTCTATTTCTCCAGAAAAGCAAGTTATCACATCTCTACACTAGGGCTGGACAAATATCAAAGTTCCCGCCCATGCTGTTTTCATACTGCCTCAAGCTTCCCATTAGGCTTTACCAGATTTTCAGAATAATTCACTGTATTGGACATTGAGTGTTTTTTAAAAAACGGGTCACAAATATGACAATTGGAGCCAAACTGAGCACAAACATCTTCATTTCTGTACTAACTTAGAAAGAAAACTTTTCTGAAAACATGCACCGAGGTGTATGTGATGAGCAGGAGATCTGGTTCTCCAAAACTCTCCAGAGTCCACAAAACAGCAGATGCATAAACCCAAGGCTCTCTGTAACTACGGGCCTAGGCACGACAGATTGTGCATGTATCGTGTGATCAGAGCTGCATAAAAATGATCATTCTGTGGCTCTTTCACTTGGATGGAGCCCATTTTCGGGCATCAATTCAGATTACAGAGATGCTCTCACTTGCAAAGCTCATATCTTGATATAGAATTTCCAAGATTTTAGATCATTTTGTGCTGGCACATTTTCAAATTTTAAAAGTTCCTTATTATTCAATTGGCCGATGTGCACTGAAAAACAAAAAAAAAAGCAGGTGGATGGATTTCCCAATGTATTTTTTTAGGCATTTCCGAGATCTTGTCTAGCTCTTATGGATGTATCACTTCCTGCCTACCCCATGAGATTGTGCAATGGTTCACTAAGCAAATGTGACGTCCATTCACAAGAAGGGCCGGAAGGTGGATCCGAGGAACTACTGGCCTGTCAGTCTGACCTTGGTGCCTGGGAAGGTTATGGAAGAGATCATCCTGAGTGCCATTACACGGCACATGAAGAACAACCAGGCAATCAGGCCCTGTCAGCATGGGTTCATGAAAGGCAGGTCCTGCTTGACTAACCTGATCTCCTTCTATGACAAAGTGACCCACTTGGTGGATGAGGGAAAGGCTGTGGATGTTGTCTACCTGGACTTTAGTAAGGCCTTTGACACCGTTTCCTACAGCATCCTCCTGGAGAAAATGGCTGCTCATGGCTTGGATAGGCATACGCTTTGCTGGATAAAAAACTAGCTGGATGGCAGGCCCAAAGAGTGGTGGTGAAGGGAGTTAAATCCAGTTGGCAGCCAGTCACGAGTGGTGTTCCCCAAGGCTCAGTATTGGGGCCAGTTCTGTTTAATATCTTTATCAATGATCTGGACGAGGGGATCGAGTGCACCCTCAGGAAGTTTGCAGATGACACCAAGTTGGGCAGAAGTGTTGATCTGCTTGAGGGTAGGAAGGCTCTGCAGAGGGATCTGGACAGGCTGGATCGATGGGCCAAGGACAATTACATGAAATTCAACAAGGCCAAGTGCTGGGTCCTGCACTTGGGTCACAACAACCCCATGCAATGCTACAGGCTTGAGGAAGAGTGGCTGGAAAGCTGCCTGTCAGAAAAGGACCTGGGGGTGTTGGTCGACTGCCAGCAGTGCGCCCAGGTGGCCAAGGCAGCCAACAGCATCCTGGCCTGTATCAGGAATAGCGTGGTGAATGTGACTAGGGGAGCGATCGTCCCCCTGTACTCGGCACTGGTGAGGCCCCACCTCGAGTACTGTGTCCAGCTTTGGGCCCCTCACTACAAGAAAGACATTGAGGTGCTGGAGAGGGTCCAGAGAAGAGCAACAAAGCTGGTGAGGGGTCTGGAGAACAAGTCTTATGAGGAGTGGCTGAGGGAGCTGGGATTGTTTAGCCTAGAGAAAAGGAGGCTGAGGGGAGACCTTATTGCTCTCCACAACTATCTGAAAGGAGGTTGTAGAGAGGTGGGGGTCGATCTCTTCTCCCAAGTAACAAGTGATAGGACAAGAAGAAATGGCCTTAAGTTGTGCCAGGGGAGGTTTAAGATGGATATTAGGAAAAATTTCTTCACAGAAAGGATTATCAAATATTAGGCTGCCCAGGGAAGTGGTGGAATCCCCATCCCTGGAGGTATTTATAAGATGGGTAAACGTGGTGCTTAGGGACATGGTTTAGTGGTGGTTTTGGCAGTGTTAGGTTAATGGTTGGACTCGATGATCTTAAGGGTCCCTTCCAACCTAGATGATTCTATGATTCTAAGGCTTCCCAAATGAGCCACTAGAACCAGTACAAAGATATATTACAAAGGGAGGCTAAAATTCAAACCAAACAGCTGGAGCACTGTGTTCCAACTAAAGGACCTTGATGAACCAGAGAGGTCTGTTGTTGGGTTTGTGCTCTATTCTATCTAATTACAGTGGTACGACTGAGTAAGTATTGGGGTTTTTTTCAAAGCCTCTTCATTAGTTGCGTGCCTCTGCAGTAATGGTCACGTACTGCAAGAACAGTAACATGTTGAAAATTTTATGTGAAACCAAATCCAGCAAAGGAAATGACTGCAACAGTCAGTATATGACACTGCAACCTTCCATCATTTCTTAAAACTTTCACTCCAGAAGTAGCTCCTGTACAGTTTAGCATTCAGGATTATATGTACATGCATGAACATATTCTGGATTGCTTAACATGGAAACATTGTAACAGCATTTCAACCATACAACACATTAATTGTAGTGTTTTATCGCTCATCTTTTCCTTATATAGCCTTTTATGTGTAGCCTATTCTAATAACTGTGATAACTCTGTATTAAAGAAAATAACTTCATAAGAAAAATCTTGAGCAAATGTTGAAGAAATCTTTTCAACAGCTCTACATAGTCTCTCTCTTGAGTAAATAACAGCTTTTTTTTTTTTTTTTCCTAAAAGTGACTTATCACGGAAATGTGTGTTTCATCGGAAAAAAAAAACATTTAAATACCCAAAGCATACACTGTAAGTGAACAAGATTTGTTGATGGTACTGTACTGACATCTTTATGTTTGGAATCACACAGAATCACAGAATGGTAGGGTTGCAAGGGACCTCTGGAGATCATCTAGTCCAACCCCCCTGCCAGAGCAGGGTCACCTAGAGCAGATTGCACAGGAATGCATCCAGGCAGGTTTTGAACGTCTCCAGAGACGGAGACTCCACCACCTCTCTGGGCAGCCTGTTCCAGTGCTCTGCCACCCTCAAAGGAAAGAAGTTCCTCCTCGTGTTTAGATGGAACTTCCTATGCTCAAGTTTGTGCCCATTACCCCTTCTCCTATTGCCGGGCACCACTGAAAAGAGCCTGGCCCCATCCTCCTGACACCCACCCTTTAAGTATCTATAAGCATTGATAAGATCCCCCCTCAGCCATCTTTTTTCCAGACTGAAGAGACCCAAGTCCCTCAGGCTTTCTTCATAAGAGAGGTGTTCCAGTCCCCTGATCATCTTGGTAGCCCTTTGCTGTACCCTCTCCAGCACAGTTCCCTGTCCTTCTTGAACCGGGGAGCCCAGAACTGGACACAGTACTCCAGGTGCGGCCTCACCAGGGCAGAGTCGAGGGGGAGGATGACCTCCCTCGACCTGCTGGCCACCCTCTTCTTGATGCACCCCAGGATGCCATTGGCCTTCTTGGCCACAAGGGCACATTGCTGGCTCATTGCTGGCTCATGGTCATCCTGTTGTCCACCAGGACTCCCAGGTCTCTTTCCACGGAGCTGCTCTCCAGCAGGTCAGCCCCCAACCTGTACTGGTGCCTGGGGTTATTCCTCCCCAGGTGCAGCACCCTACACTTGCCATTATCGAATTTCATAAGGTTTCTCTCTGCCCAAATCTCCAGCCTGTCCAGGTCTCTCTGTATGGCAGCACAGCCTTCCGGTGTGTCAGCCACCCCTCCCAGCTTTGTGTCATCAGCAAACTTGCTGAGGGTGCACTCTATCCCCTCATCCAGGTCATTGATGAATATATTGAAGAGGACTGTACCCAGTACTGACCCCTGGGGAACACCACTAGTCACTCACCTCCAACTAGACTCTGTGCCCCTAATCATGACCCTCTGAGCTCTGTCTTTCAGCCAGTTTTCAATCCACCCCACTGCCCATTCATCAAGCCCACACTTCCTAAGCTTCCCTACGAGGATGCTGTGGGAGACCGTGTCGAAAGCCTTGCTGAAGTCAAGGTAGACCACATCCACTGCCCTCCCCTCATCTATCCATCCAGTCACGCCATCACAGAAGGCTATCAGATTAGTCAGACATGGTTTCCCCTTGGTGAATCCATGTTGAGTCCTTCTGATAGCTTTCTTTTCCTCCACATGCCTTGAGATGGCGCCCAGAACGAGCTGTTCCATCATCTTTCCAGGGATGGACCGGCCTGTAGTTCCCCGGCTCCTCCTTCTTGCCCTTTTTGAAGGCTGGAGTGACACTGGCTTTCCTCCAGTCCTCAGGCACCTCGCCTGTTCTCCAGGACCTTTCAAAGACGACGGAGAGCATTCCAGCAATGACTTCCGCCAGCGCCCTCAGCACTCTCGGGTGCATCCCATGGGGGCCCATGGACTTGTGAATATCTAATTGATCTAATTGATCCCTCAATCCTCCTCAACCCAAGGGAAGTCGTCTTCTTTCCCCGTTACTTCCCCCAATGCCTGGGACTCCTGAGGGCTGGGCCGAGCAGTAAAGACCAAAGCAAAGGCGGCATTCAGTAACTCCGCCTTCTCCGCATCCTCCATCACCATGGCTCCTGTCTCATTCAGCAGTGGGCCCACAACTTCTCTGGTCTTCCTTTTGCCTCCAATATACTTGTAGAAGCCCTTCCTGTTGAGCTTGACATCCCTAGCCAGGTTTAATTCCAAGGAGGCCTTGGCTTTCCTTGTTTCATCCCTGCACGCTCTGGCAGCATTCTTGTAATCCTCCCAAGGTGTCAGCCCCTTCTTCCACTTACTGTAAACTTCCTTCTTCCACTTGAGCTTTTTCAGAAGCTCCCTGCTCAACCATGCAGGTCTCCTGCGTCCCTTGCCCGATTTCTTTCTCTTAGGGATGCACCGATCCTGAGCTTGGAGGAAGTGGTCTTTGAATACCAACCAGCTGTCTTGAGCCCCTTTGCCTTCCAGAGCCCTAGCCCACGAGATCTCTCCACTCTCTTTTGTTATGGTTTGAAGAAGCCACAACAATTTATTGCTGCTTAGACAACTATTCTATCACCCCATGACCCCTCCCCACCTGGGAAGGGGAATTGGGGAAGGACAAGGAAACCCAAGGGTTGAAATGTAAACAGATTTAATAGAATATGACTAAATAATTAATAATACTAAAGAACCACCTCTGATCCCGATACCAATATAAAACATACAAGGATTATACTCAGCCAATTCTATCAGTAGGAACCTGTCCACTCCCAGCAGTGGACAGTAAATGTCGGACACTGCGAATGCAACGGCTTCGGGAGGAAGGGAAGGCCTCAGGGGTCCGGCACCGGGGCAAGAAGTTCTTAGGATCGCAGCCGACAAGGAAGAGAGAGAACTTCTCAGCAAGCTTTCTATTTTATATTGAATGTGACGTTCATGGTATGAAATAATCGTGTTGGACGGCTTGGGTCAAGTGCCCGGGTCTCACTCCTCCTCATCCCCGCACCTGGCTAACTCGAAAACACTGAGACCTGGAAATCCTCATACCATATCTGGCTATAAACTATCTTTACTCTTCGCCTGACCCATATCCCTCAGGGCTGTGACCTCTACCAGTGCATAACCACTGCAGCCCAGGCTGCCTCCAATCTTGATGTCACTGATTAGCTCTCTTGCATTGGTGACCATCAGGTCCAGTATTGCATCCCCTATGGTAGGGCTGTCTATTACCTGTCTTAAGAAGTTATCCTCAATGTACTCTAGGAGTCTCCTGTATTGCCTACAGCTCACTGTGTTACTTTTCCAGCAGATGTTGGGGTGGTTGAAGTCCCCCAGCAGGATGAGACTCTGCGAGCGCGATGCCTCCTGTAAGTGGAGTAAGAAGGCTTTGCCAATAGGCTCCCCTTGATTGGGCGGCTTGTAGTAGACACCAACCGCAAGGTTCCCTTTGTTGCCTCAGTCTCTAATTCTTACCCATAAGCTTTCAACCTGCTCGTGGCTATTCTTCAGAGACAGCTCTTCACAATCTATTAATTTCTTGACGTAGAGGGCAACCCCTCTGCCCTTCCTTCCTCGCCTGTCACTTCTGAACAGCCTGTAGCCATTGATAGCCGCACTGCAGTCATGGGATTCGACCCACCAAGTTTGAGTAACGGCAATTAGGTCATAGCTTTCTAGCAGCATGGTGGCTTCTAACTCCTGTTTGTTGCCCATGCTGCGTGCATTGGTGGAGAGGCACTTCAGCTGGGTTGTCGGCTGTGTCACCTTCTTAGAGGAACACCCCTTAATTCCTTTGGGGTATTTCACTGGTGTTTCCCTGTTGGATCCTATTACCTCAGGAGCCCCTGGCTCCTCTCTGTAAGACTTCAAGTGTGCTCCAATGTACCCAGTATGTCTCAGAGCAACAGGCTGAGGGCCCTCAATAGTACCCCATCCCCACGTCTTGTAGCTGTCCCCACATCTAGTACCCTGCCATCCCACAGCTTGCCATGGGCAAGCCTGATATTATTCCCTTTCCCCTTCAAGTTTAGTTTAAAGCTCTGTCAATCAGCCCCACTGGCTCATGAGCAAAGACCCTCTTCCTCCTTTGAGAAACACGAATCCCATCCGAGGCCAATAGGCCTGGTGCCATGTAGACCATTCCATTATTGAAAACCCCAAAATGTTTATTATTAATTTAATTTTATTGCAATAATGTTTTGCATCCTCCAAGCACATAGGTACAGAATTTTTTTTGCTGACTTTCAAACAAAAATAGTTTATTAATTCCCACCAAAAAGTTACAAAGTTCTCATTTCATTGATATTAGGTTTAAAATTATTGTGAACTGAATCTAATTTCATATCACATGGCTATTTCTTCCTAATGAAGAATTAAAAATCCATTTCTGTTTACTTTTAAGAGGATAGGTTTTATTTTGCTTCTTTATAATTAAAGCTAGGAATAGGTGCATTAGTGATTGCAGTACTGGAAAAAAACAACTACTGAGTTTCATACAGTCATAGAATCCTAGAATCGTTTGGGTTCGAAAAGACCTTTAAGATCATCAAGTCCAACCTAACTCCACCACTAAACCATGTCCCTTAGCACAATGTATCCACGTTTTTTAAATACCTCCAGGGATGGAGACTCAACCACTTCCCTGGGCAGCTTGTTCCAGTGCTTGACAACCCTTTCAAAGAAGAAATTTTTCTAATATCCAATCTAAACCTCCCCTGGGGACCCTTGAGGCCATTTCATCTTGTCCTTGCTTGTCCTATTGCTTGCTACTTGGGAAAAGAGACCAACGCCAACCTCACTACAACTTCCTTTCAGGTAGTTGTGGAGAGCGATAAGGTCTCCCCTCAGCCTCCTTTTCTCCAGGCTAAACATCCCCAGTTCCCTCAGCTGCTCCTCATAAGACGTGTTCTCTAGACCCTTCACCAGCTTTGTTGCCCTGCTCTGGACTCATTCCAGAATCTCAATGTCTTTCTTGTAGTGAGGGGCCCAAAACTGGACACAGTATTCGAGGTGGGGGTCTCACCAGTGCCGAGTACAGGGGGATGATCACTTCCCTAGTCCGGCTCACCACACTATTCCTGATATAAGCTATGATGCTGTTGGCCTTCTTGGCCACCTGGGCACGCTGCTGGCTCATATTCAGACGGCAGTCGACCAACACCCCCCAGGTCCTTTTCTGACAGGCAGCTTTCCAGCCACTCTTCCCCAAGCCTGCAGCATTGCATGGGGTTGTTGTGACCCAAGTGCAGGACCTGGCGCTTAGACTTGTTGAACCTCATACAATTGGCCTCGGCCCATCGACCCAGCCTGTCCAGGTCCCTCTGCAAAGCCTTCCTACCCTCAAGCAGATCAACACTCCTGCCCAACTTGGTGTCGTCTGCAAACTTCCTGAGGGTGCACTCGATCCCCTTGTCCAGACCATTGATAAAGATGTTAAACAGAACCGGCCCCAATACTGAGCCCTGGGGAACACCACTTGTGACCAGCCGCCAACTGGATTTAACTCCATCCACCACAACTCTTTGGGCCTGGACATCCAGCTAGTTTTTTATCCAGCGCAGAGTACGCAGCCAGTTTCTCCAGGAGGATGCTGTGGGAAACAATGTCAAAGGCTTTACTAAAGTCTAGGTAAACAACATCCACAGCCTTTCCCTCGTCCACTAAGTGGGTCACCTTGTCATCGAAAGAGATCAGGCTAGTCGAGCAGGACCTGCCTTTTGTTAACCCATGCTCACCTGGTTGTCCTATACGTGCCATGTGATGGCACTGAAGATGATCTGCTCCATAACATTCACAGGCACCAAGGTCAGATGACCAAGCTTGTTAGTTCCCTGGGTCCTCCTTCTGGCCCTTCTTGTAGATGGGCGTCACATTTGCTAACCTCCAGCCAACTGGGACCTCCCCGGTTAGCCAGGACTGCTGATAAATGATGGAAAGTGGCTTGGTGAGCACCTCTGCCAGCTCCCGCAGTACCCTTGGGTGGATCCTATCCAGCCCCATAGACTTGTGTATGTCTAAATGGTGTAGCAGGTCGCTAACCATTTTACTCTGGATTATGGGAGCTTCATTCTGCTCCCCATCTCTGTCTTCCAGCTCAGGGGTCTGAGAACAATTGGTCTTATTAGTAAAGACTAAGGCAAAGAAGGCATTAAGTACCTCATTCTTTTCCTCATCCTTTGTCGCAATGTTTCCCCCTGCGTCCAATGAAGGATGGAGACTCCACCTTTTGTTGTTAATATATTTATAGAAACATGTTTAATTGACTACAGTAGCCAGATTAAGTTCTAGTTGGGCTTTGGCCCTTCTAATTTTCCCCCTGCATAACCTCACGACATCTTTGTATTCTTCCTGAGTTACCTGCTCCTTCTTCCAAAGATCGTAAACTCTCTTTTTTTTTTTCCTGAGTTCCGGCCAGAGCTCTCTGTTCAGCCAGGTCAGTCTCCTTCCCTGCCGGCTCTTCTTTCTGCATGGCCTGCTCCTGCGCCTTTAAGATTTCCTTGTTGAAGAATGTCCAGCCTTCCTGGACTCCTTTGCCCTTCAGGACTGCCTCCCAAGGGACTCTGTCAACCAGGCTCCTGAAAAGACTTTAGTCTGCCCTCCGGAAGTCCAAGGTAGCAGTTCTGCTGTCCCCCCTCCTTACTTCTCCATCAGTTGAAAACTCTGTCATTTTGTGATCACTATGCCCAAGACAGCCTCCAACCACCACATCACCCACCAGTCCTTCTCTGTTCACAAACAACAGGTCCAGTGGGGCATCTTCCCTAGTTGGCCCCTTTACCACCTGTGTCAGGAAGTTATCTTCCACGCACTCCAGGAACCTCCTAGAGTGTTCCCTCTCCTCTGTATTGTATTTCCAGCAGACATCTGGTAAGCTGAAGTCCCCCATGAGAACAAGGGTTAGCGATCATGAGACATCTCCCAGCTGCTTATAGAATATGTTATCTGCCTCTTCATCCTGGTTGGGTGGTCTATAACAGACTCCCACCGTGATATCTGCCTTTTTGGCCTTTTCCCTGATTCTTACACATAAACACTTGACCCTTTCATCACCATCATTAAGCTCTAGACAGTCAAAACGCTCCCTAACATACAGGGCCACCCCACCACCTCTCCTTCCTTGCCTATCCCTTCTGAAGAGCTAATAGCCATCCATGGCAGCACTCCAGTCGTGCGAGTCATCCCACCATGTTTCCGTGACTGCAAATATATCATAGTTTTCCAGCTGCACAATGGCTTCCAACTCCTCCTGTTTCTTTCCCCCGCTGCGTGCATTGGTGTAGATGCACTTCAGTTGGCCTATTGATCCCTCCACCTTTTTGCTGGGAGAAGCCCTAATTCCTACTTGACCATTCTCAGGCACTTCTGTGGCTTCTAACACCCTTGCGTGTTTGCTGTCGCGTTCTGATGTTTTCAGAATATTTCTAAAGTAGCAGATGAAAAATGATTAAGTAGTATTCTACCTCTTCACAATGTTTTCCATGGCAGATCAAGTATTTGTACTTGAAAAACAGTTATATATTCTGCGTTATGTGCTTTGAAAGAATTACCATAGATTTCCTGGATATCGGGAGAAGAGTTCATTAGCTCACTAGTGTTGGTTGATGAACATTACTATGTAGGTACAACACAATCAGTTATAACAACTGTTAAACATATAGAGATGTATCAAAATCATCAGCTGATTTGGCCCATTACTAGAGTTTCAATCTTCTACTTGCTGTGTCTAGTTTAGAAAAATATTTCTACCAATGAATAAAGCACATTTTAATAAGCCTTTTATCCTTAAGCACTCAATGTGAAGTTTTATGATAACACATAGAAAAGCACGTCTCTGTAGGAGCTTGGTGATTTTACCTCCTGGTTGAAAGTGAGATGAGATAAACTATCGGTAACTGAAAAATGATAAAATGGTGGTCTAACTCTGACACAGATGTGCTGTCTCGATAACTAATCCATTTAAGAACATACAGTGAGCCAAAATGTCTCAGAAAAATGGAGTATTATATTTGAAAAGCTAAGGTAAAATCTGCACACCTTCAGAACAATGCCTGACATAACATATCTTTTATTTTATACAGTTCTTCAAAATGTATTTCTACCCTAAAATACAGCTTTGTAATTCATAGTGCTCTCTCGCTGGCATGTAAAAATACTGTACTCTGCCTGTTAGCCGTGCTAAGTGCACCAGCATCACTAAAGGCTGCTATTCTATCTCTTGTAAGTTAATGTTTCTTTCACTGTTTACAATTTCTTCCACTGAAATCCAGTTTCAAACGCAGTTTCAACAGGTCCAGTGGGGCGTCTTCCCTAGTCGGCTCCTTCACCAGCTGTGTCAGGAAGTTATCTTCCACACACTCATAGAATCGTAGAATCATAGAATAGCCTAGGTTGGAAGGGGCCTTTCAGATGAGCTAGTCCAACCATCAACCTAACTCTGACAAAAAACATCACTAAACCAAATCTCCAAGCGCTATGTCTGCCCCTCTTTTAAATACCTCCAGGGATGGGAACCTCCAGGAACCTCCTAGATTGTTTCTTCTCTGCTATATTTTATTTCCAGCAGACATTTGGTAAGTTGAAGTCCCCCATGAAAACATGGGCTAGCGATTGTGAGATTTCTCACAGCTGCTTATAGAATATCTTATCTGCCTCTTCATCCTGGTTGGGCGGTCTATAACAGACTCCCACCATGATATCTGCCTTGTTGGCCCTCCCCCTGTTTCTTACTCATAAACACTCAACCCTGTCATCACCATTATTAAGCTCTAGACAATCAAAACACTCCCTAATATACAGTGCTACCCCACCACCTGCCTGTTCTTTTCTGAAGAGTTTATAGCCATCCATTGCAGCACTCCAGTTGTTTGAGTTGTCCCACCATGTTTCTGTGAAGGTAAATACCTTGATTAAAGGACCATTTCCTAACCATCCAATGAATTATTGCATACATAGACAGGAAAACGGAGGTTGGGGCTCTTCAGATACTGTTACTGCAAGGACTAACGTGCCTTTGAGACTTTGCCATAGGTGATATGAAAAGCAAGAGCAAATTTTGAATACAACAAAAAATAATCTACTGCAAGTGATGCTTTACTGCAGGCAGTCATGCTTAGATGACCAGATGGCATCAGTGGCAAAAATGTCATCTCTCATCTCTACTTGCCTAGAAACTTTGTCACGTATAAGACCTGGCTATAACTGTTCATCAGTTGGGACTTACACACTGTGTTTTTGTAATTCGCTGCAGCTGAAACAAAACGCAGAATCTTGGTTTGCACAGACTGACTATATGAGAGGATCACTGTGTTTTTCTGTTCTTGTGTCTCCCCTGGTTTCAGCTGAAAGTTTTACTCCTAATTTTCCAAAGAACTATTGGCTCAAACTCTGAGGTATGATAAAGATGCCATTATGGAAATACACTAGTCTGAAGCAATGCAGATCAGGTAGCTGAGAATAAATCATACAAGGAGCTGTGGATAATAGGCTTTCTGAGGCAAGGAGAAATTAGGCAGTACCATTAGAAAAGTCTGTGAAACTTCTTCAGAAAAGACCTTTTTCAGGAATGAAACTCACAATCCTAGTGTTAAAAAAACCTAGGAACAACATCAGAGAGCCATATACCCTCACAGAAGTAATTGACTGTTATTTTGTCTGTAATGGATTGGTTGGAACATGACTTAAAGTGAGCAGAAAAAAAACAGCTACTGCTTACTTTTGTATTGTATTTACTGGTTTTCTTATTATGAATAAGTGCATTGATATTCTGGAAGAGCACAAGATCCTGCTTGTCAATAGTAACTCAGCATTAATAAAGTCAGTGTAATCAAATGGCAGTAAAGATATAAAAGTGGGCAAGTGGGATCACATTTAGAAAAATTAAAGGAAGATACCAGTTCTGGCTTTCATTTCATAGCAACATGAAACATTAGGTTACTTCCTAACCAATGTTAGGAAGTAGCCAAGGCGGCCAATCTGAAAGTACAAATACAATCTGGATTCAATATTAATATCTCAATGTGATCTGAACATTTTTGTTGAACTACTTAGGCTGTAGGTTGGTGCAGTATTAGCCAATGATGATCTTATTCCCTTTTACACAGGAGGCTTTCCATTTCATTTCATAGTCTACTTCATGATCCACTGTGATCACAGCCATTAATTGCTCCATCCCCAAGGGGAAAATTGCCATGGCTTAACACAGGCACGTGTTAAGCAAGCAGAACATCATTGCCCTTCCTTATAAATAAGGCACAGCCAAATTCCACCCTTGAGCTGTCTGTTCACACGCACAAAAATATCACAGAAGTAAATCTGAATTTCCCATATTTTACTTAGAAAAAACTCATGTTGACAGTTAAGTTGGGAACAACTTGGTAAAGGGCTTCATGAGATGACCCAGAATTATTTACAAAACAAACTGAGGCCAACATTAGGCGAAACAAACACAAATAATATACCTTCAGGAGCATTCTGAAACTAGAGTCTACATTGAAAGCACTGGTGAACTGAGTGTTTCCAAATTTCTTTTGGTGGCTTTTTTGAGGGAAGGAGGATTAATAAATTAAAATTACCTTAAAACTGCAAATATTTTCTAGCTCTTTTACTAACGATGAGCCAATATAATGTTATTGGTGACGAAGGCTACAAAACAAACTTTCATTCATTAGCAAGCCAACCAACAAAAACCAAAAGTAACCTTGAATAAATTGCAGGGTAGTGTATTACTAGGCATGTATTTTTACACTTAAGTCTGAAGCTAACTGTTTAGAAAAATAATGTTTAGAAAGCACAATGAAAAATGTACAATACTTACAACCATACCGTTTAGGGACACCCAGCAATCTGGTGGGAAATCCTGGAGCAATGGTACTAAAAACTGCAGACAACCATCCCAGTGGCACAGCAGCAGCATCATTCCAATCAGATTAAAGATTCTCACCACAGCACTGGCCAGATCGTACGTCATGTGGAAAATCTGTAGGCAAAAATTACACGTGATATATGTGATACAAATCAGAAACACAAATCATTTACTTCTCATCAGGCAGGTTAAAGACAAAGAAGTAGCATCCTGGACTTCTATGAAAGCTGAGAGTTCTCAGCAAGGCCCATTAATCTGGGCAGAGTGCTGTGCTGACACACCTGACTCTTGGCTGCACCCCAGTGTTATATAAGCTGATGAAAAGGGCTTATTTTGGATTTGAAGTAATCAACTGAAGTGTTTTCTTAAAGCCTACAACTTCTTTCAATTGAAGCAAGTCTCACAAATTAAAAAAAAAAAAAGTTGGGAAGCTCAGTAAAGGTAGTGAAACCGTTACTTGTCTGTGACCTTGGTGTCTAAATAATCACAAAGTTGTGGGAGAGACAAATTCAATGACCCGTTCTGAAAAGATTCACTTTCACGTTTCTTACCTTCTTAAAAGCACCAAAATCTGAGTGAAGAAACACTATAAATAATTTTACATATATTTGGACTTCTGTTTCTACACTGTGTATTTATTAATCCAATTTGCACATACCAGTCCACCAAGAAAAATGACACTCAAGTATTTCATTGCTCTTAATCATTGGCAGTTTTTCTAAAATACTGAGAACACTGAAACACCTGTAGTAGCTAAGTTTATGTCAAACTAATATAATCATTTGGATTTCAATATATTGTTCTGTTCTTAGGCAAAAAATGTTTGCATTTGAAAAGTCTTACAGCAACACATAATATATATACTCTTAAAAACAACATAGACATTTTCAAGTTTGTCATAGGCAAGATTGTTGGACAGAATTAATATGAACAGCTGCAGTCAGTTGCCAAATAGTATGAAGAAAAACATTATATTTAGCACTTTTCTTCTATATTGTTTTTAAAGCACTTCCAAGCTACGAATACAGACATATTCTTTACTTTTTACACAATTCAGTCAAGTCAGGGTAAATATTCTGTATTTTAATACGTATAATTATCACCATCCAGGAGTTCGATTTAGAAGATGAAGAATGTCTACTTGATATTTCATGGAATTTTAAATAGAAAATATTATTTAATTGTACAGATAGACATAGAAATCAGAAGCTTTAGTGCTGAAAACATCAGATTGCTAGAAGTATACAGCCATATTGGCACATGCCATTTTGCATCTGTAAATAAAAGAATTCATACATAAAAGAGGGAATGTTTGTATCCTGACTTTTACATATCTAAACTGAAAGTAGAGATTAAGTACCCACACTGTAAATGAGTGCAAGTGCAAATATGGAGAGCGTGTTAAGGTGCCTTTAACATCGTTTTCTGTTAGCGGGAGCTTGTCCTTGTTTGAAAATGATGGTGTATGGTTTGAGTCCCAAAATGCAAAACCTACATAGTAGAAACATACCTCAGACATTAACTTTATGTGCAAAACATTTTTTCAAGCTAGGGCATTTTAAGGCAATATATTCCAAATCCCAGTTTGATAAACACTGGAAATAGATGCTTGTAACATCATTCAAAATGTCATGTCTTATCCAAATACCATCTAGCTCCTGTCAAAATTGAGGAGATGACACTGATATTTAGGAGATACTGTAAATAGGAATAAACAGAAAAGTGTCACCATTACACATTTGTGTTGTTTAGAAATGTATTTATGTTATAGCTATTTCAGTAGCTACAGTTCCAGTAGCATGATATGAATTGTGAGAGTAGATATGTGAAACTGAAATAATTTTATTTTAAAGAACTGAAAAAAATAGTAAGGATTACTGCTGTTTTGGAACACTAGCACTCATTCAGGTTACACCTTATCCACACAGTTATTTTATTACACCTGCAAAGTGCAGATGAATTCCTGATGACATGAAAAGTTGCAAAAGTTGAACGTTTTTCAGAGAAAGCAGGATTTCCCCTTGAATATTTGTCTGAAAATGTGCAGAAAATCAGATAGAAATAATACATATTTTACACAGAGATCACAACTTGCCCAGGAATTTTCTATTTCTCCAGAAAAGCAAGTTATCACATCTCTACACTAGGGCTGGACAAATATCAAAGTTCCCGCCCATGCTGTTTTCATACTGCCTCAAGCTTCCCATTAGGCTTTACCAGATTTTCAGAATAATTCACTGTATTGGACATTGAGTGTTTTTTAAAAAACGGGTCACAAATATGACAATTGGAGCCAAACTGAGCACAAACATCTTCATTTCTGTACTAACTTAGAAAGAAAACTTTTCTGAAAACATGCACCGAGGTGTATGTGATGAGCAGGAGATCTGGTTCTCCAAAACTCTCCAGAGTCCACAAAACAGCAGATGCATAAACCCAAGGCTCTCTGTAACTACGGGCCTAGGCACGACAGATTGTGCATGTATCGTGTGATCAGAGCTGCATAAAAATGATCATTCTGTGGCTCTTTCACTTGGATGGAGCCCATTTTCGGGCATCAATTCAGATTACAGAGATGCTCTCACTTGCAAAGCTCATATCTTGATATAGAATTTCCAAGATTTTAGATCATTTTGTGCTGGCACATTTTCAAATTTTAAAAGTTCCTTATTATTCAATTGGCCGATGTGCACTGAAAAACAAAAAAAAAAGCAGGTGGATGGATTTCCCAATGTATTTTTTTAGGCATTTCTGAGATCTTGTCTAGCTCTTATGGATGTATCACTTCCTGCCTACCCCATGAGATTGTGCAATGGTTCACTAAGCAAATGTGACGTCCATTCACAAGAAGGGCCGGAAGGTGGATCCGAGGAACTACTGGCCTGTCAGTCTGACCTTGGTGCCTGGGAAGGTTATGGAAGAGATCATCCTGAGTGCCATTACACGGCACATGAAGAACAACCAGGCAATCAGGCCCTGTCAGCATGGGTTCATGAAAGGCAGGTCCTGCTTGACTAACCTGATCTCCTTCTATGACAAAGTGACCCACTTGGTGGATGAGGGAAAGGCTGTGGATGTTGTCTACCTGGACTTTAGTAAGGCCTTTGACACCGTTTCCTACAGCATCCTCCTGGAGAAAATGGCTGCTCATGGCTTGGATAGGCATACGCTTTGCTGGATAAAAAACTAGCTGGATGGCAGGCCCAAAGAGTGGTGGTGAAGGGAGTTAAATCCAGTTGGCAGCCAGTCACGAGTGGTGTTCCCCAAGGCTCAGTATTGGGGCCAGTTCTGTTTAATATCTTTATCAATGATCTGGACGAGGGGATCGAGTGCACCCTCAGGAAGTTTGCAGATGACACCAAGTTGGGCAGAAGTGTTGATCTGCTTGAGGGTAGGAAGGCTCTGCAGAGGGATCTGGACAGGCTGGATCGATGGGCCAAGGACAATTACATGAAATTCAACAAGGCCAAGTGCTGGGTCCTGCACTTGGGTCACAACAACCCCATGCAATGCTACAGGCTTGAGGAAGAGTGGCTGGAAAGCTGCCTGTCAGAAAAGGACCTGGGGGTGTTGGTCGACTGCCAGCAGTGCGCCCAGGTGGCCAAGGCAGCCAACAGCATCCTGGCCTGTATCAGGAATAGCGTGGTGAATGTGACTAGGGGAGCGATCGTCCCCCTGTACTCGGCACTGGTGAGGCCCCACCTCGAGTACTGTGTCCAGCTTTGGGCCCCTCACTACAAGAAAGACATTGAGGTGCTGGAGAGGGTCCAGAGAAGAGCAACAAAGCTGGTGAGGGGTCTGGAGAACAAGTCTTATGAGGAGTGGCTGAGGGAGCTGGGATTGTTTAGCCTAGAGAAAAGGAGGCTGAGGGGAGACCTTATTGCTCTCCACAACTATCTGAAAGGAGGTTGTAGAGAGGTGGGGGTCGATCTCTTCTCCCAAGTAACAAGTGATAGGACAAGAAGAAATGGCCTTAAGTTGTGCCAGGGGAGGTTTAAGATGGATATTAGGAAAAATTTCTTCACAGAAAGGATTATCAAATATTAGGCTGCCCAGGGAAGTGGTGGAATCCCCATCCCTGGAGGTATTTATAAGATGGGTAAACGTGGTGCTTAGGGACATGGTTTAGTGGTGGTTTTGGCAGTGTTAGGTTAATGGTTGGACTCGATGATCTTAAGGGTCCCTTCCAACCTAGATGATTCTATGATTCTAAGGCTTCCCAAATGAGCCACTAGAACCAGTACAAAGATATATTACAAAGGGAGGCTAAAATTCAAACCAAACAGCTGGAGCACTGTGTTCCAACTAAAGGACCTTGATGAACCAGAGAGGTCTGTTGTTGGGTTTGTGCTCTATTCTATCTAATTACAGTGGTACGACTGAGTAAGTATTGGGGTTTTTTTCAAAGCCTCTTCATTAGTTGCGTGCCTCTGCAGTAATGGTCACGTACTGCAAGAACAGTAACATGTTGAAAATTTTATGTGAAACCAAATCCAGCAAAGGAAATGACTGCAACAGTCAGTATATGACACTGCAACCTTCCATCATTTCTTAAAACTTTCACTCCAGAAGTAGCTCCTGTACAGTTTAGCATTCAGGATTATATGTACATGCATGAACATATTCTGGATTGCTTAACATGGAAACATTGTAACAGCATTTCAACCATACAACACATTAATTGTAGTGTTTTATCGCTCATCTTTTCCTTATATAGCCTTTTATGTGTAGCCTATTCTAATAACTGTGATAACTCTGTATTAAAGAAAATAACTTCATAAGAAAAATCTTGAGCAAATGTTGAAGAAATCTTTTCAACAGCTCTACATAGTCTCTCTCTTGAGTAAATAACAGCTTTTTTTTTTTTTTTTCCTAAAAGTGACTTATCACGGAAATGTGTGTTTCATCGGAAAAAAAAAACATTTAAATACCCAAAGCATACACTGTAAGTGAACAAGATTTGTTGATGGTACTGTACTGACATCTTTATGTTTGGAATCACACAGAATCACAGAATGGTAGGGTTGCAAGGGACCTCTGGAGATCATCTAGTCCAACCCCCCTGCCAGAGCAGGGTCACCTAGAGCAGATTGCACAGGAATGCATCCAGGCAGGTTTTGAACGTCTCCAGAGACGGAGACTCCACCACCTCTCTGGGCAGCCTGTTCCAGTGCTCTGCCACCCTCAAAGGAAAGAAGTTCCTCCTCATGTTTAGGTGGAACTTCCTATGCTCAAGTTTGTGCCCATTACCCCTTCTCCTATTGCCGGGCACCACTGAAAAGAGCCTGGCCCCATCCTCCTGACACATACCTTTTAAGTATTTATAAGTGTTGATAAGGTCCCCCCTCAGCCGTCTTTTTTCCAGACTGAAGAGACCCAAATCCCTCAGGCTTTCTTCATAAGAGAGGTGTTCCAGTCCCCTGATCATCTTGGTAGCCCTTTGCTGTACCCTCTCCAGCACAGTTCCCTGTCCTTCTTGAACCGGGGAGCCCAGGACTGGACACAGTACTCCAGGTGCAGCCTCACCAGGGCAGAGTAGAGGGGGAGGATGACCTCCCTCGACCTGCTGGCCACCCTCTTCTTGATGCACCCCAGGATGCCATTGGCCTTCTTGGCCACAAGGGCACATTGCTGGCTCATGGTCATCCTGTTGTCCACCAGGACTCCCAGGTCTCTTTCCACGGAGCTGCTCTCCAGCAGGTCAGCCCCCAACCTGTACTGGTGCCTGGGGTTATTCCTCCCCAGGTGCAGCACCCTACACTTGCCATTATCGAATTTCATAAGGTTTCTCTCTGCCCAAATCTCCAGCCTGTCCAGGTCTCTCTGTATGGCAGCACAGCCTTCCGGTGTGTCAGCCACCCCTCCCAGCTTTGTGTCATCGGAAAACTTGCTGAGGGTGCACTCTATCCCCTCATCCAGGTCATTGATGAATATATTGAAGAGGACTGTACCCAGTACTGACCCCTGGGGAACGCCACTAGTCACTCACCTCCAACTAGACTCTGTGCCCCTAATCATGACCCTCTGAGCTCTGTCTTTCAGCCAGTTTTCAATCCACCCCACTGCCCATTCATCAAGCCCACACTTCCTAAGCTTCCCTACGAGGATGCTGTGGGAGACCGTGTCAAACGCCTTGCTTAAGTCAAGGTAGACCACATCCACTGCCCTCCCCTCATCTATCCATCCAGTCACGCCATCACAGAAGGCTATCAGATTAGTCAGACATGGTTTCCCCTTGGTGAATCCATGTTGAGTCCTTCTGATAGCTTTCTTTTCCTCCACATGCCTTGAGATGGCGCCCAGAACGAGCTGTTCCATCATCTTTCCAGGGATGGAGGTGAGGCTGACCGGCCTGTAGTTCCCCGGCTCCTCCTTCTTGCCCTTTTTGAAGGCTGGAGTGACATTGGCTTTCCTCCAGTCCTCAGGCACCTCGCCTGTTCTCCAGGACCTTTCAAAGATGACGGAGAGCGGCCCAGCAATGACTTCCGCCAGCACCCTCAGCACTCTCGGGTGCATCCCATCGGGACCCATGGACTTGTGGATATCTAATTGACCTAATTGATCTCTCACTTGATCCTCCTCAACCAAGGGGAAGTCTTCCTCTTTCCCTGTTACTTTCTCCAAAGTCTGGGACTCCTGAGGGCTGGCCTGAGCAGTAAAGACCAAAGCAAAGGCGGCATTCAGTAACTCCACCTTCTCTGCATCAACTCTGCCTTCTCCGCATCCTCCGTCACCATGGCTCCTGTCTCATTCAACAGGGGGCCCACAACTTCTCTAGTTTTCCTTTTTCCTCCAATATACTTGTAGAAGCCCTTCCTGTTGAGCTTGACATCCCTTGCCAGGTTTAATTCCAAGGAGGCCTTGGCTTTCCTCGTTTCATCCCTGCACGCTCTGGCAGCATTCTTGTAATCCTCCCAAGGGGTCAGCCCCTTCTTCCACTTACTGCAAACTTCCTTCTTCCACTTGAGCTTTTTCAGAAGCTCCCTGCTCAACCATGCAGGTCTCCTGCGTCCCTTGCCCGATTTCTTTCTCTTAGGGATGCACTGATCCTGAGCTTGGAGGAAGTGGTCTTTGAATACCAACCAGCTGTCTTGAGCCCCCCTGCCTTACAGAGCCCTAGCCCACGGGATCTCTCCAAGCAGTTTCTTGAAGAGGTCAAAGTTAGCCCTCCTGAAATCCAAGGTTCTGATTTTAGTTCTTGTTGTTTTGTGCATAGTACCCATGATCCTGAACTCTATCATTTCACGATCACTACAGCCAAGGCTGCCCCCAACCTTAATGTCCTCCACCAGTCCCTCTGTGTTTGTCAGTACCAGGTCCAGTAGTACTCCTCTCCTTGTTGGCTCCTGCACCACCTGTGTCAAGAAGTTATCATCAATGCACTGGAGGAGCCTCCTGGACTGTGCATGCTTGGTTGTGTGGTCTTCCCAACAGATATCAGAGTGATTGAACCATAAGAACCAAGGCCTGTGATTGCAAGGCTACCTTCAGCTGTCTGTAGAAGGCCTCATCAGCTTCCCCATCCTGATCAGGTGGCCTGTAATAAACACCCACAACAGTGTCCCTCATATTTGCCTGCCCCTTAATCCTTACCCATAAGCTCTCAACCCTCTCTTCATCCGCCCCAGGGAGAGCTTGATGCATTCCAGTTGCTCTCTCACATAAAGAGCAACTCCACCACCTTGCCTCGCTGGCCTGTCTTTCCTGAAAAGGACATAGCCGCCCATGACAGCATACCAGTCATGTGAGCTGTCCCACCATGTCTCAGTAATTGCAATGAGATCATGGCCCTGCAACCACACACAGATCTCCAGCTCTTCCTGCTTATTCCCCATGCTGCGTGCATTGGTGTATAAGCATTTCAGAGAGGGAGTCGTGTGTGTAGTTTTCACCCTTGAGATGTGGTATGCCTTCTGGCTCTCAGAAATACTGGCACACTCCCCCACAAGTGCTGAGCAACTACACCCAGGGACCTCATTGGCAAGCCCAGTACCATCCCCACCTCCTTTCAAATCTAGTTTAAAGCTCTCTCAATGAGCCCCGATAACTCTTGTCCTAGAACCCTTTTCCCCCTGCAAGATAAGCTATTCCCGCCTGTTACCAGCAGGCCTGCCATTTTGTAAATCAGGCCATGGTCAAAGAACCCAAAGTCCTGCCAGCAGCACCAGGCTCGGAGCCAGGCATTGATCTGCTGGCTCTTCCTATTTACCCCCTCATCGTTCCCCGCAACTGGGGGGATAGAGGAGAACACAACTTGTGCTCCTGATCCCTTAAGCAGCTGTCCCAGGGTCTTGAAATCTTTCTTCATTGCCCTTGGACTTCTTTTCACTACCTTGTCGCTGCCTACCTGAAAGATCAAAAGGGGGTAATAATCTGAGGGCCGTACCAGGGAAGGAAGCTTCCTCTTCACTTCCTTGACCTGGGCCCCAGGAAGGCAGCAGACCTCCTATGTAGCGGGTCTGGCCTGCATATTCGGCCTTCTGCTCTCTTCAGTAGCGTGTCACCTATGACTATGACCTGTCTTTCCTTCTTTACCGTAAAGGTTTTGATGCAGGGAGAGGTCTGACTAGACCTTGCTGACACCTCCAAGGTAGGAGAACTATCATGCTCGTCATCATCCAGGTTCCCTTGCAGAGCACTGTACCTGTTACATAACGGCATCTGGGAAGATGGGGTAGTTGCCGGGCAGTCCCAAGTGCGGTGCCTGTTGCGCTGGGCAGGAACTTCCTGCCACTGCCCCCTGTCCTCCAAGTCACCACATTCGGTCAGGGGGAGAGAGGACAGGGAGTTCTCACATTCCCCACCAGCCCCTCCTTGGTGGTGAGAACAAGGTCCAGCATGGCACCTCTCCTTGTTGGTTCCTCTACCACTTGGAGAAGGAAGTTGTCATCGATGCATTCCAGGAACCTCCTGGATTGCTTATGCCCTGCTGTGTTGTTCCTCTAACAGATATTGGGGTGGTTGAAGTCCCCCATGAGGATCAGGGCTTGTGAACGTGAGGCTGCTCCTATCTGTCTATAGAGGGCTTCATCCACTCAGTCTTCCTAGTCAGGTGGCCTGTAGCAGAACCCCACTGTAATGTCACCTGTCCCTGCCCTCCCTTTAATCTTGACCCATAAACTCTCTGTTGGCTCCTCATCCATCCCCAGGCAGAGCTCCATGCACTCCAGCTGGTATTTGCCATAGAGGGTGACACCCCCTCCTCATCTCCCCTCCTTGTCCTTCCTGAGGAGCCTGTATCCTTCCATTCCAACACTCCAGTCATAGGAGCCATCCCACCATGTCTCTGTGATGCCAATTGGATCATAGTCTTGCAGGCATACAAACATCTCTAACTCCTCCTGTTTATTCCCCTTGCTATGTGCATTTGCGTAGAGGCATTTAAGTTGTTCCCCCAATTAAGCTAGCTTCCTGGCTAAAGTGGCTAATTTTCCTTTATGCTGCACTCCAGGTGCTCTCCTGCTGACCTGCAACCCTTCTCCAGGTTCTAGGCATCTATTACTGGTATTGGCATCAAACTGGTATGAGTGGGATGGACTGAGGTTCCCCTCCCCCAGTAACTCTAGTTTAAAGCCCTCTTCATGAGCTTGGCAAGCCTCTGACCAAAGATGCTCTTCCCCTTTTCTGACAGGTGGACTCCGTCAGGCCCCAGTAGACCAGGTTTCTCAAAGCAAGTCCCATGGTCTAAGAAGCCAAACCCCTGGCTGCGGCACCAGTCTTGTAGCCAGTTATTGATTTGCCAGATTCACCTGACCCTATCAACCCCCTTCCCTTTGACTGGGAGGACTGATGAAAAAAACTACCTGCACCCCAGAATCCCTGACTGCTGCTCCCAAGGCTCTATAATCTTTCTTGATAGTCTTCAGGCTGCTCCCAGCTGCATCACTGGTGCCCACATGAAACAGCAGCAGCGGATAATAGACTGAGGAGTGTACGAGGCTTGGTAGTCTCTCGGTGACATCCCTGATACAAGCCTCCAGTAAGCAGCACACCTCCCTAGAGAGTGCATCAGGTTGACAAATGGGTGCCTCCCTACTTCTCAGAAGAGTCACCTACAACTATCACCCATCGCCTTTTCTTAGTTGCACTGGTTGTTGCAGTGCATTGCTAGAAGTATACAGCCATATTGGCACATGCCATTTTGCATCTGTAAATAAAAGAATTCATACATAAAAGAGGGAATGTTTGTATCCTGACTTTTACATATCTAAACTGAAAGTAGAGATTAAGTACCCACACTGTAAATGAGTGCAAGTGCAAATATGGAGAGCGTGTTAAGGTGCCTTTAACATCGTTTTCTGTTAGCGGGAGCTTGTCCTTGTTTGAAAATGATGGTTTATGTTTTGAGTCCCAAAACTGTTTACACTGTTTACAATTTCTTCCACAGAAATCCAGTTTCAAATGCAGTTTCTATTGGATTGTGATCTCTCCTGTGACCTTAGGTGATTTTGCCTGTATCATGTACCGTCACCAACTTTTTGTGCTTTTTTTCCCTCCAAAAATGACATCTATTCAGGGTTCCTGATTTGTCACATCTTTCCTTGATTCCTTGAAGTAGCAAGGTATGACCTATCTGAAAGTGGACTTCCAAATCTGAGATTTCTAAAATCAGTAGACAGATGAAGATTCCCCTTCCTTCACAGTTGTTTGCTATGGAGCCCTTGGCATATAAAAATGCATTGTAAGATACAAGGTTATATTGTCCTTTCTCAGCCAATTCCTAGACAGTCAGCACTTTTTAAATTGCGAACCAGCTGAAGTTTGGCATTCTCAGGGTAATGCAGATTGGCTTATAACCTTGACATAGTTGACAGCAATCCAGAATGATTTTTAATATATACCAGTGCTTACATTTAATTGTTTTCAGTGATTTCCCTGGTGCCATAGCACCATTTTTCAACAAAGTTTTACAAATTCACTTTGTTCTATGTCTCTTGGGTATGTCATCGATAAGAGGTTGTGAGAATCTGCAATGGCCAAAAAGGATCACTAAAATGTTCTATTTCTTTGTAGTGCAGATTAGCTATCACAGATCCTTGATCCAGCAGTATTCACATGTCTGTATCCTTTTATCCTGTTTATTCCTTAAGATCAATGAGGTTACAGCAATCTCTATACCTAATAGGGAGCAGGTCTTTAAGAACTTGAATAGGCTGTTAGAGACAAGCCCTGTTTGATGCTCTGCTGGTCTTGCTCCCTTGTGCCCATGCCAAGCCCAGCGTTAAACGTACCCTACATCTATTACGGATTTGAGATTGCTGCGGTTTTTAGGCAAGTAGATTTATACACCTGTTGCATATCAGTGCAGCTGGTAGGGAACTGCTGTATGGCTCACAGATCACCTATTCCTTTCTATTAATGTTTCTGTGAGGACTGTCTAATGCTAGCCAATGAAATATTGTTTCTTAAGTCTTATTTCTCAAGCTACTTACAAATCATTTATTTGATTTTTTTCTTTTTTCATTCAGAAGCAGTGTGTAACATGAATTGTCTTATTTTGGGATGGATTCTTATCATTTTGTTCAAGATCTTTTAAAGAAATTAAGTTTTATTGATGCTGTGAAACATTCAGTTCTGTTGTTCCCTGCAGTCTTCTTTTTGGAGCATTTGACAGACTTTTAGGTTTCAGGGCTAAGACATGGAATACTTTGAAGATAGTTTGAAGGCTTGAATTTGAATATAGCAAATTCTAAAGAGAAGATAGGTTTCGTGTGCTGAGCTCTTTTTTCTTCATAATGTCTTAAATTCAGTGATTCTCTATATTCGAGATACAATTATGAGGGAATCGCATGAATAAGTTTATAGGGAGGGAGGGAGGGAGGAAGGGAGGAGACACTGGGAAACTCCCAGGGGGTCTGTCTGCCGTAACACCTCTCAGGAAATTAGGGGAACTCCAGGATTTCTTTGAAGATGCTTCATGATACAAATTTTTCTTTTCGGTTCCATGAGTGATATAAAAATAATGACAAATGCAACTGTGCTGGGTAGCTATAAGGCCAGAGAGCTTCAGTTTATTGAAAAAACATAGAATCATAGAATCATTTAGGTTGGAAAAGACCCTTGGGATCATCGAGTCCAACCATCAACCCCACTCTACAAAGTTCTCCCTTACACCATATCCCTTAACATCACATCCAAATGAGTCTTAAACACATCCAGGGATGGTGACTCCACCACCTCCCTGGGCAGCCTATTCCAGTGTCTGACCACTCTTTCTGTGAAGAACTTTTTCCTAATGTCCAGCCTAAACCTACCCTGCTGCATCTTGAACCCATTCCCTCTTGTTCTATCGCTAATTACCTGTGAGAAGAGACCAGCGCCAACCTCTCTACAATGGCCTTTCAAGTAGTTGTACAGAGTGATGAGGTCTCCCCTCAGCCTCCTCTTCCTCAAACTAAACAGTCCCAGCTCCTTCAATCGCTCCTCATAAGATTTATTCTCCAGGCCCTTCACCAGCTTCGTTGCCCTCCTCTGCACTCGCTCCAGCGCCTCGAGATCTCTCTCGTATTGAGGTGCCCAGAACTGGACACAATACTCAAGGTGTGGCCTCACCAGTGCTGAGTACAGGGGGACAATCACCTCCCTCCTTCTGCTGATCACACTATTTCTAATACAAGCCAGGATGGCATTGGCCCTCTTGGCCACCTGGGCACACTGCTGGCTCATGTTCAGCTGCTTGTCAATTAGAACCCCCAGGTCCTTTTCTGCCAGGCAGCTCTCCAGCCACACTTCCCCAGGCCTGTAGCAATGCATGGGGTTGTTGTGGCCCAAGTGCAGGACCCGGCAGAAACATATTTAAAACATTTAATAATATTTTCAGTCCATTATGAATGGCATGTTCCATGTATATAATTTGTTTAGGCCTGGATGTTATTTTGTCCACCTTTTTGTTTTCTTTGGGAGAAAGCAGTAGGGAGATTACTGTAACTAATGAAAGGAAAATTCCACTGTTAAACTGTTAAATATTCCTTACCCATTAGTAGAGATATTTTCTTGTTCTGCTATTTTGATGTACCACAGACAATTCCAGTAACAGCAGTAGCAATGTCTGACCTTGTGTTGTAACACACTCAAGTGGCATGCCAATTGTGCCTTAATTTTGGCAGTGCTAAGTTAAGGCTCTAGGATAATTAGAGCTGGCATTTTCTGCAAATATGATCTTTCAACAGAGGATGCCAATTCATGGTTGCCAAAAATAATAAGAATAATTTAAAAAAAAGAAAAGTGTGATGGTACCAATGACAGCTCTTTAGTGAGGAAAAACCTTCTCAGATCTGAATATTTTTCATCAAAGCAGGGAGGAGAGAGGAAGAAGCCAAAAAGAATAATGTTCAGTAAATGAGAGAAGTCATCTAGAGCATAGGAGAATCAGAAAAAGTCCCTGCCTGGCTACGCTCCTATACTCCCTAGGGAGTGGTTCAAATTATCAGATGACTACTCCCTTTTTGATCTGTTGAAGCAGTTCCATTTTGTTCACTAGGCAACTATTTAGGAAATAATTCATCTCTTCCTTATCTCAGATAAGTGGTCTGGCCTCCAGGCTGCTCAGTGATAAATGCCTCACTACTTGTTTTTTGTTCTATTGCAAAAATGTCTTGGACCTGTTACAGTGCACATAGGAATGTGCCTGTGTTTTGTTTGAAGTTGTACAGGCTTTCGGGATGAGGAGAACCTTTCCTGATTATTACTACAGATAAGCAGATGTTATGTTTGAGAAGGCCTACTAAACTGGCCTCTCATTGACATCACGGAGATGTGGTGGGATGGCTCCTATGACCGAAATGTTGGAATGGAACGATACAGGCTTTTTAGGAAGGACAGGCTGGGAAGACGAGGAGGGGGTGTTGCCCTCTATGTCAACAAACAGCTGGAGTCCATGGAGCTCCACCTGGGGATGGATGAAGAGCCAACAGAGAGCTTATGGGTCAAGATTAAAGGGAATGCAAGGGCAGGTGATGTTACAGTGGGGGTCTGCTACAAGCCACCTGACCAGAAAGAGTGGATGAAGCCCTCTATAGACAGATTAGAGCAGCATTGCGTTCACAGGCCCTGATCCTCATGGGGGACTTCAACCACCCCCCCAATATCTGTTAGAGCAACAACACAGCAGGGCATAAGCAATCCAGGAGGTTCCTGGAATGCGTCAATGATAACTTCCTTCTCCAAGTGATAGAGGAGCCAATGAGGAGAGGTGCCATGCTGGATCTTGTCCTTACCAACAGGGAGGAGCTAATGGGGAATGTGAAGCTCAAGGGTAGCCTTGGCTGCAGTGATCATGAAATGGTAGAGTTCAAGATCCGTAGGGCAGCGAGGAGGGTACGCAGCAAGCTCACTACCCTGGACTTCAGGAGAGCAGATGTTGGCCTCTTGAGAGATCTTCTTGGTAGGTTACCATGGGATAAAGCACTGGAGGGGAGAGGGGCCCAAGGAAGCTGACTAATATTCAAGGATCACCTCCTCCAAGCTCGGGAGTGGTGCATCCCAAGAAAGAAGAAGTCAGGCAAAAAAGCCAGGAGGCCTGCATGGATGATCAAGGAGCTCCTGGACATGCTCAAAAGCAAAAAGGAGGCCTACAGAGGGTGGAAGCAAGGACAGGTAGCCTGGGAGGAATACAAAGAAACTGTCCGAGCAGCCAGGGACCAGGTTAGGCAAGCTAAAGCCCCGATAGAATTCAATCTGGCCAGGGACATCAAGGACAACAAATAAAAACCTCTATAAGTACGTCAGAGCTAAAAGGAAGACTAGGGAAGATATGGTCCCTCTCCGGCAGGAAACCAGAGACCTGGTCACCCAGGATATGGAGAAGGCTGAGGTACTGAATGACTTTTCGCCTTGGTCTTCACTAGCAAGGGCTCTGACCACACCACCCAAGTTGCAGAATGCAAAGGCAGGGGCTGTGAGAATGAAGAACCGCCCACTATAGGAGAAGATCAAGTACGAGATCATCTGAGGAACCTGAAGGTACACAAGTCCATGGGACCTGATGAAATCCATCCATGGGTCCTGAAGGAGCTGGCAGATGAAGTGGCTAAACCGCTTTCCATTATATTTGAAAAGTCGTGGCAGTCTGGTGAAGTTCCCACTGACTGGAAAAGAGGAAACATAACCTCCATTTTCAAAAAGGGAAAAAAAGAAGACCTGGCAAACTACAGGCCGGTCAGTCTCACCTCTGTGCCTGGCAAGATCATGGAGCAGATCCTCCTGGAATCTCTGCGAAGACACATGGAAAATAAGGAGGTGATTGGTGACAGCCAACATGGCTTCACCAAGGGCAAGTCATGATGATCAGAGGGCTGGAGCACCTCTCCTATGAGGAAAGGCTGAGAGAGTTGGGGTTGTTCAGCCTGGAGAAGAGAAGGCTCCAGGGAAACCTTATTATGGCCTTCCAGTACCTGAAGGGGGCCTACAGGAGAGATGGGGAGGGACCCTTTATCAGAGAGTGGAGCAATAGGACGAGGGGTAAAGGTTTTTAACTGAAAGAGGGGAAATTTAGATTAGATATTAGGAAGAAATTCTTTACTGTGAGGGTGGTGAGGCACTGGAACAGGTTGTCCAGGGAAGTTGTGGAGGCCCCATCCCTGGAAGTGTTCAAGGCCAGGCTGGATGGGGCTTTGAGCAACCAGGTTTAGTGGGAGGTTTCCCTGTCCATGGCAGGAGGGTTGGAACTAGATGATCTTTAAGGTCCCTTCCAACCTAAACCATTTTATGATTCTATGCCTGACTAATTTGGTGGCCTTTTACGACGGGGTTACAGCATTGGTAGATAAGGAGAGAGCAAGAGATGTCATTTACTTGGACTTATGCAAAGCGTTTGACACTGTCCTGCACAACATCATGGTCTCTAAATTGGAGAGACGTGGATTTGATGGATGGACCACTTGATGGATAAGGAACTGTCTGGATGGTTGCACTCAAAGGGTTGCAGTCAACGGCTCAATGTCCAAGTGGAAACCAGTGACAAGCGGCATTCCTCAGGGGTCAGTACTGGGACCGGTGCTATTTAACATCTTTGGCGGCAATGGCAACATGGACAGTGGGACTGAGTTCACCCTCAGCAAGTTTGTTGATGACACCAAGCTGTGTGGCACGGTCAACATGCTGGAGGGAAGGGATGCCATCCAGAGGGACCTGGACAGGCTTGAGAGGTGGGCCCATGTGAACCTCATGAAGTTCAACCAGGCCAAGTGCAAGGTCCTGCACCTGGCTCATGGCAATCCCAGGCACAAATACAGGCTGGGCAGAGAATGGCTTGAGAGCAGCCCTGAGGGAGAAGGACTTGGGGGTGTTGGTGGATGAAGAGCTCAACATGAGCCTGCAATGTGTGCTTGCAGCCCAGAAAGCCAACTGCATCCTGGGCTGCATCAAAAGAAACTTGGCCAGCAGGTCAAGGGAGGTGATTCTGCCCCTCTACTCCACTCTTGTGAGACCCCACCTGGAGTACTGTATGCAGCTCTGGATTCCTCAGCACAAAAAGGACATGGACCTGTTGGAGCGAGTCCAGAGGAGGGCCACGAAGATGATCAGAGGGCTGGAGCACCTCTCCTATGAGGACAAGCTGAGAGAGTTGGGGGTTGTTCAGCCTGGAGAAGAGAAGGCTCCAGGGAGACCTTATAGCAGCCTTCCAGTACCTAAAGGGGGCCTACAGGAAAGATGGGGAGGGACTATTTATGAGGGAGTGTAGCAATAGGACGAGGGGTTATGGTTTTAAACTGAAAGAGGGGAGATTTAGAGTAGATATTAGGAAGAAATTCTTTACTATGAGGGTGGTGAGACACTGGAGCAGGTTGTCCAGGGAAGTTGTGGATGCTGGAAGTTTAAAGTTTTGAGTTTAAAATACTCAAAACGCTTCAAGTTGAAAGTCAGCATTAAGGCTGTTGTAGAACCTTACAGATCTTGATGTTTTATTATCACCTTCAAAGAACCTAAGGAAATAGGCATCAGCTTTAGTGGGAATTTGTCCATCTTAAATTTATATGCCAGTTTAAGTTTTATATCGTGTTCATAACCACAATGAATTTTATTTAATTTAAAGTGACAACAACAACCCTGCCACCCCATGACTGTGTGGTATTTCTGGAGCGTGCTGGAGTGTGCTGTCTGCTCTGTTGTTAGTTTTTACTTCACAGCAAATAAGGATGAAAATGATTTAAAGTTGATAAATTAATGTATGTGTTTAGCTAAGGTTAAATGATATGTTTATTAACCCACCGTGCTTTAAATTCAGTCAATTTCTACTTTCATGTGTTTCCTGCTTGACACTAGATATCACATGATCTAGGTATTATTTTCACATTGTCCTTGAGTACACTTTATCTGTATGGAACAGGAGGTCACACTATTGTGTGCTTCAAAGATGTGCATACATAACCAGAGGTATTTGACAGGATCCAGTCCTGGGTCTGTCCAGCTCAGATAAATGCAGTAGGTGTAGGTAATCCTACCTTCAGACAGTCCGATCTCTTGGAGTTCTTCTATCCCATGCTTCCAGGGACGTAATGAGAATGGTGTCCTCAGCCTGAGCTTTGAATTTATCTCTTTGTGTCTTTTTGCTGTGAATCCGAGGTTGGTTTTGAATCTTTATGCTTTTACAGTCTTAAATGTCTTTGTTTCATTATTATGGCAGGATTAGGAATTTTAATGTTTTTATGACATGCTGTTTGGGGTTTTTTCCCATTTCCTTTATCCTCTCCTCTCTGCTCCCTCTTTCGCTTTCCCCAGGATGTCCATTGCATTGGAAGATAGAGCTACTGTTGGCTCATCTTTCTGCTACATTTTGCACAAGCTCCGCTGATGTGACATCTCTCTTTGCCATGAGGCTGTGGGCCAGGGTGGAAGCATACGATCTTTGGCTTACAACTGATAGGAGTCAGTGAGAGGGGGTAAGCCTATTTGACTGTGTCTGTAAAGAGTTTTTGTGAAATGGACCAGTTACTGGTTGTAAGATCTTTATTTTTAATAGTTCAATATTCAGCTGCTAAACTAATCCTGAAATGCAGTAACTAAAGATTGATATTTTCTAATTAATAAAATGGAAGCTGTTCATGAAGATAACAACGTGAAAGCTCTGGGGAAAATATGTTGTCCTGATTTCTCCACAGTAAGCAATTTGGTATTGTTAGACATTTAATATATAAGGCCAAATTTTGTCACATCCATTCCTTGAGTCATGAACTTTATCATTCATCAGTTTGCCGATAAATGGAATAATATCTATGTGTTCTGATTTTGTGGAGGAGCAAGTGAAATGGCTATGAATAAACTGAACACACTCATCCGTATTTTCATAGAAGTAACTGAAAATGTTACATTAGCTCATTAAGAGACATTGGAGAGAATCTAGTTTTAGTATTGCCTGATTCAAATGGTTAAACAAAATCTAACCCCCCAAATTATGATATTCTAGTCTAATAATGGATTTAAATACAGTATCACAAAATGAAAAAAAAGTCTAATACTGTACAAGCAGTATAGTTAAATTGCAAGAGCAGGCAACAAAGACTTACTTCAGTTTTCATATTATAATGGATAATGCAACCTATGTTCTTGTCTCAGCTATGAAGGACAAAGACATTTACATCTTATACAATCCATTGACAAGTTCTTAAAAAATCTTACATTAAATGGAGTTCTATATTTGTTCATTAATTGTACTGTAGTGCTACCTGAAATACTCTATTTTTTGTTGGAAGTCACATTGTTTCAGATGCAGCAGGAGTCTTAGCAGGAGTTCTTAGCTGCAAGAGAGGCAAATGGAGGATAATCTATTGGCCTATTTAGTTCACCATAAAGGGCTTTTTCAGTACATCCAAACTTTCTCCTAATATATTTATGATATTTATATTTCTGTACACTATTACAAGCTAAACTGAATGTATCAGGTCTATTAAAAATTACTAATTACAGGCAAAACTAAATAAACCAAGCATAATTATAAAGCAGTACAGAACAATTAACAGAAAACATATCCCAGTGTACCAGCAGCTGAAATACATACTTCCTGATAATTTTACTTGTAAGGTCAATGGAATGGCACAGATAAGGCTTACCACCTCTCAATGGAAATAGAGAAATTATGTATCAATTTCATGAACATTTTTAATAAGAAATAAGAAACAAGAAACAGAAGGTCAGGTTCCAGCAACAACTTTAAAGAAGCAGTGCCAGTAATTTACTCTGCATGAGAGTTATTTTTTCCACCAATATTCTATTTAGTGCTCTACTAGTGTGTCAGAAAAATGTGGACTTCTGTTTTTCTAGACTAACAACAAAAGAAACATAAGGAATATGACTGTGACTGTTCACTTATTTTCAAGCCAGGACCTACTATGGTTTTCTGAGAAGAGGAAAAGTAGGTAGCATTCTGTAGGCAAAATAGTTTTGTTAGATTAGTCTATCTAACACATATCTAATCTATGACACATTAGAATTTACCAAATTAAGCTGCTGTTATATTTTGTAACTATTCAAATAGTATATGCTCCATTTAGAATACATAAATACATAATTTTTATCTCAGAAGTTGCTGAATGTTCTCACGTTTTTGCAGTTTATTTTGAACTTAACTACTTGCAAAGTTTTTGAAGAAATATATGAATCTAAAATGTACACTATTCTATTCTGAGAAATGTTTTTATGTTTTTGAAAGTAGCCATAGGTAATTTTCCAAACAATGCTGTGTTTATCATTAAAGAAGACAAGGAATATGCTTATATGTATAATGGGAAAAAGCTGTGCAAGATTTAGAGAGAACCTAGTGGGGTGGCTATCTGCTTTTCTCTGCCTGAGTCAAGCCAAAGCTCCTCTTCTTCATGTATATTTTTTGCATTCACAGTGACTTAGTAGCAGCAGCATAGATTTCCAAGTTACAGAAATATAAATTACTTTTCACCCCTATCGTTGTGTTGTTATATTGTAGTCTGATATTACCTCGGATACATTTTATTATAAACTCTCTTTTCACGTGGAATAAATCATGGGTTCTTTATTGCTTCCTCAAGTAAATGTAACTGATTCTAGAAATGCTAATTTCCTCATTTATGAATGATTCCAGAAATGCTATTTTTCCTTATTTAATCATAGAATCATAGAATGGTTTAAGTTGGAAGGGACTGGACTCCTTTGCCCTTCAGGACTGCCTCCCAAGGGATTATGTCAACCAGGCCCCTAAACAGGCCAAAGCCTGCTTTCTGGAGGGAAAAGCATCTATAATCTATAATGTTTCTTTCTGTCATCTTTTTTTCTGACTCTTGTCAGAAAACATGGAGGCCAAAAGGAGACTATCATCACCCAAGATCTTGCTCTTGAGGTTAGCTCAGTGCTCATCATCTTGGATATGAAGTTAAGGTTGGTTTTTTTTTTTTAAACCTTGTGTGTCACTTTACACTTAAATAGAAATTCTTGTGTCATTTTATTGCTCATTTTTATAATGTCTTTCTGCAGTTCTTCTCAACCGGTCCTTGCCCTTATTACCCTAACTAATTATTATCAGCAAACGTTGTTACCCCCTTTCATGGCTGTTCATGAATATGATGACCAGCACAGTCCCAGCAGAGGCGGTGGCTCCTCTCCATTGTGAGAACTGAGCATTTCTCACAAGAAGGGGCTGGTGTGGTGGGTTAAAGTTAAGCAAATGAATTAGTCAAGGCACTGAAGCAAAAGCTAGGCATGAATGTTAGGCATTGGGTTACTTAGATGTTAAGTTTGGGCTTGATCCTGCAAAAACTTGTGTTTTGTTAAATAAGACTGTATAGCACTTTGCAGAACAGAGATAAATGTGAAAAGCGTGATGTAAATTGCCTTCTTGTTTTTCAAACCATTATGCTTTTTTCCTGTTTAAAGGTGTTAATCATGAAAACTGCAGAAATAAGATGCAGTAGAACGTAGCAAGTACATATTGCTTTGCTTAAGCAGATATTCAGTGTTGCTTAATTTTGATCTTATCTGTTTAGTGCACATTTAGATTTAGCTAATTGCAGTTAGAATTGAGTTGTCATTTATTTTCTTTCAACATTGCCTCAGGGTTTATGAAGACATAATACTGTAGTTACACATGCCTTAATGTTTTAGAAGACAAGCCATTAATGGCATACTTATGAAAGTGCATTTTAAACCACAGCAAATATTTTTACAGGACAAGTAAAGAGATTTGTTTAATCTGCCCTATTTTTAAAGTGATATTGCCATGTGACATAGGGTATTACTGTTAGAGAACTAGATAAACACGGTAATTAACCTTCCTGGAAAGAGGGAACTTCTGAAACTTAAACATACTGTTCTAAAAAATAGTCACTGTTGAATTATCAACATCTGCTGGATAAAGACTAATGATCTCATTATCATTTCTTTTAAGAATATTTGACTGATTTCATTTGGAGGCAAGTGAATTGAACTCAAATTAAATCCTTTTTACACCAGGACTGAATTTGGAACATTTTTCCCCTCCTATACTTTTTATTAGCTCCATTACAAAGCAATAAGCTGCAAAAAACTGAGTGTTAGAATTCAGTCTCAGACCTCTTTGCAAAAGGAGAATATTGTCCAATTGTTTAACATGTGATGTTTCAAGTATGACATTTCTGCTTTTTGATTTAATATAATAATATACATTTTTTACAGCTTTTCTGACTCAAGAGTAGCTTGACATGAAGTGGTTGACATTTTCAAATGACTTCCTGGTCAAAATTTTTATGACATCATCATACTGATGGACTAGCTGAAGTCTTACCATGTTTTACTATTTTGACATATGATTGCAAAGTATTTAAAAGTAATTGCTTTTCTCTCCCCCTTAACTCTATCCCTTCATTCATTTCCCCTTTTTCTAAGACTGAAAATACTTCAAACTCTCTTGCTGCCTTTATAATTGTTCCATTGTCACCTTTCCCCAAACCGATTGATTTGAAGCAGCGTTGTTCTTGATGACCATCAAAAGAATAAATATTGTTCTGCATACATGAGAGTGTATTTTATTTAGAATGTGACACTGTAACAAGTATTTCAATAATTAGACTGAAGCATAATCTCTCAGTGATTTCTACTTTTTCTTCTGATCTTTTGAGCGCGCTATATTTTACCAGAGAGGTACCAGTCAAACAGAGTTTAAAGTATTCTCTCAGCACACTATCCAGTTCCTTATAAAGTTGCTCAGCAGCTGCAGAGATTTTACAGCTTTAGTATCTCATTAATATAGATCTCCATCAAGGCTAAGTGAATGTCTGATGAAAACTGAACTTGAAACTTGCTAATGTGACCACACTGCTGCTTATCTGGGTGTGAGTGACACTCTTCTGTTTAAACTGTGCCTGTAAAAACTAGCTGAGTGGGAAGGAGCCCTCCAGTGAAAAGTGAAAAAAGAGCTCAATATGAGGTTGCATATGATGGACTGATATGATTTAAAAAAAAAATAATATATTACATTCATGTTTATTAATTCACTTTCAGAGGGCTGTTTGGTATTTTTTTAAGATGAAGACTAATACCATGACATTATTTTAAGCTTGAGGAGCTGCTCTAGTTTTTATAGAGATGAAATGGAGAATAACTTTGTGGACTATTGATAATCCAGAATGACCTTTTTTAAGCTGTCAGCACAGCAGAACAGCTAGTTACTTTTTGAAATGCATGAATATTAATTGATAATATTTAATGGAGATATCCCTGTGTTTTTTGGTCTTGGAAACACCTGATAAAATGTGTCATCATAAACCTGAAAGTTACCCAGCATATACACAAACACTCTCTTTCCTTACCCTACATTTAAGTGGAAAATAAAGACTCAAAAGGAGTTGATAAATAAAAAAGTGGTAAGTCTTCCTTCCCAAATCATATGGCTAGAGACTTTGTTCATATTTTATTTTTCATATGCAAATATATTCAAATAGATGAATGAACATTTTAATCATCCTTGCTCTGAATCTGTCAAATGAATGACACCTTAAAATGCAAAATTAATTCAAGAATTTAATTGAAATTATTTCAGTTTTGGCTACATGACTTACATATACAGTAATAAGCATGAGGAAGATCCTAAATATGAGCTCATACGTTTCTCAGCAGATGTCATAGATGTCACAGTTAGACTTAAAGCACATTCCAGATGGTGATTACAGCTGATTCTTTTTGGCAATGAATTATATATTAGAAGAATAGAATGAATATAATATTAGACTCAGGCTTGACAGGAAAATATTTAAGGCTTTTGACCTAACATGTAGTACACTCTGTTCTGTCTCTGTTACCATGGAGAAAATAAATGCAAAAAGTAAACATAATTTCGGGCATACTTGGAAGTAATTTTGCCATCCTTTGTTCAAAAAATATTTCCAGAACTTTTTATCTGAGTAAAGGGAGGATGTGGTTGGAGTTTTTCTTGAATACGGGCAAGAATAATGCTTTTCTACTTCCAGTTCAAGCTTAGAATCAAGACAAATTTTGTAACCGGTCCAATTCAAGGTGTCACTGTAAATGTATGGCAAACCATTCCTCTCTGGCTGTCTGGCAGTTTGCCTCTGAACGTGATCTTGGAGACACACAGCAAGCTCTAGAGGCTCATTTGCCTGCTGGGTCTCATAACAGCTGGTACATTCTTGTCGTGGTTTAGCCTCAGATGGCAACAAAAGAACCACGTGCCGCTCGCACGTGCCTTCCTAACACAGGAAGGATCGTAAGAAAAGGCAAGACCCTTGGGTTGGGACAAAGGCAGTTTAACAGAACAGCAAAGGGAACAGGCAAACAACAACAACACGGATAGAGGAATATACAAACGCGATTACGGGACCGCCGCTCCCCGCCGCTCGCCGACCGGCCGGACCCGGGACGCCCCAGCCCGCTTTTAAGCAGCAACTTCCTGCCCCCTCCCCCGGCAGCTCAGGGTGGGCGTGGCTCACATGGCATGGAATACCAGGAAAAGTTAACCCTATCCCCACCGGAACCAGGACAATTCTGAACAGCAAGCATTTTATTAATGTAAAAGTAAAGGATGCCAGGAACAAAGGAGGTACTCCCTAGATGTGTTCATTGCAGTAAACAAACCTGAAAACAATAACCCCTCAGACATTCTGCTGAGTCTCTTGCTGGTCAGGTTCTTCTCTCAACCGACCGCTGAGGACCTCAGCTGGCAGTCATAGCTTCAAGAGGAGTGTTCTCTGTAAAAGGCAAACGTTTGCCTTGTTTTACTCTTGGCAGTTGCTTCATCAGCTCATAGTAGTAAATATTTGCTCTCCCCATTTATTGATCTTTACTTCTCTCAAAAAATATCTTCCTTTTCAGTTGGGTCTGTCCATAAGCTATGGTTTCACCTCTAATATTTTTAGTTGCCAATTTTGATACAGTTCTGACCTTTCAACTGCTAAATCTGTTAATTTTGAAATGTAGTGCTCCTCTGTTGACAGAGTCATTATGCATTGCCTGGTGTCAGCGTCAGGACTTTGGTTTTTTTGATCACAGGATAGTTTACACAACACCAGGCCTGCTGGAGACAGATGGGGTACACCTGTCTCAAAAGGGGAAAAGGATCCTTGCACAGGAGTTGGCAGGGCTCATCAAACGGGCTTTAAACTAGATTTGAAGGGTGAAGGGGATGGATCCAGCAGCAGAGACACAAGGGTCGTTGATGGGTTAGAAACTATGGCTGCGCCTGGGAATGGACAGGTAGGAGTTAAGCCTTCTTCCAGCATAAACGTGGCAGAACCAGTAGCCAAGCTGAAGTGCTTCTACACTAATGTATGCAGCATGGGCAACAAACAGGAGGAGCTGGAAGCCATTGTGCAGCAGTAAAACTATGACGTAGTTGCCATCACGGAAACGTGGTGGGATGACTCGCACGACTGGAGTGCTGCATTAGATGGCTACAAACTCTTCAGAAGGGACAGGCAAGGAAGGAGAGGAGGTGGGGTGGCTCTGTATGTTAGGGAGTGTTATGAATGTCAAGAACTTAATGATGGTGATGAAAGGGTCAAGTGTTTATGTGTAAGAATCAGGGAAAAGGCCAAAAAGGCAGATATCATGGTGGAAGTCTGTTATAGACCGCCCAATCAGGATGTAGAGGTAGATGAAATATTCTACAGGCAGCTGGGAGAAGTCTCATGATCGCTGGCCCTTGTCCTCATGGGAGACTTCAACCTACCAGATATCAGCTGGGAATACAATAAAGCTGAGAGGGAACAGTCTAGGAAGTTCCTGGAGTGTGTTGGGGATAACTTCCTGATACAGCCGGTGAGGGAACCAACTAGGGAAAGAGCCCTGCTGTACCTGCTGTTTGTAAACAGAGAAGGACTTGTGTGGGATGTGACAGTTGGTGGCTGTCTTGGGCATAGTGACCGTGAAATGATAGAGTTTTCAATTCTCAGAGAAGCAAGGAGGGGGTCAGCAGAACTGCCACCATGGACTTCCAGAGGGTGGACTTTGGTCTATTCAGGAGCCTGCTTGACAGTGTCCCTTGGGAGGCAGTCCTGAAGGGCAAAGGCTGGACGTTTTTCAAGAAGGAAGTCTTAAAGGCGCAGGAGTAGGCTATCCCCATGTGCTGTAAAAAGAGCCGTCAGGGGAAAAGACTGTCCTGGCTGAACAGAGACATATGGATACAGCTCAGGGGGAAAATGGACAGTTTATGCCCTTTGGAAGAAGGGGCAGGGCACTCAGGAAGACTACAAAGATGTTGTGAGGCTGTGTAGGGAGAAAATTAGAAAGGCCAAAGCCCAACTGGAACTTAACCTGGCTTTGGATGTTAAGAAAAATAAGAAAAGTTTCTATAAATATATTAGGAATAAAAGGAGGACTCAGGAGAATCTCCATCCTTTATCGGATAAAGGTGGTAACATAGTGACAAAGGGTGAGAAGGATGAGGTACTTAATGCCTTCTTTGCCTCAGTCTTCAGTAATAGAGTTGGTTGTTCCCTGAGTACCCAGACCCCTGAGCTAGTAGATAGGGGCAGGGAGAAGAATGAAGCCCCTGTAATCCAAAGGGAGATGGTGAGGGACCTGCTCCAACACCTGGACATACACAAGTCTATGGGGCCAGATGAGATCCACCCGAGGGTACTGAGGGAGCTGGCAGAAGTGCTCACCAAGCCACTTTCCACTACTTACCAGCAGTCCTGGCAAACCGGGGAGGTCCCAGTTGACTGGCATCTAGCAAATGTGATGCCCATCCACAAGAAGGGCCAGGAGGACCCAGGGAACGACAGGCCTGTCAGTTTGACCTCAGTGCCTGGGAAGGTCATGGAACAGATCATCCTGAGTGCCATTATGTGGCACATGCAGGACAACCAGGCGATCAGGCCCTGTCAGCATGGGTTCATGAAAGGCAGGTCCTGCGTGACAAACCTGATCTCCTTCTATGACAAAGTGACCCACTTGGTGGACAAGGGAAAGGCTGTGGATGTTGTTTACCTGGACTTTAGTAAGGCCTTTGACACCGTTTCCTACAGCATCCTCCTGGAGAAACTGGCTACCCATGGCTTGGATAGGAGTACTCTTTGCTGGGTTAAAAACTGTCTGGAGGGCCGGTCCCAAAGAGTGGTGGTGAATGGAGTTAAATCCAGTTGGCAGCCAGTCACGAGTGGTGTTCCCCAGGGCTCGGTACCGGATCCAGTTCTCTTTAATATCTTTATCAATGATCTGGATGAGGGGATCGAGTGCACCCTCAGGAAGTTTGCAGATGACACCAAGTTAGGTGGGAGTGTCGACCTGCTTGAGGGTAGGAAGGCTCTGCAGAGGGATATGGACAGGCTGGATCGATGGGCCAAGGACAATTACATGAAATTCAACAAGGACAAGTGCTGGGTCCTGACTTGGGTCACAACAACCCCATGCAATGCTACAGGCTTGGGGAAGAGTGACTGGAAAGCTGCCTGGCAGAACAGGGCCTGGGGGTGTCGGTTGACTGCCATCTGAACATGAGCCAGCAGCGTGCCCAGGTGGCCAAGGCAGCCAACAGCATCCTGGCCTGTATCAGGAATAGTGTGGTGAATGTGACTAGGGGAGTGATCGTCCCCCTGTACTTGGCACTGGTGAGGCCCCACCTGAGCGGCTGAGGGAGCTGGGGTTGTTTAGCCTGGAGAAGAGGAGGCTGAGGGGAGACCTTATAGCTCTCTCAAGCAACCTGAAAGGAGGTTGTAGCGAGGTGAATGACAGTCTCTTCTCCCAAGTAGCAGGTGATAGGACAAGAGGAAATGGCCTCAAGTTGCACCAGGGGAGGTTTAGATTGGATATTAGGAAAAATTTATTCACAGAAAGGGTTGTCGAGCATTGGAACAGGCTGCCCAGGGAAGTGGTTGAATCACCATCCCTGGAGGTATTTAAACAATAGGTAGACATTTTGCTAAGGGACATGGTTTAGTGATGGGTTTCATCAGTGTTAGGTTGATGGTTGGACTAGATGATCTGAAATGTCCCTTCCAACCTAGGCGATTCTATGATTCTATGTACTTAAACTTCTCCCTCAGCTGTTTAATCTTGCCATTTAAAAGACGCAGGTTAGTGCAATGATATCTACTATTTCCCTGGTACTGCTAGGAACAGTCCAGGCTGGGCACTGCCTACCTGAGCAGCAGTTCTGCAGAAATGGCCCTGGGTGACAACGGCCACACAGGAGCTATCCTGGAGCTGGCAGCAGTGAAGATCAGCAGCATCTGGTGCTGTAGGAGCAGGGGCACAGCCAGGAGATGGAGGGAAGTAATCCTTCTCTATTTGGCACCTTTGAGAGCATGTCCAGAGTACTGGGTCCAGTTTTGGGCTCCCCAGTACCAGACAGACATTGATATACTGGGGCAAGTCCAGAGGATGCTTGAGAGGCTGGAGCACAAGATGTACAAGAAGCAGCTGAGGGACCAGGGCTTATTTAAGGCTTTGGACGTCCTTATTGCTGTCTAACACTGCCTAACTTTACTCGGTCTTCAGGAAGATGGAGATAGACCTTTCACAGTTGTGCACAAGGATAAAAGGAAGGTTAATAGACACAAATTGCAATAACAGATTTGGCTTACATATTAAGATATATATGTTTTTTTTTAACATGAGACTGGTGAAATACTGGAACAGGATCCCAGGGTACTCATGGCATCTCCATCCCTGGAGATATTCAGAATGTGACTAGACGTGGACCTGAGCAACCTGATGGAAGGTGGCTTGCACATTGAGCAAGGAGTTGGACCAGATATCCTCTAGAGGTACCTTCCAACTGATGTGATTTTATGAACTCTATTTTTCTACTTTGTCTTTTATTTATATGCTGTTAGTACATTCCCAGAGTTTCACCTATTTACTGTCTTAACATCCAGTTACTTTTGTCCTGGCAAAATACTTGCTTATACGTCTTTGTTCAATTTAAAATTAAAAATATATTTTGTGCTGTCAAGCTGATAGCAATTTATCTTCACTAATGCAACAGACAACATTATTGCAGATGATGTAATTTGGACTTCTGGTCCCTGCTTGCAAACTCACAAAGCAATATTATTTGTTCCCTTTCTTGTATCTTTTCACATAAGATAAGCATAACTTCTTATACTGCATTGGTTGCCACAACTGTGTATGTAGTTGTGTGGTTTTGGGTAGATTTCAATTTTGGACTCGAGGCCTTTCTCTCTTATATTTGGATTCTTTATAATGTCTGTTTATGTCAGAACACTGCCCACACATCATAAGCTTCCTCTCCTTCAAAAAGGTTTTTCAGCTTTTAACGGATCATAAACTCCTATGTTTCCACTCTTTTTATATTCTCTTTTAAAAAGTGTATTGATCACATTTCATTTTTGTGCTGAGTGCAGCGTATCTCAAATGTCTCCTGTACAGTTTTATATTGGCCTATTCTTAATTCAACTTAAAATTATAAAAAGCATTATCGTGTTCAGAAATGGCTACTGACAAATATTTTTCTGCATGTCTTACCTTCTGCTGGTATCTATTGCAATTAGTTGTACTTTTAAAGAGAAATTGTTTAGATAATTTTCTGAAGTCAATGTTGAAGATGGATACAGCTCGAAATGGCTAACTCACCTGGTATCCATCACAGTCTCTATTTGCATGTAGATCTCTTGAGCTGCATGGACTAAGTTGTTTCTTTGTCGTCACACAAGACAGATGAGAAGGATAATGTTAGGATAACGTTTCCTCAATATGCAGAAACATGAGACGATGAAGAACAGTATATTAAAAGCAAAGTATATTTAAATAGAACTGTAAAGGAAAGGTGATGATAACTGTTATTTTGGTTTGCAAGTTTCAGCTCAAAACCGATCTTTCATATACCAGTTGAGTAACCTGATATGGGGCTGTTAATATTCCTGCCTCACCTACTCTATGTGGTTGTATTTTTTTTCTATGTGCTTTTGGGGATTTGTTTGTTTGGGTTTTTTTGTTTTTTATTATTTACATAAGGTACATTTTTTCTTTCAATATAAAATGAATTATTTTTATTTGAATCTCGAAATTTTTCATGAAATGTAATATTCTTGGTCATATTTTCTGGCCAGACCAGTTCTTTACTATTCCATATTATGCCTTCTATTCAAGAATTAATCACTTCAATACAGTGTTTAAGAAATCTTCTTGAGACTTCCTATTTTTGAGAGGATTGTACCAAATGTGAGTTCATGTACCAGTTCATGTCAGTGAGTTATAAACTTTTTTTGCATGCTCTTCCCATTTCTTTTCTGTAGAAAGGCTGAGCTTAGTAGTATGAAATAGCTTATGAAGTTAAGTTCTGTTACGTTATGGAGTAGTGTCCCTTGAGAGGAATGACAGTTGTGGCATTGTTAACGTCATTTCAACAGGCTACAAAAAAAACCTCTCAAAATGCATCAAGTAAATAAATGTCCATTAGTAAAGAAAAGGTCTTTACCACCTGAGTGCATTTTCTTTCTCCAGATTTCAGGCTTCTATTTGAAGGTGTTGATATCGTATGACAGAAAGCAAGCTTGAAACTTGGATGAAAGTTATTAATAAGCAGTTGTGTGCATTAAAGAAAGTTTTTTTGTTTTGAATTATGATAAAAAAATACATATACATCAGATTCAAGTTGCAATAAAGGATATACAACTATAAATAACTGGTTACCTGAGATGAGAACATGTGTAGCAAAGAACAGAGTATATGATATGTCACTTTTGCTCACTTCCAGTGTTTGGATACCTTCATTATGTTTCATTTTAAGTAGTGGCAAAAGATAACCATTGTAAAGCGATACCTGTAAGATATTTCCACAACAGCAATTTAGCATTGGTATGCTGAACAGTCAGTACTCCCCTGAACTCAGCTTTTTATACAAGTAGGACTTTGTTACCGTGGTGATGCCACAGCATTGCTTTTGACTAAAACCAGAACCGATTAGACTGCATTATATTACCCATTCATATTGTACTACCATTGAATATATTTCTTGAATCTCATCTGCCAAAAATCTTGATATTTAATGAGACAAATTCTTTATAAAGGTTGGCTGCAGAAAAAGAGAAACCAATCTATTTGTATATTTCTTTGCTCTTTAATTTGTGCTCATTCATTATATTTTGAACTCATGCTTTCCTGAAATAATTTAATATTGCATCTTTCTTGTTCATTTCTGCTGTTCAAATAGACATGCAATTGTCGCCCTCTTTGGCAGTTTGTCTGCCCTCTCTCTCATTTCCCTGTCCTGTATTTCTCCACCTTGCACAAGTCAGCAATTATGAATTACCTTGCATTCACTGAGTGCATCTAAGCATCCACTCACTCCACGTCCTTTCTATAGCAAGATATTGTATATCAGAGAAAGGTATCCTTATCCCATCGATGCCTCATTTGATCAGCCTATGGCTCAGCATTTCTTAACTATGGTGACATGGGGTTTTAGGGAAGTAAAGATCTCCTAAATTTAGGTTTTCTACAGCAAAATACAGACCTGCTAAAGCTATGTTATTAAATTCTATACAGAGTTCATTCTTTAAGACAATTTTCAACCACTTTAACTCAGTGCTCAACAAGATGGAATTTAAACTTAATTATTATAGCAACTATGAGGTACTGGTCCAGACACAAAAAAATGGAGAATATAAAAATGAAAGTGACCTGCAATCAAGAGAATATGATTTTTAAAATTGATAAATATGAATAATACATTTTTAGAAACTGTTTTCAAGTGTCATTCCATTGTCAACCAATAATATTTGGGGGGGGAAAATAAGCATTAGTTGTTTTAGAGACATTATTTCTACTGCTTTCTCTCTGTTAATTTTCAGCTTTATTCTTTCATGGATTTTATTGCACTCCAGCATTTCAGAGTTTTAGCTTATACATTGCATGCTTTTCTAAAATGAGTTCTGGGGTTTTTTTCCAGTTATAGTATAAAAAGGTCTTGAAGCCTCCTGACACTACTTTGACCATTTTAAATGGAATATGCTTAGAAATTTGCAATAACGTTTCAAGTTGACAGTTGAAGGAAATATCTAAACATCAAAGCGCTGCAGTTTTGAGATGGGACTGCAATTAGAGAATCAGCTTTTCATACCTGTAATAGATGCATGCATATACTATAATCACTAAAATAAGTTCAGTATTTTCTTCCCTAATATGAAGCTTTCCCTGCATCTGAAAAGCTCTGTTTATTTCATAAAATCACATAAATACATAGAACCATGCTGAGAAATGGAGAATGATGATGGTTTCAGTGCTCATGAAATAAAAGATTAATTACTAAACAGTTATTCTTTCAGTTTTGATGCTATGAGAAAAGAAAATGTGTTAGCTCACCTAAGATAAGCTTGGAGAAGGATTTTAGGGCTTCTCTCTGATTTCTCAATATTGCTGCAAGCCATTGAATCAAGAAAAAAAAAAAAAAAGTGAGCAGAATTTTGTATTTCTTCCTGGGAAGAAGAACACCTGTGTCAACCTGTGAATTTCAACTTTTGAGTATCAGGATGAGATAGCACATCTCCTAAAATCCATGCTGTTAACATGGGTGCCCAGCCTCACTTAGGTACAGCAATTGTATGTTTGCTTGAGGACCAGCACCAAACAAAGTATCAAATAGAAATATCTGCCCTTAGCAGGATTTTTCAGAACTATAAAATTCCTCTTCCCTAACCTGCTGTTCTAGGAAAGAAATAGCAGAGGAAGTGGCAAGACAATGCACAGCTGTTTTCCTTGCCCCCCATGAGTAGTTGCTTCAGAGATTTCTAATTCAGGTTGCCTCCCTCCCTGTTATTTCCCTCTGTGTTGGAGGGGTATTGGAGACAGGACATCATCCATGAAGCAGCAGCTGATACAGCTTAGGAATTTGTTTGTATGAGCTTAAAATGTCCCCTTGAATTTTCAGGGATGTTCCCAAATAGACTCTCATGCAATGCACAACAGTAATGGATCTATGTGTCTTTCCAGTTTTTCTTGCATATTCAGCTTGAAGAAGGTCGTTGAATTTGAGTAACTTTTCGCCCTTCATTACTCTTGTAACTTGTATTTCATTTTTTCTACACGTTACAGATTGTCTCCTCTTCTGTGTAAAATATTGCTCCAGGAAAGGAGAGCTACAGTGTGTGTGAACTAATGCCTGAAGCACTAGGCTGCATTATCATATTGCTGTTAATATGTCAAAGAATAATTTCACAATCTTAGTAATGCCTGTATATCTTAGCACCACATGGGAATCGGCATGTAAATCTCAAATGCTTATCTTGAACCAATATTTATATTAGTATTTTACAGTGTCATAAATGTTGAAAGTTGTTTTTTTTAATTAAAATTAATTAAAGGTTTGTATTCAGACTTATTGCTGATGAACTTTACTAGACTACATTCTTTATCTGAACTCTCAAAATGAAATAACCAAGACAACTTATTCCACAAAGAGAAAATAACATACATACAGTGCAGAAAATGTTGAACATGTCACTTATTTTTCTTATGATCTTATGACCTCTAAATTTGCATTTCAAGCAAAATTACGTGTAAAATGTCTCATAACTGTAATGCACATTGAAGTTAGAAGTTGAACGGTTGATTTCAATGGACACAGAAGCAAACTGTATCATTAACTGAAGGTTAATAAGAGCAGACAATTGTTGGCTAGTCTGACAGTAGAACTCCCATTGCTTCCTTTTTACTTTAACATTTTCTGTGTAGATCAGATATAAAATAAACTCCTCAGACATTGACCATTGAAGAAAGAGGGCTGACCCTTTGATCCCTCAGCTTTTATACTGAGCATGAGGCAGATGGGATGGAATACCCCATTGGTCAGTTTTGGGTCACCTGTCCTGTCCTCTCCTCCCTGCATGTGGGATCCCTCTACGCTTTTCCATTTCCGACCCTCCAACAGGGCAAATAGCTAAGTTAGCTGACCTTGGTTGTTATAGCAATAAGTATAAGCAAGAGCCTCTCTGCATACCATTCCTTGGTATAATCAGATCTTATCACTCTGAGGGTGAACAGATTCTGAAAAATATGCTGTTAATTTCAGAGTTTAGTCAGAAGAGGCCCAGCTAAAAAGTAAAATTGCAAACCAGAAAATTGGTTCTGTTTTACCTCAAACCAGGACATAACTGAAAACCATTTCTTAACTGATATACACATTTTCATTTTAAGCAATATTTATTTAAGCATCTTGAACAGTTGGTGCTTGGATAAAATGCTAGTTTGCTGTCAAACACTGTAGTCTAGCAATTCTATTAATATGTTTTTACAAAAATAATATTCACACTCCTCCTTCCTAATGCTAACTATTTGTTTATCTATTGCTTATCCAAAGATAAATTATGCAAGAATTAGCAATTATGCATGCACTGAAGAAAGAAAATGGAATAATCCCTGTCAGTCAAGTTCAAATCCTTATTTTAGACTCTCTAAAAAATATGAAGTTTTGGAAAAATGGGAGTTAGGATGGATTTTTTTTGATCCAGCTGACCAATTAAAATCAAGTTTTAAGTTAGCAATCAAGTCTCTCAAGCTTTACAGTTGTCATACCTAGAGGTTGTTCTGAGCACAGTAGATATGTGGTGATAGGATATTGGTTTGGTGATTTACAGGAAGGTAATTGAGAAGCATTTTCTAAAACTTAACTAATATGGAATTAGTAACCTTTAAAGAGGATTCGCAGGAGTCAAGAATTACTAGTGTAACATTTTTGTTACTTGAGTATTTTGGTGAGAATCAAATGACTCAATATTTTGATGATAAAAACTGTTCCACAACAGAATTATACATAATTTCAACTATCGTTGGAATGCATTCCAATACAGATTCAAAATCTATTAGAAAATGCTGTAGCTGTGCTGGTGTGGTATCATGACAGATATCTTTTGGCTGAGGGTTAGGGTGTTTTTGTGTTTTGTTTTTTTTTTTTGTTGTGTTGGTGTGGGTTTTTTTGGGTTTTTTGTGGTTTTTCTTGTGGGTTTTTTTTTTAAATTTTTTAACTTGCATATTGTTTAACATATAGATCCCTGACTATTACATTCTTATTTCTTTTATGCTGTTTTCATCCTGCCTCAAACAAAAAATTTTCTCAGGGATCTAAACATTTTTGTGTTTTTCAAATACAAATATTTCAAGACCAGGAATTTCCTGACCACTTCTTTCCTCCTCAATGAACCACACTATTTTCATCTCCAAAAACATAATAAAAGGAGCTGTCAATGTAGCCACCTGTAGCACAAATTTGAGATGCAAAGTCTTCTTAACCACTCTACAAGTTAATTTGGATAACTTTGAAACTAACCTAGTACTAGTATAGCACAGAGAAGTTAGCCAAATGAGACTGTCCCTGACAGAAGTTGAAAAGTGAGGATGAAAGAAATCTGTGTCAAAATTCAAAGTATAAAATGGTTATTAAAAAAAAGAAGGGGGTGGTAAGGGCAACGGAAAATCTTATGAGGAGTAGCTGAGGGAACTGGGATTGTTTAGCCTGGAGAAAAGGCTGAGGGGAGACCTTATAGCTCTCTACAACTACCAGAAAGGAGGTTGTAGCGAGGTGAATGCCAGTCTCTTCTCCCAAGTAACAAGTGATAGGATGAGAGGAAATGGCCTCAAGTTGCACCAGGGGAGGTTTGGATTAGATATTAGGAAAAATTTCTTCACTGAAAGGATTGTCAAGCATTGGAACAGGCTGCCCAGGGAAGTGGTTGAGTCTCCATCCCTGGAGGTATTTAAAAGACAGGTAGACGTTGTTCTAAGGGACATGGTTTGGTGGTGGTTTTGGCAGGGTTAGTTTTACAGTTGGACTCAATGATCCTAAGGGTCTTTTCCAACCTAAATGATTCTATGATTGTATGAAAGACAACTTTTTAGTGGTTCTGTATTACTGTCGATGACTTTTATAATCACAAAACATAATTTAATCATAAACCATGTAGCCACGCCAGTCCAAGAAATATGCCCCTGGTTGACAAATAGTGAGGAAGATAGTCCAGGACCCTCTGACTTTGCAGTGAGCAAATTAAAAACTAGAAATGGAGGACAGAGACTAATATAAATATTTCTGTACGCTGCGCAGAATCTTAAACATTGCTGAAAACACTACTCAAAAAATAAAAAATAAAAATTCAGACAATTCAGTTAACTACATTTTCTGACATAAAGGATACATGGCTTGACCATGCTGCTCCTTGCTGATCTGTGATACTGTAGCCAACTTCAGTAGGAAGAGATAAAGCACAAAGAAGAAAAGAAGATAAGAGCTAAAAAGAAACAAATATTATCATTTTAGCGCAACGTTTGTACGACATTGAAGAGTAGAAGAGACATAGTTGATAAAAAAACCCAAACCTTTATGCTGATACAGGGGCCAAAAGTGTGGTTTTATGTCTGGCTAAGCTGTGTGCTGATCTATACATTATATTAAAGCTTTTATAGACTTGAGATTCTAGGTCAGCCCAAGTCTCCTGGAGAAAGTGAGCAACGCAGAGGATAAAACCATGGAAGATTAAAGGAAGATGAAAGTTTTAAACTTTAATTTCAGCCCAAAGCATCTGTTCACTGCAAGAGAGTCTGACTACTTAAGAAGTCTGAAGTTTCTTTGTTTATGCCATAGAAGAGAACAGTTACTTCTGTGTGTGTAATGCCAGGACAATTATGTAAACATCTTTTTTCTGTTTTTTTTTCTTCTTCTTTTCTCTGCTTTGTTCAAAAAAAGACAGACAGTAAGTCAAGGTCATTTCAGAAAGCAAGTCACTGTTCCTTCAATGTGGGGTTATGTATTTGAAATGACCATTTTTTCTGTATACGTTGGTAACAATTTGGCTGAGTATATTCTTGAAATGCTTGTATTTGTCAATATATAGAAATACTGAGAAACTTGTCGGTATATACTGATGAAAAAGAAATTCCCCCTAAAATCAGTTAGGATGCTGAAATGAACTGAAATTAATTGAACTATGCTTTATATAGCTTGCATACAAAGAGAAATCTCCTCTCGCCGAAGAGACCAGCTCTAGTGCAGGTAAGTCCGCACTGGGGAAGGGAATCGCGGCAAAAAGGGCCGATAAGGGGCTCTTTTGTGGGCTTTTTGGAAGCCGGGAAAAGCCTGTGCCGGAAACTGGCAGCTTGTGGGTGGGCTGCTGAGCGGCAGATCTAAACGAGGCGTACTCGCTAGGACCACTCTCCCCCTCATAAAAGAAGCCTTTTGGGAGCGCAGCGACCTGGTCGATGCGGACTGAGTAAGCAAGCAGCGAGTAGGCATCACTCAGGGCGTCACCTGGGAGCACCACGACAAGGGCGAGCTCCCTAGGCGGGCAAACAGACCAGGCAAACGGGGCGCGGCACGACAGTCAGGGCGCAGCAGTTTGCACAGGAGAGCACTGAAAAACTGCCAACTCGGCCAGGAAACCTGCCTGGCCAGAACCGGAGCAGCAGATCTCGGTGTATAGGGGGGTTTCCCGAGGCTTTCTTGAGGCAGTGAGATGCTAGGGGAGCGGAGACCCGTTCGGAGCCGGCAGCTCTCGAGAGAGACGCTGACGAGGCGTGGGCGTTGCCAGGGCAACGGTGGGAGATTTAAAAGGCTGTAAACCGACACTCAAGGTCAGTCACCGAGAGGAGCTGTTTCGGACCCTGCCTGGCCAGAACCGGAGCAGCAGATCTCGGTGTACAGGGGGGATTCCTGAGTTTTTCCTGAGGCAGGGAGACGCTAGAGGAGCGGAGAGACCCGTCCGGAGCCGGCAGCTCTCGAGAGAGACGCTGACGAGGCGTGGGCGTTGCCAGGGCAACGGCGACCACGCCCTTAAAAGGAGCCTCAGGGAATTTACTGTGCATAAGGTGGGTGGATAGTGTGTGGGTGTCGGCCAGCGTGGGGAGTAGTAGGGCGCAGGGAAGGGCATGCAGGAAGGAACTGAAGCTCTGCCAGCTTGACAGGTGAGTCCTGTTGGTGGTCCTCACTCTCTTAGAAGGAGCTTAGCTATGGTCTCCACCTGGCAGAAGGCTGTGCCAGAATCTTAGCCAGAATGGATGTGGGAATCCAGACAGAGCTCCCACAAAAACATACAGCTGTCCAGGTCACAGGCTGCAGGGAATATCAGAGCCTTTCACTAGTAATAGGTGGCAGCTATGAGAACTGCTGTGTGCATTGTGAACAGGTGAATGATCTGCTCAGCCTGGTGGCAGAGCTGTAAGAGGAAGTCGAAATGTTAAGGAGTGTTAGGGAGGCTGAACAAGAAATAGACTGGTGGAGCCAGGCTCTGCCTTCCTTGAAACAGAAATGGGAGTGCCTATCAGAAAATAACCAGGATCAAGGATTCAACCATATATTGGTCAGTTCTGTGTCCAGTCCTGTTCAATATATTCATCAATGACCTGGATGAGGGGATAGAGTGCACCCTCAGCAAGTTTACTGATGACACAAAGCTGGGAGGGGTGGCTGACACACCAGAAGGCTGTGCTGCCATACAGAGAGACCTGGACAGGCTGGAGATTTGGGCAGAGAGGAACCTTATGAAATTCAATAAGGGCAAGTGTAGGGTGCTGCACCTGGGGAGGAATAACCCCAGGCACCAGTACAGGTTGGGGGCTGACCTGCTGGAGAGCAGCTCCGTGGAAAGAGACCTGGGAGTCCTGGTGGACAACAGGATGACCATGAGCCAGCAATGTGCCCTTGTGGACAAGAAGGCCAATGGCATCCTGGGGTGCATCAAGAAGAGTGTGGCCAGCAGGTCGAGGGAGGTCATCCTCCCCCTCTACTCTGCCCTGGTGAGGCCGCACCTGGAGTACTGTGTCCAGTTCTGGGCTCCCCGGTTCAAGAAGGACAGGGAACTGTGCTGGAGAGGGTACAGCAAAGGGCTACCAAGATGATCAGGGGACTGGAACACCTCTCTTATGAAGAAAGGCTGAGGGATTTGGGTCTCTTCAGTCTGGAAAAAAGACGGCTGAGGGGGGATCTTACCAACGCTTATAAATACTTAAAGGGTGGGTGTCAGGAGGATGGGGCCAGGCTCTTTTCAGTGGTGCCCAGGGACAGGACAAGAGGTAATGGGCACAAACTTGAGCATAGGAAGTTCCATTTCAACATGAGGAGGAACTTCTTTCCTTTGAGGGTGGCAGAGCACTGGCACAGGCTGCCCAGAGAGGTGGTGGAGCCTCCAACTCTGGAGGCATTCAAAACCCGCCTGGACGTGTTCCTGTGTAACCTGCTCTAGGTGACCCTGCTCTGGCAGGGGGGTTGGACCAGATGATCTCCAGAGGTCCCTTTAAACCCCTACCATTCTGTGAAGGGGCCCCTGTATCCTGCTCCTGTCAGGCAGAAGCCTAAATGAAAAGAGTGAATGGAGGCAAGTTGATGGTTGGGGCAGAAGGGATATAGTCGTTGATGACTCCCTCCTGAGGGGAACAGAGAGTCCAGTATTCTGGGTAGACCTTCCTCATAGGGGAGTCTGCTGTCTTCCTCGAGCCTGGGTTAAGGACATCACCAGGAAACTTCCTAGTTTGATACAGTCTTCAGACTGTTACCCATTACTGATCTTCCATGTAGGTGGAGACGAAGCTGTGACTTGTAGACCAAGAGCAATCAAAGGGGACTTCAGGGCCTTGGGAAGGTTGGTGAGGGAGTCTGGGGCACAGGTTATTTTTTCCTCACTCCTTCCAGTTGCAGGCAGTGACATTGGAAGGAACAGACGCATCCAGTCTATTGATACATGGCTCCATGGCTGGTGTCACTGCTACAATTTCAGGTTTTTTGACTGGGATGGCCTACACGGCACCGGGCTTGCTGACATCAAATGGGAGACACCTTTCTCAAAGGGGGAAGAGGGTCTTTGCCCAAGAGATTGCAGGGCTGATTGACAGGACTTTAAACTAGATGGGAAGGGGATAATATCAGGCTTGTCTGTGACAAGTTGTGGGATAACGCATCAGGGTTAGAGGGATGGGATGCTAGTAAGGGCCTTTGACCTGTTGCCTTGAGGCATGCTGGGGATGCTGCATCACAGTCAAAGTCTTACAGAGACGAGACAGGGGCTCCTGAGGTAGTCGGAGTCAGCAGGGAAACACCCGAGAAACACCCCAAGGGGTGCTCCTCTAAGAAGGCATCACAGCCAACAGCCCAGCTGAAGTGCCTCTACATGAATGCACGCAGCATGGGCAACAAACAGGAGGAGCTGGAAGCTACCGTGCTGCCGGAAAGCTATGATATAGTGGCCATTACTGAAACCTGGTGGGACAAATCCTATGACTGGAACGTGGCTATCGATGGCTACAGGCTGTTCAGAAGGGACAGGCGAGGAAGGAGGGGTGGAGGTGTTGCCCTCTATGTTAAGGAAGGGATAGAGTGTGAAGAGATGTCCCTAAAGAATAGCCAAGAGGAAGTCAAAAGCTTATGGGTAAGAATTAGAGACCGAGGCAACAAGGGGAACCCTGTGGTTGGTGTCTACTACAGGCCGCCTGATCAAGGGGAGCCTACTGATGAAACCTTCTTCCTCCAGCGACAGGAGGCATTGTGATCGAAGGCTCTCGTCCTGCTGGGGGATTTCAACCACCCCGACATCTGCTGGAAAAGTAACACGGTGAGCTGTAGACAATCCAGGAGGTTCCTGGAGTGCCTCGATGATAACTTCCTAAGACAGGAAATAGATAGCCCTACCTGAGGGGGTGCGTTACTGGACCTCATAGTCACCCAATGCAAGTGAGCTCATCGGGGATCTCAAGATTGGAAGCAGCCTGGGCTGCAGTGACCACGCACTGGTGGAGTTCACAGTCCTAAGGGATACGTGTCAGACAAGGAGCCTAATCAGGACCCTGAATTTTAGGAAAGCAAACCTCTGCCTCTTCAAGGAGTTAGTCAATAGGACCTCCTGGGAAACAAAAGGGGGGACAGAACAGAGCTGGCAGATCTTCAAGGATGCTTTCCACAGAGCACAAGAGCTCTCGATCCCCAGGTGTAAGAAATCAAGCAAGAAAGGGAGGAGACCAGCATGGCTGAGCTGGGACCTGCTGGTCAAACTAAAAGGCAAGAAGGAACTGCCCAGGCAGTTCAAGCAGCATCGGGTATCCTGGGAAGAGTACAGGGACGCTGCCTTGTTACGTAGGGATGAGGTCAGGAAGGCCAAGGCACGGCTGGAGCTGAACTTGGCAAGGGATGCTAAGAATAACAAGAAGGGCTTCTACAGGTATGTCAGCCATAAAAGGAAGGTTAAAGAAAGCATACCCTCCCTGATGACCAAGAATGGCAAACTGGTAACAACAGACAAGGAGAAGGCTGAGGTTCTCACGCCTCCCAAATTGAAGGACTGCAAGATGGGGACCTGCAGGACAAAGTCCCTCCCACTGTAAGTGAAGACAAGGTTCGTGACCATCTGAGGAACCTGAACATATACAAGTCTATGGGACCTGATGAGGTGCACCCCAGAGTCCTGAGGGAATTGGCTGATGGAGTTGCCAAGCCACTCTCCATGATATTTGAAAAGTCATGGCAGTCAGGTGAAGTCCCTGGTGACTGGAAAAAGGGACACATTGCACCCATTTTTAAAAAGGGGAGAAAGGAGGACCCCGGGAACTACCGCCCCGTCAGCCTCACCTCTGTGCCTGGGAAGATCATGGAACAGATCCTCCTAGAAGCTATGCTAAGGCACATGGAGGACAGGGAGGTGATTTGAGACAGACAGCATGGCATCACCAGGGGCAAGTCCTGCCTGACCAACCTGGTGGCTTTCTACAATGGAGTGATAGCATCAGTGGACAAGGGGAGAGCTATGGATATCATCTACCTGGACTTCTGCAAGGCCTTTGACACAGTCCCCCCCAACATCCTTCTCTCTAACTTGGACAGATATGGATTGGATGGGTGGACTGTTCAGTGGTTAGGGAACTGGCTGGATGGTCACATCCAGAGGGTGGTGGTCAATGGCTCGATGTGCAGATGGAGAGGGGTGACAAGTGGTGTCCCTCAGGGATATGTACTGGGACCGGTGCTGTTCAATATCTTCATTGATGACATAGACAGTGGGATCAAGTGCACCCTCAGCAAGTTTGCAGATGACACCAAGCTGAGTGGTGCAGTCGACATGCCAGACAGACAGGATGTCATCCAGAGGGACCTGGACAAGCTAGAGAAGTGGGCCTATGCAAACCTCATGAAGTTCAACAAGGCCAAGTGCAATCCTCATTACCAATACAGGCTGGGGGATGATGTGATAGAGAGCAGCCCTGCAGAAAAGGACTTGGGGGTACTGGTGGATGAAAAGCTGGACACGAGCCAACAATGTGCACTTGCAGCCCAGAAGGCCAATTGCATCCTGGGCTGCATCAAAAGAACTGTGGCCAGCAGACTGAGGGATATGGTTCTCCCCCTCTACTCTGCTCTCGTGAGACCCCACCTGGAGTACTGTGTCCAGCTCTGGAGCCCTCAGCACAAGAAGGACATGGTTGGAGGGGGTCCAGAGGAGGGCCACAAAGATAATCAGAGGGCTGGAGCATCTATGCTATGAGGACAAGCTGAGAGAGTTGGGGTCGTTCAGCCTGGAGAAGAGAAGGCTCCAGGGGGACCTTATAGCAGCCTTCCAGTACCTGAAGGGGGCCTATAAGCAAGCTGGGGAGGGGCTGTTTGCAAGGGCATGTAGCAATAGGACAAGGGCCAATGGTTTTAAACTGGAGCAGGGTAGGTTTAGATGAGACATTAGGAAGAAGTTCTTTTTACCATGAGGGTGGTGATACACTGGCACAGGTTGCCCAGAGAAGTTGTGTATGCCCCATCCCTGGAAGTGTTCAAGGCCAGGTTGGATGGGCTTTGCACAACCTGGTCAAGTGGAAGGTGTCCCCGCCAATCGCGGGGGGGGGGGTTGGACTAGATGATCTTTAAAAGTCCCTTCCAACGCAAACAATTCTGCAATTCATGACATTTTTGGGAAAAATCGTAGGGAAAAGACAAATTTAACTAGTCTCCATGTTAAATACTAGCTACTTTATGGTTTGTTGTTGAGGAATGGCTATATGAGAACGGGCACGGCGCCATGCAGGATTGTCAGAAGTAAGCTATGCCTGCCTGCATGGGAAATTCCGAGTTACGCTGATAAGGAAGATGCTGAAGGTCGTGCTGACCTTCTTTAAGTCAGATAAACAACTTTGAGAAAGTAGACTGTGAGAGAACAGGAACAAACCTGGACCCAAGAAACCGCATGTAGGAGGAGTATGAATAATGTAATCTTTAGTGCACAGCCAATAGTTGTAAGACAAATAGGCATATCTAAGTATAAGAGTATAAAAGTCTGATGAAGCTGCAATAAAGCTGAAGCTTGCTTTATCACTCATATTGAGTTGACTGCTTGTTTCCCTTGCTCGTTGCAGTTTGTTTTCCATTTGAAATCTAAAAGACAAAAAGCTGTTAGAAAGCTTTTCAGAGTAAGCCTGAAGAGACTTTTGTTACTGCTTAACTCTGTAGTGGCCAGCTTTCCTAATAGTCTTTGAGTTATTGAATGGTACCAAAAGAATATATAATTGTCAATAATGTACATTATAGCAGAGAATCATGCTCTCGGAGCAAAAGGAGTGTCCTTTAGCAATCAGTCTTAGTGTTTCCTCATTACTGGGTGTACAAATAAATATTAATATTGTTTTAACAAAGAGTTAGGAGGCCTAGTTACCCTTTTAAGTAAGGAGGCTTCAGTTGCTTGTTCTAATGGAAAATAAACAGGTTGGTGGTGTTTTGTTTTTTTTTTTTTCTTTAAGCCTTGTAGAAAAAAAAACATATTTCATTGTTACCTGTTTTGAATGGTTGAGGGTACAAAGCATTAAGCCTGAACACCTTGACTAAACAAGTTCAACACTGAAGTCTAGATCTTTATTATTGCAATGTCAACTGCAATTCCAGTTTACCTACCAAAGACTATCACCTGTTGAACTGAGTAGATAGGGCTGAGTAATTTTTCAAAACTGTGGTTGTGATGGCAGCTCATAAACTCAGAGGAGCAGCAGCTTGTCTCTGCATTTCCAGCCAAATTCTTAATCTGATTCATCTTATCCAGCTCACATGGGTTGATCTCAGAATCACAGAATCTTCATGGTTGGAAAGGACCCTTAAGATCATCGAGGCCAACCAAACAACCTACAATCTCTGCCACTGGAGCATGCCCTGAAGTGCCACATCTAGATGTTTCTTAAACACCTCTAAGGGATGGTGACTCAACCACCTCCCTGGGCAGGCTGTTCCAGTGCCTGACCACTCTTTCAGTAAAGTAATTCTTCCTAATATCTAATCTCAACCTCCCCTGCCACAACTTCAGACCATTTCCTCTGGTCCTGTCATTATTCACCTGGGAGAAGAGGCCAACACCCACCTCTCTCCAACCTCCTTTCAGGTAGTTGTAGAGGGCAATGAGGTCTCCCCTCAGCCTCCTCTTCTCCAAGCTAAACATGCCCAGCTCCCTCAGCCTCTCCTCATATGACCTGGTCTCCAGACCCCTCGCCAGCCTGGTAGCTCTCCTCTGGACACGCTCCAGCACTTCTATGTCCCTCTTGTACAGAGGGGCCCAGAACTGAACACAGTACTCGAGGTGAGGCCTCACCAGTGCCGAGTACAGAGGCACGATCACTTCCCTACTTCTGCTGGCCACACTATTCCTGATACAAGCCAGAATGCTGTTGGCCTTCTTGGCCACCTGGGCACACTGCTGGCTCATGTTAAGCTGGCCGTCCACCAGCACCCCCAGGTCCTTTTTTTTTTTTTTTTTTTTTTTTTTTTTGATAGAATCATAGGGTTGGAAGGGACCTCTGGAGATCATCTAGTCCAACCCCCCTGCCAGAGCAGGGTCACCTAGAGCAGGTTACACAGGAACATGTCCAGGCGGGTTTTGAATGTCTCCAGAGTTGGAGACTCCACCACCTCTCTGGGCAGCCTGTTCCAGTGCTCTGTCACCCTCAGGGTAAAGAAGTTCCTCCTCATGTTTAGGTGGAACTTCCTATGTTCAAGTTTGTGCCCATTACCTCTTGTCCTGTCCCCGGGCACCACTGAAAAGAGCCTGGCCCCATCCTCCTGACACCCACCCTTTAAGTATTTATAAGCATTGATAAGGTCACCCCTCAGCCGTCTTTTTTCCAGACTGAAGAGACCCAAATCCCTCAGCCTTTCTTCATAAGAGAGGTGTTCCAGTCCCCCAATCATCTTTGTAGCCCTCTGCTGCACCCTTTCCAGCAGTTCCCTGTCCTTCTTGAACCGGGGAGCCCAGAACTGGACACAGTACTCCAGGTGCGGCCTCACCAAGGCAGAGTAGAGGGGGAGGATGACCTCCCTCGACCTGCTGGCCACGCTCTTCTTGATGCATCCCAGGATGCCATTGGCCTTCTTGGCCACAAGGGCACATTGCTGACTCATGGTCATCCTGTTGTCCACCAGGACTCCCAGGTCTCTTTCCACAGAGCTGCTCTCCAGCAGGTCAGCACCCAACCTGTACTGGTGCATGGGGTTGTTCCTTCCCAGGTGCAGCACCCTACACTTGCCCTTGTTGAACTTCATAAGGTTTCTCTCTGCCCAGATCTCCAACCTGTCCAGGTCTCTCTGTATGGCGGCACAGCCTTCTGGTGTGTCAGCCACCCCTCCCAGCTTGGTGTCATCAGCAAACTTGCTGAGGGTGCACTCTATCCCCTCATCCAGGTCATTGATGAATATGTTGAAGAGGACTGGACCCAGTACTGACCCCTGGGGAACACCACTCGTCACTGGTCTCCAACTAGACTCTGTGCCCCTAATCACAACCCTCTGAGCTCTATCTTTCAACCAGTTTTCTATCCACCCCACTGGGCAGCTTTCCAGCCACTCTTCCCCAAGCCTGCAGCATTGCATGGGGTTGTTGGGACCGAAATGCAGGACCCGGCACTTGGCCTTATTAAACCTCATACAGTTGGCCTCAGCCCATCGACCCAGCCTGTCCAGGTCCCTCTGTAGAGCCTTCCTACCCTCAAGCAGATCAACTCTCCCACCTAGTTTGGTGTCGTCTGCAATCTTCCTGAGGGTGCACTCAATCCCCTCATCCAGATCATTGATAAGGATATTAAACAAAACTGGCCCCAAAACTGAGCCCTGAGGGACACCACCGGTGACTGGCCGCCAAGAGGATTTCACCCCATTAATCACAACTCTCTGGGCACGGCCATCCAGCCAGTTTTTAACCCAGCGAAGAGTACACTTGTCTATGCCATGATTCGCCAGCTTCTCCAGGAGAATGCTGTGGGGGACGGTGTCAAAGGCCTTACCAAAGTCCAGAGAGACAACATCCACAGCCTTCCCTGCATCCAGAAGGCGGGTCACATGGTCATAGAAAGAGATCAGGTTGGTTAAGCAGGACCTCCCTTTCCTAAACCCATGCTGGCTGGCCCTGATCCCTTGGCTGCCCTGCACTTGCCCTGAGAGCTCACTCAAGATGATCTTCTCCATGATCTTTCCTGGTACCGAGGTCAGGCTGACAGGCCTGTAGTTCCCCGGATCCTCCTTCCGACCTTTCTTGTAGATGGGTGTCACATTAGCCACCCTCCAGTCATCTGGTACCTGCCCTGTTGACCAGGATTGTTGATAAATGATGGAGAGAGGCTTGGTGAGCTCTCCTGCCAGCTCCCTGAGTACTCTTAGGTGAATCCCATCCGGCCCCATGGACTTGTGTGTGTCTAGGTGCAGAAGCAGATCGTTGACTACTTCTTCCTGGATTATGGGTGGGTTGTTCTGCTCTCCACCCTTATCTTCCAGCTCAGGAGGCTGAGCACCCTGGGGATAGCTGGTGTGACTGTTGAAGACGGAGGCAAAGAAGGCATTAAGTATCTCAGCCTTCTCCTCGTCCTTGGTTGCAACTTTCCCCCCCGCACCCAGTAAGGGATGGAGATTCTCCCTGGCTCTCTTTTTGTTGATGTATTTATAAAAACTTTTTTTGTTGTCCTTCATGTTAGTGGCCAGGTTGAGGTCCAGCTGGGCTTTTGCCTTCCTAATTTTCTCTCTGTATAACCTCACGAGATCTCTGTACTCCTCCTGAGTTGCCTGTCCCTTCTTCCAAAGGTGGTAAACCCTCCTTTTATTCCTAAGTCCCATCAGAAGTTCCTTATTCATCCAGACTGGCCATTTTCCCCACCCTTTAGACTTGCGACACTTGGGGACAGCCTGCTCCTGGGCCTTTAAGATTTCCTTCTTGAAGAGCGTCCAGCCTTCCTGGACCCCTTTGCCCTTCAGGACTGTCTCCCAAGGAACTCTCTCAACCAGTGTCCTGAACAGGCCAAAGTCTGCCCTCCAGAAGTCCAAGGTGGAGGTTTTGCTAACCCCCCTCCTTACATCACTACGAATTGAAAACTTGACCATTTCATGATCACTAAACCCAAGACGACCTCCGTCCACCACATCTCCCACTAGTCCTTCTCTGTTTGTGAGCAGTAGGTCTAGCGAGGCACCTCACCTGGTAGGCTCACCTACCAGTTGTGTCAGGAAGTTATCTTCCACACACTCAAGGAACCTCCTAGCCTGCCTGCTCTCTGCTGTGTTATATTTCCAGCAGATACCAGATGTTGTCTGGACTGACATTCCATATTCTCTTAAGATTCAAACTTCTAAAATACTAGAAAGTTTTTAGTTGGATTTTTATTTCTGAAGAGCTGCTTTATACTTTTCTCATCAAAATACCAAATTGAAATCTATCAGAAAATAAATGTCTTTTATCTCATTCTCAGCAATAATAATGGAAGGCTCCATGCACAGATGGGTGCTATAGAGATCCATAATGCAGTAATCTAATAATCCCTAGTTCAATAGGTTAGTCTAGAGTAAACAGAATGTATTAATCAGTGATGTTAATCTATAATCTTCGTCCTTAGAGATATTCAAAACCTGACTGGATGCTGCCCTGAGACACCTGCTGCAGGTGATCCTGCTTTGAGCAAGGGGTTGAAGTAGGTGATCTTCAGAGGTGCTGTTCCACCTCAGTGATTCTCTGATTAATACATAACCCAAGAAAACTTTCTCAGAATTTCTCATAAGTCAGAAGAACTTTTTCAGAGCAGAAATTCCTGTCTGAAAAAACAGGTCTAACTCAATGTTGGACATTGTTCTGAAGAGTTAATTATAGAAGTCGAAAACCAGTCACTGTGCAGATTGCAGAGATTATAATTTAGCTGTATTTTCTGTATGCAAATGAGATTATCAGAATTTAGGCCTGTGTGAGACTAGCCTTTCAAAATGCTTGTCAATATACTGAGCAGGACTACGCATTTAAGTTAGGCTAAGTCTTAACAAAAACTATTCAAGGACATCTTTCTGAATGCCCAGAAAGCCATGAACTGGTCAGAAAATATGCAGGTCAATAGGAGATATGAAATCAATGATGCATGTATATTTCTAATAAGTATGTAAATGAAAGGAAAAAAGGGAAGCAATGAATAAAAATGTCAGGTGAAATAGCTGGGAACTGATAAGGGCTAATGGAGCTAAACATATTGAATACACACTGAAAATTAAGAAAAAGAAACCAAATATAACTCAGAAAATTAGCAGGGTATTAAAAGAATCTACTCTTTATCTGGTGCTCCTTCATGTATTTGTCAGTAACTTGAATTAAGATATAAAACTTTTGCTTATGAAATTTGATCTATAAAATTCATTTTGATCCATAAGTAAGGAATGTAATGGGCGTGGAGACAAAGAGCAGAGCATTATGGAAGGACTCATTCTCAAAAGCTGTAGCTTGACGGTGTAGTTCAGAGAATATGATTGGTTAGAAAAACTAGTTTGAAGTGCCTGTCTTGATGTGTTTTACCTGAAATCACCCCATTGGTTGTGCCAGCATGTATGTTTGTCAGGTCACTCTGTAAAGCAGATCAGGGAGATCTAAGCTCAAAAACAAAATATACTTTTTATCATTTTCTTTAACCCAATCATTTCCCCAATTTTATGGCAATGCCTACCAGTTCTCTTGGGGGTAAAAAACAAAACAAAACAACAGCAGGAACGTATAAGTACTGTAAAAAGACCTCCACTTACTGTGTCTGGTGTAAGACAGGAATGGATGGGAGGACTTCTTGAGCTACTGGGAAGTCTTTATTAGTAGGGTACCTTTGCAATTATGTATTTCTTTCCTTCGATTTTTACTTAAAATCATTATGTTCAGGGGTAGAATCATAGAATAATTTAGGTTGGAAGGGACCCTTAAGATCATTGAGTCCAACGGTAAACCTAACACTGCCAAGTCCACCACTAAACCATGTCCCTAAGCGCCACATCTACACGTCTTTTCAATACCTCCAGGGATGGTGACTCAACCACTTCCCTGGGCAGCCTGTTCCAATGCTTGATAACCCTTTTGGTGAAGAAATTTTTCCTAATATCTAATCTAAACCTCCCCTGGGGCAACTTGAGGCCATTTCCTCTTGTCCTATCACTTGTTACTTGGGAGGAGAGACTGGCATTCACCTTGCTACAACCTCCTTTCTGGTAGTTGTAGAGAGCTATAAGGTCTCCCCTCAGCCTCCTCTTCTCCAGACTAAACAACCTCAGTTCCCTCAGCTGCTCCTCATAAGACTTGTGCTCTAGATCCTTCACCAGCTTCATTGCCCTTCTCTGGACTCGCACCAATGCCTCAATGTCTTTCTTGTAGTGAGGGGCCCCAAACCGAACACAGTATTCAAGGTGCAGCCTCACCAGTGCTGAGTACAGGGGGGACGATCACTTCCCTAGTCCTATTCACCATGCTATACAGGCCAGAATGCTGTTGGCCTTCTTGGCCACCTGGGCGCACTGCTGTCTCATGTTCAGCCAGCTGTCAACCAACACCCCCAGGCCCTTTTCCACCAAGCAGCTCTCCAGCCACTCTTCCTCAAGCCTGCAGCATTGCATGGGGTTGTTGTGACCCAAGTGCAGGACCTGGTATTTGTCTTGTTGAATTTCATACAATTGGCCTTGGCCCATCGATCCAGCCTGTCCAGGTCCCTCTGCAAAGCCTTCCTATCCTCAAGCAGATCAACACTCCTGCCCAACTTGGTGTCATTTGCAAACTTCCTGAGGGTGCACTCGATCCCCTTGTCCAGACCATTGATAAAGATATTAAACAGAACTGGCCCCAATACTGAGCCCTGGGGAACACCACTTGTGACCAGCCGCCAACTGGATTTAACTCCATCCACCACAACCCTTTAGACCCGGTCCTCCAGCTAGTTTTTTTACCCAGTGAAGAGTATGCTTGTCCAAGCCATGAGTAGCCAGTTTCTCCAGGAGGATGCTGTGGGAAACAATGTCAAAGGCTTTACTAAAGTCTAGGTAAACAACATCCATAGCCTTTCCCTCTTCCACTAACCGGGTCACCTTGTCACAGAAGCAGATTAAGTTAGTTGAGTAGGACCTGCCTTTCATAAACTCATGCTGACTGGGCCTGATAATAATTAATAATACTAAAGAACCACCTCTGATCCCGATACCAATATAAAACATACAAGGATTATACTCAGCCAATTCTATCAGTAGGAACCTGTCCACTCCCAGCAGTGGACAGTAAATGTCGGACACTGCGAATGCAACGGCTTCGGGAGGAAGGGAAGGCCTCAGGGGTCCGGCACCGGGGCAAGAAGTTCTTAGGATCGCAGCCGACAAGGAAGAGAGAGAACTTCTCAGCAAGCTTTCTATTTTATATTGAATGTGACGTTCATGGTATGAAATAATCGTGTTGGACGGCTTGGGTCAAGTGCCCGGGTCTCACTCCTCCTCATCCCCGCACCTGGCTAACTCGAAAACACTGAGACCTGGAAATCCTCATACCATATCTGGCTATAAACTATCTTTACTCTTCGCCTGACCCATATCCCTCAGGGCTGTGACCTCTACCAGTGCATAACCACTGCAGCCCAGGCTGCCTCCAATCTTGATGTCACTGATTAGCTCTCTTGCATTGGTGACCATCAGGTCCAGTATTGCATCCCCTATGGTAGGGCTGTCTATTACCTGTCTTAAGAAGTTATCCTCAATGTACTCTAGGAGTCTCCTGTATTGCCTACAGCTCACTGTGTTACTTTTCCAGCAGATGTTGGGGTGGTTGAAGTCCCCCAGCAGGATGAGACTCTGCGAGCGCGATGCCTCCTGTAAGTGGAGTAAGAAGGCTTTGCCAATAGGCTCCCCTTGATTGGGCGGCTTGTAGTAGACACCAACCGCAAGGTTCCCTTTGTTGCCTCAGTCTCTAATTCTTACCCATAAGCTTTCAACCTGCTCGTGGCTATTCTTCAGAGACAGCTCTTCACAATCTATTAATTTCTTGACGTAGAGGGCAACCCCTCTGCCCTTCCTTCCTCGCCTGTCACTTCTGAACAGCCTGTAGCCATTGATAGCCGCACTGCAGTCATGGGATTCGACCCACCAAGTTTGAGTAACGGCAATTAGGTCATAGCTTTCTAGCAGCATGGTGGCTTCTAACTCCTGTTTGTTGCCCATGCTGCGTGCATTGGTGGAGAGGCACTTCAGCTGGGTTGTCGGCTGTGTCACCTTCTTAGAGGAACACCCCTTAATTCCTTTGGGGTATTTCACTGGTGTTTCCCTGTTGGATCCTATTACCTCAGGAGCCCCTGGCTCCTCTCTGTAAGACTTCAAGTGTGCTCCAATGTACCCAGTATGTCTCAGAGCAACAGGCTGAGGGCCCTCAATAGTACCCCATCCCCACGTCTTGTAGCTGTCCCCACATCTAGTACCCTGCCATCCCACAGCTTGCCATGGGCAAGCCTGATATTATTCCCTTTCCCCTTCAAGTTTAGTTTAAAGCTCTGTCAATCAGCCCCACTGGCTCATGAGCAAAGACCCTCTTCCTCCTTTGAGAAACACGAATCCCATCCGAGGCCAATAGGCCTGGTGCCATGTAGACCATTCCATTATTGAAAACCCCAAAATGTTTATTATTAATTTAATTTTATTGCAATAATGTTTTGCATCCTCCAAGCACATAGGTACAGAATTTTTTTTGCTGACTTTCAAACAAAAATAGTTTATTAATTCCCACCAAAAAGTTACAAAGTTCTCATTTCATTGATATTAGGTTTAAAATTATTGTGAACTGAATCTAATTTCATATCACATGGCTATTTCTTCCTAATGAAGAATTAAAAATCCATTTCTGTTTACTTTTAAGAGGATAGGTTTTATTTTGCTTCTTTATAATTAAAGCTAGGAATAGGTGCATTAGTGATTGCAGTACTGGAAAAAAACAACTACTGAGTTTCATACAGTCATAGAATCCTAGAATCGTTTGGGTTCGAAAAGACCTTTAAGATCATCAAGTCCAACCTAACTCCACCACTAAACCATGTCCCTTAGCACAATGTATCCACGTTTTTTAAATACCTCCAGGGATGGAGACTCAACCACTTCCCTGGGCAGCTTGTTCCAGTGCTTGACAATCCTTTCAAAGAAGAAATTTTTCTAATATCCAATCTAAACCTCCCCTGGGGACCCTTGAGGCCATTTCATCTTGTCCTTGCTTGTCCTATTGCTTGCTACTTGGGAAAAGAGACCAACGCCAACCTCACTACAACTTCCTTTCAGGTAGTTGTGGAGAGCGATAAGGTCTCCCCTCAGCCTCCTTTTCTCCAGGCTAAACATCCCCAGTTCCCTCAGCTGCTCCTCATAAGACGTGTTCTCTAGACCCTTCACCAGCTTTGTTGCCCTGCTCTGGACTCATTCCAGAATCTCAATGTCTTTCTTGTAGTGAGGGGCCCAAAACTGGACACAGTATTCGAGGTGGGGGTCTCACCAGTGCCGAGTACAGGGGGATGATCACTTCCCTAGTCCGGCTCACCACACTATTCCTGATATAAGCTATGATGCTGTTGGCCTTCTTGGCCACCTGGGCACGCTGCTGGCTCATATTCAGACGGCAGTCGACCAACACCCCCCAGGTCCTTTTCTGACAGGCAGCTTTCCAGCCACTCTTCCCCAAGCCTGCAGCATTGCATGGGGTTGTTGTGACCCAAGTGCAGGACCTGGCGCTTAGACTTGTTGAACCTCATACAATTGGCCTCGGCCCATCGACCCAGCCTGTCCAGGTCCCTCTGCAAAGCCTTCCTACCCTCAAGCAGATCAACACTCCTGCCCAACTTGGTGTCGTCTGCAAACTTCCTGAGGGTGCACTCGATCCCCTTGTCCAGACCATTGATAAAGATGTTAAACAGAACCGGCCCCAATACTGAGCCCTGGGGAACACCACTTGTGACCAGCCGCCAACTGGATTTAACTCCATCCACCACAACTCTTTGGGCCTGGACATCCAGCTAGTTTTTTATCCAGCGCAGAGTACGCAGCCAGTTTCTCCAGGAGGATGCTGTGGGAAACAATGTCAAAGGCTTTACTAAAGTCTAGGTAAACAACATCCACAGCCTTTCCCTCGTCCACTAAGTGGGTCACCTTGTCATCGAAAGAGATCAGGCTAGTCGAGCAGGACCTGCCTTTTGTTAACCCATGCTCACCTGGTTGTCCTATACGTGCCATGTGATGGCACTGAAGATGATCTGCTCCATAACATTCACAGGCACCAAGGTCAGATGACCAAGCTTGTTAGTTCCCTGGGTCCTCCTTCTGGCCCTTCTTGTAGATGGGCGTCACATTTGCTAACCTCCAGCCAACTGGGACCTCCCCGGTTAGCCAGGACTGCTGATAAATGATGGAAAGTGGCTTGGTGAGCACCTCTGCCAGCTCCCGCAGTACCCTTGGGTGGATCCTATCCAGCCCCATAGACTTGTGTATGTCTAAATGGTGTAGCAGGTCGCTAACCATTTTACTCTGGATTATGGGAGCTTCATTCTGCTCCCCATCTCTGTCTTCCAGCTCAGGGGTCTGAGAACAATTGGTCTTATTAGTAAAGACTAAGGCAAAGAAGGCATTAAGTACCTCATTCTTTTCCTCATCCTTTGTCGCAATGTTTCCCCCTGCGTCCAATGAAGGATGGAGACTCCACCTTTTGTTGTTAATATATTTATAGAAACATGTTTAATTGACTACAGTAGCCAGATTAAGTTCTAGTTGGGCTTTGGCCCTTCTAATTTTCCCCCTGCATAACCTCACGACATCTTTGTATTCTTCCTGAGTTACCTGCTCCTTCTTCCAAAGATCGTAAACTCTCTTTTTTTTTTTCCTGAGTTCCGGCCAGAGCTCTCTGTTCAGCCAGGTCAGTCTCCTTCCCTGCCGGCTCTTCTTTCTGCATGGCCTGCTCCTGCGCCTTTAAGATTTCCTTGTTGAAGAATGTCCAGCCTTCCTGGACTCCTTTGCCCTTCAGGACTGCCTCCCAAGGGACTCTGTCAACCAGGCCCCTAAACAGGCCAAAGCCTGCTTTCTGGAAGGAAAAGAATCTATAATGTTTCTTTCGGTCATCTTTTTTTCTGAGCCTTGTCAGAAAACATGGAGGCCAAAAGGAGATATGAAATCAGTGATACATGTATATTATAGAATCATAGAATGGTTAGAGTTGGAAGGGACCTTAAAGATCATCTAGTTCCAACCCCACCACCGCCGCCATGGGCAGGGATACCTTCTGCTAGATCAGGTTGCTCAAAGCCCCATCCAAGCTGGCCTTGAACATTTCCAGGGATGGGGCCTCAACAACTTCTCTGGGCAACCTGTTCCAGTGCCTCACCACCCTCACAGTAAAGAATTTCTTCCTAATATCTAATCTAAATCTACCCTCTTCCAGTTTGAAGCCGTTCTTGCCACTCTCTTGCCATTTAAATATCAATTATAAGTATATAAATGAAAGGAAAGTAAAAGGGAAAGCATTGAAAAAAAATGTCAAGTCAGATATCTGGGAACTTATAAGGTCTAAAGAAACCAGGTTTGATGTGACAGATGGGTATTTTCCTGATATCAGTCTCATTTGTAGATAGTTGCATCATCTGTAATTTTTGTGTTATCCTGTTATTTCTGTACCATATTTTTTTCAGGATTCCAGGATCAGTCTGTCATTTCATCATTATCTTTGGCCTCCTTAGACTTGAGAGTTTAGAATAATGTGATCATGAGTTTCTTTAAGTATAAATAAAATGACAATAGCACAGAAATTATTTATAAGTAGAACAATCACAAAGGCAGCAATTTGTGTGAGTGGAAAGTGCGAGGGAGCCTCAGAATAGAAACATGAAACCACAGCCCTTTTCACAGAGTATGTGAAAGTGCCGTCAACTAGGTCTGACAGGGGAATATATGTAAATAACAGTAGGGAAAAATGATGAACCGAATTTACACAAGCTATACATTTTGCACACAAAGGAAAAAAACACCCCCACCTCCCCAACAACTGTTGATCTGTGTGAATTCACTGTTTTGTCTGGAGCTGCTGAGGTGCACTTTTTCAGGCACAATGCAAGGGTATATATGTTTTGTACTGTTCTGGAAAGATTTCTGTATGTTCATGGACACTTAGGTCTGCTTTGGTGCAAGAGAGCAAGCTGTCTCAGCAGTTTGTATTTCAGTCTAGCCGCAAAGTGGAACCAGGCTACAGCTTCTCCAACACTCTTGCCATTTAAATATTTTACACTTTATTTTTTTGTGCTTATGTACAGCATGTTCTGCGTCTCAGTGAAACTTCTTTCCCTATAGTAGAGGGGAAGAATCCCTGGCACACTTTAACTTAGAGTAAGAAATTACTGCCTTATAAAGAACAGTAGGATCTAAGGCTGCAGAAGCTCCTTTGCCCTTTTTGGAATTGCCCATTATGGCATGAATTCAGTGAATGGGAGCAGATTGATTTGCCATCACAAATACCTGATTTTCTCCCCCATTCATCCACAATGCAGTTGCATCCAGTTTTTAACCGCTCCTTTAATGTGTCTTTGAGGTATAATACTTTTTGAAGTTCTTAATGTAAACCTCCAAATCAGAGTTACAGGGTCACAAGACAGCATTTTTCTGCTGCTAGTTCTCTGTCACTGTCACCTAAGTGACATTCATCCCAAAACATCTCCATAAAAGAGCGGCAGTGTCCATGCTAGCTGTCAACTTGAAACAAAACAGCCTCACTCCTGAACCCTCTCCTTTTTCTCTTTTTACAAGGTTTGTTTATTGCAAAGGCATTAAGTTTTAGTAAGCTTGTGATAAGGAAAACAAATATTACAAAAAACTTGCTTCAACATACATATATATAAAATTGTCAAAAAGAGAAGGCACCATACTATTCATGTCTTATGATCTGGGAGAAAGAATGAATGTTGGTACAAGCATCTTTCTCAAGTGAGGAGGAGAGAGGAGTGATGAAGGATACCTATCAAAGTCCCTGAAGAGCAAAGGCATACGCAGAGTACTGCAGTACCCCCTTTGCTGTTGTTTAGGAGCAGTCCTTTAGGAAAGTGAAAATTCTTGCTGTGAGTTCATCACTAGTGGCTATTTTCATACCTGTCTCACCTATCCTGATTGCAAGGCTATCAAATTCTACAGAGTCATGTTGGAATTAGATTTGCTGAGGACAGTGATACAGAGGTGTCTGAGTTGGCTTTTCCCCTGCATCCCATCATGTGTCCCATACCCTCTAGACAGCCACCTCCCTCAGTCCAAAAGATGCAGTATTGTTGACTTGGCTTGATGGGCTTTACGCCTGGATATAGGGACTGAGGCTCTTTTGGGGCAGCCCTGGGAGCAGTCTGGCAAGGTATTATTTGGGCTATTTAAAGAAAAAACTGGCATTTTCTGTGAAAAGATAAGGTTGCTCTTAATGCTTCTCTCTCTGAAATGGCACATAAAATTAATGTGTGTGGTCTCTAATTCCCCACAATTACAATGTTTAAAAATTAATTTCATGCCTCTTGTTCATGCAATTTATACCATTTTTTTTCTTGAACTTCTCTAGTTCTATTGAAAAAAAGGAGCAGATTCCTTCCAACTCAGCAAAGTGCATTTGCACCCTGCTGTCATTAAACAGCTAAAGCTGAAACATCATGGGGACTTTGCTGTCCCAGATCCTGTCACTATTCTCTTATTCTGCAGCTACAAAGAACATGTTGTTACATAACTAACATAATTTTTAGTGTCACAGCAGGCAGCTAGTGAAATGGAAGCCGAAAACTGGGTTATTTTAGTTAGGAAAGAAAACGAATATATGAGATTATTCAGATCCACTTTATTTACAAATATAAAAGTTCTGTATTTTGAAGAGCTGTGAAGAGAAGTTGTTCCTGGCAGCAAAATTGTCACCATTTGGGCAATAGAAAGTGTCACAGCTCAGGTGTCTCTATTTCACCTCTTGTGTTTCTGAGAGTTCATTTACAGACTACAGTCTTTATCTAAAAATCCCGTGGTAGAACTTTTGGCTGTTGTTTTTAAGTGGTTCTGGTATATTCATACGCAGATGCCTAAATAGAAATGGCCTGATTTGCAGAGGTGTGATCAATTCTAGGTCCTATTGAAATCATAGAATCATAGAATGATTTGGGTTGGAAGGGACCTTAAAGATCATCTAGTTCCAACACCCTGCCATGGGCCGGGACACCTCCCACTAGACCAGGCTGCTCAAAGCCTCATCCAGCCTGGTCTTGAATACTTCCAGGGAAGGGGCATCCACAACTTCTCTGGGCAACCTGTTGCACTGTGTCACCAGCCTCACAGTAAAGAATTTCTTCCTAGTATCTAACCTAAATCTACCCTCTTTCAGTTTAAAACCATTACCCCTCGTCCTATCATTACACTCCCTGATAAAGAGTCCTTCCCCATCTTTCCTGAAGGACCCTTTTACATACTGGAAGGCTGCTATAAGGTCTCCCTGGAGCCTCCTCTTCTCCAGGCTGAACAACCCCCAACTCTCTCAGCCTGTCCTCATAGGAGAGGTGCTCCAGCCCTTGGATCATCCTCGTGGCCCTCCTCTGGACTTGCTCCACCAGGTCCATGTCCTTCTTGTGCTGAGGACTCCAGAACTGCATGCGATACTCCAGGTGGGGTCTCACAAGAGTGGAGTAGAGGGGCAGAATCACCTCCCTCGACCTGCTGGCCATACTTCTTTTGATGCATCCCAGGATGCAGTTGGCTTTTTGGGCTGCAAGCGTGCATTGCTGGCTCGTGTTGACCTTCTCATCCACCAACACCCCCAAGTCCTTCTCCTCAGGGCTGCTCTCAATCCATTCTCTGCCCAGCCTGTATTTGTGCTTGGGATTGCCCTGACCCAGGTGCAGGACCTTGCACTTGGCCTGTTTGAACTTCATGAGGTTGGCATGGGCCCACCTCTCAAGCCTGTCCAGGTCCCTCTGGATGGCATCCCTTCCCTCCAGCGTATCGACTGCACTACACAGCTTGGTGTCATCAGCAAACTTCCTGAGTGTACACTCAATGGAAATCAATGGAAACTGATGACTGCTCATTTCTTTTGAAAACCAGGCCATTTATATATAGGTGCCTAAATATGGCACCCAATTTTGAAAAGCCTGGCTTTAAGATCATATATCATCTTCCTCCTTTTGATATCTGGGTCCCTGCTGCAAGAAAGAGTAAGAAGGGTAATGAAGAAACAATTGTAATGAAAAGAAGACTTACCAGAGCAACCAGGAATATTTCTGTGTAGTTAATACCCTTTGATTATAAAAATAATTTTTAAAATCACTAAAAGCAAGTTTCCACTGAGGTAAAATTTTTGCTCCTATATTTCCTCTGCTTTGTACTGAGAAGACAAGCAAAGTGAATGGTTACTTCTGTGCGTCACTGTCTGGTAATTATAGTCATAAAATAAAATTCTGATGGAAGATATAAGGTCAAAAAAACCCTGATGCCAGAAGAATCCCTCTGTACAGATTTATTTTTTGCTTCTCATTTCCAACAGAAAAATAGATGGAGATGCATTTGTGTACATTCATTCGCTGACTCTCCTACTTTCTACATTATCATGAAAGCAACTTCCTTAAAAAATAGTTCCATTTTCTACCAATTTTTACAGAATGTATACTGGTTTTACATTTTTCACTCAACATGCCTCAAACCAGAAAAGAATTATTATCTGTTATCACAATAAAAGCTCTGCCAGATAATATAGTTAGAGGCTTTTGTAAAGCTCACAGCATCCTGAGGAATCATTTCAGCCCTGCCTTTAGCGTCCTCCCGAGGAAAGCATTCATAGCCTTCACGCCAGATTTTACTCGCGGTTATACAACTAGGAAACTGCATATAATTGATTCAAGAAACTGAATACAGGCTGAAGCATTAGAAACAATTATTTTTCATGTCGTGATCATAAGATTTCCAAAAGAATCCGTTTGGACTTATGTCAGGTTTATGAGCCCCCAGGGTTTTAATTTCTAAGTTTGTCAGGGCAATCCTGAAAGAGTGACTTGCATTTTTCAGGTTGTAGTTTAGGAAATGGTGGTATTTATCAACCTGTTTTCCTGTAGCTTTGTTCTATGTATGTGTATATTTTCCTACGTTTAATAAGGTGTGATCTCTGAACCTTTGTTGGGGTGAGGACTTCTCCTTTATGGATTTGCTAGTATCTAATAATGTTTGTGCTGACTTTGTGGCCTTCCTCTTTGATAAGGAAGAAAGATGGGGGAGAAAAGGTGAACTCTCATCTCTTTCCAGCTAGCTATTTTCCTGAAAGTTATAGGAAATGGATATGGAGTTGACTTTCCCCATAGCAGCCCTCATAGTGCTGAAGACTCTGGCATTCCCAGTACCTGAGAGCTTTTTGTGGAAGATGGGTTATTACCTAATAAATTGAGTAGGTATGTAAACTCTTTGCTGTTTTGAGACACATTTCCCCCCCTTCCTCCTCCCCAAATCTTATTCTGAGCAAATGCTCCTTTGCTTGTCCAGAACAGGCTGGCCAGTAAGTGACCTTGTAATTTCTGTGACGAGAAGCGCTGATCTCCATACAGACCTGCTAAGCAGATCACGGAGACTGGCAGGAGGCTGCCAACTAAGTCCTTGCTCTGGAGGGAGCAGCCTAGAGGATGCTGCCCCTGGAAAGGTGACAGTGGGCAGCCTGGGAAATTAAGTGAACGCCCTTGGGGAGGCCAGGTGGAGCTTAGAAATGCAGTTGATTCAAGAACTGTCAGCTGCGCTGCTTCCATAATATGATCCTTTAATTGTCTATTTTACTTATCTGTATGAAATTATCTTTTATTCACTAATGTCAAGCAGGAGATTTGTTGGCATAACAATAAATGGAATCAGGCACTTTTAATGTAGTCTTGCTTAACTGCTGTGAAACACCTTGGGATATTAGTCATGTAAAAGCAAAGTTAAAATACTGGCATCCTAAATCTTTTTTTGTGGGGTTAACTGAGAGAAAGGGAAGTATCTGCATATTTGAGAGATCTTGGCAGTGTAGATTAATCTTAGGACATGTAACTATTTTTAGATTTAGAGATGATTAATGGTGATTTATTGTCATTCCATAAAATCCTTCCAGACCACACAGATACTTGGTTCCCTTTGGCTTTCTCACAGAAAATCTGTTCTCTGCACTTAGCCTCCCTAAGCCTCTCGGTTGCTGCAATTGTCTTCAGCTGTAATACTGGCCTCAGAATGCAATTTTTTTTTGGTGTCACATTGACAGCTTTACATGTTTATGGTTCTCTACACAGATAATATTGTTCTTTTAAGAACTACAGAAATACATAATGACAGGACTGAATGTCCAAAAGCTCGTGCACCTTTCCAACTGTATCAGCTAGTCTCCTTGTATTTCTTGTATCATTATATATTGTAGCACAGCTACAGCAACAGACATGTTAAGCTATTTTAATTCAGTTGGAGTAGTGCATAATACTATTTTGACAATCCATATTTGTGTCAGTGATGTTTGTTAGAAGTTGCCAAATCTGGTAGCCCGAAAAAGTCAAGGCTGCTGCAGCTCCATGTACCCAGGTCCAGCCAGTAGTGAGGCTGAACATGTATTCCCAGTAGGTTACGCATGCACACAATACTTAAACATATACATATACATACAGCCAGCCACACAGATCAACCCATGCAGAAAGCACAGTACTCTCACAAACACAAACACCCTGTTCCCATCTCTTGGAAAATATATATAAATATAACATATACAATGTCGATCCCCCCAGGAACTGGGCTCAGACACTCGCTATGCCTAGTAGCTGCCCCTGGGTCCTCGGTATCCCCAGTTGCTGGCACCTGGATATGCAAACCCTGGGGCCCACAGCGCTACACATGCACAATGGTTCCCTGCAATAACTGGGCTTAGACACTCAGTCTGCCCAGTAGCTGTCCCTGGATCTCCATCTCCCAGTTACCTTGCACGCAGACACGTGCAGACATGTTTGCACAGTAGCTGGTCCAGGTGTATGACCTTACCACTAGCCAAAACCCAGACCCCATGATCTCTCCAGTAGCTGGGTTGGACCCCTGGAACCTCAAGGAGCCAACTCACAGACCCTCCGGTCTCTCCAGTATCCATCCCAAACTTATGGCCCCATTGATATTTGGCTCCCCAGCCTCTTATCCTGCTCACCAGCTAGTCCAGCTTGGTGTTTCCTAGCAATTACATGCTGACACCCATCTGATATGCACATGCATTGGCTCTCCAGTTGCTGTCACCATGGACATACCTGTGCTCCCACTCCAGTTGCTGGCACTTAGCCCTCCATGCACACACATACACACATACCTCTGAAGCCACTTAAAAAAGTAGATGTGTAGGGGGTTTAGAGCAAGACAGAACATAAAATATCAGGTGGTGATTGTTCAAGTGAGAGTAATGGTGTATGTGATCTTGAATGTCATATAAGCTTTATAGCAAAATTTAGTGTATTTTACTATTTAAAAAAAAATCTAAATTCCATTTTCCTGACAGTCTTAATTTCTGTATATTGGAACGCATATTCTCCTATCCTAGAAATGAGTTTTACCCTGTAACTACAACTTTTGATTTAGAAAATTAATAGATTTCTAAAAAGTACAAACATATATATATAAGAATGTCTATAGAAGCCCATCTGAAATTAGTTTGCTCTGCTGTGTGTGCATATGCATAATGGCTTAAAAGCCATTAGGCTATTTTATAGCATCACAGTGATGAGAGATAAGAAATAGGTCCAAAGGTCATTTTGTGCATATCCCTGCCTGCAAAGCATTTTCTAGTGTCTCGCAGTCATAGTACATTGTTTGGGAAGACACAGACATGCACACATACCCTGCCTGTGTTTTAACTCTTCTGTGTTTTAGGGCCTGTGTTGGTATAGCTGCACCCTATAGCAAGAACATACATTGTGAGCACAAGTTACCTAACATTTTACGTAGGACTCTGCTGCCTCCCTCAATTTGTTCTTCTTCCCTCCTTTTGGTTCATTTGCTCACAGGAGAACAGTAAATAACACTGCTGCCTGCATGACTTGTCTGGGGATAGATTTGAGGGATTCTCTTGCTGTCACCTATTTCCTTGCACAATAAGAAAATTCCTATATTTATCTCTATTCTCCACTCTAAAGATATTATTTGTCTTGTAGAAGGGTAAACCTTCTCGATCGGGAGTTTATTCTGATTAATATATCGCAGTGGAGTTCTGTGATAATACAGATTATAATAGCATACTGTTTCAATGAAACAGACTGGTAATGTCTGTCTTGTTTTCCGTATTACCAAAGGGATAGTGAGGAGTGAATGAAGTATGTGATGAGCAAATTAGTAAGGTAATTTAGAATCTTACTGTATTCTGTGCAAAATTATATGTTTCCAAGTGCAAACTAAAAGTCTGTTTGAAAGATTTATGCTGGGGTTACAGTTGAGAAATGCCCTTTTTAGCTATATGTCTTGCAGCTGGATTTTGAATTGCTTGGAGTCTACTAATTGGCTTTACTAGTAGACCTGCTGAGAAACCATTGCAGTTGTCCAGGCAAGCACAAGAAAGAAGTATATGGATTAGATTTCTGAATAATTTTTGGACACAGGCAGTATGAATCTGAGGGGAATGTTTTATAAACATTGACAAGCCAATTTAACTGTAGCAGTAATGAGCTAAGAACCAAAAGAAGTGAATGATTTTTCTTTTCCTATTTATTCTGAGATTTGTACTTTTAATTTTTTAATTTTCTTAGACCTTGATGGGAGGACCATCTTCTACCATCTGATATCAGGGATCAATGTGTGAATTTAGCTGGTTTATATCATGAGATAGGTTCATCTCTGAGTGTTCATGTAAGTGTGTATGAGACCATTCCATTAAAACCCTCAGGTGACCTACAAGTCCAAATTCAAGTGTCAAAACTGCGTTAGATACTTTATTCAAAATATAGTTGATGCCAAAGCGTTTGCCCTCATTTTGAAAATGAAACTGAGAATTGCAGTTCACTGCATATTTCAGATGCACCAGGGACTTCTGCATAGGAGTGTGGAGATGAAATGCTGGTGTGTAGTCCTGTTTCTTCTCCATCTGGGACTGGGTGAACTGGTGGTGAGAAGAGGGGAGCTGGCTTCTGGTGCCTGAGACTGTGTGAAAGGAGGGGACTCCTTTTAGCTTGCCAAGGGTGTACAAAGTCCTTATTCTGCTTTGTGTCTGACCAGGGACAGCCTGGATCTCTAAATGAGAGAAAAGCAATATTTGGCTGAAACTTGATGCTAAAGCTGTTATTTTGGACAGAGAATCCTGAAATTGTTACAGCCGGTTCTACAAAATAGCAAAATAGGCCTTTAGCCACATATCAAACATCATGTATCTTTGTATGCTCTGCCATTATGTCCCAGCAGATCTGAGATGTTGGCTGGTGTTCAGGTGAGACAGCTTGCACACAAACTCTTTGTGTGCTCTGCAGGAAGAATTAAGTAAACCTGTGTTTATTTTTATCCTCTGATATTCCCTTTCCCAATCAGAAACTGTATTGATATTGCTAAATGCCTGTGCCTAATACCACCAATCCTTGAAAATCTTATTTAGAGGGGCCTAGCTTGACTCCTCACATATTTTATCCCATCCTGTCTTACTGTACCAATGTTTTTACTAGGATCTCCACAGTTGTTATTTATAGGCTGTAGGAATGTGTCTGAGAGAAAATGGACATGTGAGCCAGCCTCCCTACCATGAGAGATTAGATTAAGAGCAAAACAGGTGGTAGAAGATGGAATTAGTACATGGGAAAAACGGGGACTGAGAAGGTAGAAAACATGTTGTGCTAATGACTAAGTAATTTACTATGTGAATTCTTGTAACCAATCTGATCTGTGAATGAACTGCATGGACAGTGCGTGAACAGAGACTGTAAGCCAATCCTATAGCTGCCGCTAGCGCATGCTCTTATTGCCTGTCTATATATACTCTGTGAAACGATCATACTCATATTGAGATTCCATCGTTACTCCGGGTCCGTCTCCCACTCCGACATCCTCCGACATCTGGTAGCAGAGGATGGTTCAGCGCGACTGAGTTCTCCGAGACTGCGGTAAGCAGCTAGAGGAGGGGAGTGGGAAACTTCGGCTGGGAGACGTGCTGCTTGGGCACATCAGCGGGAGCAGACAACGGCGTGAGGTCGCTCCTCACCTCCCAGGCGCAGCTATGGAAACAGAAGCTGCGGCCACGCTACTCGCTGGGATCCTCTCTAAGAGAGGGATTGAAACACCAGCGAAACTGTTGCTCAAACTGATTAAGCCGGGGCAGGAGATGGGGCAACAAGTAACAAAAGAAGAAGGGACAATATTAAGACTTCTCCTGCATATCCTCTCTAAGAGAGGGGTGAAATACGATGAGCGTATGCTCCGAAGGTTGTTAACCTGGTGCAGAGAGAACGGATTCGCACCAGAGCCCCAGACAGCTTTTAAACCAGAAATATGGGAGGCTGTTGGGAAAAAACTGTGGGAAATGATAAGTAAAGGAGACAAAGAGGCATCACCGTTAGCGATGACATGGTGGTTGGTGTTATCGACCTTACAAGATATGAAGGCGGAGCGAGCCACAGCAGCCGGGGCTTTTGCAGCATTACAACCCACGGGAAGGGGATCGAACAGGCCAGGTCCGAAGGTCTGGGACGATCCCCTGCTGAGCCCCTCTGCTCCACCTGAGGCCGATGGAGGAGGCAGAATGTCAGCAGAGAAGGACAGAGCCGGAGCTGTTTGCTCCTGACATTGCCTGCCCGCCTCGCCCCCTCCCCTCCCCTGTCATCCCCCTGAGATAAAAGTGCTGTTTTTGTATGTCTGCTGTGTAAGTGTGTGTGGGCGCCAGCTTATACCTGCTGATCAGCATGTGTGCTACTGTTTGCTTTTTGTTGTGTGCAGTGTTGTTAGGTGACTCCACTTGAGCAGGTGTTCTGCCCAGTGTGGTACTGTTCTCGTATGCAACTAGGGCTGACACTCCGTCAAGTGAAGAAGTTTGTATATACACAATGTTTAGACGTAAGGCGAGCGCGCCCCAGGTAGATATACCAGGATGGGCTGTAGAACCGATGGAAGTCCTGAAATATTGGGGGAGTTTTCATGAGCCGACATGTTTACGGTCTCGGGAACGGCTCGCCCGTGCAGGGCGTATCGCTGGTTGTTTGTTGTTTGTCTATAAGGTCATGGTTGATTGGGAAAAGGAGTTGAGCCAAAATCTATAGGATGCTCTGTAGGAAAATGAGAAACTTAAGGAAAAATGAGAAACTGAGCTCTTGTTGCAAAGGCAGACTTTTATGTCAGTCGTAAGTGATGGGAAAAAAAAAAAAAGAAAAAGAAAAAGAAAAAAAGAAAAAAAGAAAAAAAGAAAAAAAGAAAAAAGAAAAAAAAGAAAAAAAGAAAAAAGAAAAAAAGAAAAAAGAAAAAAAGAAAAAAAAAGAAAAAAGAAAAAAAGAAAAAAAAAAAAAAAAGAAAAAAAGAAACCAAACAGGAACAATTAGATGGGAAATGTGCCACGTTAGCACAAAAGTGTGCCATACGCACTACAAGAAAGCATCAGAAAAAGAGAAATAGGACACCTGATTCAAAGCAGTACCATAGAGATATGTTTTTTGGGTTTTTCCTATATGTGTATATGTTATTGCGTGCCTTAGTAGATTGCTCTGTGTTATACCCTGCGAGACTAAAATGAACCCCAGCAGAAGCGGTCTCTTGAGCAAGGGGGTGGAATATGGGAAAGCAGCGGAAGATCGGCGAGGAGGACTGTAAATACACTCAAGGGACTCGCACCTGGGTGCTGGAAAACACATATATCACACCAATTGTTATTCAGTCTCGGGTGCTGGCAAGAAAAACATTTGGATGACATAAGCCTGTAATGGACTCACAGACACCTTATCTAGCTGCTTGAGAATCTTGGCCTGTTGTGGAAGAAGATCAAAGCACAGTACCAGCAAGAACAGGGAGTCCGCATGCGCTCTTGCTAACGAGGACTCTTTTGCTGCCAAGGATTCGTGATAACAAGGACTCTCTTGCTGCCAAGGATAAGTTTAACAATGCTACTAGTACAGCTATTTCTGAGTTATTGCTAGATGTAGATAGTATTCGATATGCGATGTTGCAAAACAGAACTGCTACTGATTTTTTGCTTTCAGCTCACAGACATGGTTGTCAAGATTTTAAAGGACTGTATTGTATGAATCTAAGTGACCACTCCAAATCCATCCATGCCCAGCTGCAGGAACTGCACCGACCGAACCAGCAACTTGTGGAGACCACTGGGTGAAATCTCTTTGCTGGATGGACTTGGGGGTGGGGTTGGTTGAAGCAAATTATACTCATCGCCTGTGTGGAAGGAATTTGTCTGTTATGTTTAGTATGCTGTTTGCTGTGTTTAATAAGCATTATACGATCAACTGTAAATGCTGCTTTGCATCGTACCCTTGTACGAGTTGTAGAATATGTTGCTCTAAAAACTATGTGTGTATCCATGAGAACCTGACCTTCACAGAAGAAGATAACAAGAAGGGATTACAACAATGTAGTCACGTATCAGACAGCCGCTGTTGGCAAAGCTGGATCATGAGTTTGGTGAGACTCGCTGCATACGCTGGCCACGTGTGCAGCGACTCTGGCCTGTACTTTTCTACTCAGTCCAGTGCAGGAGAGTCTGGTGGGACTGGCTGCGTGCACTGGCCATGCATGCAGCGACTCTAGCCTGTACTTCTCCACTCAATCCAGTGCAGGATATAAGGAGGCTGTCTCAGGTCAGAGAGGGGGAGAGAGACATGAGCACACTTTGAAGATACAGGGGATGCCCTGAAGCACTGTGTCTGCCCCCGCCCCGCCCCCCCCATAAGCTCTATGTTCATTAACCCCAACAGCTCCGAAGGCATTACAGCATGTTGAAAGATAAGATATAGTCTACTACTGCTGCAAGATGCATTGAACACCTTCCTACAAGAATTTCAACTTTATGCCCTGATAGGACAGTGGGATGATGCACTCGCAAAGAGCCTGACTGCGTTAGACTGGGTATTTTTGCCACATACCTTTTCAAAACCAGTAACTATGATGATCGAAATGTTACCACGATTGTTTTTCCAGGGTCGCTCGTGCTGTCAGCAACCGCAATGTATTTGAAATATTACAAAAGGATTTCTCGTGGGTAAATCCAAAGAAATTTGCTTTCTGGGCTAAATTTAGGAATCTGGGTATTTATTGCCTTAGCAGGGTTCTTTTTGATTCTGTTTTTAATTGTGTTTAGTATATGACCTGCTAAGAGCGTCACAACAAGGATAACATGTCCAAATTAAAAGCGGTTAAAAAGGGTTTCGATTGGTTAAGCTCATGGGGTATAACAGGATGGTTATCAGACTTCCTAAAACAAGGGCTCATGCTATTGTTGGTTATATTATTATTGATTATGGTAGCCTCGTGTGTTCTCCGCAAAGTGACTGACATGATAGAAAATGCCATGCATAAGGTCTGGCTGGCTCAAGAAGAAAAAGGGGGGATTGTAGGAATGTGTCTGAGAGAAAATGGACGTGTGAGCCAGCCTCCCTACCATGAGAGATTAGATTAAGAGCAAAACAGGTGGTAGAAGATGGAATTAGGACATGGGAAAAACGGGGACTGAGAAGGTAGAAAACATGTTGTGCTAATGACTAAGTAATTTACTATGTGAATTCTTGTAACCAATCTGATCTGTGAATGAACTGCATGGACAGTGCGTGAACAGAGACTGTAAGCCAATCCTATAGCTGCCGCTAGCGCGTGCTCTTATTGCCTGTCTATATATACTCTGTGAAAACTTGAATAAAGGGAGAACGATCATACTCATATTGAGATTCCATCGTTACTCCGGGTCCGTCTCCCACTCCGACATCCTCCGACAATAGGCATTCGTTGTTTAGTCTATGCTGATTTGCAAGATTCATGTGCTAACTGTTGCATTGCCTTCTGTTGGTTCTCAGTTTGGTCTGAGTGTGGATCCCCTCAAGAGTGATAAGGAAGAGTTTATATATAAGAAAGCCCACAAAACTTATAAATATTTTTTTTCTGTTTTTATGCAGAAGGAGAAATTCCATTTTAATTTCTGGTGTGATCAGTACCATGGGATCTCAGAATATAGGCACTGAAGAGCTAAACAAATAAATGCGTAAAATATTTCAAATAGGGAAAGGGAGGTGGCTAAGAACACTGCTTCAGAAACCATTAGTGCAATTACTGTGCTACGTAGCCTTTACAGAACAGAAGAAGGAACAAACAGCATACTAAGCAGATCTACCACAGAACATGGGATTTAACTGGGACCACTGTATAACTTTCTGGGCAGACTGAAAAATATAACAGGTTGGGAATGTGGTGGAGATAGGCTGGCCTAGATTGTCCCTGACTCATAAAAATTTCACTTTGTGTACATAAAGGCAGTAATTCATAAGGGAAAAAACCAACAACCTCTAAACAGTTTTTTTTTAAGAAAGAGAAAGTTAATAAGCAATGTATAAAGGAGAGGTACTCGTTTTGTATTTTTAGGCCTTTCTGTAACTCAATGAGGTTAGCTCAACAAAGTGTTATTGAACATAATTTCAAAGGTAGTTTTCCCTCTGTCAGAGTAATTTTAATTGTCCTTAACTGTTCTCTTTCCATGCAGGGGAAAAGTAACCTAAGAGAATACAGCAGAGAGGTGTTATTTCCAAATAGATTATTAAACCATTCCACTAGAAAATCTAATTAGATTGGAATGAAATACAGCTATGGAAATACTATTACTTTGGTGAATTGTATGCAGGGACCCTCATACAAGGGCGTAATAGGATTTGCAGGATCTAGGTGCAGAAGTACTAACTTCAGAGTACTGTACAGTGTATTTTCTCTTAGGTCATCAGGTAAAGAAAGATACAAGAGTAGTAAATACCCACATGACAGTAGTCTTCAATTGGTTAGATAAGATCGAGTCTCCACATTAATCCTATGTAAACTGCAAAAGATGCAAGATCTAATAATTTGTCCCTAGTTTGCTTTTCAGAAAAGAGCATGTTCAGCAGCATGGCCAATTTTACTGCTACAGATAAAATAAAAGAAAGAAGAACATGTAATACAGACTGTTATACTGTTGCTGCCTGATGATAAGAGATGCGCATGTTCTCAGTGCCAGGAGTAGAGACACACAAATAAAACTTGAACTTACATTTATTTTGATGTAGAAGATATATGAGGACATGTTAATGGATCCTTTTGCTATTTCAGGCATAAAACCAAAATGTGCAAAATTTCATAAACCAGGGAATAATACTTGAAATGAGCTAAAATCCATATGAACTACACCTCTTATGTTTCTGCTATCTTTACCACACATTTGTCTCTTCCTCTTGTCTGTCTGTTGAATTCATCCCTCCCAAATCCTTTCTTCTCTAACAGTTGGGACATACTAACTGCCATTTAATTTAATTCAGCCACAAGAGAACAGGGAAAATTAAGTGACATCCTGGATCCACTGAAGGCAATACTAAGCTCCTACTGACTTCTGGGAAACAAGGATTTCCCTAGGATACATCCTCTGAAGAGACTCTGTACATTCTTAAGTAAATGGCTTTTTGAAAGTGAAGAAAAACAGGGCAGGGGGAAAGAATTGTGTGTTGAGCGTGGAATTAGTTGGTGCTGCATTTCTACACAGCATTTGGTGGAGAAACTGTTGAGGAGAGTGTGGCTAAGGTAGAAGATGGGATTTTTATGGCTGGGGAGGGGCTGTTTGCAAGGGCATGTAGCAATAGGACGAGGGGCAATGGTTTTAAACTAGAGCAGGGTAGGTTTAGATGAGACATTAGGAAGAAGTTCTTTACAATGAGGGTGGTGAGACACTGGAAGAGGTTGCCCAGAGAGGTGGTGGAGGCCCCATCCCTGGAGACATTCAGGGCCAGGCTTGATGAGGCTCTGAGCCATCTGATCTAGTTGAAGATGTCCCTGCTTAGTGCAGGGGGGTTGGACTAGATGACCTTTAAAGGTCCCTTCCAACCCAACACATTCTATGATTCTATGGATTGTTGGTTTTTCTTTCTCTTCTATTTAGCAGTGAAAATTATGACATTTTAATGACTAGAAAACATGTGGGTGACCCAGGAATGACTATTATTTGTTCTAGGCATCAGACAGGGAAGAAAAAACTGTATTTGGCAGGTTGATTTATAAAAAATGGCAGTTTATTGCTGCTTCTGGGGCTGGGAATATTAGAGCAAGTTCCAGGCAGATGGACTAGCCAAGTGACAGGGTCATTTGGGCAGGTGATAAATTGTCCAGAGTAATTTCAAAATTGTACTTCAGGGAATACTGCCTGGTAGAGAATTGAGTAAATGCTACTCCACATTCAGCAGCCTTTCAGAAAACCTGCAGCCTGTTTTCATTGCTTGTGGCCTGTCTCTGCAGGGCAAGGACTGGGTAGGCAAATAGTTTTCACAGCTCTGTAAAACCACGGCTTCTCCTTCCTTCTCTCCTGCCTTTTTCCCTTCCTTGAGTGATGCCACACATGCGCACACTCCATAGGCACACAACAGTTATGTATGTGGAAAAGTATTTGGAGATAAAACTGTATCTGGCTTGAGGGACAGGGTTGCTTGAGAGCTCCTCGTATTTTATTTTCACTGCCTCATTAGGAGTAAGAGGGGCTGATAAACAAGGACATCTGCCACTGTTCCCACACAGATGCTTCAAGACGCTGCAACACTCTCTGTGTAAAGGGCTCAGCTTATGTGCATGATCATGGCACGTGGGCAAACCTAGTCAGATGGAAAAAATGGAAAATAACAAATGTGCTGGCATTATTACCATATTAGACAATGTTAGAAGAGGTGGATTGGGAACAGGCAGCCTGTAGCCCTGATGATGGCAGGTTGGTGCTCCTCCCAGCACTCACCGGCTTTTTGCTTGGGGCTGCTGTGTGAGCCGATGCAGGCAGGATGCAGGAACAACCACAAAACCACAGATGAAAGGCAAAGAACAAGTTTAATCTCGATACCTCACAGACCAGGGAATCTCCCAAGCAACACCCGGGCAGAGGGACACAAGCAGGGACCATGGGTACCATGGAGTGAGAGAGAGTCCTTGTTAGCAAGAGTCCTTGGCAGCAAGAGAGTCCTTCTTAGCAAGAGCGTGCACGGACTCCCTGTTCTCACTGGTATTTAAAGGGTTCAAACAGGCATAGTTTTCCCACTGTGCTTTGATCTTCTTCCACAACAGGCCAGGATTCTCAAGCAGCTAGATAAGGTGTCCCTGAGTCCACCACAGACTTATGTTATCTAAGTGCAAGTGTTTTCCTTGCAAGCACCTGAGACTGAATAACAATTAGTGTGATATGTGTTTTCCAGTACCCCAGGTGCGAGTCCCTTGAGCGTATTTACAATCCTCCTCGCCGATCTTCCATTGCTTTCCCACAGATGCGCTTCAGTGCTGCTGGTTTTACTCTCCTTGTTGACCATGTGTGAGACGCCATCACTCAGTTATCTCATGATGGCACTACTCAAATGGTGTGCAGTCTTGCTGAGCTCATTTCTGCATATGCTGAGTTGGTTTTTGCATATACTGGTTACAATTTCTCTCTTCCCTCCTGCCACCTGGTTCACTTCCTGAGTTATTAGCTCTACCATGTGCAAACTAGGCCTTTTGAAACATTCAAAGCACCTAGTGCTTATCTGGTTTTGCCAAACTAAATGATAAAAATAACATTTCACTGTCACTCTGCAGTTGCATAAATACTGTTTTTCCTATTCAGTGTCCATCACAGCACTGTCCCAGAGATGTGAACTGCAGTACTGAGAGTACACAGGATAAACATTTCCAGGATTTGGCCTTCTGGAAACAAAGGTTTTCTGTAATTTAAGACTAAGTTAGTAAAAGCAGGATGATTGAAATATCATCGCAAATTTGCAAACTCTTCCAATTTTATTGTAGGCCTTACAGTATTGCTTTTCTTTCTAAGTCCCAGTTCCTGGAGTTGTACGACTGTAAACATCTCAGATTTATTACTATTTTCTTTTCTTACAGTTATTTTTAGCCTCCCACCAATTTCTGAGGGAAGTTTGATAGGCATGCAAATGTGACGAACCCAAAGCATATTTTTAAATGAATCTCAAGTTTTATGGGGTCGCCTAAATGATAATTTTAATTGCTTTGAGTTGGCAATATTGTGATGTGGTAGTTGAAATACTAACCTTTTAATGGCAACCATTGGATACAAACACTCTGAAAAAGGATGGACAGTTACTTTCTCTAAATTCGAGAACCTTTTCTGGATGTTTTTGAATATAATGTTCATGTTCTCTGTGGGACTACGAAAAAAAAGAAAAACAAAAGAAAATATGGCAAGGGACTGGGTAAAGAAAAATTAGAACATTTGGAATGGATGGACTGAAAATGTACTGCAGGGATATTCTGGGGAACAAGAATAAGAGAAAGCACAGAAACCAGAAGGAAATTCTGGTCTACTTACTGAAAGTACGTTCTTTTCCTCCAGATATTTAGTAACAGAAGAGTCTACCTTTAAAGTGCAAGTCAAAATCTCAACACCAATTTGGATTTGCTTGTAATCCACAAAGAGAAAGTAAGGGTACGTTTTTCTTCTCAAAACCCTCACATGATTCTGCTTTAGCAGTCTGTCTTTTGTTTTAAATGTGAGCTATATATAGAAAGCAGAAAAGGAAAACATCAGGACGTTAGAGCTGTACAAAATAAGGGCTAGAGAATGTCGTGGTTTGGGCTGGACTGGCCACTGAGACAGAATGACAGATGCTCTCCCCCACCTCTCTCTCGAAGGAGAGGAGGGAGAGAGATAAAGAGATTTATGAGTTTAGAAGAAATTAAACTAATGAAAATATTAATAAAATAATAAAAAGAAAATAAGGAAATATATACAATATATACAAAACTGTATCAAGCTCCCAGGATGATGATCACATCACCATCAGGCACTGGGAAAGTCCCAGACTGGACTCAGTGACATATGGGAACTGGATTCCAGATCTGGATTTAGGAATGCACAGATCGAGATCAAAGGCAGACAAACATACAGAGTCCTCCTCGGACACTGGCCATTGAAGAAAGAGGTCTTACCCTTTGATCCCTGTCCTAGTTCCGGTGGGGATAGGGTTAATTCTCCCCAGGACACAGGTATTCCACGCCACGTGAGCCATGCCCACCCTGAGCTGCCAGGGGAGGGGGCAGGAAGTCGCTGCTTGGAGCAGGCTGGGGCGTCCCGGGTCCGGTGGGTGAGCGGCAGGGAGTGGCGGTTCCGTACTCGTGTTTGTATATTCCTCTGTCCGTGTTGTTGTTGTTGTTTTCTTGTTCCCTTTGCTGTTCTGTTAAACTGCCTTTGTCTCAACCCAAGAGTTTTGCCTTTTTTCTTCTGATTCTTCCTGTATTAGGAAGGCCCGAGAGAGTGGCACATGGTTCTTTGTTGCCGTCTGAGGCTAAACCACGACAGTCCTTTTTGGCACCCAACGTGGGGCTCGAAGGGTTGAGATAACAACAGAATCCAACTAGAGCTTGGAAAAACGAATTTCTTGTATGCGTTTATTGTATTAGGTAAATAGTCACTGGTCACCATGTTGCTTGGTTTGTTCTCATGGCTGTGTTATGTAAATTCCTATATGGCTTATGTACTCACTGCAATGCTGTTTATCATGTCTGGAAGAGAGATCAGGATTATCATTCTGCTGTCCTGTGCGATATCGGCTTATGATATGATAACATCACTTGTTAGACAGTTACTTTGGGGCGTTTATGTGGTATTGCTATCCTGCCCATACCTTGGGCACCATCTCTCAGAATTTATTAATAATCACACCCAGTCTATGGGGGAAACGGGGGGGGACACTTTCCCCAGCTCTTTTGCCTCCCTTTTCTCCTTCGGGTCAGGTATGACAGCTTTTGAGAATTCTGAATATCCTTGGGATGCTCAAACCAGCCTGGTCCTATTGTTATGTCTCCTGAATGTGTTCCAGGTCTTGTTTAGGGTTAAAAGACTATTTAAGACTACCACCCAGAGATCTGCTCTGTCTGGATAGTCAGGGTTGGCATGGCATGTGGGAGAACATGGGCAGGTACCCAGAGAACATCTCACCTCCCATGGTCTGGGACTTCACCCCTGAACAATTACAGGACCCTGACAGAGTAGTAGAATATCTGAAGGGAAAATGCTGTGGCTATTCTAGAGAGGCACAACTCCCCGCACTGTGCTGGGCCCTGGCCAGTATCTACCAGGCACTGCTCAGTGTTACGCAGCACCCTCAGGGGGAAGAGATGGAAACCAGACCAACAGGCACTGCGGCTACTGCAACCCCTGTGACAGACACTGTGGCTACTGCAACCCCGGTGGCAGCCACTGCCACTGAACCAGGGAACCAACCCGTGCCAGTATCAGTTGCCCCCATACAGAAGAAGTACATGAAGAAATCAGTTTGCTTAGTAAGAGATGATGATGAACCAGGGCCATCACAAGAGCAGGAGGAAGAGGCAGAACCAGAGATAATTACCCGATCCCTATCCTTGAGTGAGCTGCGGGATATGTGAAAAGATTTCAGCCGACTTTCAGGCAAGCACATTGTCACCTGGCTGCTCTGGTGCTGGGATAACAGGGCCAGTAGCCTGGAATTACAGGGTAGGGAAGCCAGGCAGCTGGGATCCCTGTCTAGGGAAGGCGGCATTGACAAGGCAATTGGAAAAAAGACCAAATCCCTCAGCCTCTGGAAACGACTCCTGTCAGGCGTGAGGGAGAGGTACCCCTTCAGTGAGGATGTTGTATGTCAGCCAAGCAAGTGGACTACCATGGAAAGAGGTATCCAGTACCTGAGAGAATTAGCCATGCGGGAGATGATTTATTATGACTTGGACAATGCAGACTTACCCACAGACCCTGATGAGGTGCAATGCACAAGGCCCATGTGGCGGAAGTTTGTACGAAGCGCACCATCGTCATATGCCAACTCCCTGGCAGTCATGGAATGGAAAGGTGAAGAGGGACCAACGGTGGATGAGGTGGCTGGCCAGCTCCAGCGATATGAAGAAAGTCTCTCTTCCGCCCTTTTCTCGGCTGTGGAGAAACTGTCCTGGAAGGTCCAGCAACTTGAAGAGAATATGTTCTACTCCCCACCTGTACGGGCCAGCATCTCAGCTATTAGGAGCAGGCATTTCCCCACTCAAGAGAGAGAGAGTACAGAGGGTACACACCACGAGGCACCCTGTGGTTCTACCTGCGTGACCACGGAGAGGACAGGAGGAAGTGGGATGGACAACCTACTTGGATCCTGAGGACACGGGTACAGGAGTTGCAGGAAAGAACAACCACAAAAGGGGATCCCTCCAGGAAAAGTGCTGCCCCAGTTTCCAGCGGGCAGTTCCCCAGACAGAGCAGAAGGCCTGATCTTGCTTCTGATCCTCTTGAAGGAACTTCCAAGTCATTTCTGCAAGAAGTGAGTAATGGATACTATGACCAGGATTAGAGGGGCCCTGCCTCCGGCCAGGTGGAGGAAAGGGACAACCAGGTTTATTGGACAGTGTGGATTCGATGGCCTGGCACATCAGACCCACAGGAGTATAAGGCTCTAGTGGACACGGGTGCACAGTGCACCCTAATACCATCAAGCTATAGAGGGGCAGAACCCATTTGTATTTCTGGGGTGACAGGGGGATTCCCAAGAGTTGACTGTACTGGAGGCGGAAGTGAGCCTAACTGGGAATGAGTGGCAAAAGCATCCCATTGTGACTGGCCCAGAGGCTCCATGCATCCTTGGTATAGATTACCTCAGGAGAGGGTATTTTAAGGACCCAAAAGGGTACCGGTGGGCCTTTGGCATAGCTGCCTTGGAGACAGAGGAAGTTAAACAGTTGTCTACCTTGCCTGGTCTCTCGGAGGACTCTTCTGTTGTGGGGTTGTTGAGGGTCAAAGAACAACAGGTGCTGATTGCTACCACAACGGTGCATCGGCAGCAATATCGCACTAACCGAGACTCTCTGATTCCCATCCATGAGCTGATTCGTCAACTTGAGGTTCAAGGAGTAATCAGCAAGACTCACTCACCCTTTAACAGTCCCATATGGCCGGTACAAAAATCTAATGGAGAGTGGAGGCTAACTGTAGACTATCGTGGCCTGAATGAAGTCACGCCACCGCTGAGTGCTGCTGTGCCAGACATGCTAGAACTCCAGTACGAACTGGAGTCCAAGGCAGCCAAGTGGTATGCCACGATTGATATAGCGAATGCATTCTTCTCAATCCCTTTGGCAGCAGAGTGCAGGCCACAGTTTGCTTTCACTTGGAGGGGCATCCAGTACACCTGGAATCGACTGCCCCAGGGGTGGAAACACAGCCCCACCATTGGCCATGGACTGATCCAGACTGCACTGGAACAGGGTGAAGCTCCAGAACATCTGCAATACATTGATGACATCATCGTATGGGGAAACACAGCAGAAGTAGTTTTTGAGAAAGGGAGTAAAATAGTCCGAATCCTTCTGAAAGCTGGTTGTGCCATAAAACAAAGTAAGGTCAAGGGACCTGCGCAGGAGATCCAGTTTTTAGGAATAAAATGGCAAGATGGATGCCATCAGATCCCAATGGATGTGATCAACAAAATAGCAGCTATGTCTCCACCAACTAGTAAAAAGGAAACACAAGCTTTCTTAGGCATTGTGGGGTTTTGGAGGATGCATATCCCAGATTACAGTCTAATTGTAAGCCTTCTGTATCAAGTAATCCGGAAGAAGAATGATTTTACTTTATCTCTACACTGACTCATGGATGGTGGCAAATGCTCTGTGGGGGTGGTTAGAGCAGTGGAAGCAGAGCAACTGGCAGCGCAGAGGCAAACCCATCTGGGCTGCTGAATTGTGGCAAGATATTGCTGCCCAGATAGAGAATCTGCTTGTGAAAGTATGTCACGTAGATGCCCATGTGCCCAGGAATTGGGCCACTGAGGAACATCAGAACAACCAGCAGGTTGAAATCCCGAGCGAGTGGCACGTGATTCTTTGTTGCTGTCTGAGGCTAAACCACGACAATCCCTCATCTTTTATACTGAGCATGGGGCAGGGCAGATGGGATGGAATACCCCTTTTGGTCAACTTTGGATCACCCGTTCTGTCCGCTCCTCCCTGTGGTTCGACCCCTCTATGCTTTTCCGTTTCTGACCATCCAACAGGGCAAATAACAAAGTTAGCTGACCTTGGTTGTTATAGCAGTATGCATAAGCAAGAGCCTCTCTGCATACCATTCCTTGGTATTCACTATAAACATAGGTCTTATCACTCTGGAAGCGAACAGTTTCTCTATAATATGCTGTTAATTTCCAAGAGTTTCAGAGAGTTATAAGAGGCTTAGCTGCAAAGTAAAATTACTGAACAGAAAATTGGTTCTGTTTTACCTCAAACCAGGACAACAGAAACAGGATGATAGAGAAGGAAAGCAGTAGAGTGCAACCTGTATTGTAGAGGAACACATTAGTAGGACAACAAGAAAAATCCCCATCTTTTAACAGCAATGTAAAGTGAATGGAAGATAAAACTAATTAAATGTCCCAAAGGAGATGTCCCAAAATTTTTCTTCTGTTCACAGAAGAATAAAAAAAAGCAGGGGTTCATGGGATAATTGAGACTTTCATTCAAGAAGAGTATGATTGCTTTAAGTTCTTAGACTTAAGTTTTGCTTCACTAAGTGTCCTCTTCAGTGGGTGCCAATTATTTGGCTGTCATATATGAGTTATGCTTTTCCTCAATAGATAGCTTGATTCCATCTGACCGTGGAGTCAGCTTTGATGTCAGCAGACAGAGAAAGCAGAAACAGGAGATTGTAAAAAGGCTGTGTGGGCAAGCATATACTAAATCCACTCAGAAGCCAACAGGTTAATGTGGCCTGTTTGTAAGAAAATGTGAAACGAAAGATTTTTTTGTGTTGCACAGTTGACAAACATGATTATTGCTCAGTGTTGCGCAGATGGGAGGAACAGGCTGTACCTGTGATCTCAATACAATGCCGATCACCCTCAGTGAAGCAGCTCCTGTGGGGCCAGGCATCTTGCAGATTAAAAAGACAGTATTTCATAAAGACAGACCAGCAAAGAGAAAGCAGAAGACAAAATGAAATCCCCATGTGCAGTCCTTGAGTCACAATAATCTTATGAAACTATAAAGAAGAAATTATTAGGCTTGAAAAGAAGAGGCACTGTTATACATCTTGGAAAGAGTAAGGGTTATCGTTATACAGGAGAGAAGATAAAATCAAGCCACTGACCACAGCATTGAATTGTATTCTGCGATGTCAAGGAAGAGGTAATGCTAGCAACAGCCTGCACTGGCTACTGTGTTTGGGAGCGCTTTAATTGCTGGTATGGTTGTAACAGGTATAGTCTGGAGATGGGAGTCAGAAAGTAAAAGGAAGTGCTCTTGAGAACAGACAAAATTCTGTCACTTTTGCTTTTGTGAATAATAAGACATAAGAAAGCATAAGAAGGTGACTAATGAATTAATCTATGTGACTGCAACCTAAATTACTGAACCTTCAGCAAAGTGGTCTGAGAGTAGGATATCACCCAAAAAAGCTCACTAATGGTCATCAAAACTGTAAGGCCCTTTTGCAGAACACAGCATGGATTAGCTCTGTGGAGCAATGTGCAGTCGAGTTTTTTGACATACATTTGCATCTGTAGCAAAAGGCTGCAGACAATCCAACAGACAAACCCCTGGCAGTAAATCACTGAAAGAGTGCAAGGAATGAGTGCACAAAAGGTTGTTCCTGGTACCAAGTGCAGGATGGAATGAAATAGTGCTCTGAAGAAAATCTAGCAATAGTGTTAGCTAGCAGAAATGTTGATATACTAAATCAAAATAAATGAGAGGACAGAGGTATTCCTGGGACAAATAAGGAGGTATATTGTCTACCACAATATAAATGGCCATTGAAGGCATACACAGAAACAGCAATAATTGTGCAAAAGGTGTTTACTTGTATAGTGTTCAACAACAGATCACTCAAGACCCATTGGCCTCATAAAATCTGAATGCAATGATAAAATGTTCAGATCAAACTTCTGAGGATAGATAACAGATGGTCAACTGTGATTCCCCCAATTTCAGCAAGAGCTACAGTAGGAAACCAAAGCCAGCCTTTGGAAAGTGCAATCTGGTGGATATTCTGTACTTAGAAAGTGGGGCAAAATATTCTGGAGCAAAGTTTAAGTGCTTTATAGCCAAAGGACAATTTGAGAACAAGACATCTTCATCAGTCTTTTTTCAATGGTGCTCAGTGACAGGACAAGAGGTAACAGGCACAAACTTGAACACAGGAAGTTCCATCTAAACATGAGGAGGAACTTCTTTACTTTGAAGGTAGCAGAGCACTGGCACTGGAACAGGCTGCCCAGAGAGGTGGTGGAATCTCCGTCTCTGGAGACATTCAAAACCCGCCTGGATGCATTCCTGTGTAACCTGCTCTAGGTGACCTGCTCTGGCAGGGGGGTTGGACTAGATGATCTCCAGAGGTCCCTTCCAACCCTGTGGTTCTGTTGTTCTGTGGTTATACGTGACCTTTCCAAGGCTTGCCTAATTCTTCCTTCAGCAAAGTAGTTTTATTAATGCTTTCAGGTTTAATCTGGACATAGCGCACTGCAACATTTATATGTTGTTGTGCTGGTCTTTCTGCTCCACAGAAGCTAGCTTCCATTTGTACATGCCTTGAAGTGGAATAAATGGGACTTCTATTATAAAACCTAATGTCAGATTGACTCCATCTAGACAATAACAATTTTTAAAGGTCACATAAAATAGGGCCATTCTCTGCTCTTTTTTTTCTGAATATGTTTGATTAAAAATAGTTTGCTCTGTTTATTAAATCACTGATGTCTTATCTTCAGGGGCAACTAAAGCAGAAGCAGATCTTTGCATTTGTCATCAGCTTAAGGTCACAAATACAACTAGATTAAATAGTGCTATATACCTTTTCCCACTACTGAATTATCAATGATGAATTATTTATCATAAAATTAAGCACACACATCAAGAGTTGAGTGTAAAATGTTACCCTGAGGGCATAGCCAAGCATTTCAATCAATGGGCATTTACATCTACTTGTGCAGATGTATTTTCAGTGTAGAGTGCAGTAACCTGCAACTCCCAAAGAAATTGGCTTTGGTAGGAGTTGGATCAGATCCATAGTGTCCCAAGTGATATTTACAAAAAGAGGCTTTGTGCTGTCCCCTCCTTTTATATTATTTTATTTCCTGGGGAGCTTTGTTACAATCACTGTCTTAAAAGTGAACATTTAGCTCTGGTAGGAAAATTTGAATCCTACAGTTTATAATCTCTTTCTAGTTGGTGCTCTGAGGGATAAACATAATAAATCTGGACTGACCCAGAGATTGAACCAAAAAACCCTTGTAATTTTTATAACTGTTATTTTGCCTGCAGTCTAGCCTGAAGTTCCAGTGTTGCCCTTGATACTGCTTTCAGCATGCTTTCCAGAGCTGCCATGGTCATGCCACTCTTTCTGTCTCCCCACTGTGACTATTTAATATTCCAGACTCCACACAGCTCACTTACTATGAGTGTCATTTCATATTGCCCAAGACGTGATGCAAATCCTAATTTGAAGATTAAACTCGAGCTAGCTTTGTGATACTGAACACCTTTAGTACTTCTAAGGTGTGGAAGAGAAGTATCCAGATGAACTCATTGATGTGAGATTTGAATACATTTTCCAGGAAGACCTAAGATATTTTTTTTTCTTTTTTTTTTCTCCTCCTAAAGGAATTAAATTCTGATAATTTATATAAATCAAATTTTATATAAACTGAACTAAAAATAAAAAATGAATAAATATTACATGCCAATTATCAGAAGGCAGAAGAGGTAACCTATGCATTCCACAACAACAGTTCAACAGATTCTGTATTCGTTTAGTTAAACTATACATTCACTATTAACTTAATATGACAGCCCTCAAATACTATTAAGCAAGTGGGTTGGTAAGACTAGAAGAGTTTTTCTGTCTCAGGCTCAGAAATGAGAGTTATCAAGACCAATTTAAAGTATACACCTCATTATAAATGTGAGGAAGGAATAGTCTGCTTCCTGCTTCACATGTGGGAATGAAAAGAGTCATTAATAAAGTGTGAGTAAAAATTGAGATAAAACATGTGAACTCTGACTTCTTCAGCAATTTCTTTTTCTCTGAGAGCAATATTTTGCCAAAATATTAAAAACTGTTAATCTGTGGTTACATATCAGACATTGTCAAAAGGCATTGTCAGCTCTTCAGGCAAAAATTTAAGGTTTCCAGGGTATTGAGAAAAGATTATAAAAATAAATTTTCAGAAGTGAGTTCATAAACTAAATCTCTTATTAAGCATGATTTTGAAGTATATGGAAACTATGAAAAATAACAGTATTATAGCAACCCCCCAAAAAACCCCCATGATAATAATAATTAAAAATATCAGGCATAATTGAAATAAAACTGAGTAGTTAGCAAAAAGGAGAGATAGCTATTAAATCTTTCATATTATGTGAAATAAAAATGTGGAAAGAGTTAGTTCTCAAGGTAATTTTATTTTTTTCTCAGTTGCAGTAATCTCATGTCACTCTAGTAATTTTTTCTTAAATGTGTGGTGGTGTCCTGGTTTCAGCTGGGATAGAGTTAATTTTCTTTCTAGTAGCTGTTTTGTTTTGGATTTAGTATGAGAATAACATTGATAACACATATTGGTTTAGTTGTTGCTAAGTAATGTTTACATTAGTCAAGGACTTTTTCAGCTTCCCATAGAAGCTGAAAGAGAGCATAGACAGGACAAGCTGGCCAAAGGAATATTCCATACCATAGACATCATGCTCAGTATATAAATGGAGGTTGGCCAGGGGGCAGGGATCCGTGATCACTGCTGGGGATGGGCTAGACAACCAATCATCGGGTGGTGAGAGCGACTTGTGTTGTATTACTTTATTTTGTATATTCTTTTACCACTATCATTATTATTATTATTATTTTCCTCTTCTGTTACTGTTCTATTAAACTGTCTTTATCTCAACCCATGAGGTTTTTTCCCCCTCCTTTTCTCCCTCTTCTCCCTACCCTACTGGGGTGGGGGGGTGGGGGGAGCGAGTGAGCAGATGTGTGGTCCTAGTTGCCGGCTGGGGTTAAACCATGACAGGTGGTTAAGATGAATATTTAGATATGGAATTAGGAGTCTAAATAAAGTGTTCAGGTTTCAAATGTGTTTTATAGATGCAATTTCTGCTCATTTGCATGGGATTTGTGGATGGAAAGCATTTAATGATAACCAGGCTATTTATATTTAACTACCTGAGTAATGGGTTTAAGAGCCTAACTTCAGTTCTGTGTAAGTGTTTGAATTATTTTTGTTAAACATATTATCTTGAAAAGACATCCATTCAAACAGAGAGATTTGACTTGAATGTACAACACACCTGTACTGCGAAATCAAGGTGAATTGATTTTTGGACTTCCTGTAAACCTTACTGTCCTACCGGCTGACAGGCAAGCCTCTATCTGGTGAAATGAGTAGCATTAACTTTCTGTGCTCCAGTTCCTCTCTTAACAAACTATGCTTCATACATCTCCTAGTACTTCCTAGTAGTTTTGATAATGTTTAATTTGTTAATACAGGCACTGTACTTTGTGATTAGAGAAAGAAAATGCTATAAAAATATGGCTTCTTTTACTGCTCTTGTTACAATGTATCACAATCAGTTCCTGAAAAGAAGAACATAAAACATTAAACATGCAATATACAAATAAAATATTAAACATGCAATATATGACTTCAGTCCACAGGGTAGTTTGGCTATTAGTTTTAAAAAACACCCCCCCTTCCTTGGACTTCAGGAGGGCTAACTTTGACCTCTTCAAGAAACTGCTTGGAGAGATCCCGTGGGCTAGGGCTCTGTAAGGCAGGGGGGCTCAAGACAGCTGGTTGGTATTCAAAGACCACTTCCTCCAAGCTCAGGATCAGTGCATCCCTAAGAGAAAGAAATCGGGCAAGGGACGCAGGAGACCTGCATGGTTGAGCAGGGAGCTTCTGAAAAAGCTCAAGTGGAAGAAGGAAGTTTGCAGTAAGTGGAAGAAGGGGCTGACCCCTTGGGAGGATTACAAGAATGCTGCCAGAGCGTGCAGGGATGAAACGAGGAAAGCCAAGGCCTCCTTGGAATTAAACCTGGCAAGGGATGTCAAGCTCAACAGGAAGGGCTTCTACAAGTATATTGGAGGAAAAAGGAAAACTAGAGAAGTTGTGGGCCCCCTGTTGAATGAGACAGGAGCCATGGTGACGGAGGATGCGGAGAAGGCAGAGTTGATGCAGAGAAGGTGGAGTTACTGAATGCCGCCTTTGCTTTGGTCTTTACTGCTCAGGCCAGCCCTCAGGAGTCCCAGACTTTGGAGAAAGTAACAGGGAAAGAGGAAGACTTCCCCTTGGTTGAGGAGGATCAAGTGAGAGATCAATTAGGTCAATTAGATATCCACAAGTCCATGGGTCCCGATGGGATGCACCCGAGAGTGCTGAGGGTGCTGGAGGAAGTCATTGCTGGGCCGCTCTCCGTCATCTTTGAAAGGTCCTGGAGAACAGGCGAGGTGCCTGAGGACTGGAGGAAAGCCAGTGTCACTCCAGCCTTCAAAAAGGGCAAGAAGGAGGAGCCGGGGAACTACAGGCTGGTCAGCCTCACCTCCATCCCTGGAAAGATGATGGAACAGCTCGTTCTGGGCGCCATCTCAAGGCATGTGGAGGAAAAGAAAGCTATCAGAAGGACTCAACATGGATTCACCAAGGGGAAACCATGTCTGACTAATCTGATAGCCTTCTGTGATGGCGTGACTGGATGGATAGATGAGGGGAGGGCAGTGGATGTGGTCTACCTTGACTTAAGCAAGGCATTTGACACGGTCTCCCACAGCATCCTCGTAGGGAAGCTTAGGAAGTGTGGGCTTGATGAATGGGCAGTGGGGTGGATTGAAAACTGGCTGAAAGACAGAGCTCAGAGGGTCATGATTAGGGGCACAGAGTCTAGTTGGAGGTGAGTGACTAGTGGCGTTCCCCAGGGGTCAGTACTGGGTACAGTCCTCTTCAATATATTCATCAATGACCTGGATGAGGGGATAGAGTGCACCCTCAGCAAGTTTGCTGATGACACAAAGCTGGGAGGGGTGGCTGACACACCGGAAGGCTGTGCTGCCATACAGAGAGACCTGGACAGGCTGGAGATTTGGGCAGAGAGAAACCTTATGAAATTCGATAATGGCAAGTGTAGGGTGCTGCACCTGGGGAGGAATAACCCCAGGCACCAGTACAGGTTGGGGGCTGACCTGCTGGAGAGCAGCTCCGTGGAAAGAGACCTGGGAGTCCTGGTGGACAACAGGATGACCATGAGCCAGCAATGAGCCAGCAATGTGCCCTTGTGGCCAAGAAGGCCAATGGCATCCTGGGGTGCATCAAGAAGAGGGTGGCCAGCAGGTCGAGGGAGGTCATCCTCCCCCTCGACTCTGCCCTGGTGAGGCCGCACCTGGAGTACTGTGTCCAGTTCTGGGCTCCCCGGTTCAAGAAGGACAGGGAACTGTGCTGGAGAGGGTACAGCAAAGGGCTACCAAGATGATCAGGGGACTGGAACACCTCTCTTATGAAGAAAGCCTGAGGGACTTGGGTCTCTTCAGTCTGGAAAAAAGATGGCTGAGGGGGGATCTTATCAATGCTTATAGATACTTAAAGGGTGGGTGTCAGGAGGATGGGGCCAGGCTCTTTTCAGTGGTGCCCGGCAATAGGAGAAGGGGTAATGGGCACAAACTTGAGCATAGGAAGTTCCATCTAAACACGAGGAGGAACTTCTTTCCTTTGAGGGTGGCAGAGCACTGGAACAGGCTGCCCAGAGAGGTGGTGGAGTCTCCGTCTCTGGAGACGTTCAAAACCTGCCTGGATGCATTCCTGTGCAATCTGCTCTAGGTGACCCTGCTCTGGCAGGGGGGTTGGACTAGATGATCTCCAGAGGTCCCTTGCAACCCTACCATTCTGTGATTCTGTGTGATTCCAAACATAAAGATGTCAGTACAGTACCATCAACAAATCTTGTTCACTTACAGTGTATGCTTTGGGTATTTAAATGTTTTTTTTTTCCGATGAAACACACATTTCCGTGATAAGTCACTTTTAGGAAAAAAAAAAAAAAAAGCTGTTATTTACTCAAGAGAGAGACTATGTAGAGCTGTTGAAAAGATTTCTTCAACATTTGCTCAAGATTTTTCTTATGAAGTTATTTTCTTTAATACAGAGTTATCACAGTTATTAGAATAGGCTACACATAAAAGGCTATATAAGGAAAAGATGAGCGATAAAACACTACAATTAATGTGTTGTATGGTTGAAATGCTGTTACAATGTTTCCATGTTAAGCAATCCAGAATATGTTCATGCATGTACATATAATCCTGAATGCTAAACTGTACAGGAGCTACTTCTGGAGTGAAAGTTTTAAGAAATGATGGAAGGTTGCAGTGTCATATACTGACTGTTGCAGTCATTTCCTTTGCTGGATTTGGTTTCACATAAAATTTTCAACATGTTACTGTTCTTGCAGTACGTGACCATTACTGCAGAGGCACGCAACTAATGAAGAGGCTTTGAAAAAAAACCCAATACTTACTCAGTCGTACCACTGTAATTAGATAGAATAGAGCACAAACCCAACAACAGACCTCTCTGGTTCATCAAGGTCCTTTAGTTGGAACACAGTGCTCCAGCTGTTTGGTTTGAATTTTAGCCTCCCTTTGTAATATATCTTTGTACTGGTTCTAGTGGCTCATTTGGGAAGCCTTAGAATCATAGAATCATCTAGGTTGGAAGGGACCCTTAAGATCATCGAGTCCAACCATTAACCTAACACTGCCAAAACCACCACTAAACCATGTCCCTAAGCACCACGTTTACCCATCTTATAAATACCTCCAGGGATGGGGATTCCACCACTTCCCTGGGCAGCCTAATATTTGATAATCCTTTCTGTGAAGAAATTTTTCCTAATATCCATCTTAAACCTCCCCTGGCACAACTTAAGGCCATTTCTTCTTGTCCTATCACTTGTTACTTGGGAGAAGAGATCGACCCCCACCTCTCTACAACCTCCTTTCAGATAGTTGTGGAGAGCAATAAGGTCTCCCCTCAGCCTCCTTTTCTCTAGGCTAAACAATCCCAGCTCCCTCAGCCACTCCTCATAAGACTTGTTCTCCAGACCCCTCACCAGCTTTGTTGCTCTTCTCTGGACCCTCTCCAGCACCTCAATGTCTTTCTTGTAGTGAGGGGCCCAAAGCTGGACACAGTACTCGAGGTGGGGCCTCACCAGTGCCGAGTACAGGGGGACGATCGCTCCCCTAGTCACATTCACCACGCTATTCCTGATACAGGCCAGGATGCTGTTGGCTGCCTTGGCCACCTGGGCGCACTGCTGGCAGTCGACCAACACCCCCAGGTCCTTTTCTGACAGGCAGCTTTCCAGCCACTCTTCCTCAAGCCTGTAGCATTGCATGGGGTTGTTGTGACCCAAGTGCAGGACCCAGCACTTGGCCTTGTTGAATTTCATGTAATTGTCCTTGGCCCATCGATCCAGCCTGTCCAGATCCCTCTGCAGAGCCTTCCTACCCTCAAGCAGATCAACACTTCTGCCCAACTTGGTGTCATCTGCAAACTTCCTGAGGGTGCACTCGATCCCCTCGTCCAGATCATTGATAAAGATATTAAACAGAACTGGCCCCAATACTGAGCCTTGGGGAACACCACTCGTGACTGGCTGCCAACTGGATTTAACTCCCTTCACCACCACTCTTTGGGCCTGCCATCCAGCTAGTTTTTTATCCAGCAAAGCGTATGCCTATCCAAGCCATGAGCAGCCATTTTCTCCAGGAGGATGCTGTAGGAAACGGTGTCAAAGGCCTTACTAAAGTCCAGGTAGACAACATCCACAGCCTTTCCCTCATCCACCAAGTGGGTCACTTTGTCATAGAAGGAGATCAGGTTAGTCAAGCAGGACCTGCCTTTCATGAACCCATGCTGACAGGGCCTGATTGCCTGGTTGTTCTTCATGTGCCGTGTAATGGCACTCAGGATGATCTCTTCCATAACCTTCCCAGGCACCAAGGTCAGACTGACAGGCCAGTAGTTCCTCGGATCCACCTTCCGGCCCTTCTTGTGAATGGACGTCACATTTGCTTAGTGAACCATTGCACAATCTCATGGGGTAGGCAGGAAGTGATACATCCATAAGAGCTAGACAAGATCTCGGAAATGCCTAAAAAAATACATTGGGAAATCCATCCACCTGCTTTTTTTTTTGTTTTTCAGTGCACATCGGCCAATTGAATAATAAGGAACTTTTAAAATTTGAAAATGTGCCAGCACAAAATGATCTAAAATCTTGGAAATTCTATATCAAGATATGAGCTTTGCAAGTGAGAGCATCTCTGTAATCTGAATTGATGCCCGAAAATGGGCTCCATCCAAGTGAAAGAGCCACAGAATGATCATTTTTATGCAGCTCTGATCACACGATACATGCACAATCTGTCGTGCCTAGGCCCGTAGTTACAGAGAGCCTTGGGTTTATGCATCTGCTGTTTTGTGGACTCTGGAGAGTTTTGGAGAACCAGATCTCCTGCTCATCACATACACCTCGGTGCATGTTTTCAGAAAAGTTTTCTTTCTAAGTTAGTACAGAAATGAAGATGTTTGTGCTCAGTTTGGCTCCAATTGTCATATTTGTGACCCGTTTTTTAAAAAACACTCAATGTCCAATACAGTGAATTATTCTGAAAATCTGGTAAAGCCTAATGGGAAGCTTGAGGCAGTATGAAAACAGCATGGGCGGGAACTTTGATATTTGTCCAGCCCTAGTGTAGAGATGTGATAACTTGCTTTTCTGGAGAAATAGAAAATTCCTGGGCAAGTTGTGATCTCTGTGTAAAATATGTATTATTTCTATCTGATTTTCTGCACATTTTCAGACAAATATTCAAGGGGAAATCCTGCTTTCTCTGAAAAACGTTCAACTTTTGCAACTTTTCATGTCATCAGGAATTCATCTGCACTTTGCAGGTGTAATAAAATAACTGTGTGGATAAGGTGTAACCTGAATGAGTGCTAGTGTTCCAAAACAGCAGTAATCCTTACTATTTTTTTCAGTTCTTTAAAATAAAATTATTTCAGTTTCACATATCTACTCTCACAATTCATATCATGCTACTGGAACTGTAGCTACTGAAATAGCTATAACATAAATACATTTCTAAACAACACAAATGTGTAATGGTGACACTTTTCTGTTTATTCCTATTTACAGTATCTCCTAAATATCAGTGTCATCTCCTCAATTTTGACAGGAGCTAGATGGTATTTGGATAAGACATGACATTTTGAATGATGTTACAAGCATCTATTTCCAGTGTTTATCAAACTGGGATTTGGAATATATTGCCTTAAAATGCCCTAGCTTGAAAAAATGTTTTGCACATAAAGTTAATGTCTGAGGTATGTTTCTACTATGTAGGTTTTGCATTTTGGGACTCAAACCATACACCATCATTTTCAAACAAGGACAAGCTCCCGCTAACAGAAAACGATGTTAAAGGCACCTTAACACGCTCTCCATATTTGCACTTGCACTCATTTACAGTGTGGGTACTTAATCTCTACTTTCAGTTTAGATATGTAAAAGTCAGGATACAAACATTCCCTCTTTTATGTATGAATTCTTTTATTTACAGATGCAAAATGGCATGTGCCAATATGGCTGTATACTTCTAGCAATCTGATGTTTTCAGCACTAAAGCTTCTGATTTCTATGTCTATCTGTACAATTAAATAATATTTTCTATTTAAAATTCCATGAAATATCAAGTAGACATTCTTCATCTTCTAAATCGAACTCCTGGATGGTGATAATTATACGTATTAAAATACAGAATATTTACCCTGACTTGACTGAATTGTGTAAAAAGTAAAGAATATGTCTGTATTCGTAGCTTGGAAGTGCTTTAAAAACAATATAGAAGAAAAGTGCTAAATATAATGTTTTTCTTCATACTATTTGGCAACTGACTGCAGCTGTTCATATTAATTCTGTCCAACAATCTTGCCTATGACAAACTTGAAAATGTCTATGTTGTTTTTAAGAGTATATATATTATGTGTTGCTGTAAGACTTTTCAAATGCAAACATTTTTTGCCTAAGAACAGAACAATATATTGAAATCCAAATGATTATATTAGTTTGACATAAACTTAGCTACTACAGGTGTTTCAGTGTTCTCAGTATTTTAGAAAAACTGCCAATGATTAAGAGCAATGAAATACTTGAGTGTCATTTTTCTTGGTGGACTGGTATGTGCAAATTGGATTAATAAATACACAGTGTAGAAACAGAAGTCCAAATATATGTAAAATTATTTATAGTGTTTCTTCACTCAGATTTTGGTGCTTTTAAGAAGGTAAGAAACGTGAAAGTGAATCTTTTCAGAACGGGTCATTGAATTTGTCTCTCCCACAACTTTGTGATTATTTAGACACCAAGGTCACAGACAAGTAACGGTTTCACTACCTTTACTGAGCTTCCCAACTTTTTTTTTTTTTAATTTGTGAGACTTGCTTCAATTGAAAGAAGTTGTAGGCTTTAAGAAAACACTTCAGTTGATTACTTCAAATCCAAAATAAGCCCTTTTCATCAGCTTATATAACACTGGGGTGCAGCCAAGAGTCAGGTGTGTCAGCACAGCACTCTGCCCAGATTAATGGGCCTTGCTGAGAACTCTCAGCTTTCATAGAAGTCCAGGATGCTACTTCTTTGTCTTTAACCTGCCTGATGAGAAGTAAATGATTTGTGTTTCTGATTTGTATCACATATATCACGTGTAATTTTTGCCTACAGATTTTCCACATGACGTACGATCTGGCCAGTGCTGTGGTGAGAATCTTTAATCTGATTGGAATGATGCTGCTGCTGTGCCACTGGGATGGTTGTCTGCAGTTTTTAGTACCATTGCTCCAGGATTTCCCACCAGATTGCTGGGTGTCCCTAAACGGTATGGTTGTAAGTATTGTACATTTTTCATTGTGCTTTCTAAACATTATTTTTCTAAACAGTTAGCTTCAGACTTAAGTGTAAAAATACATGCCTAGTAATACACTACCCTGCAATTTATTCAAGGTTACTTTTGGTTTTTGTTGGTTGGCTTGCTAATGAATGAAAGTTTGTTTTGTAGCCTTCGTCACCAATAACATTATATTGGCTCATCGTTAGTAAAAGAGCTAGAAAATATTTGCAGTTTTAAGGTAATTTTAATTTATTAATCCTCCTTCCCTCAAAAAAGCCACCAAAAGAAATTTGGAAACACTCAGTTCACCAGTGCTTTCAATGTAGACTCTAGTTTCAGAATGCTCCTGAAGGTATATTATTTGTGTTTGTTTCGCCTAATGTTGGCCTCAGTTTGTTTTGTAAATAATTCTGGGTCATCTCATGAAGCCCTTTACCAAGTTGTTCCCAACTTAACTGTCAACATGAGTTTTTTCTAAGTAAAATATGGGAAATTCAGATTTACTTCTGTGATATTTTTGTGCGTGTGAACAGACAGCTCAAGGGTGGAATTTGGCTGTGCCTTATTTATAAGGAAGGGCAATGATGTTCTGCTTGCTTAACACGTGCCTGTGTTAAGCCATGGCAATTTTCCCCTTGGGGATGGAGCAATTAATGGCTGTGATCACAGTGGATCATGAAGTAGACTATGAAATGAAATGGAAAGCCTCCTGTGTAAAAGGGAATAAGATCATCATTGGCTAATACTGCACCAACCTACAGCCTAAGTAGTTCAACAAAAATGTTCAGATCACATTGAGATATTAATATTGAATCCAGATTGTATTTGTACTTTCAGATTGGCCGCCTTGGCTACTTCCTAACATTGGTTAGGAAGTAACCTAATGTTTCATGTTGCTATGAAATGAAAGCCAGAACTGGTATCTTCCTTTAATTTTTCTAAATGTGATCCCACTTGCCCACTTTTATATCTTTACTGCCATTTGATTACACTGACTTTATTAATGCTGAGTTACTATTGACAAGCAGGATCTTGTGCTCTTCCAGAATATCAATGCACTTATTCATAATAAGAAAACCAGTAAATACAATACAAAAGTAAGCAGTAGCTGTTTTTTTTCTGCTCACTTTAAGTCATGTTCCAACCAATCCATTACAGACAAAATAACAGTCAATTACTTCTGTGAGGGTATATGGCTCTCTGATGTTGTTCCTAGGTTTTTTTAACACTAGGATTGTGAGTTTCATTCCTGAAAAAGGTCTTTTCTGAAGAAGTTTCACAGACTTTTCTAATGGTACTGCCTAATTTCTCCTTGCCTCAGAAAGCCTATTATCCACAGCTCCTTGTATGATTTATTCTCAGCTACCTGATCTGCATTGCTTCAGACTAGTGTATTTCCATAATGGCATCTTTATCATACCTCAGAGTTTGAGCCAATAGTTCTTTGGAAAATTAGGAGTAAAACTTTCAGCTGAAACCAGGGGAGACACAAGAACAGAAAAACACAGTGATCCTCTCATATAGTCAGTCTGTGCAAACCAAGATTCTGCGTTTTGTTTCAGCTGCAGCGAATTACAAAAACACAGTGTGTAAGTCCCAACTGATGAACAGTTATAGCCAGGTCTTATACGTGACAAAGTTTCTAGGCAAGTAGAGATGAGAGATGACATTTTTGCCACTGATGCCATCTGGTCATCTAAGCATGACTGCCTGCAGTAAAGCATCACTTGCAGTAGATTATTTTTTGTTGTATTCAAAATTTGCTCTTGCTTTTCATATCACCTATGGCAAAGTCTCAAAGGCACGTTAGTCCTTGCAGTAACAGTATCTGAAGAGCCCCAACCTCCGTTTTCCTGTCTATGTATGCAATAATTCATTGGATGGTTAGGAAATGGTCCTTTAATCAAGGTATTTACCTTCACAGAAACATGGTGGGACAACTCAAACAACTGGAGTGCTGCAATGGATGGCTATAAACTCTTCAGAAAAGAACAGGCAGGTGGTGGGGTAGCACTGTATATTAGGGAGTGTTTTGATTGTCTAGAGCTTAATAATGGTGATGACAGGGTTGAGTGTTTATGAGTAAGAAACAGGGGGAGGGCCAACAAGGCAGATATCATGGTGGGAGTCTGTTATAGACCGCCCAACCAGGATGAAGAGGCAGATAAGATATTCTATAAGCAGCTGTGAGAAATCTCACAATCGCTAGCCCATGTTTTCATGGGGGACTTCAACTTACCAAATGTCTGCTGGAAATAAAATATAGCAGAGAAGAAACAATCTAGGAGGTTCCTGGAGGTTCCCATCCCTGGAGGTATTTAAAAGAGGGGCAGACATAGCGCTTGGAGATTTGGTTTAGTGATGTTTTTTGTCAGAGTTAGGTTGATGGTTGGACTAGCTCATCTGAAAGGCCCCTTCCAACCTAGGCTATTCTATGATTCTACGATTCTATGAGTGTGTGGAAGATAACTTCCTGACACAGCTGGTGAAGGAGCCGACTAGGGAAGACGCCCCACTGGACCTGTTGAAACTGCGTTTGAAACTGGATTTCAGTGGAAGAAATTGTAAACAGTGAAAGAAACATTAACTTACAAGAGATAGAATAGCAGCCTTTAGTGATGCTGGTGCACTTAGCACGGCTAACAGGCAGAGTACAGTATTTTTACATGCCAGCGAGAGAGCACTATGAATTACAAAGCTGTATTTTAGGGTAGAAATACATTTTGAAGAACTGTATAAAATAAAAGATATGTTATGTCAGGCATTGTTCTGAAGGTGTGCAGATTTTACCTTAGCTTTTCAAATATAATACTCCATTTTTCTGAGACATTTTGGCTCACTGTATGTTCTTAAATGGATTAGTTATCGAGACAGCACATCTGTGTCAGAGTTAGACCACCATTTTATCATTTTTCAGTTACCGATAGTTTATCTCATCTCACTTTCAACCAGGAGGTAAAATCACCAAGCTCCTACAGAGACGTGCTTTTCTATGTGTTATCATAAAACTTCACATTGAGTGCTTAAGGATAAAAGGCTTATTAAAATGTGCTTTATTCATTGGTAGAAATATTTTTCTAAACTAGACACAGCAAGTAGAAGATTGAAACTCTAGTAATGGGCCAAATCAGCTGATGATTTTGATACATCTCTATATGTTTAACAGTTGTTATAACTGATTGTGTTGTACCTACATAGTAATGTTCATCAACCAACACTAGTGAGCTAATGAACTCTTCTCCCGATATCCAGGAAATCTATGGTAATTCTTTCAAAGCACATAACGCAGAATATATAACTGTTTTTCAAGTACAAATACTTGATCTGCCATGGAAAACATTGTGAAGAGGTAGAATACTACTTAATCATTTTTCATCTGCTACTTTAGAAATATTCTGAAAACATCAGAACGCGACAGCAAACACGCAAGGGTGTTAGAAGCCACAGAAGTGCCTGAGAATGGTCAAGTAGGAATTAGGGCTTCTCCCAGCAAAAAGGTGGAGGGATCAATAGGCCAACTGAAGTGCATCTACACCAATGCACGCAGCGGGGGAAAGAAACAGGAGGAGTTGGAAGCCATTGTGCAGCTGGAAAACTATGATATATTTGCAGTCACGGAAACATGGTGGGATGACTCGCACGACTGGAGTGCTGCCATGGATGGCTATTAGCTCTTCAGAAGGGATAGGCAAGGAAGGAGAGGTGGTGGGGTGGCCCTGTATGTTAGGGAGCGTTTTGACTGTCTAGAGCTTAATGATGGTGATGAAAGGGTCAAGTGTTTATGTGTAAGAATCAGGGAAAAGGCCAAAAAGGCAGATATCACGGTGGGAGTCTGTTATAGACCACCCAACCAGGATGAAGAGGCAGATAACATATTCTATAAGCAGCTGGGAGATGTCTCATGATCGCTAACCCTTGTTCTCATGGGGGACTTCAGCTTACCAGATGTCTGCTGGAAATACAATACAGAGGAGAGGGAACACTCTAGGAGGTTCCTGGAGTGCGTGGAAGATAACTTCCTGACACAGGTGGTAAAGGGGCCAACTAGGGAAGATGCCCCACTGGACCTGTTGTTTGTGAACAGAGAAGGACTGGTGGGTGATGTGGTGGTTGGAGGCTGTCTTGGGCATAGTGATCACAAAATGACAGAGTTTTCAACTGATGGAGAAGTAAGGAGGGGGGACAGCAGAACTGCTACCTTGGACTTCCGGAGGGCAGACTAAAGTCTTTTCAGGAGCCTGGTTGACAGAGTCCCTTGGGAGGCAGTCCTGAAGGGCAAAGGAGTCCAGGAAGGCTGGACATTCTTCAACAAGGAAATCTTAAAGGCGCAGGAGCAGGCCATGCAGAAAGAAGAGCCGGCAGGGAAGGAGACTGACCTGGCTGAACAGAGAGCTCTGGCCGGAACTCAGGAAAAAAAAAAAGAGAGTTTACGATCTTTGGAAGAAGGAGCAGGTAACTCAGGAAGAATACAAAGATGTCGTGAGGTTATGCAGGGGGAAAATTAGAAGGGCCAAAGCCCAACTAGAACTTAATCTGGCTACTGTAGTCAATTAAACATGTTTCTATAAATATATTAACAACAAAAGGTGGAGTCTCCATCCTTCATTGGACGCAGGGGGAAACATTGCGACAAAGGATGAGGAAAAGAATGAGGTACTTAATGCCTTCTTTGCCTTAGTCTTTACTAATAAGACCAATTGTTCTCAGACCCCTGAGCTGGAAGACAGAGATGGGGAGCAGAATGAAGCTCCCATAATCCAGAGTAAAATGGTTAGCGACCTGCTACACCATTTAGACATACACAAGTCTATGGGGCTGGATAGGATCCACCCAAGGGTACTGCGGGAGCTGGCAGAGGTGCTCACCAAGCCACTTTCCATCATTTATCAGCAGTCCTGGCTAACCGGGGAGGTCCCAGTTGGCTGGAGGTTAGCAAATGTGACGCCCATCTACAAGAAGGGCCAGAAGGAGGACCCAGGGAACTAACAAGCTTGGTCATCTGACCTTGGTGCCTGTGAATGTTATGGAGCAGATCATCTTCAGTGCCATCACATGGCACGTATAGGACAACCAGGTGAGCATGGGTTAACAAAAGGCAGGTCCTGCTCGACTAGCCTGATCTCTTTCGATGACAAGGTGACCCACTTAGTGGACGAGGGAAAGGCTGTGGATGTTGTTTACCTAGACTTTAGTAAAGCCTTTGACATTGTTTCCCACAGCATCCTCCTGGAGAAACTGGCTGCGTACTCTGCGCTGGATAAAAAACTAGCTGGATGTCCAGGCCCAAAGAGTTGTGGTGGATGGAGTTAAATCCAGTTGGCGGCTGGTCACAAGTGGTGTTCCCCAGGGCTCAGTATTGGGGCCGGTTCTGTTTAACATCTTTATCAATGGTCTGGACAAGGGGATCGAGTGCACCCTCAGGAAGTTTGCAGACGACACCAAGTTGGGCAGGAGTGTTGATCTGCTTGAGGGTAGGAAGGCTTTGCAGAGGGACCTGGACAGGCTGGGTCGATGGGCCGAGGCCAATTGTATGAGGTTCAACAAGTCTAAGCGCCAGGTCCTGCACTTGGGTCACAACAACCCCATGCAATGCTGCAGGCTTGGGGAAGAGTGGCTGGAAAGCTGCCTGTCAGAAAAGGACCTGGGGGGTGTTGGTCGACTGCCGTCTGAATATGAGCCAGCAGCGTGCCCAGGTGGCCAAGAAGGCCAACAGCATCATAGCTTATATCAGGAATAGTGTGGTGAGCCGGACTAGGGAAGTGATCATCCCCCTGTACTCGGCACTGGTGAGACCCCCACCTCGAATACTGTGTCCAGTTTTGGGCCCCTCACTACAAGAAAGACATTGAGATTCTGGAATGAGTCCAGAGCAGGGCAACAAAGCTGGTGAAGGGTCTAGAGAACACGTCTTATGAGGAGCAGCTGAGGGAACTGGGGATGTTTAGCCTGGAGAAAAGGAGGCTGAGGGGAGACCTTATCGCTCTCCACAACTACCTGAAAGGAAGTTGTAGTGAGGTTGGCGTTGGTCTCTTTTCCCAAGTAGCAAGCAATAGGACAAGCAAGGACAAGATGAAATGGCCTCAAGGGTCCCCAGGGGAGGTTTAGATTGGATATTAGAAAAATTTCTTCTTTGAAAGGGTTGTCAAGCACTGGAACAAGCTGCCCAGGGAAGTGGTTGAGTCTCCATCCCTGGAGGTATTTAAAAAACGTGGATACATTGTGCTAAGGGACATGGTTTAGTGGTGGAGTTAGGTTGGACTTGATGATCTTAAAGGTCTTTTCGAACCCAAACGATTCTAGGATTCTATGACTGTATGAAACTCAGTAGTTGTTTTTTTCCAGTACTGCAATCACTAATGCACCTATTCCTAGCTTTAATTATAAAGAAGCAAAATAAAACCTATCCTCTTAAAAGTAAACAGAAATGGATTTTTAATTCTTCATTAGGAAGAAATAGCCATGTGATATGAAATTAGATTCAGTTCACAATAATTTTAAACCTAATATCAATGAAATGAGAACTTTGTAACTTTTTGGTGGGAATTAATAAACTATTTTTGTTTGAAAGTCAGCAAAAAAAATTCTGTACCTATGTGCTTGGAGGATGCAAAACATTATTGCAATAAAATTAAATTAATAATAAACATTTTGGGGTTTTCAATAATGGAATGGTCTACATGGCACCAGGCCTATTGGCCTCGGATGGGATTCGTGTTTCTCAAAGGAGGAAGAGGGTCTTTGCTCATGAGCCAGTGGGGCTGATTGACAGAGCTTTAAACTAAACTTGAAGGGGAAAGGGAATAATATCAGGCTTGCCCATGGCAAGCTGTGGGATGGCAGGGTACTAGATGTGGGGACAGCTACAAGACGTGGGGATGGGGTACTATTGAGGGCCCTCAGCCTGTTGCTCTGAGACATACTGGGTACATTGGAGCACACTTGAAGTCTTACAGAGAGGAGCCAGGGGCTCCTGAGGTAATAGGATCCAACAGGGAAACACCAGTGAAATACCCCAAAGGAATTAAGGGGTGTTCCTCTAAGAAGGTGACACAGCCGACAACCCAGCTGAAGTGCCTCTCCACCAATGCACGCAGCATGGGCAACAAACAGGAGTTAGAAGCCACCATGCTGCTAGAAAGCTATGACCTAATTGCCGTTACTCAAACTTGGTGGGTCGAATCCCATGACTGCAGTGCGGCTATCAATGGCTACAGGCTGTTCAGAAGTGACAGGCGAGGAAGGAAGGGCAGAGGGGTTGCCCTCTACGTCAAGAAATTAATAGATTGTGAAGAGCTGTCTCTGAAGAATAGCCACGAGCAGGTTGAAAGCTTATGGGTAAGAATTAGAGACTGAGGCAACAAAGGGAACCTTGCGGTTGGTGTCTACTACAAGCCGCCCAATCAAGGGGAGCCTATTGGCAAAGCCTTCTTACTCCACTTACAGGAGGCATCGCGCTCGCAGAGTCTCATCCTGCTGGGGGACTTCAACCACCCCAACATCTGCTGGAAAAGTAACACAGTGAGCTGTAGGCAATACAGGAGACTCCTAGAGTACATTGAGGATAACTTCTTAAGACAGGTAATAGACAGCCCTACCATAGGGGATGCAATACTGGACCTGATGGTCACCAATGCAAGAGAGCTAATCAGTGACATCAAGATTGGAGGCAGCCTGGGCTGCAGTGGTTATGCACTGGTAGAGGTCACAGCCCTGAGGGATATGGGTCAGGCGAAGAGTAAAGATAGTTTATAGCCAGATATGGTATGAGGATTTCCAGGTCTCAGTGTTTTCGAGTTAGCCAGGTGCGGGGATGAGGAGGAGTGAGACCCGGGCACTTGACCCAAGCCGTCCAACACGATTATTTCATACCATGAACGTCACATTCAATATAAAATAGAAAGCTTGCTGAGAAGTTCTCTCTCTTCCTTGTCGGCTGCGATCCTAAGAACTTCTTGCCCCGGTGCCGGACCCCTGAGGCCTTCCCTTCCTCCCGAAGCCGTTGCATTCGCAGTGTCCGACATTTACTGTCCACTGCTGGGAGTGGACAGGTTCCTACTGATAGAATTGGCTGAGTATAATCCTTGTATGTTTTATATTGGTATCGGGATCAGAGGTGGTTCTTTAGTATTATTAATTATTTAGTCATATTCTATTAAATCTGTTTACATTTCAACCCTTGGGTTTCCTTGTCCTTCCCCAATTCCCCTTCCCAGGTGGGGAGGGGTCATGGGGTGATAGAATAGTTGTCTAAGCAGCAATAAATTGTTGTGGCTTCTTCAAACCATAACAAAAGAGAGTGGAGAGATCTCGTGGGCTAGGGCTCTGGAAGGCAAAGGGGCTCAAGACAGCTGGTTGGTATTCAAAGACCACTTCCTCCAAGCTCAGGATCGGTGCATCCCTAAGAGAAAGAAATCGGGCAAGGGACGCAGGAGACCTGCATGGTTGAGCAGGGAGCTTCTGAAAAAGCTCAAGTGGAAGAAGGAAGTTTACAGTAAGTGGAAGAAGGGGCTGACACCTTGGGAGGATTACAAGAATGCTGCCAGAGCGTGCAGGGATGAAACAAGGAAAGCCAAGGCCTCCTTGGAATTAAACCTGGCTAGGGATGTCAAGCTCAACAGGAAGGGCTTCTACAAGTATATTGGAGGCAAAAGGAAGACCAGAGAAGTTGTGGGCCCACTGCTGAATGAGACAGGAGCCATGGTGATGGAGGATGCGGAGAAGGCGGAGTTACTGAATGCCGCCTTTGCTTTGGTCTTTACTGCTCGGCCCAGCCCTCAGGAGTCCCAGGCATTGGGGGAAGTAACGGGGAAAGAAGACGACTTCCCTTGGGTTGAGGAGGATTGAGGGATCAATTAGATCAATTAGATATTCACAAGTCCATGGGCCCCCATGGGATGCACCCGAGAGTGCTGAGGGCGCTGGCGGAAGTCATTGCTGGAATGCTCTCCGTCGTCTTTGAAAGGTCCTGGAGAACAGGCGAGGTGCCTGAGGACTGGAGGAAAGCCAGTGTCACTCCAGCCTTCAAAAAGGGCAAGAAGGAGGAGCCGGGGAACTACAGGCCGGTCCATCCCTGGAAAGATGATGGAACAGCTCGTTCTGAGCATCATCTCAAGGCATGTGGAGGAAAAGAAAGCTATCAGAAGGACTCAACATGGATTCACCAAGGGGAAACCATGTCTGACTAATCTGATAGCCTTCTGTGATGGCGTGACTGGATGGATAGATGAGGGGAGGGCAGTGGATGTGGTCTACCTTGACTTCAGCAAGGCTTTCGACACGGTCTCCCACAGCATCCTCGTAGGGAAGCTTAGGAAGTGTGGGCTTGATGAATGGGCAGTGGGGTGGATTGAAAACTGGCTGAAAGACAGAGCTCAGAGGGTCATGATTAGGGGCACAGAGTCTAGTTGGAGGTGAGTGACTAGTGGCGTTCCCCAGGGGTCAGTACTGGGTCCAGTCCTCTTCAATATATTCATCAATGACCTGGATGAGGGGATAGAGTTCACCCTCAGCAAGTTTTCCGATGACACAAAGCTGGGAGGGGTGGCTGACACACCAGAAGGCTGTGCTGCCATACAGAGAGACCTGGACAGGCTGTAGATCTGGGCAGAGAGGAACCTTATGAAATTCAATAAGGGCAAGTGTAGGGTGCTGCACCTGGGGAGGAATAACCCCAGGCACCAGTACAGGTTGGGGGCTGACCTGCTGGAGAGCAGCTCCGTGGAAAGAGACCTGGGAGTCCTGGTGGACAACAGGATGACCATGAGCCAGCAATGTGCCCTTGTGGCCAAGAAGGCCAATGGCATCCTGGGGTGCATCAAGAAGAGTGTGGCCAGCAGGTCGAGGGAGGTCATCCTCCCCCTCTACTCTGCCCTGGTGAGGCTGCACCTGGAGTACTGTGTCCAGTTCTGGGCTCCCCGGTTCAAGAAGGACAGGGAACTGTGCTGGAGAGGGTACAGCAAAGGGCTACCAAGATGATCAGGGGACTGGAACACCTCTCTTATGAAGAAAGCCTGAGGGATTTGGGTCTCTTCAGTCTGGAAAAAAGACGGCTGAGGGGGGACCTTATCAACACTTATAAATACTTAAAAGGTATGTGTCAGGAGGATGGGGCCAGGCTCTTTTCAGTGGTGCCCGGCAATAGGAGAAGGGGTAATGGGCACAAACTTGAGCATAGGAAGTTCCACCTAAACACGAGGAGGAACTTCTTTCCTTTGAGGGTGGCAGAGCACTGGAACAGGCTGCCCAGAGAGGTGGTGGAGTCTCCGTCTCTGGAGACGTTCAAAACCCGCCTGGACGCGTTCCTGTGCAACCTGCTCTAGGTGACCCTGCTCTGGCAGGGGGGTTGGACTAGATGATCTCCAGAGGTCCCTTCCAATCCTATGATTCTATGATTCTATGAAAAGAGTAGAAAGGAGGACCCTGGGAACTACCAACCTGTCAGCCTCACCTCCATGCCTGGGAAGATCATGAAACAGATCCTCCTAGAAGCTATGCTAAGGTACATGGAGGACAGGGAGGTGATTCGAGACAGCCAGCAAGGCTTCACCAAGGGCAAGTCCTGCCTGACTAACCTAGTGGCTTTCTACAATGGAGTAACTACATCAGTGGACAAGGGAAGCCCTACAGATGTCGTCTATTTGGACTTCTGCAAGGCCTTTGACACGATCCCCCACAACATCCTTCTCTCTAAATTGGAGAGATATGGATTCGATGGGCGGACTGTTCAGTGGATGAGGAATTGTTTGGATTGTCGCATCCAGAGGGTAGTAGTCAACACCTCGATGTCCAGATGGAGATCGGTGACAAGTGGTGTCCCTCAGGGATCCGTACTGGGACCAGTGCTGTTTAATATCTTCATCAATGACACAGACTGCACTCTCAGTAAATTTGCAGACGTCACCAAGCTGATTGGTGCGGTTGACTTGCCTGAGGGATGGGATGCCATCCAGAGGGACCTGGACAGGCTAAAGAGGTGGGCCCATGTGAACCTCATGAGGTTCAACAAGGCCAAGTACAATGTCCTGCATCTGGGTCGGGGCAACCCCCGGTACCAATACAGGCTAGGGGATGAATGGATTGAGAGCAGCCCTGCCAAGATGGACTTGGGGATACTGGTGGATGAAAAGCTGGACATGAGCCAACAATGTGTGCTCGCAGCCCAGAAAGCCAACCACATCCTGGGCTGCATATAAAGAAGCAGGTCAAGGGAGGTGAGACCCCACCTGGAGTACTGCGTCCAGCCCTGGAGCTCTCAGCATAGGAAAGACATGGACCTGTTGGAGCGGGTCCAGAGGAGGGCCACAAAGATGATCAGAGGGATGGAACACCTCTCCTATGAGGACAGGCTGAGAGAGTTGGGGTTGTTCAGCCTGGAGAAGAGAAGGCTCTGGGGAGACCTTATTGCAGCTTTTCAATATTAATGGGGGCTTATAATAAAGATGGGGACAGACTTTTTAATAGGGCCTGTAGCGATAGGACAAGGGGTAATGGTTTCAAACAAAAAGCGGATAGATTTAGACTAGATATAAGGAAGAATTTTTTCACAGTGAGTGTGGTGAAACACTGGAACATGTTGCCCAGAGAGGAGGTAGATGCCCCATCCCCGGAAACATTCAAGGTGAGGTTGGACGGGGCTTCAAGTAACCTGATCTAGTTGAAGATGTCCCTGTTCATTGCAGGGGGACTGGATTGGATGATTTTTAAGGTCCCTTCCAACCCAAACCCTTCTATGATTCTATTCAGCAGGTGGATGATATAGTTGCTGTACAGGATAATTTTGTGGATCTTCCTGTTATCAAAGCTACACTTTAATTCTTAAGTGCAGACAGAGGTTTTCTTCCTTTTAATGTTATGTCTGTGAACGTATCCCATATGCTTTCCAAGCATTTCTGCACAGTTAAATGGCATTAGCATTGCTATGTGAATGGAACAGCAGTCTCATGAATACTAACTATAAAGTTGTGAGAAGGCAAGTTGACTAAAGAAAAGTTAGACTCATGAAAAGCTGGTAATTTATAATTTAGTCCTTTTCTGTATTCGCTAATCTTTGGAAGCAAATTCTAGAACGATTAAGCCTATTTATGATTTGGCCATAGCTCAAATTCATACAAATTTGACTTATTCAAAGTACACTTTTTCTCTCTGTTCTTTAGATTATAAACATCTTAGTGGAGGTAGATAATTTAGAACATAGAATTGATATTTTTGAACTGTCATTAGCAACAAAGAATCTATCTGTTTGAAAACTATGTGTGATAGTAAAGGAAGTTATAACCCACATGTTCACTAATCAGGTAAAAATAATGCAGTGAAACAGGCTATACAAAAGACTGAACATGAAATTAGAATTACGCATCAATGGTTTTAGTGCACCTCACTTTCAGGTGAAGAGTACAAGAGGTTTTGGGGAAGAGGTAGGAAGGTGGGCAGAGAAAACAGAAGAATAAGTAGAAGACAAAATAAATCCCCTTTTTCCTCTGCATCCCAGGACTAAGGAAGCGTACTCATACTTAAGATGAACTTGTCTCTCTCTCAAGAGATATCAAAATCCTGGTAGAAATTTATGGTATGTTTGCTGTAGAGTTCATAAAGCACAGCACTCTGCAGATATGCTAAATAGAGCCCTGAATGCAATGTAGATATACCTGTATGGCTGCATTCAAGTTAATGATTCATCTGTTGAGAGTTCATTCACATGGGAATGCAGGACCAACAGAGTGGCCATGTGAAGTCAATTTAATTCAAAAAGAACGGTGACAGCACTCAGAAAGCTAAATGTCCACTGCCAAAACCATTTCATTTTCATTTGTCATTTTATTTGGGATCAGATGCTTCACATAATTTCCTGTCTAGTCTGAGTTGTTCACAGAATGCTTAGATGCAGTTCCTTTTGCCGAGTTCCCTTTTATGAATTGCTTGCAAATATTTTCTATGCAATGGAGATTCTACCTAACAGTTTTCACTAAAGCAGTACACTGTGGAGTCATGAGTCAGGCTTATATCACTTCACTCCTTCAGCTGTCTCCCAGAACTGTACTATATTAAGTACACATTATCATCTGCCTGTTCTTGACTATCAGATAACTACTGTTGACAATTCAAAGCTTTTCTCAGTGGTTGCATTATAAAAGCATTTCATAAATGGTTTGATTCAATGCTTGAGGCTTGTTACGTAAACAGTATTTTGCATCATATCCAGCTCCTTTCACAAACTGAAAAGAGCAGAAAAAGAGATATGGTGTTTTTAATGCTCTCTGAGTTTTTAGCCATCCTAAATAGCGTTATTTCATGAAATTCAGTTTCTCATCAAAAAAGATTTCTTGCAGGATTTATGTATTTTCTCATTAGACATCAAAAACCAGTGGAATTTGAACTTCTTCAAGCTTGGAGTGTGCTGTGAGAGGGGAGAACAAAAGCCAAATGCCTGCATCAGATTATTTGATAAATTTCAAAAAAGGGATCTCAAGGAACAAAGATCAGCATAGAATGCCATGGTAATGACTGTCATTTCAATGATAAGGATTTGTAAAAACTTTATTTTTTCTGTATATTTTGTGATAACGAAATTACTTTCAAAGGAGGGGAGAAGGAATGCTCTCCAGTGGTAGTAATTGTTACTGAAGATGATGCCACCTAATAAATTTGAAAACAAACATATACAAAAATAGTCACAACTGATAGGCAAAGCGCCAGATGTCCCCTTTGTAGAAGCAGTTAGCATCCTGCAAGAGTGCTTAAAGGAACCGAAACACAAACCTTTTCAAAATGCCATACTGCGTCACTGCATTCTGATCTCTCTTTTCCTACAGACGAGCCTGAGATGAAGTAACAGGTACATTTTGTAAAATTCCTTCACCAGTATTTGTCCCTTAGCTTGTCACTGACTGATTGACATGGGGGCTGTATTAATACTGGTAGATTAAACATGCCCAGGTCTGTTTTCTCTCCTGGAAGTCAATCGCCTCCACAGCCTGCTTCCATACAACTAGACTTCTTAATTACCAAGGCAAGGTGGCCTCAAGTAAACTGCTGGAAAGGAGTAATCTGTGACCTGCACAACAACCCCATGCAACACTGCAGGCTTGAGGAAGAGTGGCTGGAGAGCTGCCTGGTGGAAAAGGGCCTGGGGGTGTTGGTTGACAGCCGGCTGAATATGAGCCAGCAGTGTGCCCAGGTGGCCAAGAAGGTCAATAGCATCATAGCTTATATCAGAAATAGCGTGGCCAGCAGGACTAGGGAAGTGATCATCCCCCTGCACTCGGTGCCTTGAATACTGCGTTCAGTTTTGGGCCCGTCCTCGCAAGGAAGACATTGAGGTGCTGGAGTGTGTCCAGAGAAGGGCAGCGAAGCTGGTGAAGGGTCTAGAGTGCAAGTCTAAGAGGGAACTGGGGTTGTTTAGCCTGGAGAAAAGGAGGCTGAGGGGAGACCTTATCGCTCTCCACAACTACCTGAAAGGAGGTTGTAGCAAGGCAGGGGTTGGTCTCTTTTCCCAAGTAACAAGTGATAGGACGCAAGGAAACAGCCTCAATTGTGCCAGAGGAAGTTTAGATTGGATATTAGAAAAATTTCTTCTTTGAAAGGGTTGTCAAGCACTGGAACAGGCTGCCCAGGGAAGTGGTTGAGTCACCACCCCTGGAGGTATTTAAAAGACATGTAGATGTGGCGCTTAGGGTCATGGTTTAGTGGTGGACTTGGCAGTGTTAAGTTTACAGTTGGACTTGAACTTAAGGGTTTTTTTCCAACCTAAATGATTCTGTGATCCTATTCTCTAAGGTAACTGAAAGCTATCAGTATCACTGCAAATCTCTGTCACGGTCTCAGAACTGGAACAAACTATGCCAGCTACCTGCTTTACACTTAAACACAAGAGCAACTTAAAAAGAAAAGTTCAGTAAGGTTAGATTTGCTATTCTGTTCCACATTTTAAAGCACTTTTCAGCAGACATATCTATTTTTGCTCTTGCAAATGAATTAAACAAGTCAGCAAGGTAAATCTTGAGGAGACTCCAGAGTTTTCATCGGTAACATGGAAAATTCTCCTCTAATTTTCACCAGTGCAGCCCCACTGAATTCAGTTGAGATGAACAGACTGGATCACTGAATTCAAAATATTATAAGGCAAAACTAAATGAGCTTCATCTTTTCATTCTCTCCGGGTCATACACCTTATTTCTTATGTATACAAGTTAATTCTCAATACTGTCACTGGTTAGGAGCTTGAGAGTATCTCTAGTAGCCAAGTATAAGGCCCCTAGGTAGCATATTTTGAAGTGTTTCTCCAATTATCTCCAGTGATTAATGGATATCTGGGCTCCCTGACCAATTTTTGGAGAGAAATGGACGCTTCAGATGGTGCTGCTTAGAGTCATAACAGGGAGCATAGATCTGCTGACAGCTAGTCAATGGGAAATGTCAGGGTTGAGGCATTGTCCTTTCTGTGTGTCGTGAAACAGTCATTCCACAAAACCCACATATACCCATGCTGCCTTTCCTTCAGTAAGAATGCTCCCATCATTAGGGCAGAGTCACGCTCTCCATTAGCACTCGGACTGGCAAAAGGGATTGTGTAGGGACAGGTAGGGCAGCGTGCCAGTGCAAACCTTCTCCCACTGCCTACCCTACCCAAAGCCCTTCAGACCAGGGACGGAAGGGATTCCCGGTCTTCCCCTTCCTTTCTTCAAGTCATTAGCGCACAATATGGTGAACTTTCTTGGGTTTGTTTCTCTTTGTAAAATAATGCAGTGCTACTATCGGGGAAAATGTTTAATAGGGAATAAACTTGATGATTGTAACAACTCTACGTTCTGTAACTTTCATCTGGGATGGCCCACAAAAATATTCTAACTCAGAAAATATGACAAATTTAGAAAACTGGATTTCTCTCTTTTGTTTCAAACTGTAAAAAAAAACAACCCCGAAGCATATGTCTTCTTGGTATGCTTATTTGTACCAGTCTAAGTAAAAACTGTATCTGTGACCTGCACTAACTCTGAGGCTGTGTTCAGGAGTTGTTTTGGAGAGTATTAATTTGCCCTAGCCAAAACCACCACATTCTGAAAAATTATGAGTACAGAAAATCAAATTCCACAGTGGGAGAATGTTTCATAGCACTGTTAAATTTTCACATGGGGAAAATAGACATAGTCCATGCTTTTAAAATTTTATTCTAAGCTTTATAAAAGCTTTGTAATCTGTAATTCCTTAAAAATTCTTATTAAAATAATCCATTGGAAAGGAATATTATTTTAAATGTGATTCATGTATTACAAACTTTCTTTAGTCTTCTGGATTCAGTTAAGGGAGCACAGTGACCAGATAAAAGGATGAATCAGAGGAGGCTGATTCATATGCAAAAGAAGAGAAAAAGTATTTTTCCCATAAGCTTTAATTTATTATTTTGTGACTTTCTATATGCAACTGTAGGAATTTATGATTGCATCTCTGATTAGGTACAGATACACAGAACAAAGAGCAGTACTGAACAGCGTACAGGGAAGCCTCTCCTATGAGATGCTGAGCATATCTTCTTATGTGAACCACCCTTTTGAATGCAATGGGCCTATTCATGTGAACATAACAGTTCAGATATATGTGAAAGACCAGGCTGCGTGCATAAGCCAAATATTTGCACTTCTGTTGAAAATATGAATTGCCACACTGATTCCACAAATAAAATTATTCATCCTTACCACAAAAAGGTGATCACAGGGAGATATTCTTGCTGCTTGTTTTTAATAGGGGAATATCCAATTTCATCTGCATCAGGAAAAATAATCAAAAGAAAGATCTGTCACACTACTGTGTTTTTGTTTGATGGCTAGTGCCAAAGACATAGCACCAAAACATAAATAAACTGTAATGACAGCAACATCACTGGACAACTCTGAACAAAATAATAATATTTAGTCATTGCTTCTCCAGTCAAATCTCTTTTCCTATGAAATGAAATGCCAAACACTTTCTAAAATTTTTGTGCCCATATTGGTCTCAAAAGTATATGCTGAATCTTTTGCACCATCTGTGCACACATCAGCAAAGAGAAATGTTGAGAAGATTCTGAAGATATCTGCTTATTCTACTGAGCTTACCAACTGTCATGGTTTGGGCTGGGTTAGCCAATAACAAGACAACAGATGCTCTCACCCACCTCTCACTCCAAGGAGAAGAAGGAGAGAGACAGAGATTTATGAGTTTAGAAAAAACTAAACTACTTTAATGAAATATTAATAATAAAATAACCAAAAAAAAGGAAATAGACAAAAAATATACAAACACATAAAAACCCCTATCAAGCTCCCAGGGAGATTTCACCAGCAGGCACTGGGGAAGTCCCAGACTGGACTCCGTGATGAACGGGAACTAGATTCCAGAACACACTGATGGGGAACAAAGGTAGACAAACTGACAGGGCCCTCCTCAGACATCAGTCATTGACAGAAGAGAGCCACTGAAAAAAGAAACCATAGAGAAGAGCCAACCAAACCCCCTTTGATCCCTCAGCTTTTATACTGAGCATGGCAGATGGGATGGAATACCCGATTGGTCAGTTTTGGGTCACCTGAACTGTCCACTCCTCCCCACAGGTGTGATCCCTCCACAGGGTAAACAACCAAGTCAGCTGACCCTGGTTGCCACAGCAACAAGTAAGAGCAAGAGCCTCTCTCACTGAACAGAAAAGTTGGATCTGTTTTACTCCAAACCAGGATACTGATTCAGGTTTTTTTTCCTTAAATTATATGTATTTTCACACTTCCTAAAATATACTCATTTTCCTTACGCTTCTTAAGATTTTTTGAATAACAGCAGAATTTTTAGTCTTCTAAGTCTGATCTTGTGTTGCGTTTGTTTACTAGTTTTAGAAAACAAGAGATTCTTAGTAATAATTGCTGTGATAAGATGTAGAGGTTTTGCATGATATTGCATTCACCATTGCATGAGTTTTGAAACAATAAACATTGCACAACTTTCCCATTGGCCAACTTGCTTATTCACTGTGGTATTCAAGCATTTTTGAAAGTATAAGCACTGAGATAGTGTTTTGCTGTAATTTGCTGTCTGAGATTTTAAGTAATGTGTCATTCTAAGAAACTGTATGAAGCCAGAGGCAGTAAACTAACTGATGGACAAGTATGTAAGCTGTATATCCATATCAAAATGTATATATGGATTACTGTTGAAATGATAGATTTCTTATAGGGGCCCAATACTAGTCTGATGTCAGTGTTATATTCATATAACTTAGTTGACACAGGGAAATTACTGCTAATAGATATAACTTGTATTCTGAAATATGAAAGAAGAGCCAGAATTTGAAGATGTGTAGATGCCAATCCAGAGCATGAGAAACTTCTGATGTCAATAAAACTTTTATGGAAATTAAAATGTAAGAGTTGGGAAGATTTGGTTATTGAACTTAGATGATACAAGATTTGGTAAGAAACGTGGGGTTTTTTCCAGTTCTGTTTGATGTGTCTATTAGAAGTGTCATAAACATGCAATATAGTCTTTTATTAGCATGCCTTTTTGATTAGTTAAATTATATTTTAAATATGGCTTGCAGATAAATATATACAAATAACTCATATTATGGCTATATAAGACACAAATATAGTTTAATCAAATTCCCCTTGGAAAAGACTGTAATTTTTACAGTAACTTCGACCAGCAGTGGCTCATGTCCTTGTTCTGGTTTGAGATAAAACAGAACCAGCGTTCTGATCAGTAATTTTACTTTGCAGCTAAGCCTCTTCTAACTAACTGAGCTCTCTGAAATTAACAGTATGTTGTGCAGACACTGTTCGCTCCCAGGGAAATAAGACCTGATTATTTATAATTTATGCCAAGGAATGGTATGCAGAGAGGCTCTTGCTTATACTTATTGCTATCACAACCAAGGTCAGCTCGCTTTGTTATTTGCCCCGTTGGAAGGTCAGAAGTGGAAAGGCATAGAGGCGTTGCACCTGTGGGGAGGAGTGGACAAGACAGGTGACCCAAAACTGCCTGTTCTGTTTCTGTCGGGGATAGGGTTAATTTTCCCCAGGCTCTGGCAGGGGACACAGGTATTCCATACCATGTGAGCCATGCCCAGTCTGTAGCCAGAAGCTGGCCAGGGGAGGGGGCAGGAAGTCACTGCTTGGGAGCGGGGCATCCCAGTCCGGTCAGTGAGTGGTGGTACAGTAATCGTGTTTGTATATTCCTCTATCAGCATTACTGTTGTTGGTTTCCTGTTCTGTTAAACTGCCTTTGTCTCAACCCAGGAGTTTTGCCTTTTTGCCTTTTTCTTCTGATCCTCCCCCACGACTGTGGGGGGAGTTGAGAGAGCAACCGTGTGGTTCTTTGTTGCCGTCTAAGGCTAAAACATGACACTGACCAACAGGGTATTCCATCCTATCTGCATCGCGCTCATTATAAAAGCTGAGGGATCAAAGGGTAAGCCCTCTTCAATGGCCGGCGTCCAAGGAGGACTCTGTCAGTTTGTCTGCCTTTGATCCCGATCCATGCATTCCTGAATCCAGATCTGGAATCCAGTTCTCATCCATCACTGAGTCCAGTCTGGGACTTTTGGACTTTCCCAGTGCCTGCTGGTGATGTGATTGCCATTCCTGGGAGCTTGATACAGTTTTGTATATATTTCCTTATTTTCTTTTTATTATTTTATTAATATTTTCATTAAAGTAGTTTAGTTCCTTCTAAACTCGTAAGTCTCTCTCTCTCTCTCTCCCTTCTCTCCTTGGAGAGAGAGGTGGGGGGAGCATCTGTCGTTCGTCTCAGTGGCCAGTCTGGCCCAAACCACAACAGTCCTCCAGATTTTAGGTGGATGTTTCCTTGAGGCCACCACTGCATTACACTATGTGCTACCAAGCTAGCAAGGATGCTTTGTGCTTTCTTCCACCTGTGAACCCCCACCCTGCACTTTACATTTGGTTTGCGCAATAACTTTCTGTAGCAATGCTAAAACCAGAGGGCTTATGGACCGTCTAGCTGCCTCCGTGCTCATAAATTAAAAGTGCCCACTTTTAATGGACACTGGGGAAGAACTGGAATATGTACTACCTAGTGTGTCCATAGTATTAATCTTGTTTGGGTTTCAGCACAGGACAGGCTCATGCCGGCAGCCTAGAAGGAATGGTTCCTCACCCACACCAGGTCCCAAGTAGAACTGGTATTGCTGGGAGAGTGCTACGTGGCCAGTGCCATACCAGGGGCGTTTCTAACAGTATAGCCATGTGAACCAAGTTCCAGAGCTTGGAAGTGCTTTCCAATACGTTTTAATTTTCTAGTATAGACACAGACCATCTATATCATGTCAAGATTCATATCCATCTTCCCTCCTTCAGATATCACTTCCTTGCAGGAGAATCCAAAGTCTATGGAGGGCATGAATGGATGTGTGTGACTGATTACAAGGCAAGCTCTTCAAGGTAGGAGCAGGCTACTTCCCCACTCCTACTGCAGTTTTGAAAGGGAGAATCAGGAGTGTGAGTTCAAGATCCTTGCAGAAACCATTTCACTTAAGAATTAAGTCAATCTTTGCTCCATGATTGTAAAGCATGCCCTTGCAAACTGAGAGGACTGTTTCTGTGACACATGCAGCAACTGTGATGTGAAAGGAAAAAGGGACTGAGTCAAAAATTTGGAAAACACTACTGTCTGTGTAATAGTATGCTTGTTACTAGATTTCTAAATCAATTTATATTTCAGTGCAATGGTATGGCTGAGGGAAGATAAGCTGTACCTGAGGGAATGACTACAATATGGGAGTGGAATTGATTTGTCTGATGACAACAAAATCTGGTGAAAACCTACATAGATTCCAGTGATTTATTTCTTATGAACTGAAAAGTTAATATCACAAAAAGATATTTGTAGCAGTTTTGTGTGAAATTATGAGACAAAGGATAGCATCCTGCAGTGAAGGAAGAGGCTTGGAAACAGATCTTTAAAAATCAGAAGTGCCTTGTGATAAATGTATTCTTTAGGATAACTGCTAAGTTAATGTATATACTTACAAAACTAATTGCACGTGATCAGTGATCATTGCTTTCACAAATGTGAGGATTTCCTAATGTCATCAAGCTAGATTATGTAATCAGTCCGTGGATAAACAGCTTTTTTATTTCTCACAATTACAGTCTTCAATAGTTTTTCCAAATTAATGTCATTTCATTTAAAACATTTTAAACCTATTACTGCTAATCTGGAAACAGTGATCAAGCCATTGTCAACTAAGAAATTAAATGCCCTTTTTTACTGATTGGTAGGATATTTTTTTTAGCTCATATAGGTTTGGAGTTTTTTTAAATCTATACTTTAAAAACAGAATATGACCATTTAGGGAAACATTTAACATGTATTTATAGAAATATAAATATTTTACAATTATATTAAAGAAAAGCTGACTATGTAAACACAGGACTATTTCATAGGATGGGCTTTTATTAACTCAGGAATATTATCTGTGAATGTGTTATGTAAAAATTGCCTTATGATGAAAGTGCAAAAATGCTTCTTAATAAAAAAAAATTATCTGTAGGCTAGTAGCAGAGGAAAGGCCACTCCTCACTTTTGTACAGCAAAGAGCAGCACATCAGAATTGGGTTGTGGAAAATTCCAACCTCTCATGTTGAAACAAAGTTACAGTTGCTTCTGCCAAACCCTTAGATTATACAATGCAAGTAGAAAAATAATTAAATAATAATAATTATTTCATATACTAAAGTTGGTAGTAGCATACATGATTTATAGAATTTGACATTAGAACCAATGTTCTTTTTAAGTGGTTTCTATATTTGGGATAAATCAGTGAACAACACAAGTAACTGTACTGAAATTTGTACCCTCCACAATGATATTTGTTCAGCATCATCTTAAAAAAAAATCCCCATAGAAACTAAAAAGATCAACATTTCCAACTGATTCTACAAGAACTGATTGATTAATAAGGAAAAAAAAAAACAGTAAAAAAGCATTGGCAAGTATTTTCAGCAACAAAATCCTCAGACAAATCCAAGTTGAATTTAAATGTTATGTCAGGCCTTTTCACCAGGTCTTTTTCTTCCTGCTAAACCCTTTCTACCCATCTGAGGACAAGCTCCTCAGGACCATCCATTCACAAATGCCTGAAATGTGCCTAGCCTATAACAAGGTCTATTACAAGCTAAATAGTAATCTCTAATGCCACTTATATGGACACAAAATGGCCATTTGAGATGGCCTTGACCTCCAGTCTGGATTCAGATGTAATCGTGACTGAGGTATTGGATCCTACTTTGGCATATATATAGGTAGATATGGTTAAATATATATTTTTTATTTTATACATTTTTAGTTATTTCTCTCCTGTCATTTCAGCTCACTTGTTCCCTCGTGGTACTACTTCTCAAGTAGTATTTAATTTAGTTTTCATTCACCTGTTACATATTTAGTAGAAAGCCCTTCTTGGATTTTGTTTCTTCTTGCTTCTCCTCACTTCCATTTTCTTATTCTTTCTTAGAAAGACAATGGTATTTTACTTAAAATTGCAATTCACAGACTTGGAAAGGATCTCAGTTGAAAAATAAAATCAACCAGCTTTTGGATTAACTCAAAGACTTTGATGTAAAAATATCATTTTTTTGAAATAATTTTAATTGAGATTTATCACACCTAGGATATGATATAAAAGGTTCATAGACAAGATTAAAATCAGCTTTTATTTTATATTTATAATAGTTATGCCAAAAAGTACAGTTTAGGAGTGAGATCCACTATATAGAGTTCCGCAAGAACCGAAGTTTTGATCTTACAACCTCTTGAATACCATGACTTTAATAATGCTACTTGTAGCCTTAAAGTTCAGATTTATTTTTTTTCCAGCAAGTAGTTTATTGTTTTCCCCAATGTAGTCTATACAAAGCTGAAACTGCCAAATAATTTGGTATGGTTCTCTAACAATTCCCTTATTAATTATTTCCACTCAAAGGAGATTGATACCAGCTGGAAGGAAAATCCTTCAAAATACACTGAACCTCGATTCATGTAAGTTGCTTTCCTGAGAGATAGGGAACTTTGATTAAAATATCTGCACTGACTCAGATGGCAAGGAGTTTCTGTGCTCCAGGTGGGTATTTGAATCCTGAACTGGAGATTTTTGAGGGAAGCTTCTTCATTTGTTTAATTTCCTGAGTATTTTTTTAAAGCCCCAAAACAAAAGGAATCTTATTTCCTTGTTACTCAGTGAGGAACACCTGATTACCAGCAGTGTAATTTTAATCTAAGATAAGTCTTTCTTTTTTTTTAGTACAAACAGTGAAAACCTAATCTTAGCAGTATCTATAACACAAAAGTTTCATTTGTAAACACAGAAACAGCTCACAAATCTGAAAAGCTTTAACTTAAAAAGTGAAACAAGTGTAAATACAGAGGACCATTAATTTGTAAATTATAATATTAGTGAATAAATAGTAATTTTGTCATCTGCAATCCAAGAATTGTTAGCTTATTTTCTGTTACCAGTTATTTTAGCTGATAGGGTCTAGAAAAAGTGCTTGAATGGATGAAAAGTGCAAGAGTAGTTTTTAACCTTGGCATTTAAATGGCAAGAGAGCAAGCCTGAAGCTCTTTGAGAAAAAAGAGCATTTGAGCAAAGCTTATATGGGTGTTAGAGAGACACAAATATTGATATTTCATATGTAAATTTTATATATAAATGCTATTGCTTATTTAGAGATTTGTTTATGTTAACAGGATTACTATTTTTGGTCCTGTATATTAGAGTCTATACTGGATAACTGCTTAATCTTACTAACGTCATCCCAGTTCTTCCTTCTTCACTTTTTCATTTCTGAAATTATTCTCAGTTCCTTGTGGTAAATACTATGTTTTCTCATGTACGCTGCGTGCCTCCAAGCACAATTTGTTTTCCTGGGCACTGTTACATTCCTTTGACAAGGAAAATAGAAAAATCTGACAAGGACTCCCAGGGCTCCCGTGTTAAAGCGTCTGCTTTTCTCTGGGAACGACCCCTTTCACTCACTCTATGTAAAGCTAAAGGGAGGATACTGACAACACCTTTGCAATTTTAAAAGCTTGTGAGTTGTTGGGTCTTTCTAATCTCCCAGAGAGAATGGGAAGGGGTAGCTACATATCAGAAATGCAGGACCCAGGTATTCACCTTTTATTCTGAGCTGTGTTTCACAGATCGTGGCTATGAACATGGGTTTGCTATAATTGCAGAATAAACAGTAATTTATGATCCCACTATACAGATATAAACGTATTTTTTCCTTCAGCTGCTTGCTGGCTCAGTCACTTGTCTCTTTTCTTGCAGAATGATTCCTGGGGAAAGCAGTACTCATATGCACTCTTCAAAGCCATGAGCCATATGCTCTGCATTGGTTATGGAGCCCGTGCCCCTGTCAGCATGTCTGACCTCTGGATAACCATGTTGAGTATGATTGTGGGGGCTACTTGTTATGCCATGTTTGTTGGTCATGCCACTGCCCTCATTCAGTCTCTGGATTCCTCACAGCGACAATATCAAGAGAAGGTAACTCATTTTAATTTAACTTCTTAAGTTTTGAAACAGATTAATTAAATGTTTCAAATGTAGAAAACGTCTTACAAGTTTACATGAAATAATCTAATAGCATCTGAATCCCGCAGCAAATTTCATTGAATTCAGAACATGCTATGGGCTAAATATATTCCTGTATGAACCCATATTCCTTATGGTACACATGGTTCTGTGCGCCACATGCATTGAATTAAATCTTGGATGTGAAACTTGCTTTAAACTCTGTAAAATCTTCTGTGAAAACTCCATCCCCTGGTTCAAGCTATGCTTTATACACCTGTGCTATGTACTCTGTAGGTACTTGATCTAAGTAGCTGTCCTGGTTTGGGGTGGAGCAGAGCCAACTTTTCTGTTCAGTAACAGAGACTCTTGCTCTTACTTGTTGCTGTGGCAACCAGGGTCAGCTGACTTTACCCTGTGGAGAGATCACACCTGTGGGGAGGAGCGGACAGTTCAGGTGACCCAAAACTGACCAATTGGATATTCCATCCCATCTGCCTGCTCAGTATAAAAGCTGAGGGATGTAAAGGCTTAGGTGGATTTTTCTTCAATGACTGATGTCTGAGGAGGACTCTGTCAGTTCATCTGATTTTTATCTAGGTCACAAGTCTGTGGGACCTGATGAGATGCATCCCAGAGTCCTGAGGGAATTGGCTGATGGAGTTGCTAAGCCACTCTCCATGATATTTGAAAAGTCATGGCAGTCAGGTGAAGTCCCTGGTGACTGGAAAAGGGGAAACATTGCACCCATTTTTAAAAAGGGGAGAAAGGAGGACCCCAGGAACTATTGACCTGTCAGCCTCACCTCTGTGCCTGGGAAGATCATGGAACAGATCCTCCTAGAAGCTATGCTAAGGCACATGGAGGACAGGGAGGTGATTTGAGACAGCCAGCATGGCTTCACCAGGGGCAAGTCGTGCCTGACCAACCCAATGGCTTTCTACAATGGAGTGACTGCATCAGTGGACAAGGGGAGAGCTATGGATATCATCTACCTGGACTTCTGCAAGGCCTTTGACACAGTCCCCCACAACATCCTTCTTTCTAAGTTGGAGAGATATGGATTGGATGGGTGGACTGTTCAGTGGTTAGGGAACTGGCTGGATGGTCACATCCAGAGGGTGGTGGTCAATGGCTCGATGTCCAGATGGAGATCGGTGACAAGTGGTGTCCCTCAGGGATCCGTACTGGGACCGGTGCTGTTCAACATCTTCATCAATGATTTAGACAGTGGGATCAAGTGCACCCTCAGCAAGTTTGCTGATGACACCAAGCTGAGTGGTGCGGTCGATGTGCCAGAGGGACAGGATGTCATCCAGAGGGACCTGGACAAGCTAGAGAGGTAGACCTGTGCAAACCTCATGAAGTTCAACAAGGCCAAGTGCAATCCTCGTTATCAATACAGGCTGGGGGATGATGTGATAGAGAGCAGCCCTGCAGAAAAGGACTTGGGGGTACTTGTGTATGAAAAGCTAGACATGAGCCAACAATGTGCACTTGCAGCCCAGAAGGCCAATTGCATCCTGGGCTGCATCAAAAGAACTGTGGCCAGCAGATCCAGAGAGGTGATTCTCCCAGATGTCCCAGCTGGCATTGTGTCAAGCTCTGGAGCCCTCAGCACAAGAAGGACATGGACCTGTTGGAGCAGGTCCAGAGGAGGGCCACAAAGGTGATCAGAGGGATGGAATGCCTCTCCTATGAGGACAGGCAGAGAGAGTTGGGGTTGTTCAGCCTGGAGAAGAGAAGGCTCCAGGGAGACCTTATAGCATCCTTCCAGTACCTGAAGGGGGCCTACAGGAAAGCTGGGGAGGGGCTGTTTGCAAGGGCATGTAGTGATAGGACAAGGGCCAATGGTTTTAAACTAGAGCAGGGCAGGTTTAGATTAGCCATTAGGGAGAAGTTCTTTACAATGAGGGTGGTGAGGCACTGGAAGAGGTTGCCCAGAGAGGTGGTGGAGGCCCCATCCCTGGAGACATTCAGGGCCAGGCTTGATGAGGCTCTGAGCAACCTGATCTAGTTGAAGATGTCCCTGCTTAGTGCGGGGGGGTTGGACTAGATGACCTTTAAAGGTCCCTTCCAACCCAACATATTCTATGATCCCCATCAGTGTGTTCTGGAATCCAGTTCCCATTTGTCACCGAGTCCAGTGTGGAACTTCCCCAGTGCCTGCTGGTGATATCTTCCTGGGAGCTTGATATGTTTTTTTATATATTTATTTATATTGTATCTATTTCATTATTTCCTTTTTTATTTTATTATTTATATTTCATTAGTTTATTTTTTTCTAAACTTGTAAATCTCTCTATATCTCTCCTCCTTCTCCTTGGAGTGAGAGGTGGGGGAGAGCATCTGTTGCCTTGTCATTGGCCAACCCTGCCCAAACCACGACAGTAGCCTGAATGAGGGCCTTGTGCTCAGTACCTTGTGTATGTTTATACAATTTCCTGTTATTCCTTTGGATTGCAATTTAGAGGAAAAACTTTAACATGTCAAAAGAATGGCCTTTAAATGAGGACCAAACACAATCAATTAGTTTTGTTTGGAACTACTCAGAGAAGTGCTCAGAAGATGTCTTTGCTTTATAATGTTATTGTTTACACTGTTCTTCATGACCTGTTAGATCCTCTCCAAGGACAAAAGGAATTGTGGCCAAAACATAGAAATGTAGAGAGAATTGAGTGGAGGAGGAGAGTTCTCTCTGAAGCAGGAAGAAAAAGTTTGTTCAATTCCTTATTAGATTCCTTGTAGGTATGGTTGGAATTAAAAAGGCATAAATAGATACAGGGTGGGAACTTTCTGAAAGGAGCACAAAAATGCACTCATTAACACTGTCACTTGTGTAATAAGAGACAGAGGTAAGTATGGGTGAAGCTATGAAACCAGGTGATGAGGCAAGGAATGGTGGTGTAAGGATGAAAGGATCAAAATGAACCTCAGCAAGGGACAATAAGGATATGCAGAGTTATTGAGGTGCTTAAAAGAAGCCAAAATTGGTTATTATAGTAAATGGAGAATTGGAGAGGCCATGCCAGGAGAGGGGTCAGCTGAACAAGGTAGTGAAGTCAGAGAGTTCAAATCAGCAAATAAAAAACATGGCCTGAGCAACAGTATTTGGTATATGTCCATAAGAAAGTCCAGAAAGGTAAATTGGGCAGAAATCCTGGTGTGATGGAACACAAGCCTGGGGGAGAAACCTGGCAGAGAGTAAGTAGAGGAGAGGGTGACCCTAGCATGTGCTGAAGATGAAAAGGAATTGCCTGAGTTTGCTGGGTAAGAAAAAGGGAAAAGTAAAAAAAAAATAAATAAATAAAATCTGACTAGGATGGATTGGAGCATTTTCTTTGCAGGCAGGCAAAGAGAGAGGAAGACAAGAGTGTGTGGGAGAAAGAGAGTTTACATTGTTTTGTTTAGCTCAAGTTGCAACAAGACCATGGAGTCAATGTATGAGAGACAGGGAGAGGTAAGGGATGAGCTATAAATCCAGCAACAGAAAAATTACCCATTAATCTCACATCTGTTTAAAACAGAAGTTTGCAAGCAAGAAAGCCCACACAATGTTATCTTAAAAAATAAGTGATGATGACAGGTTTAGAAAGAGAGGATGAATGAGCATTAAAACCTCTGAAAATTTGAGTTCTGTCAGTGACCGTGTGAAACCACCTAATCCATCTCAGTATAAAGTCACTGGGCTAATCCTGGTATGTGATTTAACCCAAACTGACTTGCTTGTTGGGTCTGTTCTGCGAGCTGAAAGGGAAGTAGTTTTATCAAAATGGGACACTTGTAGGGAGCTGTTGAGCAGAAACATTGTAACCATAGACATAAAGGAAGGCATAGAGAAGGGAATCCTAAACCTAGTATAACTGCAGTTTCATTAGAGGTTAGGGTCAACATCTATACATACACATAAACAGATGTATGAAATCAGCAGAAGTGTTCACCATCCACCTGAAATCTCATCTTAATCATTATCCTCAGACCTTCCTGGATGCAGCATGATATCACAGTGCTTTGAGCATCAGAAATACAGCGCATGTGTAAAAATATTCATATATTTTAAACTATGTTAAGTAAAGCCAGTTTCATTTGTGTGTTTGGTGTAAATTAAAACCTGGCAGCAGTCAAATGGTATTGCATTTCTCGTGTTTTCACATAACAGCAAAAAAAGCTTTTCTTGGGGTTTTCCCCCCTGTTTTTTATGCGCATTAGTATAGAAGTGTCTGGCATTTTTCACTTCCTGCAGTTACGAACGTTTTCATTCTTCTTGTTTTTACTTGTTCATTTCCTGACATCAGAGGCAAAAGCATAACATGGCATTGACAATCAGGAATGAAAGAAATGAACCAGAAATTGCATGCTTCTCTGTCTCTCTGGCAGCCATTTGTATGCCAGTTATTATGGGCTAGAACTAAAGGATGTCTTAATTAAGTAATTTTTTTCTACTGATTTCTGAGACCCTGAAATTGTATGTATTGGCTATAACAACTATACTGACACATTTGTATATTCTTGTCCATTACTTTATCATAGTTTAATCATATATTTTGAAATAAATCTTTGTTTATAGCCTAAGAATTATAAACCATTACATACTACTAATGAATATAGTATATTTTTCTTTACGAACTGGATAAATGGGCATTTCAAAGACCAATTTGTGCTATCCATTTTGTCAGCATATTTTCTAAATTATTGACAGATAAAAATAGCTTATATTTCACTTAACTGAGACTTAAGAAAAAAGTAAATCAAATCTTCAGCCACAGGTTTGAGAGTTTTAATATGTATACACTGCAATATCTATTTTTGCCTAGTGCATTGCTTTTTTTTTTTCTTCCTGGAATTCAAAAATTGGAAAAATCGGGGGACTTTTTCAGATTTTTTGGGATTAAATGCCAGGATCAACTTCTTTTTTTTAGTCCTATGTATATAGGATTGTGTAGTTCTTGGCTCCATTGTTTTCTTTATAAGAGACACAGAAAATACTGGAATTAACGTGAATTGCTAGGCAACATAGAATGATAGTGGAGGTGAAGAAAGATGTTCTTAGGTTCTTCTCTGAGTAACATCATGCCAAAAACCTTATCCTCATTTTCCAACTGATTTTCCCGCTGTAGCTAAAGTGATATTTCATAAATGTATCTGTGGAATGCAACTAACAGAAGGACAGTTCTAGTCCTTCTCACACTGAAAGCAGCTAGAAGTGACATATTTGCTGAAATCACCATATCTTCCTCATTTAGATCCTTCCAAAGCTCAGGGTATGCAAAACTAGAACAGGCATAATTCAAAATGGAAGAAATAAACACAGGAAGACAAGAGAGAGTTTTCATTAAGCCAAATATGTCAAACACCATCTAAGAACTTGACCTCTGCCAAGCGTTGCATGCTGAAAGAAATCAAAGTATGGTAAGAAAGAAAATATTGTTCCACAAGTTTACTGTTGTGGGCCAAAGACATAACTTATCAGAGGAAATTAACAGTGATTATTAGCTGCCAAATGTAGAAGGCGGACAATAAAATCACATACCAAGAATTGCTACAAAAAAGGGATGCGTTTGTACATTCTGGTCACTTTGAGGAACACTTCAGAGATTTTTCTGCTGAAGTGAATGGAACTGTTCTCAGAGAAAAAAATACCTCTCAGAATGAATACATACATCAGAACTTGGTTTCAATGAGTGAAGGGCCAATGCCTGACAGAGGAGAAAGACATGTCCAAGCCAGGTATACTCAATCTGTATTCCCTTTTCAATAAGGAAGTCTGACAGACCATTCTACCTTATAAAAGGACGGAAGTCGTCAATGACTCAATAGCATCTTAGCACTCTCCCTCCCCAGTCTTTGGTATAAGTCCAAGGTGAATGCATCAGTAAATAGAAGTAATTTTAAGTGATAACTCCTTTGACATTTTCTAATATCTAGGAAGTCACCATACCTCAAAGATGTTTGCTTTTGCTAAGGCAACATTTATTTGAAACAACCAGAAATGCACATACAGAATTTGTTAACAAACTAAATGATTCTATGATTCTATGAACGAAAGATCCAAATGAACAGTCATTTGACAAGGAGCTAAAGATCATTAGTAAAATACTTCTTCCTTTATATGTTGGCAGTTTTTAATGGGAAGACGTTCACCTAATGCTCTGGATATCATTGAATAACCTTGATTTAAGACTGGTTAATGTTTCCTGTGTTACAGTCTGTTGTGGGCATAAAATATCCAGGAACAAAGTCACAACAAGCTAATAGAGGCAAGATTTGTGATAGCATACAGATTGTCTCATGTTTATAAAGATTTTAAAATGGGTTTGATAAAGTGTCAGCTATTAGATCCATTTTCATTCTGTATATTTTGATTTTTCTCTATTGGTAAGCAACTCAACTGCGCAAGGTTTCAAAAATAGAAAAAAAGACAAAGCAATTTTACCAGTTGCAAGTATTAGAAAGGCATAATATATATTTAATTCAACTATTTGCATATCATAGGAAATGGAAAAAATTACAACTATCTCCGTATAGTGGATGCTGTCCTAGTCCTTGGAAGATATGCTAAAATCATTATTAAAGATACGAAAGAATTCTGAGCTTGACATTGACTTCAAATGTCCCAAAGGACATCTCGTCCTAGCCCTACACTCTGCTTTTATCTTATCTCTTAATTTATGGTCTTTCAGCACATTTTCAGTTAAATCAGTCTAGTTCAAAGGGAAGAAAGGATCTAAAAGTACTTTTCTACAGATAAAAAGCAATAATTGCATATAAAGATTATTTAAAAGCAAATTATTAATTGGCGTTGGGTGCCTTTACGTAGATAGCATTGTGATTTGAAGCATAGTTTGCTCATTTTTCATTTTCTTTTTAAGCATCCAAAAAAATGTTTACAAATTAATAACTGGGTTAAGGCAGAAAGACGGCTTTAGATTTTGCAGCATGAGGTCTTGCACTGGCTTTTCAAGTCTGCCTCTCACAGCTCCATTTTGGAAAAAATCATAGAATGGTTAGAATTGGAAGGAACGTTAAAGATCATCTAGTTGGAACCCTCCTGCTATGGGCAGGGACACCTTCCACTAAACATGGTTGCTCAAAGCCCCATCTGGCCTGGCCTTGAATACCTCCAGGGATGGGGCATCCACAACTTCTCTGGGCAACCTGTTGCACTGTGTCACCATCCTCACAGTAAAGAATTTCTTCCTAATATCTAATCTAAATCTACCCACTTTCAGTTTAAAACCATTACCCCTCGTCCTATCTCTACACTCCCTCATAAAGAGTTCCTCTCCACCTTTTCTGTAGGCTCTCTTTAAGTATTGAAAGACTGCTCTAAGGTCTCCCCGGAGCATCCTCTTCTCCAGGCTGAACAACCCCAACTCTCTCAGCCTATCTTCATAGGAGAGGTGTTCCAGCCCTCTGATCATCTTTGTGGCCCTCCTCTGGACTCGCTCCAACAGGTCCATGTCCTCCTTATGTTGGGGGCCCCAGAGCTGGATACGGGTGGGGTCTCACCAGAGCAGAGTAGAGGGGCAGAATCACCTCCCTCAAATTGCTGGCCATGCTTCTTTTAATGCATCCGGCTTTCTGGGCTGCAAGCTTCTCATCCACCAACACCCCCAAGACCTTCTCCTCAGGTATGTTCTCAATCCATTCTCCACCCAGACCTTAAACCAATCCCCCTGTCACGGGCAGGGAAACCTTCCACTAGCCTAGGCTGCTTAAAGCCCAATCCAGCCTGGTGTTGAATACTTCCAGGGATGGGGCATCCACAACTTCTCTGGACAACCTGTTCCAGTATCTCACCACCCTCATTGTAAAGAACTTCTTCCTAATATCTAATCTAAATCTACCCTCTTTCAGTTTGAAACCATTACCCCTCATCCTATCACTACATGCCCTTGTAAAAAGTCCCCCTACAGCTTTCTTGTAGGCTTCCTTCAGATACCGGAAGACTGCTATAAGGTCTCCCTGGAGCCTTCTCTTCTCCAGGCTGAACAACCCCAACTCTCTCAGCCTGTCTTCATAGGAGAGGTGCTCCAGCCCTCTGATCATCCTCGTGGCCCTCCTCTGGACTCGCTCCAACAGGTCCATGTCATTCTTGTGCTGAGGACTCGAAAGCTGGATGCAGTACTCCAGATGGGGTCTCACAAGAGCAGAGTAGAGGGGCAGAATCACCTCCCTTGACTTTCTGTCCGTGCTTCTTTTGATGCAGCCCAGGATGCAGTTGGCTTTCTGGGCTGCAAGCGTGCATTGCAGGCTCATGTTGAGCTTCTCATCAACCAACACCCCCAAGTCCTTCTCCTCAGGGCTGCTCCCAATCCATTCTCTGCCCAGCCTGTATTTGTGCCTGGGATTGCTCTGACTCAGGTGCAGGACCTTGCACTTGACCTGGTTGAACTTCATGAGGTTCACATGGGCCCACCTCTCAAGCCTGTCCAGGTTCCTCTGGATGGCATCCCTTCCCTACATGGTATAAACCACCCCACACAGATTGGCGTTGTTGGCAAACTTGCTGAGGGTGCACTCAATCCCAACATCCGTGTCACCAACAAAGATGTTAAATAGTACCAGTCCCAGTACCGACCCCTGAGGAATACCAAACGTCACTGCTCGCCACTTGGACATCGAGCCATTGACTGCAACTCTTTGAGTGCAACCATCCAGCCAGTTCCTTATCCACCGAGTGGTCCATCTGTCAAATCCATGGCTCTCCAATTTGGAGACCAGGATGTCATGTGGGACAGTGTCAAATGCCTTGCACAAGTCCAGGTAGATGATTTCAGTTACTCTTCCCTTATCCACCGACGCTGTAACGCCGTCATAGAAGGCCACCAAATTTGTGAGGCATGATTTGCATTTGCCCTTAATGAAGCCATGTTGTCTGTCACCAATCACCTTCTTATTTTCCATGTACCTTAGAATAGTTTCCAGGAGGATCTGCTCCATGATCTTGCCAGGCACAGAGGTGAGACTGACCGGCCTGTAGTTCCCCAGGTCTTCCTTTTTTCCCTTTTTGAAAATGGGGGTTATGTTTCCCCTTTTCCAGTCAGTGGGAACTTGACCAGACATGACTTCTCAAATATAATGGAAAGCGGCTTAGCAACTTCATCCACCAGTTCCTTCAGGACCTGCAGATGGATTTCATCAGGTCCTATAGACTTGTGCACATTCAGGCTCCTCAGCTGGTCTTGAACCTGGTCTTCTCCTACAGCGATTGTGAGATTTCTCACAGCTGCTTATAGAATATCTTATCTGCCTCTTCATCCTGGTTGGGCGGTCTATAACAGACTCCCACCATGATATCTGCCTTGTTGGCCCTCCCCCTGTTTCTTACTCATAAACACTCAACCCTGTCATCACCATTATTAAGCTCTAGACAATCAAAACACTCCCTAATATACAGTGCTACCCCACCACCTGCCTGTTCTTTTCTGAAGAGTTTATAGCCATCCATTGCAGCACTCCAGTTGTTTGAGTTGTCCCACCATGTTTCTGTGAAGGTAAATACCTTGATTAAAGGACCATTTCCTAACCATCCAATGAATTATTGCATACATAGACAGGAAAACGGAGGTTGGGGCTCTTCAGATACTGTTACTGCAAGGACTAACGTGCCTTTGAGACTTTGCCATAGGTGATATGAAAAGCAAGAGCAAATTTTGAATACAACAAAAAATAATCTACTGCAAGTGATGCTTTACTGCAGGCAGTCATGCTTAGATGACCAGATGGCATCAGTGGCAAAAATGTCATCTCTCATCTCTACTTGCCTAGAAACTTTGTCACGTATAAGACCTGGCTATAACTGTTCATCAGTTGGGACTTACACACTGTGTTTTTGTAATTCGCTGCAGCTGAAACAAAACGCAGAATCTTGGTTTGCACAGACTGACTATATGAGAGGATCACTGTGTTTTTCTGTTCTTGTGTCTCCCCTGGTTTCAGCTGAAAGTTTTACTCCTAATTTTCCAAAGAACTATTGGCTCAAACTCTGAGGTATGATAAAGATGCCATTATGGAAATACACTAGTCTGAAGCAATGCAGATCAGGTAGCTGAGAATAAATCATACAAGGAGCTGTGGATAATAGGCTTTCTGAGGCAAGGAGAAATTAGGCAGTACCATTAGAAAAGTCTGTGAAACTTCTTCAGAAAAGACCTTTTTCAGGAATGAAACTCACAATCCTAGTGTTAAAAAAACCTAGGAACAACATCAGAGAGCCATATACCCTCACAGAAGTAATTGACTGTTATTTTGTCTGTAATGGATTGGTTGGAACATGACTTAAAGTGAGCAGAAAAAAAACAGCTACTGCTTACTTTTGTATTGTATTTACTGGTTTTCTTATTATGAATAAGTGCATTGATATTCTGGAAGAGCACAAGATCCTGCTTGTCAATAGTAACTCAGCATTAATAAAGTCAGTGTAATCAAATGGCAGTAAAGATATAAAAGTGGGCAAGTGGGATCACATTTAGAAAAATTAAAGGAAGATACCAGTTCTGGCTTTCATTTCATAGCAACATGAAACATTAGGTTACTTCCTAACCAATGTTAGGAAGTAGCCAAGGCGGCCAATCTGAAAGTACAAATACAATCTGGATTCAATATTAATATCTCAATGTGATCTGAACATTTTTGTTGAACTACTTAGGCTGTAGGTTGGTGCAGTATTAGCCAATGATGATCTTATTCCCTTTTACACAGGAGGCTTTCCATTTCATTTCATAGTCTACTTCATGATCCACTGTGATCACAGCCATTAATTGCTCCATCCCCAAGGGGAAAATTGCCATGGCTTAACACAGGCACGTGTTAAGCAAGCAGAACATCATTGCCCTTCCTTATAAATAAGGCACAGCCAAATTCCACCCTTGAGCTGTCTGTTCACACGCACAAAAATATCACAGAAGTAAATCTGAATTTCCCATATTTTACTTAGAAAAAACTCATGTTGACAGTTAAGTTGGGAACAACTTGGTAAAGGGCTTCATGAGATGACCCAGAATTATTTACAAAACAAACTGAGGCCAACATTAGGCGAAACAAACACAAATAATATACCTTCAGGAGCATTCTGAAACTAGAGTCTACATTGAAAGCACTGGTGAACTGAGTGTTTCCAAATTTCTTTTGGTGGCTTTTTTGAGGGAAGGAGGATTAATAAATTAAAATTACCTTAAAACTGCAAATATTTTCTAGCTCTTTTACTAACGATGAGCCAATATAATGTTATTGGTGACGAAGGCTACAAAACAAACTTTCATTCATTAGCAAGCCAACCAACAAAAACCAAAAGTAACCTTGAATAAATTGCAGGGTAGTGTATTACTAGGCATGTATTTTTACACTTAAGTCTGAAGCTAACTGTTTAGAAAAATAATGTTTAGAAAGCACAATGAAAAATGTACAATACTTACAACCATACCGTTTAGGGACACCCAGCAATCTGGTGGGAAATCCTGGAGCAATGGTACTAAAAACTGCAGACAACCATCCCAGTGGCACAGCAGCAGCATCATTCCAATCAGATTAAAGATTCTCACCACAGCACTGGCCAGATCGTACGTCATGTGGAAAATCTGTAGGCAAAAATTACACGTGATATATGTGATACAAATCAGAAACACAAATCATTTACTTCTCATCAGGCAGGTTAAAGACAAAGAAGTAGCATCCTGGACTTCTATGAAAGCTGAGAGTTCTCAGCAAGGCCCATTAATCTGGGCAGAGTGCTGTGCTGACACACCTGACTCTTGGCTGCACCCCAGTGTTATATAAGCTGATGAAAAGGGCTTATTTTGGATTTGAAGTAATCAACTGAAGTGTTTTCTTAAAGCCTACAACTTCTTTCAATTGAAGCAAGTCTCACAAATTAAAAAAAAAAAAAGTTGGGAAGCTCAGTAAAGGTAGTGAAACCGTTACTTGTCTGTGACCTTGGTGTCTAAATAATCACAAAGTTGTGGGAGAGACAAATTCAATGACCCGTTCTGAAAAGATTCACTTTCACGTTTCTTACCTTCTTAAAAGCACCAAAATCTGAGTGAAGAAACACTATAAATAATTTTACATATATTTGGACTTCTGTTTCTACACTGTGTATTTATTAATCCAATTTGCACATACCAGTCCACCAAGAAAAATGACACTCAAGTATTTCATTGCTCTTAATCATTGGCAGTTTTTCTAAAATACTGAGAACACTGAAACACCTGTAGTAGCTAAGTTTATGTCAAACTAATATAATCATTTGGATTTCAATATATTGTTCTGTTCTTAGGCAAAAAATGTTTGCATTTGAAAAGTCTTACAGCAACACATAATATATATACTCTTAAAAACAACATAGACATTTTCAAGTTTGTCATAGGCAAGATTGTTGGACAGAATTAATATGAACAGCTGCAGTCAGTTGCCAAATAGTATGAAGAAAAACATTATATTTAGCACTTTTCTTCTATATTGTTTTTAAAGCACTTCCAAGCTACGAATACAGACATATTCTTTACTTTTTACACAATTCAGTCAAGTCAGGGTAAATATTCTGTATTTTAATACGTATAATTATCACCATCCAGGAGTTCGATTTAGAAGATGAAGAATGTCTACTTGATATTTCATGGAATTTTAAATAGAAAATATTATTTAATTGTACAGATAGACATAGAAATCAGAAGCTTTAGTGCTGAAAACATCAGATTGCTAGAAGTATACAGCCATATTGGCACATGCCATTTTGCATCTGTAAATAAAAGAATTCATACATAAAAGAGGGAATGTTTGTATCCTGACTTTTACATATCTAAACTGAAAGTAGAGATTAAGTACCCACACTGTAAATGAGTGCAAGTGCAAATATGGAGAGCGTGTTAAGGTGCCTTTAACATCGTTTTCTGTTAGCGGGAGCTTGTCCTTGTTTGAAAATGATGGTGTATGGTTTGAGTCCCAAAATGCAAAACCTACATAGTAGAAACATACCTCAGACATTAACTTTATGTGCAAAACATTTTTTCAAGCTAGGGCATTTTAAGGCAATATATTCCAAATCCCAGTTTGATAAACACTGGAAATAGATGCTTGTAACATCATTCAAAATGTCATGTCTTATCCAAATACCATCTAGCTCCTGTCAAAATTGAGGAGATGACACTGATATTTAGGAGATACTGTAAATAGGAATAAACAGAAAAGTGTCACCATTACACATTTGTGTTGTTTAGAAATGTATTTATGTTATAGCTATTTCAGTAGCTACAGTTCCAGTAGCATGATATGAATTGTGAGAGTAGATATGTGAAACTGAAATAATTTTATTTTAAAGAACTGAAAAAAATAGTAAGGATTACTGCTGTTTTGGAACACTAGCACTCATTCAGGTTACACCTTATCCACACAGTTATTTTATTACACCTGCAAAGTGCAGATGAATTCCTGATGACATGAAAAGTTGCAAAAGTTGAACGTTTTTCAGAGAAAGCAGGATTTCCCCTTGAATATTTGTCTGAAAATGTGCAGAAAATCAGATAGAAATAATACATATTTTACACAGAGATCACAACTTGCCCAGGAATTTTCTATTTCTCCAGAAAAGCAAGTTATCACATCTCTACACTAGGGCTGGACAAATATCAAAGTTCCCGCCCATGCTGTTTTCATACTGCCTCAAGCTTCCCATTAGGCTTTACCAGATTTTCAGAATAATTCACTGTATTGGACATTGAGTGTTTTTTAAAAAACGGGTCACAAATATGACAATTGGAGCCAAACTGAGCACAAACATCTTCATTTCTGTACTAACTTAGAAAGAAAACTTTTCTGAAAACATGCACCGAGGTGTATGTGATGAGCAGGAGATCTGGTTCTCCAAAACTCTCCAGAGTCCACAAAACAGCAGATGCATAAACCCAAGGCTCTCTGTAACTACGGGCCTAGGCACGACAGATTGTGCATGTATCGTGTGATCAGAGCTGCATAAAAATGATCATTCTGTGGCTCTTTCACTTGGATGGAGCCCATTTTCGGGCATCAATTCAGATTACAGAGATGCTCTCACTTGCAAAGCTCATATCTTGATATAGAATTTCCAAGATTTTAGATCATTTTGTGCTGGCACATTTTCAAATTTTAAAAGTTCCTTATTATTCAATTGGCCGATGTGCACTGAAAAACAAAAAAAAAAGCAGGTGGATGGATTTCCCAATGTATTTTTTTAGGCATTTCCGAGATCTTGTCTAGCTCTTATGGATGTATCACTTCCTGCCTACCCCATGAGATTGTGCAATGGTTCACTAAGCAAATGTGACGTCCATTCACAAGAAGGGCCGGAAGGTGGATCCGAGGAACTACTGGCCTGTCAGTCTGACCTTGGTGCCTGGGAAGGTTATGGAAGAGATCATCCTGAGTGCCATTACACGGCACATGAAGAACAACCAGGCAATCAGGCCCTGTCAGCATGGGTTCATGAAAGGCAGGTCCTGCTTGACTAACCTGATCTCCTTCTATGACAAAGTGACCCACTTGGTGGATGAGGGAAAGGCTGTGGATGTTGTCTACCTGGACTTTAGTAAGGCCTTTGACACCGTTTCCTACAGCATCCTCCTGGAGAAAATGGCTGCTCATGGCTTGGATAGGCATACGCTTTGCTGGATAAAAAACTAGCTGGATGGCAGGCCCAAAGAGTGGTGGTGAAGGGAGTTAAATCCAGTTGGCAGCCAGTCACGAGTGGTGTTCCCCAAGGCTCAGTATTGGGGCCAGTTCTGTTTAATATCTTTATCAATGATCTGGACGAGGGGATCGAGTGCACCCTCAGGAAGTTTGCAGATGACACCAAGTTGGGCAGAAGTGTTGATCTGCTTGAGGGTAGGAAGGCTCTGCAGAGGGATCTGGACAGGCTGGATCGATGGGCCAAGGACAATTACATGAAATTCAACAAGGCCAAGTGCTGGGTCCTGCACTTGGGTCACAACAACCCCATGCAATGCTACAGGCTTGAGGAAGAGTGGCTGGAAAGCTGCCTGGCAGAAAAGGACCTGGGGGTGTTGGTCGACTGCCAGCAGTGCGCCCAGGTGGCCAAGGCAGCCAACAGCATCCTGGCCTGTATCAGGAATAGCGTGGTGAATGTGACTAGGGGAGCGATCGTCCCCCTGTACTCGGCACTGGTGAGGCCCCACCTCGAGTACTGTGTCCAGCTTTGGGCCCCTCACTACAAGAAAGACATTGAGGTGCTGGAGAGGGTCCAGAGAAGAGCAACAAAGCTGGTGAGGGGTCTGGAGAACAAGTCTTATGAGGAGTGGCTGAGGGAGCTGGGATTGTTTAGCCTAGAGAAAAGGAGGCTGAGGGGAGACCTTATTGCTCTCCACAACTATCTGAAAGGAGGTTGTAGAGAGGTGGGGGTCGATCTCTTCTCCCAAGTAACAAGTGATAGGACAAGAAGAAATGGCCTTAAGTTGTGCCAGGGGAGGTTTAAGATGGATATTAGGAAAAATTTCTTCACAGAAAGGATTATCAAATATTAGGCTGCCCAGGGAAGTGGTGGAATCCCCATCCCTGGAGGTATTTATAAGATGGGTAAACGTGGTGCTTAGGGACATGGTTTAGTGGTGGTTTTGGCAGTGTTAGGTTAATGGTTGGACTCGATGATCTTAAGGGTCCCTTCCAACCTAGATGATTCTATGATTCTAAGGCTTCCCAAATGAGCCACTAGAACCAGTACAAAGATATATTACAAAGGGAGGCTAAAATTCAAACCAAACAGCTGGAGCACTGTGTTCCAACTAAAGGACCTTGATGAACCAGAGAGGTCTGTTGTTGGGTTTGTGCTCTATTCTATCTAATTACAGTGGTACGACTGAGTAAGTATTGGGGTTTTTTTCAAAGCCTCTTCATTAGTTGCGTGCCTCTGCAGTAATGGTCACGTACTGCAAGAACAGTAACATGTTGAAAATTTTATGTGAAACCAAATCCAGCAAAGGAAATGACTGCAACAGTCAGTATATGACACTGCAACCTTCCATCATTTCTTAAAACTTTCACTCCAGAAGTAGCTCCTGTACAGTTTAGCATTCAGGATTATATGTACATGCATGAACATATTCTGGATTGCTTAACATGGAAACATTGTAACAGCATTTCAACCATACAACACATTAATTGTAGTGTTTTATCGCTCATCTTTTCCTTATATAGCCTTTTATGTGTAGCCTATTCTAATAACTGTGATAACTCTGTATTAAAGAAAATAACTTCATAAGAAAAATCTTGAGCAAATGTTGAAGAAATCTTTTCAACAGCTCTACATAGTCTCTCTCTTGAGTAAATAACAGCTTTTTTTTTTTTTTTTCCTAAAAGTGACTTATCACGGAAATGTGTGTTTCATCGGAAAAAAAAAACATTTAAATACCCAAAGCATACACTGTAAGTGAACAAGATTTGTTGATGGTACTGTACTGACATCTTTATGTTTGGAATCACACAGAATCACAGAATGGTAGGGTTGCAAGGGACCTCTGGAGATCATCTAGTCCAACCCCCCTGCCAGAGCAGGGTCACCTAGAGCAGATTGCACAGGAATGCATCCAGGCAGGTTTTGAACGTCTCCAGAGACGGAGACTCCACCACCTCTCTGGGCAGCCTGTTCCAGTGCTCTGCCACCCTCAAAGGAAAGAAGTTCCTCCTCGTGTTTAGATGGAACTTCCTATGCTCAAGTTTGTGCCCATTACCCCTTCTCCTATTGCCGGGCACCACTGAAAAGAGCCTGGCCCCATCCTCCTGACACCCACCCTTTAAGTATCTATAAGCATTGATAAGATCCCCCCTCAGCCATCTTTTTTCCAGACTGAAGAGACCCAAGTCCCTCAGGCTTTCTTCATAAGAGAGGTGTTCCAGTCCCCTGATCATCTTGGTAGCCCTTTGCTGTACCCTCTCCAGCACAGTTCCCTGTCCTTCTTGAACCGGGGAGCCCAGAACTGGACACAGTACTCCAGATGCGGCCTCACCAGGGCAGAGTAGAGGGGGAGAATGACCTCCCTCGACCTGCTGGCCACCCTCTTCTTGATGCACCCCAGGATGCCATTGGCCTTCTTGGCCACAAGGGCACATTGCTGGCTCATGGTCATCCTGTTGTCCACCAGGACTCCCAGGTCTCTTTCCACGGAGCTGCTCTCCAGCAGGTCAGCCCCCAACCTGTACTGGTGCCTGGGGTTATTCCTCCCCAGGTGCAGCACCCTACACTTGCCATTATCGAATTTCATAAGGTTTCTCTCTGCCCAACCCTCCAGCCTGTCCAGGTCTCTCTGTATGGCAGCACAGCCTTCCGGTGTGTCAGCCACCCCTCCCAGCTTTGTGTCATCAGCAAACTTGCTGAGGGTGCACTCTATCCCCTCATCCAGGTCATTGATGAATATATTGAAGAGGACTGTACCCAGTACTGACCCCTGGGGAACGCCACTAGTCACTCACCTCCAACTAGACTCTGTGCCCCTAATCATGACCCTCTGAGCTCTGTCTTTCAGCCAGTTTTCAATCCACCCCACTGCCCATTCATCAAGCCCACACTTCCTAAGCTTCCCTACGAGGATGCTGTGGGAGACCGTGTCAAACGCCTTGCTTAAGTCAAGGTAGACCACATCCACTGCCCTCCCCTCATCTATCCATCCAGTCACGCCATCACAGAAGGCTATCAGATTAGTCAGACATGGTTTCCCCTTGGTGAATCCATGTTGAGTCCTTCTGATAGCTTTCTTTTCCTCCACATGCCTTGAGATGGCGCCCAGAACGAGCTGTTCCATCATCTTTCCAGGGATGGAGGTGAGGCTGACCGGCCTGTAGTTCCCCGGCTCCTCCTTCTTGCCCTTTTTGAAGGCTGGAGTGACACTGGCTTTCCTCCAGTCCTCAGGCACCTCGCCTGTTCTCCAGGACCTTTCAAAGATGACGGAGAGCGGCCCAGCAATGACTTCCGCCAGCTCCCTCAGCACTCTCGGGTGCATCCCATCGGGACCCATGGACTTGTGGATATCTAATTGACCTAATTGATCTCTCACTTGATCCTCCTCAACCAAGGGGAAGTCTTCCTCTTTCCCTGTTACTTTCTCCAAAGTCTGGGACTCCTGAGGGCTGGCCTGAGCAGTAAAGACCAAAGCAAAGGCGGCATTCAGTAACTCCACCTTCTCTGCATCAACTCTGCCTTCTCCGCATCCTCCGTCACCATGGCTCCTGTCTCATTCAACAGGGGGCCCACAACTTCTCTAGTTTTCCTTTTTCCTCCAATATACTTGTAGAAGCCCTTCCTGTTGAGCTTGACATCCCTTGCCAGGTTTAATTCCAAGGAGGCCTTGGCTTTCCTCGTTTCATCCCTGCACGCTCTGGCAGCATTCTTGTAATCCTCCCAAGGGGTCAGCCCCTTCTTCCACTTACTGCAAACTTCCTTCTTCCACTTGAGCTTTTTCAGAAGCTCCCTGCTCAACCATGCAGGTCTCCTGCGTCCCTTGCCCGATTTCTTTCTCTTAGGGATGCACTGATCCTGAGCTTGGAGGAAGTGGTCTTTGAATACCAACCAGCTGTCTTGAGCCCCCCTGCCTTACAGAGCCCTAGCCCACGGGATCTCTCCAAGCAGTTTCTTGAAGAGGTCAAAGTTAGCTCTCCTGAAATCCAAGGTTCTGATTTTACTTCTTGTTGTTTTGTGCATAGTACCCATGATCCTGAACTCTATCATTTCACGATCACTACAGCCAAGGCTGCCCCCAACCTTAATGTCCTCCACCAGTCCCTCTGTGTTTGTCAGTACCAGGTCCAGTAGTACTCCTCTCCTTGTTGGCTCCTGCACCACCTGTGTCAAGAAGTTATCATCAATGCACTGGAGGAGCCTCCTGGACTGTGCATGCTTGGTTGTGTGGTCTTCCCAACAGATATCAGAGTGATTGAACCATAAGAACCAAGGCCTGTGATTGCAAGGCTACCTTCAGCTGTCTGTAGAAGGCCTCATCAGCTTCCCCATCCTGATCAGGTGGCCTGTAATAAACACCCACAACAGTGTCCCTCATATTTGCCTGCCCCTTAATCCTTACCCATAAGCTCTCAACCCTCTCTTCATCCGCCCCAGGGAGAGCTTGATGCATTCCAGTTGCTCTCTCACATAAAGAGCAACTCCACCACCTTGCCTCGCTGGCTTGTCTTTCCTGAAAAGGACATAGCCGCCCATGACAGCATACCAGTCATGTGAGCTGTCCCACCATGTCTCAGTAATTGCAATGAGATCATGGCCCTGCAACCACACACAGATCTCCAGCTCTTCCTGCTTATTCCCCATGCTGCGTGCATTGGTGTATAAGCATTTCAGAGAGGGAGTCGTGTGTGTAGTTTTCACCCTTGAGATGTGGTATGCCTTCTGGCTCTCAGAAATACTGGCACACTCCCCCACAAGTGCTGAGCAACTACACCCAGGGACCTCATTGGCAAGCCCAGTACCATCCCCACCTCCTTTCAAATCTAGTTTAAAGCCCTCTCAATGAGCCCCGATAACTCTTGTCCTAGAACCCTTTTCCCCCTGCAAGATAAGCTATTCCCGCCTGTTACCAGCAGGCCTGCCATTTTGTAAATCAGGCCATGGTCAAAGAACCCAAAGTCCTGCCAGCAGCACCAGGCTCGGAGCCAGGCATTGATCTGCTGGCTCTTCCTATTTACCCCCTCATCGTTCCCCGCAACTGGGGGGATAGAGGAGAACACAACTTGTGCTCCTGATCCCTTAAGCAGCTGTCCCAGGGTCTTGAAATCTTTCTTCATTGCCCTTGGACTTCTTTTCACTACCTTGTCGCTGCCTACCTGAAAGATCAAAAGGGGGTAATAATCTGAGGGCCGTACCAGGGAAGGAAGCTTCCTCTTCACTTCCTTGACCTGGGCCCCAGGAAGGCAGCAGACCTCCTATGTAGCGGGTCTGGCCTGCATATTCGGCCTTCTGCTCTCTTCAGTAGCGTGTCACCTATGACTATGACCTGTCTTTCCTTCTTTACCGTAAAGGTTTTGATGCAGGGAGAGGTCTGACTAGACCTTGCTGACACCTCCAAGGTAGGAGAACTATCATGCTCGTCATCATCCAGGTTCCCTTGCAGAGCACTGTACCTGTTACATAACGGCATCTGGGAAGATGGGGTAGTTGCCGGGCAGTCCCAAGTGCGGTGCCTGTTGCGCTGGGCAGGAACTTCCTGCCACTGCCCCCTGTCCTCCAAGTCACCACATTCGGTCAGGGGGAGAGAGGACAGGGAGTTCTCACATTCCCCACCAGCCCCTCCTTGGTGGTGAGAACAAGGTCCAGCATGGCACCTCTCCTTGTTGGTTCCTCTACCACTTGGAGAAGGAAGTTGTCATCGATGCATTCCAGGAACCTCCTGGATTGCTTATGCCCTGCTGTGTTGTTCCTCTAACAGATATTGGGGTGGTTGAAGTCCCCCATGAGGATCAGGGCTTGTGAACGTGAGGCTGCTCCTATCTGTCTATAGAGGGCTTCATCCACTCAGTCTTCCTAGTCAGGTGGCCTGTAGCAGAACCCCACTGTAATGTCACCTGTCCCTGCCCTCCCTTTAATCTTGACCCATAAACTCTCTGTTGGCTCCTCATCCATCCCCAGGCAGAGCTCCATGCACTCCAGCTGGTATTTGCCATAGAGGGTGACACCCCCTCCTCATCTCCCCTCCTTGTCCTTCCTGAGGAGCCTGTATCCTTCCATTCCAACACTCCAGTCATAGGAGCCATCCCACCATGTCTCTGTGATGCCAATTGGATCATAGTCTTGCAGGCATACAAACATCTCTAACTCCTCCTGTTTATTCCCCTTGCTATGTGCATTTGCGTAGAGGCATTTAAGTTGTTCCCCCAATTAAGCTAGCTTCCTGGCTAAAGTGGCTAATTTTCCTTTATGCTGCACTCCAGGTGCTCTCCTGCTGACCTGCAACCCTTCTCCAGGTTCTAGGCATCTATTACTGGTATTGGCATCAAACTGGTATGAGTGGGATGGACTGAGGTTCCCCTCCCCCAGTAACTCTAGTTTAAAGCCCTCTTCATGAGCTTGGCAAGCCTCTGACCAAAGATGCTCTTCCCCTTTTCTGACAGGTGGACTCCGTCAGGCCCCAGTAGACCAGGTTTCTCAAAGCAAGTCCCATGGTCTAAGAAGCCAAACCCCTGGCTGCGGCACCAGTCTTGTAGCCAGTTATTGATTTGCCAGATTCACCTGACCCTATCAACCCCCTTCCCTTTGACTGGGAGGACTGATGAAAAAAACTACCTGCACCCCAGAATCCCTGACTGCTGCTCCCAAGGCTCTATAATCTTTCTTGATAGTCTTCAGGCTGCTCCCAGCTGCATCACTGGTGCCCACATGAAACAGCAGCAGCGGATAATAGACTGAGGAGTGTACGAGGCTTGGTAGTCTCTCGGTGACATCCCTGATACAAGCCTCCAGTAAGCAGCACACCTCCCTAGAGAGTGCATCAGGTTGACAAACGGGTGCCTCCCTACTTCTCAGAAGAGTCACCTACAACTATCACCCATCGCCTTTTCTTAGTTGCACTGGTTGTTGCAGTGCATTGCTAGAAGTATACAGCCATATTGGCACATGCCATTTTGCATCTGTAAATAAAAGAATTCATACATAAAAGAGGGAATGTTTGTATCCTGACTTTTACATATCTAAACTGAAAGTAGAGATTAAGTACCCACACTGTAAATGAGTGCAAGTGCAAATATGGAGAGCGTGTTAAGGTGCCTTTAACATCGTTTTCTGTTAGCGGGAGCTTGTCCTTGTTTGAAAATGATGGTTTATGTTTTGAGTCCCAAAACTGTTTACACTGTTTACAATTTCTTCCACAGAAATCCAGTTTCAAATGCAGTTTCTATTGGATTGTGATCTCTCCTGTGACCTTAGGTGATTTTGCCTGTATCATGTACCGTCACCAACTTTTTGTGCTTTTTTTCCCTCCAAAAATGACATCTATTCAGGGTTCCTGATTTGTCACATCTTTCCTTGATTCCTTGAAGTAGCAAGGTATGACCTATCTGAAAGTGGACTTCCAAATCTGAGATTTCTAAAATCAGTAGACAGATGAAGATTCCCCTTCCTTCACAGTTGTTTGCTATGGAGCCCTTGGCATATAAAAATGCATTGTAAGATACAAGGTTATATTGTCCTTTCTCAGCCAATTCCTAGACAGTCAGCACTTTTTAAATTGCGAACCAGCTGAAGTTTGGCATTCTCAGGGTAATGCAGATTGGCTTATAACCTTGACATAGTTGACAGCAATCCAGAATGATTTTTAATATATACCAGTGCTTACATTTAATTGTTTTCAGTGATTTCCCTGGTGCCATAGCACCATTTTTCAACAAAGTTTTACAAATTCACTTTGTTCTATGTCTCTTGGGTATGTCATCGATAAGAGGTTGTGAGAATCTGCAATGGCCAAAAAGGATCACTAAAATGTTCTATTTCTTTGTAGTGCAGATTAGCTATCACAGATCCTTGATCCAGCAGTATTCACATGTCTGTATCCTTTTATCCTGTTTATTCCTTAAGATCAATGAGGTTACAGCAATCTCTATACCTAATAGGGAGCAGGTCTTTAAGAACTTGAATAGGCTGTTAGAGACAAGCCCTGTTTGATGCTCTGCTGGTCTTGCTCCCTTGTGCCCATGCCAAGCCCAGCGTTAAACGTACCCTACATCTATTACGGATTTGAGATTGCTGCGGTTTTTAGGCAAGTAGATTTATACACCTGTTGCATATCAGTGCAGCTGGTAGGGAACTGCTGTATGGCTCACAGATCACCTATTCCTTTCTATTAATGTTTCTGTGAGGACTGTCTAATGCTAGCCAATGAAATATTGTTTCTTAAGTCTTATTTCTCAAGCTACTTACAAATCATTTATTTGATTTTTTTCTTTTTTCATTCAGAAGCAGTGTGTAACATGAATTGTCTTATTTTGGGATGGATTCTTATCATTTTGTTCAAGATCTTTTAAAGAAATTAAGTTTTATTGATGCTGTGAAACATTCAGTTCTGTTGTTCCCTGCAGTCTTCTTTTTGGAGCATTTGACAGACTTTTAGGTTTCAGGGCTAAGACATGGAATACTTTGAAGATAGTTTGAAGGCTTGAATTTGAATATAGCAAATTCTAAAGAGAAGATAGGTTTCGTGTGCTGAGCTCTTTTTTCTTCATAATGTCTTAAATTCAGTGATTCTCTATATTCGAGATACAATTATGAGGTCTAATCTATGATTATAGGTCTAACTATCACCCATCGCCTTTTCTTAGTTGCACTGGTTGTTATATGGGTAGCAGATCAAGCTCCAGCACCTCTCCTGATGCAGTGGATTTTCCCTCTTCACTCTGCAGAGCAGTGATGCGGTTCTGCAAGGGCACATCAGTTTTTGGGGGAAGTCTCTTCCTCCTGCTGGTCTTTAGAGTTACAAGCTTCCATTCTTCTGTGTTATTGGCCTTCCTTTCTTCTGTATGTGCCAGCATGGGAGGTTGTCAGTGTTTGGCTGTGAGTCCACTGCAGACTGTGCTTGGAACCAGCTGTCTATCTCCTTCTCAGCCTCCCTGATGTTATGCAGCCTCCTCACTGCCCCCTGCACCTCAGCCACCTGCTGCAGGAGGTCCTTCACCTGGGCACACCTTTTGAAGGTAGGTGTGCTGCCTATCCCTTCCCCAGGAGAAAGGTCTAGGCACCTCCTGCAGTCTGAGGTCTGCATAGTAGCCTCTCCCTTCAGCAGCTCTGTCTGGGTGGAGGCATCAGCCACCACTGGGGTGGATGGTGCAGAGCCCCAAGCCCGAGCTGCAGCCTTTGCTCTCAGACAAGTACCCACCATTCTGCCTTGAGTGCCCTTGACCCGTTAAGGTGGTCACAGGACAGTGCCCAGTACTTGACCAGTAGAATGCTATTCTTTCAAAGAAATGCCCTTCCACACAAACCGCCACGCCATGCCCTGGCTGCCCATCCTGATCGCCACACTCCTGGTTGCTCATGCTCCCTAGGATGCATTTTTATAGGCAGGGGGGTAGTCACCATTGCTCTGTCAATGCCCACACCTCATCAGATTCTCTCACGAGAGCTGCCATCTCACTCCTGGCGGGTCTCTCTGCTGCTCTGGTGTGTCCTTACCTCAGGAAAACTGCCTGGGCTCCGAGCTCTGCCACTCTGCTGCAGGTCAGCCTAGCTCCGGAGCAGCTCCCCTTAACGACTGATATCTAAATTGTCTGTGTAGTTCACAGGGAGACACTAAACATGCACTCACAAGAGGCAGCAAGCTCTCAGGGTGATTTGGGGCAGCAGTGGCTGAAGCGTGTTTCCATTTCCCTTTCCCCTCCACAAAGCTGTGGCACATACTCGAGCACCTTGTGCAGTGAGACATTTGAGCTCCTTCCTTAGAAAACAGGGAAGAGGGACCACCTTTCTCTTCACAGCCAGAAGAGCATGTTGAAATGCCTCCCCTGCCCAAGATGCACCTGGGGCAGAGGACAGTCCTAGAAATGGCAGATGCAGGTTCGAAGCCAACCTGTGTCTGAAGCAGGAGTATGACCCTGCCGCTCACTCTGGACTCCTTGTGCTGGTGTGAGATGAAGCAAATGGACATTAGACTTTCTCACCTCAGCAGCTAAAACCACGGTACTTTGCTGAGAGGAATGGAAAATGCGCTGTGCCTGAGAGGGTTAAGGTGAATGACCATGACTCCCTGGGGGACAACACGCTCTGCTCCCTCACCTCTCCCCAGGGGAATTTATAACTGGTTCCCAGAAAACTCGCATGAGGTGCTGGCAAGAGGGACAACACCTTTTCTTGGACGAGTGTCTTAAATGCTGGGGTGGAAAGTCCTGGAATCATAGAATCATAGAATTGTCTAGGTTTGAAGGGACCTTTCAGACCATTGAGTCCAACCATCAACCTAACTCTAACAAAAACCATCACTAAAACATGTCCATAAGCACCATGTCTACTCGTCTTTTAAATACCTCCAGGGATGGCGATTCTACCACTTCCCTGGGCAGGCTATTTCAATGTTTGATAACCCTTTCAGTGTAGAAATTTTTCCTAATATCCAATCTAAACCTCCCCTGGAGCAACTTAAGGCCATTTCTTCTTGTCCTATCGCCTGTTACTTGGGAGAAGAGACCAAGCCCCACCTCGCTACAACCTCCTTTCAGGTAGTTGTAGAAAGCAATAAGGTCTCCCCTCAGCCTCCTTTTCTCCAGGCTAAACAACCCCAGCTCCCTCAGCTGCTCCTCATAAGACTTGTTCTCTAGACCCCTCACCAGCTTTGTTGTCCTTCTCTGGACTCGCTCCAGAATCAAAATGCCTTTTTTGGTGAGGAGCCCAAAACTGAATGTGGTATTCAAGGTGGGGCCTAGTAAAGGCGGATAATCACTTCCCTAGTTCTTCTCACCACACTGTTCCGGATACAGGCCAGGATGCTGTTGGCCTTCTTGGCCACCTGGGCACACTACTGGCTCATATTCAGATGGCAGTCAACCAACACCCCCAGGTCCTTTTCTGCCAGGCAGCTCTCCAGCCACTCTTCCCAAAGTTTGTAACGCTGCATGGGGTTGTTGTGACCCAAGTGCAGGACCCAGCACATAGCCTTGTTGAACCTCATACCATTGGTCTCAACCCATCGATCCAGCCTGTCCAGATCCCTCTGCTAAGCCTTCCTACCCTCGAGCAGGTTGACACTCCCACCTAACTTGGTGTCATCTGCAAACTTCCTGAGGGTGCACTCCATCCCCTCATCCAGATCATTGATAAAGATGTTAAAGAGAACTGGCCCCAATACTGAGCCCTGGGGAACACCACTCGTGACTGGCTGCCAACTGGATTTAACTCCATTCACCACCACTCTCTGGGCCCAGCCCTACAGACAGTTTTTAACCCAGCAAAGAATACTCCCATCCAAGCCATGGGTAGCCAGTTTTCCAGGAGAATGCTGTGGGAAACGGTCTCAAAGGCCTTACTAAAGTCCAGGTAAACAACATCCACAGCCTTTCCTTCATCCACTAAGTGGGTCACCTTATCATAGAAGAAGATCAGATTAGTCAAGCAGGACCTTCCAAGTCATGCTTCTTTCTCTGAGTGGTTATTTTACGGTGCAGTGGAGAGGCTCTTCCATAGAGTAAATATGACTTGGTAACCACTCATTCAGCCAGAGATGCCTCTGCATTTTTTAATGAGCAATAGAAGGCACCTCTTCCATTTTTCCTAAGTTTTAAGCGCTTTGAGGTTAAACTCAAGGTGGAACAAGGCAGATACCCAGTTCTCAATATGCTCATTAGTAGAGCTTTGTTGCCTAGCAGACTTTTCTGGAATATCTTAGACATCTGTAAGTATCATGAACTTGCAGATTTCCGCAGGAGTCTAGGAAATGGCAGTTCTGGTCATGATGCAAATGCATAGAAAAGTAAGAGCTACAGCAAACTCAGGACTGTATCGCTATTTAACTAGGCTTGTAGCAGCTCTTGGTATATATTTTTTTAAATTAAATATAAATGTACATATATATGTAAATGTAAATATAGTTTTTGGTCAGCTTGCCCTTGCTGGAGACCAGTCAGATGAGATAGAGTGAAGCAGATAAAGCAGTTTCTGATGTCTACATATTATATACCATTCATAAAAATCTTTGCATTTCTAGTTGTTCTGGCTTTTTTTTTTTTCCTTAAACTGGACAGATGTACAGAATACAAAGAGCAGAACTTGAATTTTACACACCCAGCTGAACTTGCAACATGGAGCTTTAGCATGTAATTCCAGCAAAGTTTTAGCATGTAGATCCAGCAAAGTTTCTCATGAAATACTGATTTGCAAGTTCAGTGGCTTTTCATAGTGTTCACTGTTTGTTTTTTTTTCTTTTAAATGGAGCTCCTGCTTTTCTGGTACTGCCAGTGGTTTTTAGAAAGCCTGAGAATACTGTAACAAAAACATGTTCTGTGATTGGTCTCAACTCCTTCTCTTTCCTTAACAATAGCCCATTTTCACTTATACAGCATAATTTTAACAATAGGTCATGTCATGTTCAGTTTGCTGGAGTAGGTGAGCCATTTTGCGGATAAATCTTATCTTTTCTATGCTGTTGTGCTACAGTATACCCCAAAGGAATTACTTATTTTGGAGAATGAGGGATAGTTTACTTTATTCTGTGTTTATATCTACTCACAAGAAAAAAAAAGGGAAATAAAGCAAAATCTGGTCACTGAATATCAGCCTGTAGTTTTGAAAATTTTTATAAAAAAATCTCATCAGCTTGCACAGATTTATATCCTATTTAGCTTTGCTACAGTGCAGAATTTTAAATAGTAAACAATTTTTGAAGTGTGTTATGAGTGATCAGGTACAAGAGTTGCTAAATTTTTGTACAGTCTCAAACCTTCAGAACCGAGTAGTGACTGTGCCAAAAGCATTATAATCATCATCGCATTGAGAAATAGAAAATTCATTATTCCTTTAATATTTAGGAATAATTGAACGTCAATGACTGAGCCAGTATCTATGGATTGTTTCTGGTAGTTATAATTCTTGGGTTTGTGATTTTATTTGGAAGTCCATGGGGGCTTCTAGTTAGAAAGGGTGTGGAAGTCTTGACTTCTGGATTATTTCTGAATCGTTATATCATCTTATGCTGTTTTGGCAACCATCAAATGACAGGCTGCTAAATGGATAGATGTAGTATTCCTGTCTTCTTATTGATCCTTGTAGAAAGCACTAAGATTTCTTAGAATAAAGTGAGTTATTAAAAGATATTAGGTATAGCTGAATTATAAAACATTCTGAAAGGGAAAAAACACAGCTGCAGCTCAGAAAAAGCTTTTCAGATATTCTGTTTCAAAGGGTGCATAATGTTATTTAAAAGAACATGCTTGCACTTGTAGATATGTTAATTCTTTTATTTATTCTTAAGTATTCTTTAAATATTTTGATGCATAAGAAAGACCATTGTGAACTCAACCCTCTGACATATAACTGAATATGTAAATACAGCCAATAGAGCCAGTGTGGACTGCACAGAGACTTATTGATTGAATGTGAAAATGATTGTTGTGTCAGGATAGGGCCTTTACTAGCATCACTTGCTTTCTCTTTCTGTCAGCTCATCTTATCAATTTTCATTTATTCTAATTATCTGAATTTTTGTCGTGGTTTGGGCCAGACTGGCCACTGAAATGAATGACAGATGCTCTCTGACCTCTCTCCCTTGAGAGAAAGGAGAGCATCTCCCTTCAGGGAGAGGAGGAAGAGAGAGAAAGAGACTTATGAGTTTAGAAGAAACTAAACTACTATAATGAAAATATTAATAATAAAATAAAAAGGAAATAATGAAATATATACAATATATACAAAACCATATCGAGTTCCCAGGATGACAATTACATCACCAGCAGGAACTGGGAAAGTCCCAGACTGAAGTCAGCGATGGGTGGGAACTGGATTCCGGATCTGGAGTCAGGAACCCATGGATAGGGATGCTCAGTATAAAAGCTGAGGGATCAGAGAGTCAGCTTTTTTTCTTCAATGACCAATGTCCGAGGAGGACCCTGTCAGTTCATCTACCTTCAATCCCCACCAATGTGTTCTGGAATGTGTTCCTAGTGCCTGCCAGTGATATCTCCCTGGGAGCTTGATATGGTTTTGTATATATTTATATATATTGTATCTGTTTCATTATTTCCTTTTTATCATATTTATAATATTTCATTAAAGTAGTTTAGATTTTTTCTAAACTCATAACTCTATCTCTGTCCTTCCTCTCCTTGGAGTGAGAGGTGGGGGAGAGCATCTGCTGTCTTGTCACTGGCCAACCCAGCCCAAACTGAGACAGTCAGTTTGGGTCAGCCCTCCTGGCTATGTCTTGATGCTGTGCTGCTCAGTGGTAGCCAAAACATCTGTGTGTTATCAATACCTATCTAGCTACAAATACAAAGCACAGCACTATGGGGAAGGCTAACTCCATCCCAGGTAGACCCAGTACACTTGCTCAGTTTGAGGGTAAGACTTTATGAGAATAATATAAATCAGTCAGAATGTTCTCACTAGACTACTCTCCTGTTTTGTCCTGGTACTTCATTATTGTATTTCAGCTTCTCATTACAGTCAATCTTGCTGGGGTAATCGGGCTGGATATTTTTGTGTTGCATCTCTAAAAAGGTGATTGTTTCCTCCCAGTAGCAGGTACTGTGCAAGCCAAGTGCTATCCACCTGGCTGCATCATACCTGTGCCAAAACAAAAAATAAAAAAAATTCTTTAGAACACATTTTTCTAAACACTAAATATTTACTAAAAGCATAATGAAAGCAGATCTTTTCATAAAAATGCACAATTCTATGAGTTAGTATTGTACAGTTTGGTGTTAGGAAAATTTCATTTTCACATAAGCATCTATACAATCACCTTCTAGAAAAAAATATTTATTCATCAACTGCTTTTTATTATGGGCAGCGCTGGATGCCTATATATATTCAGGCAGAGCTGGCTATACATAGTTCTTTACTGCAGAATTTGATGCAAATTTAAAAATAATTTTATAAAGTTTTGAAGAAAACATTGAGCAATTCTTAAATGAAAAGTGAAGGCAAGTCTTTGTGTGTTTCTTATTATACATGTGATAGGAGCTGGTAACCTGAGTTTAATGGAGTTAATTTCCGTAATTAAGATGCCCCCCTATCTTTTTTCCTTTTTCAACATTATTTTTTTCTGGCACGGGTCTTTCTTTTCTCCTAACTTTGTAGAGAATTTAAGCAAGTAAGAGGAGAGGGTGATCACCTGGCAGAAGAGTCTAGCGCTCTCTGTTGCTGCTTCAATCCTGCACAGCATCAGGAGTTTTTCAGCCCTCATTTGGGCAGTGTCAGGGCAGCATCAGAAGATGGACATGGGCCTCACCTCAGACAAGAGTACCACTGACACCAGAGGCAGCCCAAAAGGCTAGCACAAAGGAAAACTGAGGCAGAGAGCCCAAAGAGATGACTGATCAGCGTAACAGATAAAAGCATGATTTATCTATTGCATCCTTAAAATCAAGCCTCTTGCAAAACAATAAGAAAAAAGTTCTTTTAAACAAAAGCAACCACTTTGCTTTTCCCACCTGGAAGAACCCTACTCAGCAGAGCTGTGTGGGTGTCAGGTTGGCTTCACTGGGGTTCCTGCGCTGGAGCCTTTTGATAGGATGCCATTGTCAATGCTGGTAATAGTGTTTAGAGTACTAGTTCAAAATAAAAGTGGATTTAGATTATCAATTGCACATGTGAAACAATAGCCATTGGAGGCTATCATACTTATAGCCAGTGGTACCATAGTGCAAATTGCTTCTCTTGCCATGGAAACAATCTCCTTTATTCTACTCTAAAACTAAGGTAAATTTTGCTAAAATTTCAGATGCTGAACAGAGTTCTCCTAAAAATACATAATATAGGAAGAAAGAGATATGTATTTTATAAATCTGATTTCTGTAAAGTCAAAGAAAATATAAATAATCCTTAGGTCTTTTTAATTTAGAATTCTTTATAGAATTTTTTAGGAACCCTCTGCTAGCCTTACACATTTTTTTATAGCCTCTTACAGGTGTGTTGCCCACTTCTCCAAAGCTCTCTATATTTCTCCTTCATGTTATAGAAGAAGGAAAAAAAAGAAAATAAAGATATTATTTAACAGAAGTTCCATTATTTCTCTTTATCAGTTACAGCTTTGTGACTTTACCTTTGGATGAACCCAGCTATATTAAATAAAACACTTTCCCTGAGTGTTTCTGCTAAAATGATCAACACAGAAACAGTGTCATTGTTTGAGAGTTAAATCTCCATAGAGATGTGGGAAGTAATCCACTATTACTAAGAACTTTTTCTCTGTCTTTTTGGAGACTTGAAAATAAGATTTACTCTGGTTGATGCATTCTTCAAAACCAGAAATAAAACAAGGATTGTTAGTTTATTTGTTTGAAGAAAGCTATAAATTGCCTTAAAAGATGTTCTTTGCAGAATGCACCTCATTGGCTTTTCTGTCTCTGATAGGCTCTCTAGCTCTCCTAATTCTCATTTTTATTCTAATTAGAACTTATTAATTTTTTTCTGTACCAGGTGAATAAGTTCCATAATTCTGGAATACAAGGGGAAACATCCTGTCACTCACAGGCATTCCTCTGTAACCGTCATGTCTATAATGACTGCTTTTCATTGAAGTACAAAAGGTTGCTTGGAGTATTACTTTACTGCCATGACTCTAGGGCTGTTGTTTATCAGAGAAGCCTCCAGGTGCTATAAATTCATTTCCCTAAGGATGTCTCTGAAGTGTTTGTACTTCAAGACTAGATAAAGACAAGGTAAGGAGAAAAAGAAGATAGGAAGATTACAGATATATTGTAAGAATAAATGAAACAAAACACCTGAGAACATGAAGAAGAGGAGCAGTTTGTTGGACTGTTGGAGGCTGTTGCAGTTGTTGCTGCAGAAGGCTCAGAATTGTGAATGACAGGTGATATTGTGTTAACCTTAGTGATTCAGGTGAAGCTAGAGACTTGAACAGAGTCTGACAAACAATTTTAGATTATTTTAAAAAAATTAATTATAATCTCCAAGTCACCTATATAAGTGAAAGGGCTCTTTGCATCATGCAGTGAAAAGGTATATGCTCAAATAACACATGCGAAGTTTCAGACTGTATATGTTAAGTGGTAGATCATAAAGTAATAATAGTTAGTAATAATGAGGTTACCTGCTCAGAGCAGTTTCCTGATCTCTAAGCTCCTGTGGTTCTTAAAAAAAAAATAATCTTAGCACTGCAGCTTTCTGACACTGACTCAGTGACATATTAAATGCCTGTGATGAGGTGGATTAATTGCAGCCAATGGCCCTGTGCAGACCCTTTCCTACAAGTAGCATCTGCATGGGATGAGTCTTTGTCAGTGTTTCCTACCACCTCAATTCTGTGTAAATGATTATACTTTATTGGAAAAGCAAGGTGAAATGTCATCATCTACACCACTATTTCTATCCCTATGAAGAAAAAGAGAACTTTTTTTTCTCTCTCTCTCTCTAGCTTGATATGTGCTTATGCAAAGCAGAAAAGATACTGAGAGATGCCCAGCCTAGAACAACCATTTCCTCATCATTAGGACACTGCTGTGAAATGAGGGAAGGCGAGTTTCAGGTCTCTGATCAGAAGTCAAGAAAAGCAATACATCCAATAATTGAGCAACTAGACCATGTTTGTTTACTGAAGAATCTTTGTCTCTACCTTTGGCTTCAGACAGGCCTTCCCATGCATGATAAACTTATTGCCATGCAAGTTTCTTTCAAATGGATCAATTTAAAATGCAAGTTCTTTTTAATGAATTGTCATTTTCCACTAATTAATAAAAAAAAAAGGGCAAGCCACAATTAGTCTTATCAGAGCCAGAATTTCCAGGATCAGCAGCAGTATCATACCAGTGTTTCTAGCTTACTCATGCTGGCGCTACTAATAGCATAGATGTTGGCACAACACCAAGAAGATATAACAATTATGGTGCTAATAAATAATATTTTTTTTCTTTTCATTACAACTATTAAGCAATAGATATAAAGTTACATAATTTCAACCTAATTATTCCTTTTTTTATGTTCCTTTTTTAAATTACTACTTCAAATTGCTGGATTTCCTGCGGGCAAGATGCTAACGATTAAGCATGCCCATTTAGCTAAAGGCATTGTAGCATATGCTGAATTTAGCATTATGCAGTGTTTCTGTATTGCAGGATCAATGAGCTGAGGTGAAGCCAATGCCAAAGGAAACCTCTGCTCCTGATAGGCAGACCCAACATGTATTTCTAAAAAAAAAATAATTCATTCAAATGAATATAGGCAATTGACACTTGTCACCCTGTGTTCAGGGTCAGTGTCAAAGGTAGCTGCAGCGTGTGTTCAGTACCTAGAGACAGATGTCCCCGTCACAGGTTCTTCAGCTGGCACAAACTGCTGCTCATGCCAAGAACTGAACTGAAGGAGTGACTGAGCAGAGATGAGCTCCCTCACCTCCGCACTTCTCCCAGAGCACGCGTGGGGGTAGAACTCCTTCTGCCTCCTCTCTCTTCACTCCAAGCATTTTTTTAATGTACATTCTTTTTTACTGGCACAGGGAAATTGAAAAGAAAAAAATAATCCAAAACATTCAAAAGACATGGAAAATTGTACAAGATGACTGGATAGGTATTAAATTTCACTTTGAAACTGGCAACTTTAAGGAGAACATTATAGCATATTTGATATTTTTAAATAAGCCATCATCTCTACAGTATTTTTCTCATTAAAAAAGAAAATCCTGCTATTAGACTTGATACAGTTTCACCTTTAGTAGCATGGAGAAGAGATGCTTTTAATTGCTTGAGGCTTTGATAGTTGTTTCATTAAATCAAATTTCTGTCATTGCCTCTGTGAAGAGAAGAACTGAGCCTGCTTTTCATGCTCCTCCCCTCCCCTTTTTAAAACAGTAAAAAGCAAATTTGTGCAATATAAAGAACAGGCTAAGAAAAAAAATCCTATTCAGAAAATTCCATATAACTTAATTTCTCAATTACACTAATTGTAATGAACAATAATAAGAGATTGTGTATTTTGTGGCGATTGAAAGGAAATGTTTAATTACTGTGTGTAAGTAAAATGACAGCTTAAAGCATTCTTGCAAGCAACAGTACTCTTTGGGGGGTAATTAGTAAAAAATAGATAGCAAATTATAGCTTTTAGGCTAAACAAATCACTTAGGCTAAACTTTATCACTGATAAAGAACTATAAAAGTGACCCTATCACACCATTCAGCAGGAAACTTACTTTTTATTTTGATCTGTGGTCGATTATAAACTGTTGGCTTTTTTTTCTGTGAAAATATCTGTAAGCTAAGCAGACTAGTAGTGACGAAAGCAGATTGTAGAAATAGCTCTGGATTCGTAGTGAATGCAGCCATTCAGTGACTGTGGGATGGACAGGTGAGCTTATTACTTTGCAGATACCAAAAGAAGATAACCAAATGGATGACTGGCAGGTTCACTATCTGTTAACTTTTCTGAACACGGACAGATCTCTGATCGTTTGTGCTTACTCATTTTTGGTATCATCAAAGGTAATCACCTGTGATGATCATTCTGGAGAATAGAAGGCTCCAGGGAGACTTTATAGCAGCCTTCCAGTATCTGAAGGGGGCCTATAAGAAAGGTGGAGAGGGACTTTTTACAGGGGCATGTAGTGATAGGACGAGGGGTAATGGCTTCAAACTGGAAGAGGGTAGATTTGGATTAGAGATCGGGAAGAAATTTTTCACTATGAGGGTGGTGACACAGTGGAACAGGTTGTCCAGGGAAGCTGTGGATGCCCCATCCCTGGAAGCGTTCAAGGCCAGGCCGGATGGGGCTTTGAGCAACCTGGTCTAGTGGAAGGTGTCCCTGCCCATGGCAGGGGGGTAGGAACTAGATGATCTTTAAGGTCCCCTCCAACCCAAACTGTTCTATGAGTAAATGTTAAGGTTAGTGCTAACTTTAAATTTAACCAAGTATTTGGTTACAGACTGTCCTTCGGTGCCTTGACAGACAGATCTAAACTTCAGCTGGCTCATGAAATAACCTGCTATCGTCCATGGGACTATGCAAAAATGAGAGGTGTTCATAAAATGGTAGTCAATCCCTTTTCAAATGCAGTTGGGGGAAGTCATACAAGAGAGGGACAGAGATTTGAGTCTTGTCCCCATCTGAAACACAGAGGTATTTCAACATTTAGAACCTTTCTTTCTTTTTCTAATAATCCCAGTCAAGGTTAGGATGAAAAGGATTTTAAAAGGATGAACTGTACAAATTCCAGACGTACAGTAACCCTTGCAAGGGGCACAGCAACGTTTCTTGATTCCTGGTTGAATTTCCAGTGGAGAATGAGAGTCCCCTTTGTCCAAGTGCATGGAAACCAGTTGCAGCCCTCTAGTGAATATGAAGCAGGAGCCTGAAGAGATTATTTTTAACATTAGGACAGAATCAATGACTCCACTCCTATACAGATGAAAAAACTGTTGTCATATGGAAGAGAATGAGCATTGCAAATAGCAAATATGTAGTAGCAGCTACTGAAGATAGTGCTTTTAAATGTTGGTGAGATTTAATAGAAGTTGAGCTTAAACACTTCAGGAATTTTTATCCAAAATTCTTTATAGCTTGGGAAGATGTTTTTGACCTTTCTCTCCTTTCTGTCCTCTGGTAATCTAAAAACCATTCACGTGCTCAACAGTAGGTTGTAGTAGGCAGTAGGTTAATGCTTAGACCTATGTTGTGTTTCCATAACATGAGGGCCTTGCAGTAACAAGGAATATTTGTTAGTGAGGTAGGATTCCCTTACTGTAGAAGATCGGTAATCATGTTCTCCACTTTATTCTAGCTGCTGGTAGCTGAAGCTCCAGGCTAGAGGCATCAGCACAGCTAATACAGTGCAGCACACCCAGTATTTTATTCTTTGATTCTGTAACTGTGAATTGAGGCATACAGTTCATGAATGGATTGTATGACTGACAATGATTGCAGAGAGGAGATAACAACTTTCTTCCTAGGAGAATCAATCCTCAGGGATTTTTCCAGATTAGATTATTCATTCAGCAAACAGAAGCAATATCACGTGATACTTAGACACACAAACATGCAGCTGGGTTAAGGGATCATTTTAAAAGCTTGTAAACAATCTATTATCTAATTTCTCAAATGATTGAGTGAAAAAAGCAAATTAATTTATTATTTCCTATGATAGGGAGATAGCTATCATAAAAAGGGGGGAATGTGCCATATGAAATTACGCATTAGGGGGGCTCTTCTGATCTTACAGGCAGACAGTGATGAGCTGGAGAGAAGTCGTCTGAGGGCAATGAAGAAAGATTTCAGGGCCTTGGGATGGCTTGTCAAGGGTTTGGGAGCACAAATTCTGTTCTCTTCTGTCCCTCCAGTTTTGGGGACTGACAAATGGGTAAACAAGAAAATCGGACAGATCAACACCTGGCTCCAAAACTGGTGCTACAAGCAGGGCTTTGGGTTCTGTGATCATAGTTTGATCTGCAGGACACTGGGCCTGCTCGCTAAGAATGGGAAAACCCTATCCCAAAAGGGGAAAAGGGTACTAGGCCAAGAGTTAGCAAGGCTAACTCTAGTTAGCAGGGCTTTAAACTAGAAATGAAGGGGGAAGGGGATAAAACCAGGCCCACTAGTAATGAGCCTAGGGATCAAGGGCCAAGGATGGGGGTGAAATCGGTAGCCCAGCTCAAGTGCATCTACACGAATGCACATAGCATGGGCAACAAACGGGATGAGCTGGAAGCCATTGTGCAGCAGGACAGCTATGATGTAGTTGCCATCACGGAAACGTGGTGGGATGACTGTCACGACTGGAATGCTGCAATGAATGGCTATAAGCTCTTCAGAAGGGACAGGCAAGGAAGGAGAGGTGGGGGTGTGGCTCTGTACATTAGGGAGTGTTTTGATTGTATAGAGCTAGATTCCAGTGATGATAAAGTCGAGTGTTTATGGGTAAGGATGAAGGGGAGGGCAAATAAGGGAGATGTTGTGCTGGGAGTATGCTACAGACCACCTGGCCAGGATGAGGAGACAGATGAAGTATTCTGTAAGCGGCTGGCTGAAGTCTCGCAATCGCCAGCCCTTGTTCTGGTTGGGGACTTCAACCTGCCGGGCATCTGCTGGAAATATAACACAGCAGAGAGCAGGCAGGCTAGGAGGTTCCTCGAGTGTGTGGAAGATAACTTCCTGACACAACTGGTAGGTGAGCCTACCATGGGAGGTGCCTCGCTAGACCTACTGTTCCCAAACAGTTAAGGACTAGCGGGAGATGTGGTGGACGGAGGTCGTCTTGGGTTTAGTGGTCATGAAATGGTCAAGTTTTCAATTCGTAGTGATGTAAGGAGGGGGGTTAGCAAAACCTCCACCTTGGACTTCTGGAGGGCAGACTTTGGCCTGTTCAGGACACTGGTTGAGAGAGTTCCTTGGGAGACAGTCCTGAAGGGCAAAGGGGTCCAGGAAGGCTGGACGCTCTTCAAGAAGGAAATCTTAAAGGCCCAGGAGCAGGCTGTCCCCAAGTGTCGCAAGTCTAAAGGGCGGGGAAAATGGCCAGTCTGGATGAATAAGGAACTTCTGATGGGACTTAGGAATAAAAGGAGGGTTTACCACCTTTGGAAGAAGGGACAGGCAACTCAGGAGGAGTACAGAGATCTCGTGAGGTTATACAGAGAGAAAATTAGGAAGGCAAAAGCCCAGCTGGACCTCAACCTGGCCACTAACATGAAGGACAACAAAAAAAGTTTTTATAAATACATCAACAAAAAGAGAGCCAGGGAGAATCTCTATCCCTTACTGGATGCTGGGGGGAAAGTTGCAACCAAGGACGAGGAGAAGGCTGAGATACTTAATGCCTTCTTTGCCTCCGTCTTCAACAGTCACACCAGCTATCCCCAGGGTGCTCAGCCTCCTGAGCTGGAAGATAAGGGTGGAGAGCAGAACAACCCACCCATAATCCAGGAAGAAGTAGTCAACGATCTGCTTCTGCACCTAGACACACACAAGTCTATGGGGCCGAATGAGATTCACCCAAGAGTACTCAGGGAGCTGGCAGGAGAGCTCACCAAGCCTCTCTCCATCATTTATCAACAATCCTGGTCAACAGGGCAGGTACCAGATGACTGGAGGGTGGTTAATGTGACGCCCATCTACAAGAAGGGTCGGAAGGAGGATCCGGGGAACTACAGGCCTCCCTCTACAGAGGGACCTGGACAGGCTGGATCGATGGTCCAAGTGCCAGGTCCTGCATTTCAGTCACAACAACCCCAAGCAACGCTACAGGCTTGGGGAAGAGCGGCTGGAAAGCTGCCCAGCAGAAAAGGACCTGGGGGTGCTGGTGGACGGCCAGCTTAACATGAGCCAGCAGTGTGCCCAGGTGGCCAAGAAGGCCAACAGCATTCTGGCTTGTATCAGGAATAGTGTGGCCAGCAGGAGCAGGGAAGTGATCGTGCCTCTGTACTTGGCACTGGTGAGGCCTCACCTCGAGTACTGTGTTCAGTTCTGGGCCCCTCTGTACAAGAGGGACATTGAGGTGCTGGAGCACGTCCAGAGGAGAGCTACCAGGCTGGTGAGGGGTCTGGAGACCAGGTCATATGAGGAGAGGCTGAGGGAGCTGGGCGTGTTTAGCTTGGAGAAAAGGAGGCTGAGGGGAGACCTCATTGCCCTCTACAACTACCTGAAAGGAGGTTGGAGAGAGGTGGGTGTTGGCCTCTTCTCCCAGGTGAATAATGACAGGACCAGAGGAAATGGTCTGAAGTTGCGGCAGGGGAGGTTTAGATTAGATATTAGGAAGAATTACTTTACTGAAAGAGTGGTCAGGCACTGGCACAGCCTGCCCAGGGAGGTGGTTGAGTCACCATCCCTTAGAGGTGTTTAAGAAACATCTAGATGTGGCACTTCAGGGCATGCTCTGAAGGGCAGAGATTGTAGAGGCTTTGTTTTGTGTGTGTGTGTATGGTTGGACTTGATGATCTCCAAGGTCCTTTCCAACCATGAAGATTCTATGTAGTTTGTACATAGTATCTTAATAGCAACACATAATAGAACATAAAGAATTAAACTGAAACAGCTTATGAAGCGTGTGCTTTAAAATATACCAAGTTTCCCCATACAAAACAGTGTCTTTAAATGGAAGCAAAGTATTTTCATAATCTGTTTTTTACACAGAATTTTGCTTTCTGCTGAAGAGCCTGGATGCCTCTTCTTTCTCTCCTCAGTACCCTGGAATTGGAGGTAGTTTGCCACTGCTTTATGAGGCCTCTGACATCCCTTTAGATATGCACACATGGAGTTCTGTACTAAATAGTCATCCCTGGAAAATCTAGTGCTCCTTCGTGTCAGGCAGGAGCAAGGATGGAAATGCCATTTGAGATTAAAGAAAGAGTTTTAACAGTTATATTTTGAATGTAGTCTGGTGCTTCTCATGTGACATAATAAAAGCCAAAGGAAAAGAATTAAAGTCAGTTTTGAGGGAACTTGCGGTATCTCAGAAATTTCACATGAGTAATAAAAGCACTTGAGGTGTTTTTGTCAGTGTGGAATTAAGACATTTCTTTTCTGAATAAACCAAAACAAACAAGCAAACCCCCCACAAGTAAACCAAAATTTTACATCTAGAAGGAAAAAGATACAGTGTGATGAGAAGAGTTAATAGAGACAAATTATTCCACTCGCATATAAAGATACAGGTTCAATTGTCAAGTCTTATGGATGACTCAGGATCAGTTACAGTTCTTCTAAATACAACTCACATACAAAGTTTGGACAAAATTTAACTTTACTGACACTTTTATCAACTTCATATGTAAAAATCACACTTCAAAAAGCCAGGGGAAGCTATAGAATTTTCATATTTATTCAAGGTATTCACAGTGCTAATCAGAATTTTTAAACCTTTTTGACATGTAACTTTTTCCCAGAAAGTAGTGCAGTTCCCTTTAAATGATTTGCATTGTTTTCATGAGAAAAAAAAACAACAAAACACAGTATACTATTTAAAAGTAAAAAATGCCTCCAAATCTAACCATTATTGACAAATGTGGTACCCAAAGAGAAGCTTTTCTTCAAAACTTGAAAAAATTAGTGTTTTATTACACAAAATTAAGAAGACCATATTAATTTTTCTCTGTTTGTATCTTCATTTTAGCACACTTTTTTTGCAACTGGCATATGATACACCACAGTGACCACTAATCTGGCACACCCTCAATATTGCCAGTAACATATAGCAGGCTGAAAAAAAAAAAAACCCATGCTTTTCTGAGTTGGAACAATATTATAGAAATAAAAAAGCAATCATGACTTGGACTGAGTTAGTGAAAAATATCAGTTGCTGAAGAAAATAAAAGTTTTGAGGGAAAGCTTCACATGAATGTCATGACAGAATATCAAAAAGGGAGTAGTATATTATGAGTGACATGAAATGTAAGTCAAAAAAAATCACACTGAGAAAAATTAGGAAGAGATTTATTACAGAGCAATAGTATGCTGTACACTCACAAGGTCAGCTATTTTGATATGGAAAGGAACCTTGATCATATTTAAGATAGTTAAATATTTCTGGTAATTGTGGGAGACTAAATTCCTAGTTGATTTAAAAAAAATAAGCATTGCTGATATGCAGCTGTCCCTATTATTCTATGTGTTATTCATTTGAAAACACTTTGAGATACACCAGTGATAAGCACTAGATTCCTACTAGTTTTATGTTTCTCTAAAATTCTAATGTGTAACCATAGTTTCTGGTAGAGAATAGAAATAGTTTGTGTGGGATAAAGCACCTATTCAAATAACAGCATTAATGAAAGGGAGCAGTGTAACTTGCACGCAAAACAAATTGTTTTTAGCATAAGTGTTCTCTTCAAGTTTATTCCAGTATAAAAGATCTTTGCAACTCTCTTGCGTTATACCCTACATATCTCAAATGAATATATATTTTTAATTAGTAAGGATTATTCTTTATTAGTGTTGCTCAAGCAAATTTGTATGCAAATAAGATTGGATAGAGGGGTGCAGCCCCTGTGCTAGGGAGCTTAACGAAGTCCTTTCCCTGTCCATGTGTGCTATGACAACACATTACACATCCTTCTTACATGAGACCACAATGTGTGAGCTGATCAAGGCAGGACACAGGAACCACCACAAAACCACAGATGAAAGCTAAAGAACAAATTTAATCTTAGTACCTTACAGATCAGGAAATTTCCAAAGCAACACCTGGGCAGAGGCATGCAAGCACCAAAGAGCAAGAGAGAGGCCAAGCTCAGACTTGCTGTTCTTGCCTGTATTTCAGGGGTTCAAGCAGGCATAGTTTTTTCACTGTGCTTTGATCTTCAACAGCAGGGCAGGATTCTCAGGCATGTTAGATAAGGTGTCCCTGATTCTACCACAGACTTACATTATGTAAGTGTGGATGTTCTACTTGTGAGCACATAAGACCAAACAATTGTGATATGTTTCCCAGTACCCCAGGTATGAGTCACTTGAGCATATTTACAATCCTCCTCACCAATCTTCCATTACTTTCCCACAACAGCAATGAAGGGCTGAACACAAAGACAAAGGGGATATTGCATAGTGCAGCATCTTCTCTTCAGCTTTGCTGCAGAAAAGCTGGAGCACTGCACAGCAGCTGGGACTGTGTAACCACCTTGATGAGATATAGATCACTGGGTGATCTCCTATCCCTTCCCTCCAAGTAAATCCATGCCTATATTAGTTGCAAGTGATTACTAGAGTAATTTTAGAAGCAATACATTGTTTATGCTAGAGCATGTCTGTCTTCCAGGGACCCAGAACTCTGATTCATACCCATAACATATGGATAAATTTCTTCTTCTCTGAGCAGAAGACAATGATGAGCATGCAAATTTAAATCTCACTTCTAAAGAATGGGGGTGAAGGATTCTTGCTTCAGAAGTGCAAAATGGTTGTAGAGAGGTTAAATCAGACTTACATATTCATCATACATTGCTAAGAAGTCCCATGCAAAATTACTTTCTTCTTATTTAGGGAATACATGTTGTACACATGGCCTCATCTAATCTTTTGCCACTTTGCAAAGCAAAAACTAATTTCAGTTCCAGAGGATGAAGCAGCCTTCAGTTATATAAGTTAAAGGATATGTGCTGCAGTTCATAAGGAGTGCATGTACACCATCAATTCATTTAATTGCTCTACGGAGATGCTGATCCTAATTAAGACTTCATGGGCTTTTTTTTTTCATTGAAAACAGTTAAAATTGCCTATTTCAGCATGGAAAAAGTGAAGAAAAAATTAAATGAAGACTTTTTAACATAAGTGTCATGGTTTTGGCCAATGACAAGACAGCAGATGCTCTCCCCCACCTCTTACTCCAAGGAGAGGAAGAGTTCAGAAAAAAACTAAACTACTTTAATGAAATATTAATAATAAAATTAAAAGGAAATAATGAAATAGATACAACATATACAAATATACACAAAACCATATCAAGCTCCCAGGAAGATATCACTAGCAAGCACTAAGGAAGTTCTAGACTGGACTCAATGACAAATGGGAAATGGAACACACTGACCAGGATCAAAGGCAGATAAGCCAATAGCATCCTCCTCAGACATCATTTATTGAAGAAGCAGCCATTAAAGAAGAAAGCAATCTTTTGATCCCTCAGCTTTTATACTGAGCATGGCAGATGGGATGGAATACCCAATTAGTCAGTTTTGGTCACCTGACCTGTCCACGCCTCTCCACAGGTGCAACCCCTCCATGGGGTAAACAATGAAGTCAGCTGACCCTGGTTGCCACAGCAACAAGTAAGAGCAAGTGACTGAACAGAAAGTTGGCTCTGCTTCACCCCAAACCAGGATGATAAGGAAACCAAGTTTCTGCCAAGTTTTAACTCACCTATAAGCCTGTGAGGGGTTTTCTTCTTCTTTGTCTTATCCTCTTCAACTGAGACATTGACGGGGGGTCAGAGAGGTAAAAGTCTTGGTGAAGTGGTACTTATCCATTTGTGGTTTAGGCAGCTTCTCCATCTTGTGGGTCTCAGATGTATCATACAGTTTAGTTCAGTACAACTCTGAGTATGTTAGTTTGGGGTGTTCTTTTCTGAAAATTATGCTATCAAAATGGTTTCTGAAGAAGGGAAGCAAACAAAGCAGAAGACAGGGCAGAGGACTAGTAGGAACAAGGAAACCAAATCATAGAATCATAGAATTGTTAGGGTTGGAAGGGACCTTAAAGATCATCTAGCTCCAACCCCCCTGCCATGGGCAGGGACACCTCCCACTAGACCAGGTTGCTCAGAGCCCCGTCCAGCCTGGCCTTAAAAACTTCCAGGGATGGGGCTTCCACCACCTCTCTGGACAACCTGTTCCAGTGTCTCACCACCCTCACGGTGAAGAACTTCCTAACGTCCAGTCTGAATCGACCCATCTCTAGTTTTAATCCATTCCCTCTAGTCCTACCATTACCTGACATCCTAAAAAGTCCCTCACCAGCTTTCTTGTAGGCCCCCTTAAGATACTGGCAGGCCACTATAAGGTCTCCTCGGAGCCTTCTCTTCTCCAGGCTGAACAACCCCAGCTCTCTCAGCCTGTCCTCATAGGAGAGGTGCTCCAGCCCTCTGATCATCCTCGTGGCCCTTCTCTGGACACGTTCCAGCACGTCCATATCTCTCTTGTAGTGGGGGAACTCCAGAATTGGACACAGTGCTCCAGGTGGGGTCTCACGAGAGTGGAGTAGAGGGGGAGAATCACCTCCCTCGACCTGCTGACCACACTTCTCCTGATGCAGCCCAGGATACGATTGGCTTTCTGGGCTGCAAGTGCACACTGACAGCTCATGTTGAGCCTCTCGTCCACCAGCACCCCCAAGTCCTTTTCTTCAGGGCTGCTCTCAAGCCAGTCGCTGCCCAGCCTATATTGGCGCTTGGGATTGCCCCGACCCAGATGGAGGACCTTGCACTTGTCCTTGTTGAACTTCATGAGGTTGGCATGGGCCCACCTCTCCAGCCTGTCCAGGTCCCTCTGGATGGCATCCCTTCCCTCCAGCGTGTCAGACGCCCCACACAGCTTGGTGTCGTCGGCAGACTTGCTGAGGGTGCACTCTATGCCACTGTCCATGTCGCTGATGAAGATATTAAACAAGACCAGTTCCAGTACTGATCCTTGAGGGACTCCACTTGTCACTGGCGCAAGGTAATGCACAAGGTAAATTGAGTGAGATCCTCTTGAGTCTCCTGGGTCCTGGCATCTATCTGTTTCCTGATGCTGTGCCTATTTTTCCAGTTCACTTCTCTCTTCTCTTCATTCCTCCTGAGGAATACTTTCTACTTCATTACCTCCACAGATTTTAACTTTGTTCTTCAGTCTCCTTATAAGCGTACACAATATTAATATGTTGCATATTAATACAGCATATCTAGTTTCTGAAATTTCATACCTTAAACTCTTTCTGAATGCAGCACTAGAAAAGTAGATATACACTGTGTACAGTTTCCCTGTCTGCTGCATGGAATGAGCTAAAACTGGTGTTGGTGTAGTTTCACAACTTCTATATAGCTGGGATTTTAGGGAACATGACAAGTGTGAGGGTTTGGCTTCTAAAACTTATAAATTAATGTGGCTATTAGCATTACCACTAAAGGCAGTTTCCATAATTTTCAGTTGTTGTGCTGTCACGTGAGCAGTAATACTAAATTAACTGATATGTCATGAGGGTCCTCTGACATATGTATAAAATATTATCTTTATAAAATATATAAAGCTTAAGTGGATACATGAATGAATTTTCATTTTGCAGGTGCCTTTAGATAGTAAAAAAATGTGTGTTTTTTTTCTGATTCTTCCTTTTATTCTCCTGACAGTACAAACAAGTGGAACAGTACATGTCATTCCACAAGTTACCTGCTGAAATGCGCCAGAAGATCCATGATTACTATGAGCACCGCTACCAAGGCAAGATCTTTGATGAAGAAAACATTCTCAATGAGCTCAATGATCCCCTTAGGGAGGTAAGTGTTCAAGTGTTTCTTCATGGTATGGAAAACTTTAATGTCTTTGCTCTTTCTGTGTTGAAATGCTCTTTTTGATTCTATTCTGTAACGTTTAATCTCATTTGACCATCTACCTAGTCAATGAATGACCAGGATAATGAATTTTGTATTAGATTAATACAAAGAAATAAGCAAGTTTACTCTATTCTGAACCGGTCTGTCAGAGTCACTGCCTGTCCTGGCTAGACTAGAATGGTCCTGGGTGAAAGGTTTTTTCTGCTCTCCCTACTTGCTAACCAGGTATCTGTGCAGATGAAACCACCGAAAGCCACCAGTGAAGGGAGAGCTCCTCTATTTCATTCTGTGAAGTAGCATCCTTGGTTAAGATGGTATTTACTTGAGGTGAGGAAGCTAGAATGTGACATACAAGCCATTAAAAAAATTATTTTGTTAAAACTGTAGTTTTTTATTCCAGTTTTGTTTTTATTAAATTTATTTTATGTTTTGTGTGGAAGCAGTCAGAATTTTCTTTGGCAAAGTGCTTGTGTGGGAGGAAGACAGCATTCATCTTGCTGTAACAGAGGTAGCTGCTTAATCGGAATATAAATCTGACTTCTGTTGGGTGATGCTCATGCTTGATCTACTGAAGGACGTTTTTGTTATCAGTTGGCTGGTATCTTCTACAGAAAGGAAGAGAAAAAAACAAGAATGAATTTGAAAAATTCAGAGATAAGAAAGCATAAACAGGGAAAAGAGAAAAGAAACAAGAAAAGAGGAGAATAAAAGAGGAGTGATCTGATGCATAATGAAACCCGTGTAATTTTCAGTGATACCAAGTAATGCCTTTTAGTGTCCTCTGCTATGGGAGGAGTGGTGCTGAATACATGTATATATAACTCCCAACAGAGCACAGGATAACATCTGTACTTTTGGAAAGATATGTGAGGGTTTTTTTTTTAACAAGTTTTGTGGCATAAGAAGAAAATAGGTCTGTGATGGATTGTCTGTATCATTGAATCCAGCTCTGTTGTGAAGGGAAAACATGTCATACAATTCATTTCCAAAATCATTCAAGTTCCATATTTAAAATAGTTGGCATATTCAAGTTATAAGAAACAATGCCATGCCCGTTCATGGGCTCTGAGGCCATGTCTGTGTTATTATGGTCTGAAAGTGGCTTCCCTCCTTACAAAATGCCAACTGGGAATGGTGAATGGTGCCCAAATTGCTTGGTCATTGCTAGATGGTTCAAGTCAAAATCAGGCCAAACCATGATTGTTCTAACTAATTTAACAGTACAGATGACTGAATTCCAAAGCCTGGACCCATTTAATACCCTAACATAGATGTAGCCTGAGTCCTTTCATTATATTGTGGATTTGTAAGTGTTTTGGAGGGCAGGTGGAGGGCTCTGGCTTCTGCACTGCCTCTGCCAATTTACCCTGCAGCTCCCCTCGGTATCTTTTGAAATGTCAAGAGGAGAATGCATTATAAAAATCTATCATATAGGACAGGAAAAGTGTGGAAATTATCCCTAGAGTACAGTGACAGTCAAAACATAAATCTTGGCCAGTATGGAGCTTTTGTTTTGTTAAAAAAACAGATGCATGTACAGACTCATCAGTCACAGACATCAGAAACAGTTTAATCTATTTCTGCTTTTAAGGAAAGCATTTCTCCATAAATGAAGCCTAATACCCTTCCACTAAAAAATAAAAAATTATAATTATCTGTCTTTTCCTCCCTCTGCCCTCCTTATTTCTTTCCTCCCTTCCCTTCCTTTTTTCTCATTGCTTAAGAGCAGCAAGGCAAATTTGGTCAAGCATAAAAACCAAAAAGCATTTCTAGGAAGAGATCAAGTATAGAAAATGGTCCACTAAAAACATGGAGTAAGAATAGAATTTCACTGAAGGAGTTGCTTCTGGTTTTTCTATGATCATTCTGTACTTAGCATGTTTTCTTTGTTCTCTGTATTATATTAAAAAAAAATTATTTATTCAGTAGAGCGCATTCCTCAGGAGCTACAATCAGCTTGCACACTGCCCTGATGACAACGTAGTAGTTGTTCCAGAAAATTATTTTTTTTTAAAAAAAAAAGTAAGAACTGGACAGTGGCAATGCCAGAACAGGTTTCCCAATGAATCTGTCCAAATTCTGGCTGCAGCTCACGCACCGTCCTGAAAACACAACTTGGATGTTTGCTTAGTTTAGCAGTTTCAAATTCTATTTTAGCTACTGCTTCAGTATGTGCAGTTTGGTAGTGCAGGTAGCGGGTGTTTGGTGTTACTAATGAATAGTAAATTAGGCCATTTTAAAGGAAGAACACAAATGTTCTTATATTGGATGGGATATACTGTTTTACATGCCAATAACTGAACAAGGCTATAACGTCCGGGTGATAGCACAGATACCCTAGCTGCATCATTCAAGAATAAATATTTACTGCATTTCTTTTTAATGAATCCTGCATTTTATTATGCCTTCAGTTTAGTGTAGGGTAAGAAGTAAACATTCAGTCTCCACAGGGCATACTTAGCTTGATGAAAGTAGCTTCTGATGAAGACATTCAACTGAAACCATTATTTCCTCACTCAGAGTAAGCAGAACAAAAGAAACCACACAAACCACTGCATAATTATAGCATGAATATCATCAAATGCTATTAAAAATTTCCAGTGTTTTCAGTTCTTGTTTTCAGCCATTCAAGTTTACTGTATGGGCTGAAATTTTCCACAGCTAGACTCTTTTTAGGAGTGATGACCTTTTTTTAGTCCATGTATTAAAAATTTGGTTTGCACTTTTTTTAGCAGAAAAGTAATTATGCATGATATAAATATGACCATTCAACCATTAAAAGAAGCTAAAGGGCATGGTATTAGAAGTAGAAATCTGATGTAAAATTAATTATTACATGATAAATACTAATAAAGCTGTATAGTGCTTATAGTAGATTGGATGAGGAAAATAATGAAAAGCTAAGAAAAGGTTTGTATGTGTATGTGTGAGTGGCTAACTTTATTGGGTAACAGAAAATAGTCATTTATTGTGGGGAATTAACTAGGGCTTCATACTAAAAAGGAAAAAAGAATGCTGAACATTTCTAAATTTTACAAGGCTCTCTAGGTGCTTCATAGCTGAGTAAAGCAATTGGTAAACCAAGTGCTAGCTGACCTGTATCATTTAAGGATAAGCTTGTATTAATAAAGAGCTTCCCTTTAATGACTGTGAACGAAGATAGACACTTATTAGAAAATGTGACTTAAAAACATCATCTTCTCCCTGGTTAAATTATTTGCGCAGTTTGGGGATATTAGTCCCATGGTAATGTAGTTAATTGGGTATCCATTTAACTCTACACACTCAAACTGAATTAACCACGCATTACCATATGTGGTGTGCTACTACCTGCTCATAAGGAAATGTCCTCTCTGATGAAAGTTAAGAATTAAACACTTCTTTTAATTAAATTCAGAAGTTTCACTCTTATTGAAAAGCATATCCCCTTTTTAACAGGTAGACTTATCTGATAATAACTGTCCAGCCTTCTTGAGAATCAGATAGTCAGGAGACTCCTGGCAGTTACATTTTCTGTAGAGATGGAAGATTTAAAATTGCTTCTGCCAGGCCATGCAGGGTTGGATTCATCTAATCTATCTGTAGCTCTATACAAGTTCTGCATCATAACTGAGCTAATCAGGCTTCCTCTGCACACACCCCTGTCATGGTTTAACCCCAGCCAGCAACTAGGCACCACACAGCCGCTCACTCACTTCCCCCCTACCCAGTGGGATGGGGGAAAGAATCGGAAGGGTAAAAGTGAGAAAACTCGTGGGTTGAGATAAAAACAGTTTAATGATTAAAAAAATGAAAACAAAACCAAAATTGTAAGGAAAAGGGGGGGGGGGGATCATAGAATCATAGAATACCAGGTTGGAAGGGACCTCAAGAATCATCTGGTCCAACCTTTCTTGGCAAAAGCACGGTCTAGACAAGGTGTCCCAGCACCCTGTCCAGCTGAATCTTAAAAGCGTCCAATGTTGGGGAATCCACCACTTCCCTGGGGAGATTATTCCAATGGCTGATTGTTCTCATTGTGAAAAATATAAAAAAAATTAAAATTTAAGAATGTTGTCATAGAAGTCTATAAAATCATAACTGGCATCCAAAGGTTGGGTAGGAATTGACTGTAATATCACTTTTGCTACAAGAATTAATGGCCATCAAAATTAAAAAACAGTGGGAGCCAAGTTCAGGCCCAAGACAAGGAGGTCGTTTCTCATGCAACAGGGTACAGGTCTGTGCTCCTTGCCAAAGGATGTTCTGGTTGCAGAGAGATTATGTGGATTCAAGAGGAGTGTAAATAAGTAATTGGAAGAGATATGTATTAAGGATTACTCAATAGACAAATCACATCAATCTTGGAGAATCCATTGAACTAAAAGTAGTTGGAGTGTAGGAGAGTCATCAAGGGAAATATCATACTTGCCCCTGTTCTTGTTCTTCTCTGGGTGTCCACCTACAGACACTGCTGGGGAGGCTAGTGGCTTAGACGAACACCAGAGCTGAGTCAGTTTGACATTTCTTACACTCTGTTCTTAGATGAAACTGCTTATGTATATGTCATTTAACTTTTGTAATTCAGGTGTCCTTTTGGAAGAGATTTCTCTTGGCTGTGTTTGTTGTTTTTGTTTTTTTTCTTGATGTCTGTACCATCTCCTTTTCGTGCCATGACAGTTACAAAGACCACTTTTGGGACTAGGGCATTCTGATGATATTCAAGCATGTAGGTGGCAAGAAAATCAAATTAAAAAAAGTAAACTCTAGAAAATTTCACAAGAATCTCCATCTGCTAAAGAACTAGAGATGATATTTATGTAAGAGAAACACACTAATTGCTACCAATTCCTGATTACTACCTCAAGAAATGAGGGAGAGGGATAGTCAATTGCAAATGTTATTAAAGGCAGAATTTCTCTCACATGTCAACTGCTGTTTGAAGATGTAGCCTTTTTTCTAAGCTAGTCAGCTAGATTTTCTTTACAGTGAGAGAGTGTGTGCAGGGAGGGGTTCTGCTGGTTTTGGCTGGGATAGAGTTAATTTTCTTCATAGTAGCTAGTATGGGGCTATGTTTTGGATTTGTGCTGGAAACAATGTTTATAATGGGGATCCCAAGGGATGTTTTAGTTACTGCTAAGCAGTGCTTACACAGAGTCAAGGCCTTTTCTGCTTCTCACACCGCTGTGCCAGTGAGTAGGTTGGAGGTGCACAAAAAGTTGAGAGGGGACACAGTTGGGACAGCTGACCCCAACTGACCAAAGGGATATTCCATACCGTATGATGTCGTGCTCGGCAATAAAATCAGGGGAAAGGTTGGAGTGGGGGCACTACTCGGGGACTGGCTGGGTATCAGTCAGTCAGTGGTGAGAAATTGTTTTAATTTGCATCACTTGTCTGTCTTGGGTTTTATTTTTCTCTCTCTGTTATCACCATGTTTCAGTATTTAAAGGGTGGCTACAAAGATGATGGAGACTCCCTTTTTACAAGGAGTCACATGGAAAAGATGAAGAGTAATGGCTACAAGTTACTCCTGGGGAGATCCCCATTGGACACAAGAGGCAGGCGTTTTTTACTTTTTTTTCCACGTAGCTTCTGCTGAAAGCCAGGAAACGTTACTACATATTAGATAATGCTTATCACAGCATGTTCATTCCTATTGGCTCTGAATATGCTATTGCAAAGTTGATGATTTTCAGGAGGTTAAAAATAATAACAAATTACTTCAGATGACTTCTGAGTTAGTTTTCTTTATGTAAACGTATTCTTATAACACGGTGCTTGCTTTGGTTTGTCTAGCATTGTCTCTAGTAGGATTTGGAAAGTTTTGGTTTACTCAGCTAAAACCAAATGATCTTTTTCCCTTACCCCTGAATTATGAGTCCTCTACATTAAAATAGCAAAAGTTAATACATGTTCCTCTGAACCCTTTAGAGAATAATTGAAGATAAATGAAAAATAAATAAATGAAAATTCAGGGATGCATGGTATGGATGTGCCCACATCCCTTTCCTGTAAATCTCATCCTTGGAGGTGTCTTTCAACTGGTTGAAAGACAGAGCTCAGAGGGTCATGATTAGGGGCACAGAGTCTAGTTGGAGGTCAGTGACAAGTGCCGATCCCCAGGGGTCAGTACTGGGTACAGTCCTCTTCAATATATTCATCAATGACCTGGATGAGGGGATAGAGTGCACCCTCAGCAAGTTTGCTGATGACACAAAGCTGGGAGGGGTGGCTGACACACCGGAAGGCTGTGCTGCCATACAGAGAGACCTGGACAGGCTGGAGAGTTGGGCAGAGAGAAACCTTATGAAGTTCAACAAGGGCAAGTGTAGGGTGCTGCACCTGGGGAGGAATAACCCCAGGCACCAGTACAGGTTGGGGGCTGACCTGCTGGAGAGCAGCTCCGTGGAAAGAGACCTGGGAGTCCTGGTGGACAACAGGATGACCATGAGCCAGCAATGTGCCCTTGTGGCCAAGAAGGCCAATGGCATCCTGGGGTGCATCAAGAAGAGTGTGGCCAGCAGGTCGAGGGAGATCATCCTCCCCCTCTACTCTGCCCTGGTGAGGCTGCATCTGGAGTACTGTGTCCAGTCCTGGGCTCCCCCATTCAAGAGGGACAGGGAACTGTGCTGGAGAGGGTGCAGCAGAGAGCTACCAAGATGATTAGGGGACTGGAACACCTCTCTTATGAAGAAAGGCTGAGGGATTTGGGTCTCTTCAGTCTGGAAAAAAGACGGCTGAGGGGGGATCTTATCAACACTTATAGATACTTAAAGGGTGGATGTCAGGAGGATGGGGCCAGGCTCTTTTCAGTGGTGCCTGGGGACAGGACAAGAGGTAATGGGCACAAACTTGAGCATAGGAAGTTCCACCTAAACATGAGGAGGACCTTCTTTCCTTTGAGGGTGGCAGAGCACTGGAACAGGCTGCCCAGAGAGGTGGTGGAGTCTCCAACTCTGGAGGCATTCAAAACCCGCCTGGATGTCTTCCTGTGTAACCTGCTCTAGGTGACCCTGCTCTGGCATGGGGGGTTGGACTAGATGATCTCCAGAAGTCCCTTCCAACCCTGTGATTCTATGATTCTATGAGAAGGAACTTCTTTTCCCTCAGTTTTCACTGTGGAATTTAAATTCTGGATCCAGAAGCAGGATAAAGTCTTCTGAAGCATATTTGTTTGGAATTGGTAAAAATGCTTCAGGGGTCACGTAATACAAAAGTTTCTGTGTTGAGCAGGCACCCTTTAAACGTGTCAGTGTCCATAAAAGTCACCACAAATAAAGATTAGTGTTGTGACTCACCATCAGCAAGAGGAAATAAATATGTTGTGAACTGTCTGATGCAGAAACAAATGCATGTGCCTATTTTTATGCACTCAGTTGCACACTAGGAATAGTAGTAACAGCATACGGAAGGGTACACAGTATTTTCCATGCCTAAATTTGGAGTTGCCTTTTAAAAGCATGTGATCCTAAAGGAAAGAGAAGGAGAACAAAAAACAATGAAGCATAAAATGTGTTCTGAATGCACAGTTATGAACTTAATTTCCAGTTGGTACACTGGTGATTTAAGAAGGTAATCTTGTTAAAGCTGTGGGAGATACCCAAGTTAAACTCTGCACATCACAGCAATGCTAGGTCATTGTTCTGCTTTTTTCCTAGTGCCACCTGAACATAAAAAACTTGTACCTTTTTTTGAAAGCAGCACAAAAATCTAAATTAGTCTAAACTAGTTTTGGACCGTTGCTGTTATCTAGCAAATGCAGTAAGCAAATACTTATAATGTTTTCTCCAAAAATTGTCTTGCAGGCAAGCCAAAGGTGGAATACTTTTTCTGATGTTTTACTACCTGAAAAATTGCGGGTCTCCTCACTTGCAAAATAGTCTTTTGAAAATGTAATGTCCATATAAAGCCCTCTTTTGATGAAGAGTCTTTATGTAAGAGATTAAATGGAAATGGAAATTGCAAAAAAATATTTTGTTTATTCATAAACTGTTCTTCTAATATTGCATCTTTGCTTTTCAGTGGGCTTGTCTGTGTCCTATATTAGTGCTTGAAATTACTTATAAATGGAGAGATAATGAAATATAGCGTAGATATGGATGCACAAAGTACTGAATTACACTTGTGTAATTTAAAGATAAGTGCCTAACACTGGAGGAACTTAGTGTTTGATATTTTTAGTGATTAACAAGAGTATTCCTCTCCTTGGGACTAAACTACTGTGATACAAGATTGTTAGAGATGAGTGGAGTTAAAAGCTAGTGCAAAATGTGGAGTATGACACTGTGAGTACAGGTACAGACTTCCCCATAGCTCCTGGGCTGAGTTCAAGGTAGTGGTTTTTATCTGTTGTCTCTGTCTCTTTCATGATACCTTCACAGTCCTCCTCAGAGGTAGCACTGGATCCTCAGCCAGCCTCAGTAGGAGTAGAGAACTGATTGGCAAGGAGTTTCCCTAAGAGGATTTTCATCTCACATCTTTTTCTGTGGAGTCTATGTTTGTTAATTTTCTTGTGAATAAATCCATTTTTCTTTTCCCTCCTTTGTGAAAAATGAAAACTCTATAGTTGTTAGAGAGGATACTAATAAGGTGCCTAAAGTACACACAGTTGCAAGTTTTATGAGCTGATCATTGTATGTTTGTGTGCTCTGATCACTGTAGTACATTTGAAGCAATGGATGGTGCCTTGCTAGAAGGCTAAACTATTTTGTAGATAAAATAAATACTTGTGTGATTATATATATTGTAAAGAAAAGCCACATTCTTTGTAATTAACAGTTTTCATTTTAGTCTGGATTACTTCTGCCAGTCATTAGCTGACTGCACAACTGAAAACTATTTAATATTTATTTATGTGATCTTGTGAGTGTCACTTACATGTATTAAAAATAAGTTTATGTCATAGTGAGGAATTCACTATGACATATTCACAAGTTCAATTCTTGTACTAAATTGAAAATCAGGAAGCAAAGATGGGACTGTGTGTATTAAAAAAAGTAATAAAAGAGTAAAACTACTTAGAATAATTTGAAAAATATACATAGCATTATGCTATGGGAGTTGGACAACAGATTATTTGGGAAATACAGTGGCTAGTAAAGACATCCACAGTCCTTGGAACAAAAAATCTAGTGACTTGTATCACTCAGTGCTAGACATTGTATTAACACTTGGGTATTTATGAAAACCCCGGTTTTCATAATCACCCGCATTTCACCAAGAGTAGAAAGTCTCCCATCAGTAGGGGTTGGAAATAAAATAGTTCATGCTTTTTAGCATCTGGCACAAAATAGATTCACTACAGAGAGGTAGAGAAATGCTGAAAATATTATGTGTGGATGGCTTAATATATAACGGACTTTGAAAGGAATTAAGAGGCAATGACATTTGTAGACCTGTTCAGCAGAACTGGAGGTGTATGTAGCTTGCTTTGCTATTCTCTAACACCAGATATGTTCTTCATAATATTGATACAGCAATGGGAAAAACTTAGAATGTGAGAAAGAGGTTAATACCCTTCCTGAGACGTTATTTAAAGTTCACGTTTGGCCTACTTTTAGGCCACCATGTGAGAAGATGTTCGCTGATTCGCTGTGTCCTTGCAGAATATAGAACATCAGGACATTTCATTTACAAAGAACATAATTGGGACTGGGAGCATAATCTTATAATCTAATAAGTCTTATGAGGAGCAGCTGAGGGAGCTGGGATTGTTTAGCCTAGAGAAAAGGAGACTGAGGGGAGACCTTATCGCTCTCTGCAACTACCTGAAAGGAGGTTGTAGCGAGGTGGGTGTTGGTCTCTTCTCCCAAGTAACAGGTGACAGGACAAGAGGAAACAGCCTCAAGTTGCACCAGGGGAGTTTTAGATTGGATATTAGGAAAAATTTCTTCACCAAAAGGGTTATTAAGCGTTGGAACAGGCTGCCCAGGGAAGCAGTTGAGTCACCATCCCTGGAGGTACTGAGAAGACGGGTAGACATGGTGCTTAGAGACATAGTTTAGTGATGGTTTTGGTCAGAGTTAGGTTGATGGTTGGACTCGATGATCTGAAAGGTCCCTTCCAACCTAGGCAATTCTATGATTCTATGATTCTTTCCTCTCACCTTTTTGCTTGTAGAGTATAACTTCAGTTATACAAGCACACACCCTTATATAAGTTATATTAACCTCTAAATATTTAACTGAAATTAACTTGAAATATAGTTATAATGAGGCACATTAATTAGTTAAACTTTGGGGTTTTTTTTACATTAAATGTACAAATATGTACATTTGTAGACATATAGGTATGTCCCTGTACACATATAAATATATGCCTGTGCCAACCTCATGAAGTTCAACAAGGCCAAGTGCAAGATCCTGCACGTGGTTCAGGGCAATCCCAAGCACAAATAAAGGCTAGGTGGAGAATGGATTGGGAGCAGCCCTGAGGAGAAGGACTTGGGGATGCTGGTGGATGAAAAGCTCAACGTGAGCTGGCAATGTGCACTTGCAGCCCAGAGAGCAAACTGTATCCTGGGCTGCATCAAAAGAAGCATGGCCAGCAGGTCGAGGGAGGTGATTCTGCCCCTCTACTCCGCTCTCGTGAGATCCCACCTGGAGTATTGCGTCCAGCTCTGGAGTTCCCAACATAAGAAGGACATGGACTTATTGGAACGGGTCCAGCGGAGGGCCACGAAGATGATCAGAGGGCTGGAGCACCTCTCCTATGAACACAGGCTGAGAGAGTTGGGGTTGTTCAGCCTGGAGAAGAGAAGGCTCCAGAGAGACCTTATAGCAGCTTTCCAGTATCTAAAGGGCTGAAGATTCGCTGTTACCTTTTCTGAACACAGACAGATCTCTGGTCATTTGATAACCATTTTTGCTTACTCATTTTTAGTATCATCAAAGGTAATCATCTGTGATGATCATTCTGGAGAATAGAAGGCTCCAGGGAGACTTTATAGCAGCCTTCCAGTATCTGAAGGGGGCCTATAAGAAAGGTGGAGAGGGACTTTTTACAGGGGCATGTAGTGATAGGACGAGGGGTAATGGCTTCAAACTGGAAGAGGGTAGATTTGGATTAGAGATCGGGAAGAAATTTTTCACTATGAGGGTGGTGACACAGTGGAACAGGTTGCCCAGGGAAGTTGTCAGTGCCCCATCCCTGGAAGTGTTCAAGGCCAGGCCGGATGGGGCTTTGAGCAACCTGGTCTAGTGGGAGCTGTCCCTGCCCATGGCAGGGGGTTAGAACTAGATGATCTTTAAGGTCCCTTCCAACCTAAACCATTTTATGATTCTATGATATGTGTGGGACTGCATATATACACACATAAACAGATGTTCAGGCACATACATGCAAACACATCTGTCCAAGATATATGTGCAAGAAAAATACTATATAATACTCTGTCGATACCTTTGTGTAGTACTGTGTAAGTACATACATTGCATTATCTACTCCAATATGGTCTTTATGTTTCTCATTTTTACAGTTTATCTCAACACATATTTCCTATGCCACCAGTCTATGTTAATAATATATTACCTCACAATAAACTGTAATAACAAGGGCTTTAAGGGCTCTCCTATGATATAAAATCAATATAGATAAATTTACTCATAAAAGTAGATATTAATATAGTCTTAAGATAATTTGATAATCTTTCTGAATAAATTATAGGAACATATTTCTTATGGAAATAATCCTCAGCCTATATTTAATTCATAAAGTGAGTAATGTACTTATACTTAAATGCTATGGTTAAATAAATGTAAAACTTTGGGCAAGCAGATGAACTGAAATTGTTTTGAAAAAGAATATTTAACTGATGTAAAGAACGTGACACTGCAAATGCACCTGCATCCTGTGGCTGCTGAGTCTCATACACAGATGCTAATGGCAGTTCTGAGAGCCCTGCTGTCATCAGACCCCTTGCTTTTAGCACATGTCTAGTCCTGGAAAGAAAGCACAGGCACAAATCTTTAAAGCCTTAGTGATTGCATGCAGAGAGCAAGCACAGCATAATTACTAAATGTAGATGATAGAAAGCTACAGGTATCACCCCTGACTTCTTGAATGGTTTATTTACATAGCCACTTTCTTTCCATGCTCCCTAGAATAAAAATTTTCAGGATCTACAAATGCTGAGGATGTCCCATGCATCCTTGATCTGTCAAGTCTTGACCATGATTTGGCTCCTAGTTGTAATATGACTCTTTGTTACTCTGATACCATACACTCCCTTTTATCATGTTTACGTTATACACTAATGGCTCAAATACTGGCCTAAAATTCCTTCAAGTTGTATTCCCTAAAGGCCTTACTTTTTAACTTCTGATTTAGTGTATTTCACTATGGTACCTGTTTACAGCTGATGATATCCCCAAATTAAATACCTTTTTTTTCAGGGTCAATTGGCCATCCCAAGATCTGCCATTATTAAGCGTGTCTGCCTACTGGATATTTAAAGTCTGATGCATTACTTTTACTCTAGTTGTTATTACTAATCCACATAGACTTAGTCTATTCCTGCCAGTTTGCCTTCTCTTTCCTCCACGTGATCTGCTATTGAGGCTGTTCTTGCTGTCACCATGCCTACTTGCACTCCTCAGAATTTCTTACACTCTTTACACCTTCTGTGCTGTTTATGCATCTCTTTCCCCTGCAGCTACCAGTGTTAGTCAAAGTGGCACTCTCAAGCAAATTTGTGGCTATCTGGCTGTCACTCTACTAAATTATTTCCAGAGATTTCATCTTCATTTTTACCATCTGATGATATCTCTTCTAGAGCCAGCTCTCCATGTCTCACCCTTTCATTTGTAACTAGAGCAGCATCCTCATGTTTCACTGTAAAACTGGGCTTCAGAATCTGCACTTTCAGTATTTTTCTACGTCTACATGGTTGCGTGAGGAGAAATAACTGGACTCCAGATGATCTAATGTGAATCAACAGAAGCCGTTTATTAAGCACAGATCATCATCTTTTATACCCTGTGTTGTAGCCGTACATGCCACTTGCTTATTTCTGATTAGCTAGTTACACTGTCCACGCGCTGTGCATGCAGTTCATTCACACATCAGATTGGTTACAAGAATTCACATCGTAAATTGCTTAGTCATTAGCACAACATGTTTTCTGCCTTCTCAGTTCCCGTTTTTCCCATGTACTAATTCCATCTTCTACCACCTGTTTTGCTCTTAATCTAATCTCTCACAGTAGGGAGGCTGGCTCACATGGCCATTTTCTCTCAGACACATTCCTACAATACCCCCTTTTTCTTCTTGAGCCAGCCAGACCTTATGCATGGCATTTTCTATCATGTCAGTCACTTTGCGGAGAACACACGAGGCTACCATAATCAATAGTAATATAACCAACAATAGCATGAGCCCTTGCTTTAGGAAGTCTGATAACCATCCCGTTATTCCCCATGAGCTTAACCAATCATCGAAACCATTTTTGACCACTTTTAATTTGGACATGTTATCTTTCAGATCCCGTAACTGCTTATGAATGGATGATGAGTGGTCGGAAAGGTTCATACAACACATACCTTCAAAATCTTCACATCCATGACCCTGAGCTAACAGCAAAAAATCAATAGCCGCTCGATTTTGCAATGTAGCATTCCGAATGCTATCAGCATCAGTAAGCAAGCTAGATAGGATTTCAGTTGTAAGGTTTATCTGTTTACTTGCCCAACACCCTATCTTATTCAACATATTTAATGCCGTTGCTGTTCCTAGCGAAGGAAGAATACTTAGCCCTATTCTTTGTCTGAGATTCGAAAATGCTATAGGATCATCACAGGATGGAGTGAAAGTATGAACTGTTCTCTTGGCTCTGTGTTTACTGTGTGCTCTGCTCACTGTGTCTTTGGCCGTACGCAGGCCTCTGCTCGTAGATCTGCCACATCTCCCCCTTTTTTGTTTAACACCAGACCATTTATTAACAAGGTCGCCATGACTTGTGCTTCTACTCGTTGTGACGCTCTTAGCAGGTCATATACTAAACACAATTAAAAACAGAATCAAAAAGAACCCTGCTAAGGCAACAAATACCCAGATTCCTAAATTTAGCCCAGAGAGCCAATTTCTTTGGATTTACCCACGAGAAATCCTTTTGTAATATTTCAAATACATTGCGGTTCATTAAGTCTTGAATCTTTAGTATTTGAGCTTTTATCTGATCATGGAAAGGACGAATATTTTGTTGCAACGACATGTCAAAAGCACCTTGGAGATGGTGTTTAACCATTTCTCAGCCATGTAGCGACGTATTCCAGGGGAGAGATGTAACACAAAGTCTTTGAGAGTTGTACTCCCAATCACAATACAGAGAAAGATGTGTTTTTAATGCATTTTGCCGATTCCCTATCCATATTACTGCTGTTTTATACCTTACTCGCGTTAAATTTACACAATAAGATTGATTACATTCTTGTATACTTGCATTTTGAGCCGAAGCAAACAGACGGATGAGAAGTACAAATCATTACAGAATTGTCTTGCTCACAACTTCTATTTGTTGCAGTATTATCTGTGGTTAGCATGCACCCCAATTTAAGGTGCTTATAATACACCTTCGGTTGTTCAGGCCATTCAACAGTTCTTACGAAATGTCGCTCTACTGCTGTGGATGACAAAGAAGACGTGTTTAGAAAATTTAAAACATGAGTTGCTTTATACACTCACTCTTGAGGTGTCATACCTACGGGATTCCCCCTTTTTTGTTTAGCAAGCATGGTTTTTAAAGTATGATGCATACGCTCCACAATTGCTTGCCCAGTCGGGGAATGAGGAATACTGGTGACATGTTTAATACCCCATGTCTGTAAAAAAAAAGGCCTGTACTTTAGCGGACACATAAGCCGGTTCATTATCAGTTTTTATAGTTTTTGGTACTCCCATGACTGCAATGCATTGCAACCAATGTCGAATAACATCACGAGCCTTCTCTCCTGTATGAGCAGTAGCTACAATAAAGTGAGAAAACAGATCAACTGAAACATGTCCAAATTCCATAATGCGCGTAACATCGGATTGCCAAAGTTCATCAGGTGTAAGCCCTCGCAAGTTAACCCCCGCAAATGATGGCAGAGGAGCCAGTTGCTGGCAATCGGCAAAAATACCCACTATAATGCAGTCAGGCTCTTTGCAAGTGCATCATCCCACTGTCCTATCAGGGCATAAAGTTGAAATTCTTGTAGGAAGGTGTTCAATGCGTCTTGCAGCAGTAGTAGACTATATCTTATCTTGCAACATGCTGTAATGCCTTCGGAGCTGTTGGGGTTAATGAACATAGAACTTATGGGGGGGGCGGGGCGGGGGCAGACACAGTGCTTCAGGGCATCCCCTGTATCTTCAAAGCGTGCTCATGTCTCTCTCCCCCTCGCTCATGTCTCTCTCCCCCTCTCTGACCCGAGACAGCCCCCTTACATCCTGCACTGGACTGAGTGGAGAAGTACAGGCTAGAGTCGCTGCACACGTGGCCAGCGTATGCAGCGAGTCTCACCAAACTCATGATCCAGCTTTGCTAACAGTGGCTGTCTGATACGTGACTACATTGTTGTAATCCCTTCTTGTTATCTTCTTCTGTGAAGGTCAGGTTCTCATGGATACACACATAGTTTTTAGAGCAACATATTCTACAACTCGTACAAGGGTACGATGCAAAACGGCATTTACAGCTGATCGTATAATGCTTATTAAACACGGCAAACAGCATACTAAACATAACAGACAAATTCCTTCCACACAGGCGATGAGTATAATTTACTTCAACCAACCCCACCCCCAAGTCCATCCAGCAAAAAGATTTTCAAAAGTGGTCTCCACAAGTTGCTGGTTCGGTCAGTGCAGTTCCTGCAACTGGGCATGGATGGATTTGGAGTGGTCACTTAGATTCATACAATACAGTCCTTTAAAATCTTGACAACCATGTCTGTGAGCTGAAAGCAAAAAATCAGTAGCAGCTCTGTTTTGCAACATCGCATATCGAATACTATCTACATCTAGCAATATCTCAGAAATAGCTGTACTAGTAGCATTGTTAAACTTATCCTTGGCAGCAAGAGAGTCCTTGTTATCACGAATCCTTGGCAGCAAAAGAGTCCTCGTTAGCAAGAGCGCATGCGGACTCCCTGTTCTTGCTGGTACTGTGCTTTGATCTTCTTCCACAACAGGCCAAGATTCTCAAGCAGCTAGATAAGGTGTCTGTGAGTCCTTTACAGGCTTATGTCATCCAAATGTTTTTCTTGCCAGCACCCAAGACTGAATAACAATTGGTGTGATATATGTGTTTTCCAGCACCCAGGTGCGAGTCCCTTGAGTGTATTTACAGTCCTCCTCGCCGATCTTCCGTTGCTTTCCCATATTCCACCCCCTTGCTCAAGAGACCGCTTCTGCTGGGGTTCATTTTAGTCTCGCAGGGTATAACACAGAGCAATCTACTAAGGCATGCAATAACATAGACACATATAGGAAAAACCCAAAAACATATCTCTATGGTACTGCTTTGAATCAGGTGTCCTATTTCTCTTTTTCTGATGCTTTCTCGTAATGCTTATGGCATACTTTTGTGCTAACGTGGCACATTTCCCATCTAATTGTTCCTGTTTGGTTTCTTTTTTTTTTCTTTTTTCTTTTTTATTTTTTCTTTTTTTTCTTTTTTTCTTTTTTCTTTTTTCTTTTTTCTTCTTTTTTTCTTTTTTCTTTTTTTTCTCTTTTTTCTTTTTTTTTCTTTTCCCCCCCATCACTTACGACTGACATAAAAGTCTGCCTTTGCAACAAGAGCTCAGTTTCTCATTTTTCCTTAAGTTTCTCATTTTCCTACAGAGCATCCTATAGATTTTGGCTCAACTCCTTTTCCCAATCAACCATGACCTTATAGACAAACGACAAACAACCAGCCATACGCCCTGCATGGGCGAGCCGTTCCCGAGACCGTAAACATGTCGGCTGGTGAAAACTCCCCCAATATTTCAGGACTTCCATCGGTTCGACAGCCCATCCTGGTGTATCTACCTGGGGCGCGCTCACCTTACGTCTAAACATTGTGTATATACAAACTTCTTCACTTGACGGAGTGTCAGCCCTAGATGCATACGAGAACAGTACCACACCAGGCAGAACACCTGCTCAAGTGGAGTCACCTAAAGACACTGCACACAACAAAAACCAAACAGTAGCACACATGCTGATCAGCAGGTATAAGCTGGCGCCCGCACACACTTACACAGCAGACATACAAAACCAGCACTTCTATCTCAGGGAGACGACTGGGGAGGGGAGGGGGCGAGGTGGGCAATGGCAGGAGCAAACAGCTCCGGCTCTGTCCTTCTCTGCTGACATTCTGCCTCCTCCCTCGGCCTCAGGTGGAGCAGAGGGGATCAGCAGGGGATCGTCCCAGACCTTCGGACCTGGCCTGTTCGATCCCCCTCCCGTGGGTTGTAATGCTGCAAAAGCCCCGGCTGCCGTGGCTCGCTCCGCCTTCATATCTTGTAAGGTCGATAACACCAACCACCATGTCATCGCTAACAGTGATGCCTCTTTGTCTCCTTTACTTATCATTTCCCACAGTTTTTTCCCAACAGCCTCCCATATTTCTGGTTTAAAAGCTGTCTGGGGCTCTGGTGCGAATCCGTTCTCTCTGCACCAGGTTAACAACCTTCGGAGCATACGCTCATCGTATTTCACCCCTCTCGTAGAGAGGATATGCAGGAGAAGTCTTAATATAGCCCCTTCTTCTTTTGTTACTTGTTGCCCCATCTCCTGCCCCGGCTGCTCACCTCTCTCTGGGTGTCCGTGGCCACGTCGTCTGTTTCCTCTATTCCGGATTGCCGCCCAATCCGCCCGGTCTCAGTCCAGCTGAGCCGTCCTCCAGCCGGTGGATCTCCTTCTGGGTCTTCCGCCCCTCGCATTCCGTTGCTCAAGCCAAGCACCGATCGGTATCACGTCGGGGTCACCATCTGAGGAGAAATAACTGGACTCCAGACGATCCAATGTGAAGCAACAGAAGCCGTTTATTAAGCACAGATCATCATCTTTTATACCCTGTGTTGTAGCCGTACATGCCACTTGCTTATTTCTGATTAGCTAGTTACACTGTCCACACGCTGTGCATGCAGTTCATTCACACATCAGATTGGTTACAAGAATTCACATCGTAAATTGCTTAGTCATTAGCACAACATGTTTTCTACCTTCTCAGTTCCCATTTTTCCCATGTACTAATTCCATCTTCTACCACCTGTTTTGCTCTTAATCTAATCTCTCATAGTAGGGAGGCTGGCTCACATGGCCATTTTCTCTCAGATACATTCCTACAGTTGCACTCCAGCGCAGTAGCCTTGATGTGGGACATGAGTTGCAAGTTGCTACTCACAACATAAGATCACTGAGACTTTGTGCCTGATCCTATTCCAGCACCCTTTTCAGTTGTTTCATTTAGAAGGCAAATTCAAATGGTCTAATAATTAGCTTGTCCCAGTCACATAGTAAAGCAGTGACAAAGGCTGATTCAGAATTAGAAAGGGATTGTGCATCCTCCTTATCTTTCTTTTTATATCCTTCTGTTATGTATAGATGTGTCGATATATAGGTGGCATTGTAAATGGTCTCATACACACACACAGAGACATTCAGGGTTCTGTCACACATTTGTCTAAGTTTAGAAACGCTTTTTCCCCAATTTAAGATGCTGATTATACATAATGAATCAATGTTTAGATTTTGCATGTTAAATTAAGTTAGGAGTTTGCTGTTTATCCTTTATCATAATGTAGAGTAGGCCTTCATTGAATAGTTACAAATCAAATTAGATGCAAACAAAATGTAATTAAATACTCTAAACATAACTTTGGTGTGGATATTTCAAGGTCAGCTAACTCGTATTTATCCAGTATAATCAGTAAGATTTAATTTAAGTCAATTTTATAGAGAGGGGCTTTGAACCAATGGGCTTTTAATTCATAATAAGAACTAAGTGTTTAGCGATTAACAAGATAACAGTATTTCTGATCCAGAACTCTTGGAGAGCTTTAAAATAACTCAGTGAACAAATCACCACTGATTTTTAAATAACTGTTTTCCTGGTTGCTGTTGTTACTGTGTCAGCTAAACCATATACATAGGGTGTAGATAAAGCACGTTCTCTTGAGAACTACCTCCTTGCTGATAGTTATTTTGGTCGTTTGGGTTGCAGTACAGAGGGGACTGGAGAAGGGAGAAGGGAACAAAGAGGGAGGGATAAGATGGCAGAAGGAATTTCTTGCTTGTTGCAAAGTTCATAATAAACTCTCTGTGGAAGTATTCCTAGCTTCAAGTTCTGCTCTTGATCAAACAAGTGCAAATCAGAAATAAGTTAACATAAAAATTTATTTCCAGGCCATAGCTTTCTATTTCTCCTAAGGTGTGTTGATTTTTTCCTGCCACCTAGTTCTTCGCTTCAGTACTTTGTTTTAGCCCCTGGTCAGTCCCCTGCTAGATTCAAACAGAATTTTCCTCCCTGCCTTCATCCACAAGTTAAGGCCTTCCCTTTTTTTAGTGAGACAAACTGTATTGTTCAGGCATCACATGCTGTTCTGCATCCTGACTGACATATTTTACACAACAAAGCACCCAAATTTATATACTTTACCTAATAAGTCACAATAACTCAGGCTGCCTTTGTGAAACTCCACTCCCTTCCTCTCTTTCTTTGTGGCTTGCTTTCTCTCATACACAGCTCCTCTTCCTTGCAATCAGGTGAATCAAGCACTGTCCTGAGAACAGCAGTACTCTTTCCTGTACTATTCTAAACCAAAACCATTTTGTTCTGGCAATCAGGTGAAATCTCACTGACTTTGGTGAAAATAAGAAGTACTCTTCATTCAGAAGAGCTATAAGTAGCATTTGAGCTTTTTGCTTTTTTTTTTATAGATATAGTAGAAAAAAATAGTAGCTGCCACACAGATCACATACAAGGTCAAGCACAGATTGATTAGTGTTAGCAAGTGGTATCACTGGATTTTCAGTACAAATGCACAAGAATTAATATAGTTTCCAGAATCATCAGATTACCAGACAGAGGAGGCGACTGGAAGCTCCAAAGACAGTGGCAAAGCAATGCTACAGTAGATATTAACCTATTATTAGCAAAACCAACTTTCTCGTGTTCCTTAATCACTGTTTTAGAAAAACATGAGTTGTGCTTCATTCATTTGTACAACAAACATGATGACTAATTCATGCCACTCTTCCATGTACTAACACAAGTTTCTGATCTAAATACCAACAGGATTTTGTAAACTTCATGTAGATGTAGTACTGAATCATAGAATCACAGAATCATAGAACTGCCTAGGTTGGAAGGGACCTTTCAGATCATCGAGTCCAACCATCAACCAAACTGACAAAAACCATCACTAAACCATATCTCTAAGCACTATGTCTACCTGTCTTTTCAATACCTCGAGGGATGGTGACTCAATCACTTCCCTGGGCAGCTTGTTCCAATGCTTAATAACCCTTTCAGCGTGAAAAATTTTCCTAATACCCAGTCTAAACCTCCCCTGTCGCAACTTGAGGCCGTTTCCTCTTGTCCTATTGCCTGTTACTTGTGAGAAGAGACCGACCCCCCACCTCTCGGGGAGGGACTGTTTGCAAGGGCATGTAGTGATAGGACAAGGGGCAATGGTTTTAAACCATTTAAACCAGGGTAGGTTTAGATTAGACATTAGGAAGAAGTTCTTTACAATGAGGGTGGTGAGGCACTGGAAGAGGTTGCCCAGAGAGGTGGTGGAGGCCCCATCCCTGGAGACATTCAAGGCCAGGCTTGATGAGGCTCTGAGCAATCTGATCTAGTTGAAGATGTCCCTGCTTAGTGCAGGGGGGTTGGACTAGATGACCTTTAAAGGTCCCTTCCAACCCAACACATTCTATGATTCTCTCTACAGCATCCTTTCAGGTAGTTGTAGAGAGCGATAAGGTCTCCCCTCAGCCTCCTTCTCCAGGCTAAACAATCCCAGCTCCCTCAGCCACTCCTCATAAGACTTATTCTCCAGACCCCTCACCAGCTTTGTAGCCCTTCTCTGGACCCTCTCCAGCACCTCAATGTCTTTCTTGTAGTGAGGGGCCCAAAACTGGACACAGTACTCGAGGTGGGGCCTCACCAGTGCCAAGTACAGGGGGATGATCACTTCCCTAGTCACATTCACCACACTGTTCCTGATACAGGCCAGGATCCTGTTGGCCTTCTTGGCCACCTGGGCACACTGCTGGCTCATATTCAGATGGCAGTCAACCAACACCCCCAGGTCCTTTTCTGCCAGGCAGCTCTCCAGCCACTCTTCCCAAAGTTTGTAACGCTGCATGGGATTGTTGTGACCCAGGTGCAGGACCCAGCACTTGGCTTTGTTGAAACTCATACCATTGGTCTCAACCCATCGATCCAGCCTGTCCAGATCCCTCTGCAAAGCCTTTCTACCCTCAAGCAGGTTGACACTCCCACCTAACTTGGTGTCATCTGCAAACTTCCTGAGGGTGCACTCCATCCCCTCATCCAGATCATTGATAAAGATATTAAAGAGAACTGGATCCAGTACCGAGTCCTGGGGAACATCACTCGTGACTGGCTGCCAACTGGATTTATCTCCATTCACCACCACTCTCTGGGCCCAGACATCCAGCCAGTGTTTTATCCAGCAAAGAATACTCCCATCCAAGCCATGGGTAGCCACTTTCTCCATGAGGATGCTGTGGGAAACCATATCAAAGGCCTTACTAAAGTCCAGGTAAACAACATCCACAGCCTTTCCCTTGTCCACCAAGTGGGTCACTTTGTCATAGAAGGAGATCAGGTTCGTCAAGCAGGACCTGCCTTTAATGAACCCATGCTGACTGGGCCTGATCGCCTGGTTGTCCTGCATGTGCCACATAATGGCACTCAGGATGATCTGTTCCATGACCTTCCCAGGCACTGAGGTCAAACTGACAGGCCTGTAGTTCCCCGGATCATCGTACCGGCCCTTCTTGTGGATGGGCATCACATTTGCTAGATGCCAGTCAACTGGGACCTCCCCGGTTTGCCAGGACTGCTGGTAAGTAGTGGAAAGTGGCTTGGTGAGCACTTCTGCCAGCTCCCTCAGTACCCTCGGGTGGATCCCATACGGCCCCATAGACCTGTGTATGTCCAGGTGTTGGAGCAGGTCCCTCACCATCTCCCTTTGGATTACAGGGGCTTCATTCTTCTCCCTGCCCCTATCTACTAGCTCAGGGGTCTGGGTACTCAGGGAACAACCAACTCTATTACTGAAGACTGAGGCAAAGAAGGCATTAAGTACCTCATCCTTCTCCTCACCCTTTGTCACTATGTTACCACCTTTATCCGATAAAGGATGGAGATTCTCCTGAGTCCTCCTTTTATTCCTAATGTATTTATAAAACCTCATTTTATTGTTCTTAACATCCAAAGCCAGGTTAAGTTCCAGTTGGGCTTTGGCCTTTCTAATTTTCTCCCTACACAGCCTCACAACATCTTTGCAGTCTTCCTGAGTGCCCTGCCCCTTCTTCCAAAGGGCATAAACTGTCCATTTTCCCCCTGAGCTGTATCCATATGTCTCTGTTCAGCCAGGACAGTCTTTTCCCCTGACGGCTCTTTTTACAGCACATGGGGATAGCCTACTCCTGCGCCTTTAAGACTTCCTTCTTGAAAAACGTCCAGCCTTCCTGGACTCCTTTGCCCTTCAGGACTGCCTCCCAAGGGACACTGTCAAGCAAGCTCCTGAATAGACCAAAGTCCACCCTCTGGAAGTCCATGGTGGCAGTTCTGCTGACCCCCCTCCTTGCTTCTCTGAGAATTGAAAACTATTATTTCACGGTCACTATGCCCAAGACAGCCACCAACTGTCACATCCCACACAAGTCCTTCTCTGTTCACAAACAGCAGGTACAGCAGGGCTCTTTCCCTAGTTGGTTCCCTCACCGGCTGTATCAGGAAGTTATCCTCAACACACTCCAGGAACCTCCTAGACTGTTCCCTCTCAGCTTTATTGTATTCCCAGCAGATATCTGGTAGGTTGAAGTCTCCCATGAGGACAAGGGCTAGTGATCTTGAGATTTCTCACAGCTGCCTGTAGAATATTTCATCTACCTCTACATCCTGATTGGGCGGTCTATAACAGACTCCCACCACGATATCTGCCTTTTTGGCCTTTTCCCTGATTCTTACCCATAAACACTCAACCCTATTGTCATCATCATTAAGTTCTCGACATTCATAACACTCCCTAACATACGTGGACACCCCACCTCCTCTCCTTCCTTGCCTGTCCCTTCTGAAGAGTTTGTAGCCATCTAATGCAGCACTCCAGTCGTGCGAGTCATCCCACCACGTTTCCGTGATGGCAACTACGTCATAGTTTTACTGCTGCACAATGGCTTCCAGCTCCTCCTGTTTGTTGCCCATGCTGCATACATTAGCAGCTACTGGCAGCTATTGGCTACTGGTCCTGCCACGTTTATGCTGGAAGAAGGCTTAACTCCTACCTGTCCATTCCCAGGCGCAGCCATAGTTTCTAACCCATCAACGACCCTTGTGTCTCTGCTGCTGGATTCATCCCCTTCACCCTTCAAATCTAGTTTAAAGCCCGTTTGATGAGCCCTGCCAACTCCTGTGTAAAGATCCTTTTCCCCTTTTGAGACAGGTGTACCCCATCTGTCTCCAGCAGGTCTGTGATAAACCATCCTGTGATCAAAAAAAACAAAGTCCTGACGCTGACACCAGGCTCGGAGCCAGGTATTGATCTGCTGGCTGTTCTTGTTGGTTCCCTCATTCTTCCCTGTGACTGGAATGACAAAGGAGAACACTACTTGCGCTCCTGACCCCTTAACCAGTCGTCCCAAGAACCGGAAGTCTCTTGATCTCCCTTGGGTTTCTTGGTAACAGTTCATCTCTGCTTGTCTGAAAAATTAGTAGTGGGTAGTAATCTGAAGGGCTTACCAGGGAGGGAAGTTTTCTTTTTATATCTTTAACCCAGGCCCCAGGGAGGCAGCAGACTTCCCTGAGTAGTGGGTCCGGTCTGCATATTGGGCCTTTCGCTCCCTTCAGGAGGGAGTCACCTATGACAATGACCCGTCTTTTTTTCTTTACTGAAGATGTTTTGATGCTGGGTGTAGTTTGACTTAACCGTGGCAAAACCTCGGTGGAGGGACATGGTTTAATGTTGACTTGGCAGTGTTAGGTTAATGGCTGGACTTGATGATCTTAAAGGTCTCTTCCAACCAAAACAATTCTATGATTCTATGATTAGTGAGTATAACACACACACTGTAGTGCTTTGGGCTGGACTTGGCACTGAAATGAATGACAGATGCTCTCCCCCACCTCTCAGTGAAGGGCGAAGAGGAAGAGAGAGAAAGAGACTTATGAGTTTAGGTAAAAACTAAACTACTTTAATGAAATACTAATCATAAAATAAAAAGAAAATAATGAAATAGATACAATATATATAAAACCGTATCAAGCTCCTAGGATGGCGAACACATCACCAGCAGGCACTGGGAAAGTCCCAGACTGGAGTCAGCAACAGCTGGGAACCGGATTCCAGATCTAGATTCAGGAATGCGCAGATCGGGATCAAAAGCAGATGAACAGACAGGGTCCTCCTCAGACATTGGCCATTGAAGAAAAAAAGTTGGCTCTTTGATCCCTCAGCTTTTATACTGAGCATGAAGCAGATGGGATGGAATACCCTGTTGGGTCAATTTTGGGTCACCTGTCCTGTCCGCTCCTCCCAGCAGGTGGGACCCCTCTACGCTCTTCCGCTTTTGACCCTCCAATGGGACAAATAATGAAGTTAGCTGACCTTGGTTGTTATAGCAATAAGTATAAGCAAGATCCTTAGAAAAAACACACTCACAGTTTAATACAGAAAGTAATATGGAATTAGTTGACTATAATTGACCAATGTGTTAAAAAATTACAGGTTATCATGAACACATACAGAATATGACTCCTTAAACCCCAGCTTAAATATATTTAACCTGCTCATATAACCCCAAATCCCTAAACATCATAATTTTTCCTGTAGTTCTCTCTTAATCAACTGCTCAGTAATTTTCCTTTTGTGAGTTATTTCTAAGAGGAAAAAATAGCTTTTTAATAAGGTGATTTCTTCCTTTCACTAGCCATGAAATTAAAACTGATTTAGTTTCTCATCCTTTGAAAGCAGAGTGTAAAGGAGGGATGTTGGAGTGGGAGACGGACCCGGAGTAACGATGGAGTCTCAATATGAGTATGATCGTTCTCCCTTTATTCAAGTTTTCACAGAGTATATATAGACAGGCAATAAGAGCACGCGCTAGCGGCAGCTATAGGATTGGCTTACAGTCTCTGTTCACGCACTGTCCATGCAGTTCATTCACAGATCAGATTGGTTACAAGAATTCACATAGTAAATTACTTAGTCATTAGCACAACATGTTTTCTACCTTCTCAGTCCCTGTTTTTCCCATGTACTAATTCCATCTTCTACCACCTGTTTTGCCCTTAATCTAATCTCTCATAGTAGGGAGGCTGGCTCACATGACCATTTTCTCTCAGACACATTCCTACAGAGGGACACTAAGAAAAAAAAATCACATTGTTAAAGTTATGCACTAGATTTTTACAGTAGTATGTAGACATGACCTAATGAAACTAAGCAATTCTTCGATGTAGCCATAAACAGACTTTGTAGCCTACACATAAGAAGGACACAATTTGTAGAAGAAAGTAGTACCTCGTATTAACTCAATTGGGATTAGTGGGAAAAAGCAAACAGATCTTTCCAGAACTTTGTCTGCTTTTTTCTAGCAACAGCTTTTTCCAGTCAGTCTAACTAAAAGAACCACCTTTATCTAAAAATCTTCTCCTGGGGAAAAGGTCCTAAAAACTCTTATAGATGCCATCATAGAAGTAGAACACTGTGGGTCACTGTCGTGCCCTGGTCACAGCTAGGACAGCCTTGCAGCTGCCTCTGTAAATTTGACATCTTGAGATGCATCAGAGCAGTCATCCAGAAATACTGAACCCATGCAAAATTATAATATCTGATGATTTAATATCCATTTGAAAAAAATAGCCAGGAGCAGGAGACAGTGTCATTGCCTAACCCATCTCTTACATAAAGTAGACCATTGCACCTCTGACAGTTTTTGTGTAACAGAGACCAACAACTAAATCAACACTTCCTCCATGTAGGTCTGAATCACTCGTGCCCTTTGACTACTTTAGCTATGTAATACACTCCTAATCCTTTCCTAAGGTTTCACTTCGTATTTTCTTGGTGTCAAGGTGACACAAAACCATTATTATTTTTTCAAATTAAGATATCATATTAGGCAGCATAATCTGGTTCCAGTCTGGCTCCAAAGAATTAACTCAAAGAAAATATGAGTGAAACATTTTTCTTTGCATGAAATGTCAACTTTTAATTTGTCAGTTTGTTCTTTTGTTACCTTTATTTTAAAATACAGAACTATTTCTCCTAGTACTTTGAGTTACATAAAACAACATGAAACACATTCATAATCTTTACTGTTTCTTTCTCCCCAAAATGATATTCAAAAAAATACACCAGAATCTGAAATTGCAGAACTGCCTGTGATTAAGACTCAGGGAAATGCTCGCCTATGAAGCTATTAAGATACATTACTGATCACTCGTCTTTTTTTTCCAATTTCCTTTTTGTTTACTTCATCTGCCCCCTTCTCAGCTTTCACTCCAGACACCTTTTCTCCAGGTTCTCTGCTCCCATGCTCTCACTTTTTCAGGAATTTCAGTTTCTCAATCTGTTTTTGAAAGTCAGCCTTCCTGCCTCCTTTTTTTACCTTTCTTCTACTTCCTTTGTGTTTCTTCTTTTTGTTTTCCTCCCATTCTCTTTCTTAATACTCCACCTAGGTCTATTTTTCTCTTTCTTCCCGATTGTGATTGGAGTTGAACTTTTCACTCTCCCAGCCTTTTTTGTGCTTCCCCACTATATAATTTCCAGTCAATTTTTCCTTTCTTTGCCTCCTGGACATGCAAGACAGGGTTATTCACTTTCAGAAACAGAAAACAAGCATCAGTTCTACTGAAAAGTCCCTGAGCAAGGCAAGGCAAGACAAGTAATAGTTGTTTCCAACTTTCCAGCATCAGCTGAGACTGCAGTAACAGAGTCTCATACAGAGCTGAGAATGTAGTCTGGGACTCCTTGCATGATGCCACCATACTGCAAGCAGTGGGAGCAGAGAATAACTTTCCTTTGGAAGAGAAGCAGCAGCTAAAGCTTTACTGAGAAATTAAGTTCCTTCTTACCTATTTAGATGAGAGGGAAAACAGGCTTTTCCTCATCCTTTAGAAAGATGGTAATCTGGAATGTCTTTTTTAATATTTATTTTCTCATACAGAATGTACCAGGGTAGCCTGGGATTACTCCTCTTGATTTAATGACTCAGCAGGATTTGCTGACCTTGAATTACGATGACACTTATCTGGTAGTTCACACCTTGCAGTGCTGTTGCTTGAGATAATTTTTGGATTCAGGCAAACAGCACCATGTCTTGCATCAAATTTTCCATGTGTTTTTACAAGCAAGACTAGTTTGTGGGGGAGGTTTAAGCTCTGGTTCTGATGTCATGTGTGGAGATACTATTGCCCTATAGTATTGCACCAGTAGCACCCATGTTATTGCCTGCACTTGGTGGGAGTCATAGCCAGATCACTCCTCCTTTCTCTAAGTAGGAGTCTCCCAGTCATTACAAATCTGTGTGCTCTTTTCCTTCTGTTATAGTTGAATTTAAAATAAATCGAGTCCAAATCAGATTCAATAAATATTTATTGAGGTAGGAAGGCAAAAGCAGCGCTGGGCGGCCGGGGAGTCGCAGCTCCACCAAAGGCTCGCCAATTCAAGCAAGCTGAGCAGCTCTTTTTATCTTCACGGAGGTTGGTTTCGACATCTTCAGTACGCCCCTCTGTAGCTTCTTGCTTGAGGTAGTTTAGATAAAATGTTGGTCACAGAATCAGCTTAAAACAATACATTCTGATAACATTGTGGTTAAGCTTTTTGTCAAACAGGAGTTCCCATGTTGATGTAGCAAGATAACATTGTGGACATGTCTCTTCTGGTTAAACAGGGAGTTCTCAAGACTGCCACAATGGGTTCGTTCCTCTTGCTTAACTTGTTCGATCAGCAAATCACCTTTAGTTACTTATTACAATCCCCCCCTTCTTTTATTTATAAGTGATTTGCTGAACAAACCTAGACAATACCTCACAAGCTGCATCTAATTCAGGATTTTCGTTTGGTATAATTTTCATTTCCAGTTCTGATTGCTTCATCACCATTAGCTGCACTTTTTCTAACCTGCTTTCAACAAAGGTTACAAATTTATTAATGACACAGGGTCCAAAAGTCAGAGCCAATAGCAACATCATGAGGGGTCCCGCCAAAGTAGAAATTAAGGTAGTCAGCCATGGTGACTGATTAAACCAAGATTCATTTTCTAAAGTCATGGTAATCAATACCATTAATAGGATACCAGCTTTCATTTCCCCACTGTTTAGTACCTCTCTGCCTTCCTCGTCTACTCCTTTGCAGAGAGCAACGGGATATCAAGATCTTCTCGGCAGCAGCAGATAGTCTTCAGGGGAATTTTGCTGTTATCCTGTCAATAATTTCCAAGGTCTAAAGAGTTAGTTATCTCTCAAATCTATTTCCACCTATGTGGTTGTTGTGCCCGTTTCCAGGCGAATCTTATAGCACACTGTCTTAAAACTCTATACCAGTCTGTTTCATATACTTCCCAAAGTTCAGGTACTGACAGTTCCCACCCACAAAATAATTTACGAATTTCCACTGGATCCTCTGGTCCCCTGGCACGTATCAAATCATTGCGACATTTCATACAGTAGGGTTGTCTCTTAAATGAAACACAGGACCAATCTCTATTACAATTTAGACATCGGCAAACAACCCAACATAAATGTCCGGAAGTAGGGTGTTCTAAGCAGGGTATTCCCCAGAGATCTCCTATTCTGGGTGATTCGGGTATCTCCGTCTCTGTTTCGCAACAAAATGGAAAAACCTGGGGAGTTCCTGTTAGTTTGTATAATCCACCCCCCCCTGTTTGGTCCGGTATCCTTTCTTCACTCCAAGGTGCAAAATATACCTTTCGTAGAGTATTTCCTGGTGGTATTTGGAACCATCGATATAAACTATCTCTTACTTCCCTTCTGGAGTGGTTCATTTACCGGTCTCGCTTTTCCTTATTTTTACTCGAAGATCTCCTGGTTCCGACGTCACAGTCCACTTCTCTGGGAAGGTAGGTCCCTTAATCCTACTAGCGTGAGTCCATCCTTTTTCTGCTGTCCGTACAGCCGTATCTGTGGTAAGTAAAACAACAAAGGGTCCTTCCCAACGGGGTGTTAGGGAGGTTTCTTTCCAGGTTTTGATTAGTACCTGGTCTCCGGGCTGGATTCGGTGTATGGAAATGTCCAAGGGAGGTCTTTGTACTACCAAGCCCTTCTTTCTTAGTTCCTGTCTTCTTTTTGTAAGTTCTAAAATATATTCTGTTAAAAGTTTATCCTCGACTTTTCGGTGTTCCACTAATAACCCAAAGTCATAAGGCATTCCATACAACATTTCAAAGGGGGATATACCAGTATCTGTTCTTGGCTGAGTTCTAATGTAAAGCAAAGCCAATGGTAAACATTTAACCCAATTCATTTTTGTTTCCACCATAAGTTTGGTTAGGTGTTTCTTTATCTCCCCATTCATTCTTTCTACTTTCCCAGAACTCTGTGGGTGCCAGGGAGTATGGTATTCCCATTTTGTACCGAACAATTCAGTTGTCTCTTTAATTACTTTGGATGTGAAATGTGGACCTCGGTCTGAGTCAATTACCACAACAGCCCCATATCTTGGAATAATTTCTTCCAAGAGAATCTTAATAACTGTCTTTGCAGTAGCTCTTACCACTGGAAAGGCTTCTACAAAGTGCATACCAAGACCAATAAATACTGATATCTCCCCACCTTTGGCAATTCGGTAAAATCCACCTGTATTTTCTCAAAGGGTCTTTTAGCCAATTCACGACCTCCTTGAACCTTTTCCCTAAGTTGTCGTTTATTCACTTTGTGACAGGTTAAACATCCCTCTAAAATCCTTTTAGCTAGACCGTATATTCCGACACAGGCATAGTTTGTCTCAAACTGATCCACTAAAGCTTGAATTCCCCAATGAGTTTTATGGTGTAATTTATTCAGTATTCCCCAAGCTAATCCTTTTGGAAGAATTTCCCTGCCGTCTGGTAGCAGCCATTTATCGCCATCTCTTTTTGCTCCAATTTGTTTTAGCTTCTCCAATTCTTGGAGAGTGAAAGTTTTATCTAATTTTAGCCTTGCAGGTTCCTCTCTCAAGGTCTGAACCATTAATAATGCAGCCCGTTTTGCCTCCGCGTCGGCTAGATTGTTTCCTCTTACAGTATGGGTTAGTCCCTTCTGATGTCCTTTTACATGGACTATGGCTATCTTTAGTGGACCTCTTAATGCCTTTAAAACTTCTAAGATTAGCTTTTCATGGACTAATCCTTTTCCCTGGGTGTTAATTAAGCCTCTCTCTTCCCAAATTTTTCCAAAAGTATGTACCACCCCAAAGGTATACTTTGAATCTGTATAAATAGTTCCAACTTTATTTTCTAAGAGCTTTAATGCCCTTAGCATAGCATATAACTCACACGCTTGTGCGGACCAGGCTTTTACTTAATGGTCCTGATTCTTTTATCTTAAAAGTATACCCATCCACAATAGCATAACCTGATTTCCGTTGTCCTTCAACCACTCGTGAGGAGCCGTCCACAAATAATTTTTCTCCTTCGTCTAATTCATCGTCTTCTAAGTCCTCCCTTATTTTAGTCTGCAAATTTATTAGTTGGAGGCAGTCATGTGTCAAATCTTCTTTAGGTTCTCCGTATAAAAATTGGGCAGGATTCTGAATAGAAGTGGTTTCCATTTCTAGTCGAGGGGAGTTAATTAAAATTCCCTCATATTTTAGCAGTCGACTATCTGTAAGCCACTTATCAGCCCGTTGTTGCAATACTCCTCGAATGTTATGGGGGGTGTATACTTTTAGTTCACCTCCTAAGGTGACTTTTCCAACTTCTTCTACTACTAATGCAGTGGCCACTATTGCTTGCAAGCAGGTGGGCCACCCGCGGCTTACAGGATCCAGTATTTTAGAATAATATCCTACAGGCTTTCTCTGCCCTGCCCATCCTTGGGTCAGAACCCCATAAGCTGTCCCGTTATCTACATTGATAAAGAGTTGAAAGGGTTTACGGATATCGGGTAAACTGAGGACAGGTGCTTCTACCAGATCTCTTTTTATATTTTCCCAACGATTCTCATCTTCAGGGGACCATTTTACCAACCCGTTTTTAGTTAATTTTTCGTACAAGAATTTTACTTTACTGCTGTAATTTTCTATCCACTGTCGACAATACCCTAATAATCCCAATAACTGTCTTATCTGTCTTTTATTAGTGGGCGCTGTTAGAGACAAAATTCCTTTTACTCTTTCGGGATCTAATTTCTTGTGTCCCTTTATGAGCCAATGCCCCAAATATTTTACCTCTTCTTCAGTAAACTGTAATTTGGACTTGGAAACCTTTAATCCCTTGAGGCCTAAAAAGTTCAATAATTTGATGCTCTCATTTCTGACTTCTTCTTGAGTTCTTCCAGCGATCAATAAATCATCCACGTATTGTATTAGAATTAGTCCCTGACTTAATTCATAAGATTCCAGTAACTGTTCCAGAGCTTGTCCAAACAAGTTCGGAGACTCTGTAAATCCCTGGGGCAAAACGGTCCACCGTAATTGTTGTTTTCTATGGGTCTTGGGGTTCTCCCACTCAAAAGCAAAATAGTCCCTACATTTTCCTTCTAAGGGACAAGCCCAAAAAGCATCTTTTAAATCTATAACACTATACCATTTATAATCTGGACTTAACTGATTAAGTATAGTGTGCGGGTTAGCCACCACAGGGAACCGGGTAATGGTTCGTTCATTTACGGCTCTCAGATCTTGTACTAAGCGATAGGACCCATCCGGCTTCTTTACGGGCAATATGGGAGTATTGTGGGGAGACATACAGGGTTCCAAAAGCCCTTGGGCCAAAAGTCTCTCAATTACTGGCTGCAACCCTTCTCTCCCCTCTCTAGAGATGGGATACTGTTTTATCCTAATTGGCTGGTCTGGGTCTCTTATGGAGACCGTGATCGGTTTGATATTTAATTTTCCCACCGACCCTGGGCTATACCAAGTTTCTGGATTAATCTTGGCTTCATCTTCTGCAGTTAATAAGCATAATCTTACTTTTAATTTCTCTTGCTCTACTTCCAAATTGATTCCTAATTCCACCATCAGGTCTCGTCCCAAGAGGTTATACTCAGCTTCTGGGACCAATAGAAATGTTCCCACTCCATATTTATTTGGGGCTTCTATTGTTACATTCCTTATCAGGGGCACCTTAAAAGGTTCCCCCTTTGCACCAACTACTTGGAGTTTATCCTTTGATTCAACACATCCAGATGGTAACTTTTGGACTGTTGATCTTTTGGCACCCGAGTCCACAAGGAACTCGAACACTTCGTGCTGAGTACCCAATTTCAATTTTATCAAGGGCTCGGTAACCTTAGGGGTCCCCAGCAAATAGAGCCCCTGACCCCCCTAATCTTCCTTAAAAATCTCCTCATCCTGCATTCTTTTCCGACAATTTCTCTGTAGATGTCCCTTCTTGCGACAATAAAAACATTCTATGTCCTGCGAACTAAATCTTCTTCTTCTCAGTTCTACTGGGCCCTTCCGGGGACTTTCTCCTCTCCTGCCCTGATTTTGTCCTTCCCTTACAGCTGCCATCAGGATTCTTGCTTGTTTCTTCTGTTTTTCTTCCTCCCTTCTCACATACACCTTCTGAGCTTCTCGTAATAATTCATCTAACCCCCTTCCCTGCCAGTCTTCTACTTTCTCTAACTTTCTCCTTATATCTGTCCAAGATTTTAGCTACAAATTGAGTTTTCAGCAGGGCTTGACCCACTTGGCTATCGGGGTCTAACCCAGAATATAGCTGTAAACTTTTTCTCAATCTTTCCAGCCATTCGGTGGGGGTTTCATCTTTCTTTTGTTGTTCATTAAAGGCCTTATTAATATTTTGCCCTCTGGGTACAGAATCTCTAATCCCCTGAATTATCATATCCCGGAGATCAATCATGTTATTTCTATGTGCAGGGTCTTGATTGTCCCAATTGGGCCGCTGTAAGGGCCATTTTACATCTCCGGCGGGACCATGCTGATGCCTCTGGTCCCAATGCCTCATGCCTGCTGTTCTGATCATTCCTCGTTCTTCGTTTGTGAACAAGATCTTTAAAATAGACTCCATCTCGTCCCAAGTATAAATGTTAGGCCCAAGGAATTGATCAAAACGTTCTGCTACCCCTGATGGGTCCTCTAACAAGTGTCCCATTTCTTTCTTAAATTCCCTCACATCCCCGGAGCTGAGGGGTACAGATACAAATCCAACTCCGGGTTGTGGTCCCCCCATAGCAATCTCCCTTAAGGGATACAACAAGTTTTCCTCCCTCCTTTTCTCTAGTTTGACTTCTAGTTATTCTTCGATTAGAAGGAGGAGCCTCTTCCCCAGGTTCTGTGGGGGCTGTTGGAGGGAGATCTTGCTCAGGACCTTGCGGAGGGGGGACATAGGGTGGGGGAGACGCTGGAGGTTCGTCTACATCCCACCTTTTCTTTCTATCATTTTTCTTTTCTTTTAATGGAAACAAATTAGCAGTCTGAGCCGTGCCCAGGATCCATAAAAAGGCATATTCACTCTCCTCCTTATTAAATGGTCGTTTGTTGTTAACATATATGTTTAATTGTTGGCATATCCAATCCTCTAAGGATCCATGAATTGGCCAATATAAATCTTTTCTTATCTGTTTTCTTCCCCATACCTCCATACAATAATAGACCAATTTCTCCTTGGACTTCCCTTTTCGAGAAGGGGAACTATCCCAATATCGAATCATTAGGCCTAACGGGCTATCTTGGGGTATATCGGGGAGCCCACCCCCACCCCGTATCTCCTGCATGGAACCAGAAGTCCTACTTTTCTTCTGTCCCATCTTCCGAAAGTGCCTTCTTTCACTCAAAATTCACTCACTTCCCTCCATTCGTGGCCCACGCCCTCGCGGACAATGGGAACCGCACTATTAGGAGGTCCACACTCACTTCGTCCGGTGGGCTACTAAGCCCAGTGGACGTCTCAGTCACTCGCACCCGGGTACCCAATCCCCGACCGAACGGAACCGCAATATACTTACTCACCCCCGAGTCTTCGTCCGGATCTTCGTGCACAAAAATTACAGGGAACTGCAGTATCTCCTTTCTCTTTTCTTTTTGCTTTCCTATCTCAGTTCGGAAAATCCAGGTGAGCTAAGTCGGAATCTCCTCCGGGACCATCCGAAGATGGGGCGCCCTCCCAGAGTTGAATTCCGAGTCGGCTGTCTGGATCCGAGTCACGGCACCAAATTTGTTATAGTTGAATTTAAAATAAATCGAGTCCAAATTAGATTCAATAAATATTTATTGAGGTAGGAAGGCAAAAGCAGCGCTGGGCGGCCGGGGAGTCGCAGCTCCACCAAAGGCTCGCCAATTCAAGCAAGCTGAGCAGCTCTTTTTATCTTCACGGAGGTTGGTTTCGACATCTTCAGTACGCCCCTCTGTAGCTTCTTGCTTGAGGTAGTTTAGATAAAATGTTGGTCACAGAATCAGCTCAAAACAATACATTCTGATAACATTGTGGTTAAGCTTTTTGTCAAACAGGAGTTCCCATGTTGATGTAGCAAGATAACATTGTGGACATGTCTCTTCTGGTTAAACAGGGAGTTCTCAAGACTGCCACAATGGGTTCGTTCCTCTTGCTTAACTTGTTCGATCAGCAAATCACCTTTAGTTACTTATTACACTTCCATCTTTTCTGGTTTCCATTCCTGCTATGTATTCCTGTACATTTCAAGTTTCATGCAACCATGAAGAATTTGTGATTCACGAACCATGAAGGTTTGTGACCACCTCAGGAACCTGAACATACACAAGTCTCTGGGACCTGAGGAGATGCACCCCAGAGTCCTGAGGGAATTGGCTGATGGAGTTGCCAAGCCACTCTCCACAATACTTGAAAAGTCATGGCAGTCAGGTCAAGTCCCTGGTGACTGGAAAAAGGGAAACATTGCACCCATTTTTAAAAAGGGTAGAAAGGAGGACCCCAGGAACTACCGCCCTGTCAGCCTCACCTCTGTGCCTGGGAAGATCATAGAACAGATCCTTCCGGAAGCTATGCTAAGGCACGTGGAGGACAGGGAGGTGATTCGAGACAGCCAGCAAGGCTTCACCAGGGGCAAGTCCTGCCTGACCAACCTAGTGGCTTTCTACAATGGAGTGATAGCATCAGTGGACAACGGGAGAGCTATGGATATCATCTATCTGGGCTTCTGCAAGGCCTTTGACACAGTCCCCCACAACATCTATCTCTCTAAGTTGGAGAGATATGGATTTGATGGGTGGACTGTTGGGTGGTTAGGGAACTGGCTGGATGGTCACATCCAGAGGGTGGTGGTCAATGGCTCGATGTGCAGATGGAGATCGGTGACAAGTGGTGTCCCTCAGGGATCCGTACTGGGACCGGTGCTGTTCAACATCTTCATCAATGAGATAGACAGTGGGATCAAGTGCACCCTCAGCAAGTTTGCCGACAACACTAAGCTGAGTGGTGCAGTCGATGTGCCGGAGGGATGGGATGTCATCCAGAGGGACCTGGATGAGTTAGAGAGGTGGGCCCAAGAAACCCTTATGAAGTTCAACAAGGCCAGGTGCAAGGTCCTGCACTTGGGTCAGGACAACCCTCATTATCAATACAGGCTGGGGGATGATGTGATTGAGAGCAGCCCTGTGGAAAAGGACTTGGGGGATGAAAAGCTGGACATGAGCCAACAATGTGCACTTGCAGCCCAGAAGGCCAATCACATCCTGGGCTGCATCAAAAGAACCGTGGCCAGCAGGTCGAGGGAGGTGATTCTCCCCCTCTACTCTGCTCTCGTGAGACCCCACCTGGAGTGGGGTCTAGCTCTGGAGCCCTCAGCACAAGAAGGACATGGACCTGTTGGAGGGGGTCCAGAGGAGGGCCACAAAGATGATCAGAGGGCTGGAACACCTCTCCTATGAAGACAGGCTGAGAGAGTTGGGGTTGTTCAGCCTGGAGAAGAGAAGGCTCCGGGGAGACCTTATAGCAGCCTTCCAGTACCTGAAGGGGGCCTACAGGAAAGCTGGGGAGGGGCTGTTTGCAAGGGCATGTAGCAATAGGACAAAGGGCAATGGTTTTAAACCATTTAAACCAGGGTAGGTTTAGATGAGACATTAGGAAGAAGTTCTTTACCATGAGGGTGGTGAGGCACTGGAAGAGGTTGCCCAGAGAGGTGGTGGAGGCCCCATCCCTGGAGACATTCAAGGCCAGGCTTGATGAGGCTCTGAGCAATCTGATCTAGTTGAAGATGTCCCTGCTTAGTGCAGGGGGGTTGGACTAGATGACCTTTAAAGGTCCCTTCCAACCCAACACATTCTATGATTCTATGATTCTATGATCCTGCTCTTGATAAGTCTCCTGTCTTAATCCATCCCATTTATGCTTAGCCATGGAGTCTATACATGGTGCAGTGTTTCAGGCATGCTAAAACACTCATAAGAAGGGGAAGTATGGAAATCAGAGAGGGTGAGGGAGAGTGAGGCAGTACAGTGAAAAGTGATGAAAGGGAATTGTTGTCCTATTTCCATCGCTTATAAATAATTCTCGGATAAAACGTTCTTGGTGGAATCATATCCTCACTGAATTCAATTGGAGTTTAGTGATTGACTTCAAAGATGTAGCATCTTACTCTTCATTCACTCTATCTTTAACCCAATAATTCTGAAATTAAATCTGCATTAAATTATAATTACATAAAATTATCTATTTTTTTTTATCTCTGTCCTGGTTCCGGTGGGGATAGGGTTAACTTTTCCTGGTATTCCATGCCATGTGAGCCACGCCCACCCTGAGCTGCCGGGGGAGGGGGCAGGAAGTTTCTGCTTAAAAGCGGGCTGGGGCGTCCCGGGTCCGGCCGGTCGGCGAGCGGCGGGGAGCGGCGGTTCCGTAATCGCGTTTGTATATTCCCCTATCCGTGGTGTTGTTGTTGTTTGCATGTTCCCTTTGCTGTCCTGTTAAACTGCCTTTGTCCCAACCCAAGAGTCTTGCCTTTTCTTACGATCCTTCCTGTATTAGGAAGGCACGTGCGAGCGGCACGTGGTTCTTTGTTGCCATCTGAGGCTAAACCACGACAATCTCCTTGGTTCATTCCAGAGGAAAAAAGATATTATACTTATGTAAGTATAGAGATGTGATGCTATTGAGACCAAGGTTAAAGAGAATGACTGTACTGTTCTTTGTTAAGAGTCAATGTTCATTTCTGCTTACAGACACTTTTGTTTCCACCTTGCCTTTATATAATGACACTTTCTTGTGGGATTGTCAGAAGATATCATAAGCCTATCCTAGGAGTAGCACAAGGAAGTCATTTTGCCCTGGTGTTTTGTTTTGGGGGTTTTTTGATGGAAAATAAGACATTGCTGGAGATAACAGCTTTCTGCTTCCCTGGTGCCTGGTGAGACATTTTGCTTCACATTATTTTTCCAAGTTCCACTGGATTTATTTTGAAAGGATGTAATTTCTCTGGGAAAGGTGGTTGTTTCTTCATGGCCATCATGGCCATGCCTCTTAATTGCCTCAGTAGCCAATGGCTTCTCTTCAAAGGGAGATCCCACCTCCTTCCCAGATGCAAGGGTACTGATTTGAAGAACCCATTATGGTTTTGATGCTTATACTGTGGAATTAGCCAAACTTTCCCATCATGTCTGCAAGCAGGATATCAGATGGTGGGGGTGGGAGGAGGAGGAAGGAATTTGTCTGAACTGTGGACAAGCATATCTGAACTTGCTGCCCAGAGAGCAGGCTGCATGGGATACATGAGATATGTAAGTTTGAGACAGCAGATGCATGGAAGGTTGAAAGAGCAACATCCAGCAGGAGTTCAAGGGGCCTCAGTCAAGGAGGTGAGAGCACTGGTAGGTGGGATGTCTCTTTTACATCAATCATGAAGGGTTGTCTTGGTGTAAGAAATGCTAGCGATGCTCCTCTGACACTGAAAAAATATTTAGCTGTTAGGTGACTGCTGGTTTTATTTTTCTTTTATTTCTTCTCTGTGCGTTTATACACAGATGATCATATATGCTCTTCCTGTCATGTTTGGGTTGCTAACTCAGTAGATGTTGCCTGCCTGAGCCCCTCTTCATGTCTAATACTGATTAGTCCCAGTTCTTCAATACACTGTTAAATCTGTATGACAACTGACCATGTTCATTTTCCTAAGACAAAGTAAGGTCTGCAAGAATTAGCTTGAAACAATGAAATTCTTGAAATTCTTTCAGGAGCTGTTCATTTTTTAATTTAAAGCAAGTAGGACATTTATAGCTTTTTGGTACTAATACTTTCATGTAGATGTGCTCATAGTTGGCTCTGTAAATATAAATATTTACAGAGACACCCTTAAGGCCCATAGCAGCCTTAGGAAAATAGTAGTGCTTTCTGCATATAAGGGTCTACTGTATATGCATTTCTTTGAAGGACAGGAATGTATGCCTCAGTGTTTATAAGATGAATTAAATTCTGGGAAGGAAATTTTCCTGTTGATTTCAGCTAGTCCCGCAGCTAACTATAATATGCATTTATATTACCACTGCAGTTGTTCCAATCAGAAAGATCTTACTGGTGTAATATTTGAAAACACAGGGCTAAACTTTCTGCTTGCATAACTTTTATCCCTTAATATAGTTATTGCAGCAGTTAATCTTGTTGTCAGCCAGTGTAATTCCTATTTAGTTTTTATCTTTCTGTCATCTTTTTTCCCTTAAAAGCCAATGGAAATAATAAATAATGTGAAAATCACTTGAAGAAGACAACCTTTGACCTCAGTAATACAGATCAGTATTGCACTCATTTCAATCACTTAAGTAGAAACAGATGAAAATGTAATGAAAAGATTAAAAAATTAGGCACAGAAAGAAACACAGAAAAGTCCAATAAGAGCATAAAGAAGCATTTGTGAAGAAAGTCTTTTCTCAATGCCCATCATAATGTCTGTATTTGCTGACCACTATTATTATTATGTTTCCTTCCCATTTAGGAGATTGTCAACTTCAATTGTCGGAAGCTGGTTGCTACAATGCCTCTTTTTGCTAATGCAGACCCAAATTTTGTGACTGCCATGTTAAGCAAACTGCGATTTGAGGTGTTCCAACCTGGTGATTATATTATCCGAGAAGGGGCTGTGGGTAAAAAGATGTATTTCATTCAGCATGGTGTTGCTGGTGTCATCACCAAATCCAACAAGGAGCTGAAGCTGACAGATGGCTCTTACTTTGGGGGTGAGTAGGAAAAAATTAATCATGACATTGGAGTAAATACACTAGAATAAAACATGTTCAGATATCAGACACATCGAGACATCAGAATAAATCTACTGAGTGTCTTTTGCCTAAACAATTACAATTGCATTGAAGAGTGCACAAAATATTTCTGAATAAGATATTCAGTCTGCTTACTGTTGCAAGGATAGCTATTGAAGATACAGAATGACCTTCCTGAATTTGCAAGTTATTTTGAATTGAGCACTGATATTTAAAAGAGTATTTCAATAAAATATAATAATTTGCATAGTAATTTTATAGCTATTTAAAGGTAAAATAAGTAGGATTCATCTTTAAAAAGAGATACAAATTTTGAGTCATAAGTGTAAAGTACTACTAAAAGGTAAAAATCACTGTAAGAATTACAAAATTAGTGGATAAAAGACCATTATTTACATGGGATATTTTGGTTTTCTTCAAGAATATTTCAGGCTGTTATTAGTGCTTTTTTACTGAATTTTAGCACACAGTAATGTTTATCCTTCCAGTATATACTATGAGAAACTGGACTCCCTATTTGACTAGATAGCTCTCAAACAGATGTATATTAATAAAAATCAGACATGAATTTTAATCCAAATTAAATTCATCTGGTAATCTTAATGAAAAATAGGTTTTTATTTAGATGAAGGCATCTGAATTTTTATATTTGAAATAAACCAATATTTTTTTTACGTATAATAATTGACCGGTATGAAAATGTTGTTTCTTTGTGACTGTAAATTGTCTTTGTGTAATAGAATAGGTGTCTGCTTCTGTGAGTAGCAGCAAGGCTGGTTTCCAGAAGCTGATTGAACATTTGCGTGTACCACTGCTGCCCATGACAGGTACAGTTAGTTGGTTATTATATTAATTTTCTGTTGAATCCCATGAATTATTCCAGAACTGAGTCAAAAGCCTTTCAGAAAATGTTCAATTGAAAGCCTAATCAGTGGCATTTAGCTGGTATACAGAAGTGGGAAGCTTAGAAAATTGAATTGGGCTCAGTGTTTGAATTGGGCTATAGAGTTACTCAACTAATCATATTTTAGAATAATAAGCTAAAGTAACTCCTACTGATCTGGCCAGCAGGCCTTATCAATCTGCAGTAGCCTCTGCAAGGTGATTTGTATCAGTGTTTGTAGAAGCGCTTCAGTAAAGACGTCTTGTGCTTATCCTACGGGCTTAAACTGTAGATGCTGAAGACAGGAGATTAAGGAAAAAGAAAAGGTAAATGCTGAGGATGAAGAAACAGAGAAACCTTCGTCTTGGTCTTCTCTATGCTTAGCAGTGCCCTATTTTATGAAAACAAGTTTGCAAGAGCCTATGTGCTGAATCTGGTCATAATATTCCTCTGAACCAGCAGAGGATCAGAGGAGATGATTGCACATGAAAGTATTTTACATAACTGTTAGCCTGTTGCAGTGCAAACAACTACTTAGCTCATCCTGTTCATCTGCTACCCTTCTTAGCAGGAATGCAGACAAAAAAATAAGCTATTTGCAATATCCAGACACCACAAGAACTTATTACACTGCATACCAAAGCAGTTTTATTCATCCAAACTGCAGTTCGGATGAGACAAGGGGTGCAAAAATGGGAGCAAATGCGTCCAAACCCTAACAGCTGGTGGGGCAAATGGAAGATAATAGCTGCTGCTTGATGTAACGAGGAGAGGAGAGGAGAACCTGAGAAAGGAAGTGCCCTGAGACCCAAAGTGTTGTGATTCAGATCTGGTTTAACAGAATACCATATAGCACTGTGAATTCCCAGAAGTGGATTTTCAGATACTGGAGAAGAAATACCTATTTGACTGCAGCTGAAAAGAGAGGAAACAACCTGCACATCAGATAATAGCAAATTGAAAATGTTTGGTTTGTCAAAGCAGAAAAAATATTCTAATAGTCTCTTTGCTCTGGAGTTTCATACAAGGGGAAACAAGATTGCCCTCAATGAAAATTTTAACCTTCTCCTTCTAGCTGCTTCTGTAGGATGGGTGGGGAGAATAAAATGTGAATGAAGAATGCCAGGAGAGAGTGGATGGATATCTATCTATGGATAGATTTTTAAATATTTCATTTTGTGTAAATTATTTAATACCATTTTAACATTTATCCTTACACACTTTAAATTCTAATAAATTATATCTTGCATTTGCTTCAACTTGTAGAAGGCCAGTTAGACAGAACTACTTTGACCTCCCTATCACTGATGGAGTTTTTCCTGATTTCTGAACAGCGACTGTCTGTATATTTTACACCAGTGCATTGGAAAATAATACCATGGGAAATGTTGAGTCACTTCAGATTATATTTTGCCACTTTTTTTTTCTGGGTATACTCTAGGTACTTCCTTTTGATGGTCTACTTTTAAGGATATGAAGTATAATATTGATTATAAAAAGAGAAAATGTGCCTGTCTGCTCACTGCTTTAGACCTTGTAATTTATACCTGGACATTATGATATGATGCAGTTTTAAATTTTGCAAAAACACTGCATATGGCTACTTCTCATTCAAGGTAGTGATGAATTAAGTCTCTCAGTATTCATACTCCAATCCAGCACCACATTGAAATACATAATTAATTATAATTAGCCTCCCTGAGGTGTGATTATTCACATTCTTAATGGCAAGTTACAGAATTAAATGCTTTAAGGGAGCATGATCTCCAGATCTCCTTACCAACTAATTCATAAAATACTTTTCAGGTGAACAGTATAAACCATTTTTCTAAAAGTTTCCCATGCAGCGCTACAGGCTTGGGGAAGAGTGGCTGGAGAGCTGCCTGGCAGAAAAGGACCTGGGGGTGTTGGTCGACAGCCAGCTGAATATGAGCCAGCAGTGTGCCCAGGTGGCCAAGAAGGCCAACAGCATCCTGGCCTGTATCAGGAACAGTGTGGCCAGCAGGACTAGGGAAGTGATCGTCCCCCTGTACTCGGCACTGGTGAGGCTGCACTTTGAATACTGTGTCCAGTTTTGGGCCCCTCACTACAAGAAAGACATTGAGGTGCTGGAGCGAGTCCAGAGAAGGACAACAAAGCTGGTGAGAGGTCTAGAGCACAAGCCTTATGAGGAGTGGCTGAGGGAACTGGGATTGTTTAGCCTAGAGAAAAGGAGGCTGAGGGGAGTGTTGCGTGAAAAGGGGCAAAGCGGTTTTGGCAGAAAATAAACCCCCTTGCGTTCTAACACTCCTCACCGAGGTGGGAGGCTAGGTGCGGCTAGGTTTAAATTCTGAGTGATGCCCAATTCACCACTATCAGTCCAATCGCGTTTAATATGTATTAAACTATCACGATTTGGATACACTAATAGTGGACTGCACCTTCAGTCTAGTCGTGCTCATGAACTAGCACGGCCATTCTCGAGTCTTTGGTCGCGTTCAGTGAGAAACCAAAACGACTAGCTACTTAAACAGTGCAGTTTATTTAAACAACAGATATATAGGTTCTTAGGATTGCCGGTGATAAATACACTGTCTGCAAAGCACGTGCAAATGAAAGTATTGTTACATATACAAAACGCGCGACAAAGTTATAAACGATACAGCCTGGCTATAAATGTAGGAAAGAGATTCTCTAGAGAAATTTCTAAGTTTCCCGAGGAAGCACTCGGTATAATCTAAGTCTTACCCAAAGGCGTCCCTATCGGGGGGGAAGAGAGGCTCAGCCCGTCGACTGCTCCCAGACATCAGTGATGTAATTCTTTGTGATGGTGTCTTCCCTGGGTATCCCCCCTCTCTCGGGCTATTTTTATACTATTTGTTATCTTCCAGGTGGAGTTTGAGTGACTTTAGTCATACATACTTTTATCATGATTGGTGTAAATTTCTCTCGCTTCACAATTAAAGGTATAGTTTACGAGAAATTCAGGGCGCAGACTCAAGAAGGAGTGGTCGCACCTTGGAGGCAGGTAGCCTTCGGGATGGAGGTGTGTTTTGGTATTATAATGACATTATAATGAGCAAAGTTCGCACAAAGGACAGCATTTCATCAAAATTTGACAAAATGTTGGCTCTGAGCATCTAGCGGGCAGCTAATTGGCAGCTTATCTGTTTCATGGTATCATCCCATTCCTGTATCCGCTATACATCATAAGGTAAAGCCGCGGAATAATTGCATCCCGTTCCGTACCTCATGTAGCTTATCAGGGAACCACAGATGTTGTGTCCTTCATGCCAGCTGCGGCTATTTTCTACCTCAGAAGCCTCTTGATTTTATACTTTTCCTTAATGTGTGAACAATGCTGTACTTTTGTATTTTTTAGCCAATTTAGTATTTATTCCACAGGGGAGACCTCATAGCTCTCTACAACTACCAGAAAGGAGGTTGTAGCGAGGTGGGTGTTGGTCTCTTCTCTCAAGTAACAAGTGATAGGACAAGAGGAAATGGCCTCAAGTCGCGCCAGAGGAGGGTTGGATTAGATATTATGAAAAATTACTTCACCGAAAGGGTTATCAAGCATTGGAACAGGCTGCCCAGGGAAGTGGTGGAATCCCCATCCCTGGAGGTATTGAAAAGACGTGTAGATGTGGCGCTTAGGGACATGGTTTATTGGTGGTTTTGGCAGTGTTAGGTTAATGGATGGACTCGATGATCTTAAAGGTCCCTTCCAACCTAGACGATTCTATGATTCTAAGTATTTTCTGCAAGAGGTCCTAAAAATGAAATGTGTTTTCGACACAGACTAGTCTGCCATTTTGAGGATACATGGTATAGCATAATTTCTTGTTCCACATTATGTTGTTCTTTTGACACCATATTTTATATAGAAAATACTATGCAGTCAGAAGAACTTCTTGCTATTTATTCTTTTCAAAAGTCTAAGAGGCTTTTAAAGAAGTTAGAAAGAAAATAATTTACTCTGCAATGCAAGAAGGTAGAAGTGGATTTGGTTTTAGGAGTTTTATTAATGAGCAAAACCTAAAATGTATATTTAACAATGTTAATAATAATAATAATAATAATGCAAATAATAATTCCTGGTATCTAAATAACATAGTCTTCAAACCAAATTATAATTCTTATTCTGTGAATTCATGAATAATATAAATATTTTTTAATTTAATCTTTATACCTAAGAGTGTCTATACTAGACTTTGTTTAATAATTTAACAGAAAAAAATGAAGTGCGATATTTTTACGGTCCACTTAAATTCAAGTTGAATAGTCTAATTTGTACCTGTTATTGTTTGCCAAAATCAAGATGACAAGAGCATAACACTGAATACATAAGAAACTAAGTGGCTTTTTTCAAAAGAGAACAGGCATCCATCTGAACAAAACTAGGCATAAACGAATGGCACAAAGTCACGTTTGGACTTTGACCCAGCCAGTATAAAAGTCGATAATATACTAGGTATATTATCGACTTATATAGGTATAAGTATACTTATACCTATATACTAGGTACTTAGGCACATTATCTTAGAATTAAAGCTTGGGGGTTTTTTATATGAAAACTAAATTAATATCATCCAAATCATGAGTTTTTAAAAGATAATAAATAGACTATCTTAGTCTCTCTTGGTAGAAAGAACACGTCATTAAAGTAGAATAAAAATATATGGATGCTCTGTTATAAACAGCATTGAAGATAAAATAAGGACTTGCATTTCCATTTTATATAATAATTGTAAGCTTCTCGCCTGTCTGTTCTTTTCTATCAGAGCTTTCTCAGGAGAGTGAGTTAACAAGAGAAAACAGGCAGGATGTAAGAAATGTTGCTGCCTCTGTTTGCTCTAGTCATGAAAATTTGGCCAAAGCTATTTTCAGTACCTTCAGATAGAAAAAAGAAAAGACAGGTCAGGATGGAACATAAAACGTCTCTGGGCAGATAACATGCCTCTTTTTATAAAGGCAATTGTAGTCTAACCATGTATATTTGGCTGTCTTTCTTGATGTGAAATATGCTTAATAATGTATCTTAAGCATATTACATTGAATGATACTTAACAGTGTATCAGTATTAACTTTAAAGGAAATATGAGGGCTTAAAAAAATTGTTATATATCAGTCTTGTAAAAAATTACAAGTCATTAGAGAATGGCTAAAATGGATTGGCTTATTGCATCCAAACGTGCCTTGAAAATTAATATACGCCTAAAATGTCTTTTTCTGTATCAACATTTACTTATATCACATGGAAATAATGAGAGGCTTGTTCTGAGTAAGTCTCAAAACATCCAAATTAGTAGCATGTTATCACACTGCTTTTCTCAGTGCTGCTTTCAAGTAGTGTATTAAGCCTTATTCAAGGAAACAGAATGATAAGAACATGAATTGTTTCAAGAAATGGGTTTCTTATAGGTAGGTGGCATAAAAGAGAACTTTGGGTCAAAGTAAAGAAAGGCACATACTTTTAGGCTTGTTGACAAACCCTAAATAAATATGAAGAGTTGCTCACCCATTGGTAGACTTTGTTTTTAAAAAATAAGTATTCCTTTATAAATCCTATCAAAGTTTGGATCAATTAAGTTATGCAATTTTTTTCATAAGAATAATTTTTCCCCCAGAAAATTTGTGCTATCTCTAATTAAATAAATGTACCTCTCTGCCGATTAGAAATGCTATTAGAAAAAAATAAGAATAGAACCTCTCTAATTAGACCACTTACTCTATCAAGCGTTTGATATATTTACAAAGGCCAAGCATATTCAACAAAGGTTAAGCAAATGAGGGCTTTGGAGGGAGACCTTTAGGGAAGAGAGTAATGGAAAGAAATATAGCAAAAGACCTAATCAGCTTTCACCTGCATTTTAGATCAGGAAAATGGTTATGAAATGCCCATCATGGATACCTGTCTCCAGCTGCTTCCAACTTGTCTGTTTTGAAAGTTCCTTCTTGTTTCAGAGAGGCTTTGGAGACAAAACCCCCTTTTTCCAAATGGGGAGATTGTGTCCAAAGGATAACATTCTGGATGAAAGGGATCGGTATAATACTGTTTGTAGGGGGTGCTGATGTCCCTTCTTTGTCCTACTGACCATTTCCTACCTCAAGAAGACTAAACCCCCTATTATTACTTATTGACTATTACACCATATCATTATGTCATCCTCAAACATAGAAGCAAATATTCGCTTCAGTCCCCATTTCATTCTCTTCCTATCTTCATATATATGCCATATCTTCATGATGGAGAAATTATCTCAGCCAGTAAGGGTGCTGGCAAGGAGGGACAGGTATTTGCAAACAAGAATTGTGTTCCTAACTTGCAATTACACAAGTCAGTAAGCATGAGTCTAGCTTACTGAATGAGATAAACTTTGCATTTTTCATTGCCATATTAATAGGGATGTAATTCACCTTTTTCTAATCTTCTGTTTAAAAAGTTGACAATTTCAACCTTTCTGGTTAGGGTACATTTTCTATTTCTTTAATTTGCTCTGTTAAATTAAATATAATTTAAAAAAAATAGATGATGAGCATGCTGAGAGCTCATGTGTCAGGGTCTTCAGAGCCAGAAATATCAAATGACTGGAAACAGGCAATAAAAATGTGAAAGAAACTGACCTGGTTTCTTTGGGTTTTTTTAATAGGATGACTATATAAGAGCAACAGCTATCACAAATAGTTAAATTTAAATCAGGTTTAGGTAAAGAGTTAAAAAAGTGACAGGAGACTGAAACTAAGGCTTTAAGGAAGTTGTTTTGGACCCTTAATTGTATTTGGCCATTTTCAGTCCCTCTTCAAAATAGTAACTACTCGGCAGTGTATCCAGGCCTCCTTCATGAACCCTCTCTCCAGTTGATGAGCCCGGATATCTGAAAGCAACTTTACAGACAATTGTTGTTGGCAGGTTTTAAATGAAGAGGTCATGCAGGCACTGTATGCTATTGCTCACTCTGACAAACTCAAACTGTCTTGTCTGCAATTCCATATTTAGTGTAAATATGGTGGAAAAAGATGTAGGTTTTGCATACCTTTCTTTTGGACAGTCCAGATTACAAACCTGTCTGTAAAAGGCAGTAATTGTCTCCATTTTCCTTCCTCCTTAAATTCACTCCTTTTCTGCGGTAATGTTCTTTTTGAGCAGTGTTTGTATTTTAAAGCTTTGTAAATATAGGACTGAATTCAGAGCTAAGTGTTACCTGAGCCTTTTAATTTCCATCCACTCCATAAATATGGATTTGGGGGATGTGAATCGCTGCTGCTTTTTTTTTTTTTACCTCCACAGTCTTAAATATTGTGAATGTAAATACTTTTTTGCAAAACAAAATCCACATAGCTATCTGGCAAAGCATTTAATTATTATTCTGGAGAAAATAAATTATTGAAACTCATTTAATTTGTGTAAGTTACATTCTGACTAATCATAAGACTTGGTATTAGTCATTTTAGTGTCTATAACAAAAATCAGCATATCCCTAGATTTTCCATTTTGTGCACTAATGATAATATATTGAAAGATAAAAAGAACATGTTAAAAAATTAGAAAAAAAAGTTAAAGATAGATTTATTTGATGCTTTCCAGAGTTTAATAAAGAAAAAGTAAACAAATACAAAAGGATATGTTAAAGCAATCACATTTTTATCTTATGAAACAGCTTCCCTTTGTTTTCAGTATTAGAGATGGTCAAGTCAACATGGAACTAGGAAATCACTCAATTTCTGAAGGATTCTCCCTTTTTCAAGAAGCTTATTGATTTTTTTTTTTAATTACTTGAAGTTTATATCGTCTTTTGCTAAAGAAAAAATATCACTCTCATTACCCGTTGTAAAACTGTGAGCAGAGTGCCCCAGGTTGAAGGTTACTGTCCCTTCCTGTGACTGGCACAACAAGAAGGTGCCTGTTAGCTAGTTTCTAGTCAGTGGACAACTTCAGTAGCTTGAAGGAAATCAAGAACTACTCATCTTAGCACCACGCCAAAGAGTTGCTGTTATGAAGAGTTAGGGAGAATTACCTAAACATGGTAGTTTTGGGAAACATGCTCTGAAGACTTGCTATAAAAAGGCACGAAGCATGGGGGAGATGCAAAGAGCTGTCACAGAATCACAGAATGGTAGGGGTTGGAAGGGACCTTTGGAGATCATCTAGTCCAACCCCCCTGCCAGAGCAGGGTCACCTAGAACAGGTTGGACAGGAACACATCCAGGTGGGTTTTGAATATCTCCAGAGGAGACTCCACCACCTCTCTGGGCAGCCTGTTCCAGTGCTCTGTCACCCTCAAAGTAAAGAAGTTTTTCCTCATGTTGAGAAAGAACTTCCTGTGTTCCAGCTTGTGCCCATTGCCCCTTGTTCTGTCACTGGGTACCACTGAAAAGAGTCTGGCCCCATCCTCCTGACACCCACCCTTTAGATATTTATAAGCATTGATGAGGTCCCCTCTCAGTCTTCTCCATTGATGAGGTCCCCTCTCAGTCTTCTCCAGGCTAAACAGACACAGGTTTCTCAGCCTTTCCTCATGAGAGAGATGCTCCATTCCCTTGATCATCTTTGTAGCCCTCTGCTGGACTCTCTCCAGTAGTTCCCTGTCCTTCTTGAACCGGGGGGGCCAGGACTGGACACAGTACTCCAGATGTGGCCTCACCAGGGCAGAGTAGAGGGGGAGAATGACCTCCCTCGACCTGCTGGCCACAGTCTTTAATGCACCCCAGGATGCCATTGGCCTTCTTGGCCACAAGGGCACATTGCTGGCTCATGGTCATCCTGTTGTCCACCAGGACTCCCAGGTCCCTCTCGGCAGAGCTGCTTTCCAGCAGGTCAACTCCTAACCTGTACTGGTGCATGGGGTTATTCCTCCCCAGGTGCAGCACCCTACACTTGCCCTTGTTGAATTTCATAAGGTTCCTCTTTGCCCAACTCTCTAGCTTGTCCAGGTCTCACTGTATGGTGGCACAGCCACCCCTCCCAGTTTTGTACCATCAGTAAACTTGCTGAGGGTGCACTCTATCCCCCCATCCAGATCATTGATGAATATATTGAACAAAACCAGACCCAGCACTGACCCCTGGGGAACACCACTAGTTACAGGCCTCCAACTGGACTCTGCGCCACTGATCACAACCCTCTGAGCTCTGCCATTTAGCCAGTTATCAATCCACCTGACTGTCTATTCATCTAACCCACTCTTCCTAAGCTTACTTATGAGGATGTTATGGGAGACAGCATCATACATCTAAGTTCTGTCTATAATAATTTAGTAACTCATTGCTCTCTATAAAATAAACAATGTTCTAATCTGCTGTCCTGTTCTCATAAAACATTCCCAAATATGTTAGACCAACTGACCCAAGCCTTTGAATTGCTTTCGTTTTCCATCTTTCTTCTGCTGCTGAAAGTAACCAGATTGTCCGAATAGCTGCTTGCCCATTTGCACAGCAATATATATGCCTGCTACATAATGAAACAAGTTTCCTGATGAGGAACTAAAGCAATAGTCATCTATCCTCAGCTGGAAGGACGCTTCATTAGATCCTGTAATGTTAAATCTGACTGATGATAGGAAACCTGTTATAGCTTTGGAAGGGGATAGAGCACTTAATAAACTTCTGTAGTTCACAAATGCATAGAAATTGCTAGTTATTTTTACTCAATTTTAATATGGAGAGCACTATATGGCTAAAATACTAGTTAACTAATTTATTCGTTACTACAAAAAAATGAATTCCTGCACCAAGTAAAGTGAACTTTTGCTTTCTTTCTATTCTTTGTGTTCTTGCAAAACAAAGCTGTGCATACAATAATAATTCATCGTATTAATTTTCTACATATTACTATATACCATCCTAAGCTAAGAAATATGTTCCATGGAGACAGGACCAGTTTGATCTCTTTTAATAAACCAGATTACTATATGTTTCCTTTATCAGCACAGTTTATCTGTTTGTGGACACATTTTGTCTTCAAGGAAACTTTATATTGTTATTTTGATTTTTGAAGTTTCTCAATCTCTAGTCAAATGTTAATGTGATATAGAAAGTTGAGTAATTACATCTGGAGTATAATTTATATGGAAAATGAACTGACAGTTAATGGTTAGGTGCCACACTGTCAGATAAGCTGTACTGCTTCCCAGAGGAAAGAAAGACTTTTTATAAGTATATATAAATTGGAAACAGGAAATTATTGCTAGGGTAGCCAGTCCATGTACCAATCCAGCAAAGACTAAGAAAGCAATGCAACATCACAAATGGTGCTAGAGGTGAACTGCTCCCACATCCCCAGTTATTTTCTTGAAGAAAAAAATGTTTAGGAATCACATAGCAACAGGGGAGTGGGAAAATTAGCACCTACAGTGGCATATCTATATAGTCTACAAGAACTATGAACACGATCTCAGTTGGTACCAAAACTGTGGCCCTTACAAAAGGCCTACTAATCCTAATTCTTTAAGAGTCATCCTATGGGTTGTGTCATTCACCTTCACTCATTCAGGTTTTCCTGAAATGAGTTTTCCTTATTGCTGTCTTTCAGGTATGTAGAATTTCCTATCCAGAGTATTTTGTCACACTGATGCAATAATAAAATATGATCTACATCTCCTATTTTACAAGATACAGATATGGGCAAGCTTCTTTAGAAATTCACGGTGTTCCAAAAACTGAAACTGATGTTCCTACTGAAATACTGCCATGTATGTGAGCAACTGATATGTTGTTGATCAGTTTTGATTATTATAATTATAACCTTCAGAACAGTCTTAGCTTCAAACTTTTATTATTGTGGGGTTTAGTTCAATGTCTTGAAAGCAAAAAGTACATGGTATTTGAGCCCTTTTCAATGTTTGTTTGAGCTGCATTGTTCTGTGAGAAAGATCTTATGCTAGCAGAACACAAATTATGATTTTCACAGATAAATTAATTGCATTCGTATTAAATATGGACTGTAAGAACAAATTAATGTTTTTAGCATTGTTTAGTGCTTTCAAATAGTAATTTTTCATTAGTGCAGTGATTTGCATTTGTTTCAGAATGTTCTAGGGAACAGTTGTCCAAAGGGATTAAATAATTAAAGTAAAACTTGCATTAAGAGTTGAATTACAGGTTCACTGTAGCCTAATACATAATTATTAATTGGAAATGAAGACATTCTTATGTTTGGAAAGGAAAGATAAAGCATTTGACACTTTGAAAGTGTCAGCATGGAGGCAGTGCACCATGCCGACTGCAGATGGGAATATTAGTGAGTAATATGCTGCCACCGCTTTCTTTTTATGCTAATAAAAAACCTTGTTTGTCCAAGCTGTTTGAAAATAGTCTATGGCCTTTGTGTTTCACTGCACACTCCTGTGCTATTGATTGTATTTCATAGTCCGTTTAAATCAACTGAACGTCAAGGAGAGCATAATTGTTGAGGGCACCTGGTGTACTTGATGCCACTAAGACTCATTTTAAATATATCATGGATATTTTCATTACTTTGTTCTCTTCATGAAATCTATTGTTTATTTATTTGTAAAAAAATAAATAAATACTTTGATTTATTTAAAAGAATACAAGTGTTTGATGGGAACACATTTTGGCATTCTCTGTTCTTGCTCTCTGGTCCAAGTAAATGAGATTTCATATGTCTTATTATGCTTGAGAGTTTGTTCCAAACAAATAGCTAATAGATGAAATGAACTTCAATGCAGAACACGTACAATTCTGCAATGCAGATGATGTATCAGTGACTATAATAAAACTCTAATTAGTCAAGAAACATTGCTGGAAATGCATTTTATGATTGTTCATCCCATGGTACTTTTTCTGTCAGAAGGATGTAGTTCATCTTTTGAAGGAGACCATTCAACTGGAGTTGAGAACATGAAGCTTTCTCTGCTTCCTGAGCAGTCAGGCTTCGCGGTGGCGCTCCCTGATCAGTTTCTAGGCTCATATCTTTTCTGACCCACCCTTTATTGTCTTATCTAACTAGAAGACTATTATGGTTATTATGAGCTTTCCAAAAAGATGCACTTCAACCATAAATTGTGGGCTGACAGGGTTTACAGAATATGCTGTATAGTTTACACAGTGATCCTTTCCATTCTCATTACTTGACAAGAATAAAGGAAAAGGAAAGAAGGGGAAAAAGTAATGATATTTATTGCAGTAACATCCATGAATTACATGGTCCCATTGTCCCACAATGAAATCTAGCATTGTTTCTTATGGTTTCTTCCTATCCTTCTTATTGAAGTAATCCAAAACACAATATTCTAGATTAATAATGTTGAAAATAGTAATTTCTACATTATTTTTTACACTCTTCAGAATGCTTGGGATCCATAGTCAATGTTTGTTTTGGTCATTTTTTAGAATCAAGTATATTTATTTGCTGAGTACAGCAGAAGAGACCTCCTTATGTCTTTAGTATTGTTTGCAGCAATTTTAAGTGAAGAAAGTTGAAAAATCAAGAGGTGATCATTAGTCACATAGATTTTCCAGATAGTTATCTATAAATTCAACCATGTATTGTAAAATTTTGAAAATGGAGCAGTCATTTGCTGCATTTAACTGCTCCCTTTGGACAAAATGTCAGTCTTAGTCTTGTAACCAAAATGCAGTGGGTTCAATCAAAGGAGAAGGGGTCAGGCTGAGTTGGGGGATGGAAGAGGAAAGGACTGACTTCTGTTTGACCTGGCTGGCTCTTTACAGTAAACTGTCATTATTTCATGGGCATCAGGTTTTGTGAGGGACATTAGGTCATGACTTTTACAATAGCCATTAGTATCTATAAATTCTCCCCAAAGCTGTTGGGGTTTAAATACATTCAATACCAATATTGATCCCACGTTAATGTACTTCGATTTTGTATTGGGTTTGCATGGCAAGGTTTTGGTAGCAGGAGGGCTACAGAAGTGGCTTCTGTGAGAAGATGCCAGAAGCTTCCCCTATGTCCAACAGAGCCAATGCCAGCCGGCTCCAAGACGGACCCACTGCTAGCCAAGGCTGAGCCAATTAGTGACAGTGGTAGCACCTCTGTGATAACATATTTAAGAAGGGGGAAAAATCCTGCACAGCAGCTGCTGGAGGAAAGGAGGGAGAATATGTGAGAGAAACAACTATGCAGACACCAAGGTCAGTGAAGAAGGAGGGGGAGGAGGTGCTCCAGGTGCCAGAGCAGAGATTCCCCTGCAGCCCATGGTGAAGACCATGGTGAGGCAGGCTGTCTCTCTGCAGCCCATGGAGGTCCACCATGGAGCAGATATCCATCTGCAGCCCATGGAGGACCGGAAAACAGAAACAATGTGTGATGAACTGATCGCAACCCCCATTCCCCATCCCCCCACACCACTCAGGGGAGAAGGTAGAGAACTCATGAGTAAAGTTAAGTCCAAGAAGAAGGGAGGGGTGGGAGGAAAGGTATTTTAAGATTTTGGTTTTGTTTCTCATTACCCTTCTCTGATTTGATCGGCAATCAATTAAGTTAATTTCACCAAGTTGATTCTGTTTTGCCCGTGACAGTAATTGGTGAGTGATCTCTCCCTGTCCTTATCTCAACCCATGAGCCTTTCGTTATATTTTCTCTCTCCTGTCCAGCTGAGGAGGGAGAGTGGGCACCTGGCATCTAGCCAGGGTCAACCCACCACAGATTTATCCACTATTATCTAAGCATCTTAGCCCCTAAGCATTCAGGTTCAGGTGGCATGTGGAAATTCTTCAATAAGAAATATGAGACTGAAAACCATCAAGGTTCTTTACATTCTAGATTAATAAAAAATGTATTTTTTAAAGACATACAAACCAAGAACTATGCTAGCACATTATAGAATCATAGAATCAAAGAATCATAGAATTGCCTAGGTTGGAAGGACCTTTCAGACCATTGAGTCCAACCATCAACCTAACTCTGACAAAAACCATCACTAAACCATATCACTAAGCACTACGTCTACCTGTCTTTTAAATACCTCCAGGGATGGTGACTCAACCACTTCCCTGGGCAGCCTGTTCCAATGCTTGATAACCCTTTCAGTGTAAAAATTTTTCCTAATATCTAATCCAAACCTCCCCTGGTGCAACTTGAGGCCGTTTCCTCTTGTCCTGTCATCTGTTACTTGGGAGAAGAGACCAACACCCACCTCGCTACAACCTCTTTCTCCAGGACCTCCATACATCTGAAGTAAAGCCTTCAGAATTCTTTATTTTTGTTAATGTCAAAATGTTTGCATTTTGACACTTCATTGAGAATGATAGTTTGTGATAAACATACAATCATGGGGACAAATATGAAATCACTGCTCTTCCTGTGTAGGGAAGTGATCTCCTACCCTGCCTGAGACCAAGAATTGTTTCTATTTATAAGTCTGTTCTTATTCCCAAACTTGAAAATGGAATCAACTCAAACACTTATTTTTGCAACTGACTTTTAATATTTTGTATTTTAATATAAATTAACTTGAATGTTAGTTGTGATCTAAAAAAAACCATATTTTATTTTTACTTTTTGGGCAGATGAATAGACAGGTAAGAATGGATACAGAATTTGAAAGAAGCTTCCAAATTGTTTTTAATTTTGAAATCTCCTGCAAAGAACTTCATTTTTAGCTAACTGGAATATATAATTAAAAATAATTCTAACTGACTGTACTTTATGTAATACTGTGTTAAATATTTTTTTATTTTAAGTAATACTAAGCCTCACTTGAATTTTTCTAATGTAAATCTTCATTGAAAAGAGGGGTGAAGATGCGTAAAAGAATAATCATATATGCATTTAAAAAGTGGCATATCAGTTATATTTTGAGTTTGACAACTTTACAAACATATGAGGACTTATGTAACATGTCTGAATATTGAAGACTTCTATTGGGAAACTTCCCTAAAATGGATTTATGCATATCTCTTATTCTACCCCATATGTTTTGCTGTTATAAGTCTCGGGCACTGACTTTGGCCTTTATCCAGTAACCCTCTTCCTGTGGGTTCAAGTGTCAGCAGTTGCAAGACTGAGGCTGTTTCCTGGGACTCTGAGTATGGCTTTGGTCTCCTCTGTTCCAGAATGATGAATTCCTGTTGGAGGCACTTGCAGAGAAAGTCTACTAGACTAATCAAACAGAGTAAGCAGAGGTTAAAAGAGTTCTGTTGTTTAGCCCAATGAGGAAAAAAGTCTAAAATCATAAGTTTACTCTCCCAAAATACCTAGGACATAAACCCCAAGGAAACAGAAGGCATTTTCATGCTTGAAGCATTTTTTCTTAGAGCAGTTCTTATATTCAAATATCATTACATCATGTATTAAATTAGTTTAGTAAATCTGGTGAATGATTATGTCAGATGAATATTTAAAAAAAATCAATAGCATCACTTGGGTTAATTGAGTCAGCAAGCTGTATTTGACAGCAGATGGATCATTTCTTACAATTTAAAGAAGATATTTTTTTAAAAAGGCCTGATAAAATCAGAATCTAGACTGAGAAAACCTATAAGCAGGGCTCTTAAAGGATATTAGTTATTTTTTCAGAGTAGCAAAAATAGAATCAAACACCTTCAGAACTGCCCCTGCAAGCTTGCTTAAACAGCAATAGAAAAATTGCTGTTAGCACTAAGTCACTTCCTAGCTTTTAAGTTTCACATGGTTTACTAACTTCTTTGTTTCCTGTGTGTGTTGAATTTTTCTCTCCCCAGAGATTTGCCTTTTGACCAAGGGCCGTCGAACTGCCAGTGTACGAGCAGACACATACTGTCGCCTGTATTCCCTCTCGGTGGACAACTTCAACGAGGTCCTGGAAGAGTACCCCATGATGAGAAGGGCCTTTGAAACGGTGGCAATTGATAGACTTGACAGGATAGGTATTATTTTTTTTATATATTTGGAATTCTCTAAACCTTTCTACCTTTACTTTTCCTTGATAAAATGAACAGATTAAATCCTCCATAAAAGTTTCATTTCTGTTACACTGCACTAAATGTTCTGTTGATCTATGAATAAGATGTGTCCAGACAAGAAATTCTGCAAGCTCACTTTTATATAATAAGTCTTTGAATTTTAGAAAGCTCTCATAGTCCTCTGAGGATTATTTTGTATACTTTAATTATCATTAGCATTATTTATTAATCCCATTTATTTCTTTTGCTGCCCTCAGCGCTCATAGGGTTTATTGCAGTTTCATGAGCAGTGGATGACATTTTCCTACATAAATAGTTTAAAGATGACATCTATAATGCTGGGAAGAGCTGAAGTCTCTCAGCACTCAGAAACCCCGTGTTTGTTGAAGTGAATTAATCCTTTGCAGCAGAGCTCTCATTTTCCTCACAACATGGGCAGTGCTAGCATTGATGGCTGCACACTGGCGTTACTGAGATCTGCTTGCAATCAGAAAAGCAGGCCAATGATATCCAAGTGAAAGGCAGAATGATATGGCAGATTATCAAAACAGGGTGTGTGAAGTCTGCTGTTGTGCATCCAGACATTCTAGACCTCTCTAATAGGACATACTAGATAAAATATATGGTCTTTGGTCGGGAGAAATTGACTCTGATCATCATTATTGACACTGTGTCGTGGTTTTAAAATGCAGCTATGCATAAAAAATTGTTTATCCTGATTTGGAAGAAAACTTGTTTTCTTTAATATAGCAAGAGTAAAGAAATTAAAAACATGTATACTGGTTTCAAATATTTAATAGACCTGTTTTAGTATTCTGCAGACTGTGAACATTCAGTGCATTAATTTAGGTTTTCAAGACTTTTCAAACTCTTAGAATTTGTCTCTCAAGACTCTCTGGAAATGTAGTCCAACTCAAACTAATATGTGCTTAAATAATATTAGTAGTAAAGTCCGGTCTGCTCTTGGAGGAGTAATCCTGTCTGAAGTGCTGCATTTACAATATGAAATCTACACAGGAGAAAAGATAAAAAATGAACTGTTTTATTGTACTTGTTCCACTCTGTTTTTTCAGTAAATTACCATGGTTACATTTTCAGAATAATTGTAGTAAAAGCAATGCACTATAAGTGAAGAGGCACAGAAAGTTCAGGCATCTTTGAGCACAATGGTGTTATGAAAACCTGCCATGCTGGTGCAGAGAGAGGGGGAAGTGTGTATGCTTGGAGGCCAGCTGTCAGGAGCTGTGTGTCAGCATGAATTTCTGTGGTGGTGCCTGGACAGGCTCAGCACAGCTCTGCCGCAAGGGATGAGCTCTTTGGTCCCTGGCTCCTGGGGAGATTGGTGCAGTGCAGCCTATCACAGTGGGCTCACTGCCGAGCTGTGGAGAAGCGCTCAGCCTGGTGTTTGCTCAGGCTTTTACAATGCTGATATAGCCCTCAATGGGTTGAAACACAAACTCAGAGTCAGGATTTGCTCCTGTGTGTCAGGCTTGCTAACTCTTCTGCCTCTCTGTAAAGGGAAGAAGAACTTGATCCTCCTGCAGAAGTTCCAGAAGGACCTCAACACCGAGGTTTTCAACAACCAGGAGAATGAGATCTTGAAGCAAATTGTGAAGCATGACAGAGAGATGGTGCAGACCATTGCCCCAGTGAGCTTGCAGCAGATGCCCATGCTGAACTCCAGCACCTCCACCGCCACCTCATTGTCGCGCATCAGGACACAATCCCCTCCTGTTTACACCACAAGCAGCCTTTCTCATGGAAACCTGAACTCTACCTCACCCAGCATGCAGACACCCCAGCACACCATCATCCTCTCACCCTGCTCCTATGCCACTGCCATTTGCAGCCCACCCATACAGAGCCCTCTGGCTGGCCAAACTTTCCATTATGTCTCTCCAACCACCTCGCAACTCTCCCTCATGCAGCAGCAGCTGCAGGCACCCCAGCAGCTGCCTGGTGCCACACAGAAGAATGAGGTCCACAAGAGCACCCAAGCCCTCTACAACACCAACCTGACCCAGGAGGTGCGGCCCCTCTCTGCCTCTCAGCCTTCCCTGCCCCACGAGATCTCCACCCTGATTGCCAGGCCTCACCCCACCATGGGGGAGTCCATTGCCTCCCTCCCGCAGCCCACCCCTGGCCCCAGCATGCCCCCGCCCAGCCGGGCCACAGTCCCCCAGCGTGTCTCACTCTTCCAACAGATGTCCTCAGGATCCATGCCCCCGAACTGGAGGGCCACACCGCCCACAGCCCCTCTGCAAAAGGATTCTTCCACAGTCTTAAGCACAGAGCTCGAGGGAGACAAGCTGTGGTTCGCATCAAACTTATGATCTCTGGTAACTGTGAGCAACAGACTTGTAATGAACTGAGAACCATCCCCAGAACTGTTTTAGCCTATTTCCTAATGTACCCCATCAGTCTACTATGAGAAAAATACTTTAGACAGCTTTGCCCTACATAACGAAAGTAAAAATTTTATATATATATATAAAATAAATTAAAAAAATTTGTTTTAATTCATGTCTTCCTTTTTTGCAATCATTAAAGAAGTTTAAATTCAGCTGTAAATATTATTTATTTTTAACGTGCCAACTTTAAAATTGGTCTGACAGATTTCTCTGTTTATGAGGTTTCCTATTTTCATGGGAAAATTGTCAACATAATAACAAACTTCAAACAAGTATATTAAAAAAAATAAAAATCAACATAACTGAAACATAGCACTGACAGTGATATTCTGAAACCTTCATTATTTCATTTATGATATAGACATTGTTAATTTCTCATGAATAATTCAGTTGTTATTTCCCATTACATTTCATATTTTAGCACCTTCCGTTCAGAATTAGATTGGAAAACAAATAAATTGCAAACACCTGCAGTCAAAAGGCTGGCACTAGCACTCCTCTGGACAGATTGTAACCTCATGACATAGAATCATAGAATGGTTTGGGTTGGAAGGGACATGTCAACCATTCTGTTGTTTCAGAGAACTGGGTGGAATTCAGTCATCACATTGCTGAAGACTTTTACAAAGACTATAAATATTGCCATTGTAAATAACTTTTTAGACCCAAACAAAAATAGCTGCTGTGTGGTGTACCATTGCAAGGTCTTTGTTTAGGAATTTAGGTTCAGCTCTTCACTTCAAAATTTAGTTTTAAAATTTGTTAAAGTTAAGTGTAACACAACTGTTGAATTGTAATGCAATGGCTTAAAACCTACAGTGTTACTTTTACATGTAATGTTTTATGCAAAATTGTATGCTTGATCCTGCAAACCGTTTGTACTTCACCAATACCATCAATTTTCTTCTCCTTGCCCTCAATAGCATCTGAAAATATTCTGTGCATGCTTTGGCAAAAAAAAAAAAAGGATGATAAAAATAGGTTCAGTCAGCCATTTTAGGAAAAGGCTTCACAGTGTCTTAGAAAATAATAACCATTCATTAATTGTGTCTACCTTAAAATTCCTATAATGCTGACTTTGAATCTCTGGTTTAAGTCTAGAAGTGAGGTTTTTCATTTAAAGGATTATTTGTAAACCACAGCTTGATTTAGGCTTTCAGATGCTTTCTGTATCTTCACTGTAGTTTTGTAGTTGACTGTGGTATCAATTTAAAAAAATTATATATAATATAGCATCAAGTCTGTCTGGAAATGCACGATTTGCTCTGTGTATATCATAATTAAATGGCTAGTATATCCTAAGGCATGTAGTGCCAAGCATAGCCCATAGGTACGAGGTTTATTATTTTTTATGTCTTCAAAACGGAAAGGAAATGGTGACAGAAAGCAGGGTTAAAGCATACTGTTCTGTGAATGTTTTGTTTTGTTTGCTCAAACCTTCATGTTATGTTATCCACAAAAAAAGTTCTTTTGTAATCATTTGTGCCTGATTTGTCACATTAAATAGAGATTGAAACTAAATGTGTCATAATTTAACTCATTGAAAAAATCAGCATTATGGATATGATACAAGCATATATTCTGTTCCTTAAAACCCAACTGACTCATGTGAAGGAAGTGAATGCAAAGGAGTTGTTTTCTCATTAATGCTGAGTTTAACAATGCATGGAAAAATTGAATAACATCACAAACTACGTAATGCAGTGAATAAAGATGTACTTGAGAGCCAAGTAAATATTCTAAAACTAACAGAGCTTGAACCCATGCTGCCTGTTACACCTTTGACTAAAGTGGTACATCAAATAAAAATTTAAAAAAAACTTCCAGTTTTTACTGACTACCACTCACCAGTAAAAATCAATGTAATTAACCCATTAACATGCTGCTGCCATTAATCCAAGTGGCCCAGAGTAATATACGAAGAAGCAATTGTTTAAAAGTGTTTGGAACATTATGGATACGCTGCAAGACCATTTATATCAGTACAATACCACTTATATTATTTTAATACTAACAAATTCTGTCAGTTAATTAAGATCATATACTGATCTTTCAAACTGTTTAAGGTTTACATTTGCTAGGAGGAATGGAGTTAGTAGCAAAATATTTTTATATATCTTTTTATTTTATTTTAAGCACTATGAAGAAATATCAATTCACATGGTCTTTCAGTGAAACCATAATAATTTTTAATGACTTTGTAATAGCGTGGACAATATCTAGGATTTGTATGTTAATTCAAAAAAAAGGTACAGGGTATAAAATTATATACATGTATATATATGTATGTATGAATGTATATATACTTAGATTAAGAAACCCACGTTCCTGTAACATAAAGGTCCATTGCTAGTTTCAGAAGTGACCTATTTTCTCTGTACATAAGTAAGCCCATAAGTATGAAATCTCAAATCTGTACAGGATGAAATGTATTAATGAAAAAGGTTGGATCTTACTGCTGCTGGGAAGACTATAGACCTGATTCTTATAATAACTGTATGACCAGGGATGAGTTAGATTTTTTTCTTTTGTCTTTGCTTAAAGCCATAAAAAATATATACAAAATATTATTAATAAATTGAAGAAAATATATACACAATAAAACCATGAATATTTTTTGGTTCCAATCTTTATAAGCGAGCAAGTTTTGCTTTACCATGAAAGAAGAACTGTTTGCTTTTCTCTTTTCTTTGTTCTGAGCCCCAGAAATTATATGCACTAAGTATGGGGAGGTGAGGAAAAAAAAGCCTGAGTGCACAGTAGGAGAAAGAGGGCTTAGAAATTCGAGGATACTATCTGATTTACTCAAGCAATTCCTAAGCAATATTTCCTCTTTAGATTAGAGGAATTTATTGTTCTAAAAAAACATTTCCCCCACAAACCTCTCATTTAAGCCATTACCACTAAACCTGTAATATTTCTTGAGTACAAATATTTCAAACTGAAGTTTTAAATATCCTGGAGGAGAATCCCGAGTAGTTGTTAGCGTAACTTAAGAAAACTATATTCTATCATATGTTCACTTTACCTTCATATCACTATATATGATATCTATATGTACATACACACCAAATTATATATTTTTAAAAGTTTGTCAATTTCTAATATCTATTTCTACCTCAGCTTAATTTCTATCTTACCTTAATTTTAATTTAAAAAGCAGAAGCAGAACTGAAACTAAACTAAATTTTATTTTAAACATCAAACTTTCATGTCTTGATGCATGTCATTAAGATTTAAGCTTAATATTTCTATTTTCAAAATTTACTCATGTGAGTTCTCACACTGACTTTAGTATGTCTATCCATGTGAGTTGTTCTCTACTTTATAGGTGACATTGTCCAGTGAAGAAAAATGTTTCGTTTTGAAAATAAGATATTGGATTTTTAAACAAACCTGTGATTCAATTGCTCTGGGAATACGCAGTGACGTTAGTAATTTCTGCTGTTCCAAAGTCCTCTGTTCACACAAAAAAATGTTACAAGATAAGAACAGAAAGTGTTTGTTTAGAAATCATGGGTCTGAGCTACAAGCATTAGCTGGTACATTCTAGGACACGTTATAAGATTTGGGTGTGCACGATTTATTTGTTTAGCAGATTTGGCCTTTCCCCTCCTATCTTTTTTTTTGAGGAAGGGAGAGCAAGAGCGTTAAAATTGCCCTAGACCATATCCTCTGAGAAATACATGTTGTGAATCTTGAACCTATACATTTTTACCAACAATCAGTACCCAGTGCTCCTTTGCATACTTAGCAATTTGAATCACCTACTTGATTGGTGTGATGGGTCATAAAGACAGATGGCATAATTTCTGGTCCATGATTACATTTCCCTCACCTCTGTGAACAGATGCAATATCTTTGCATGCAATATCTTAAGAACTTATGGCAGCACTGAATTTTTCAGGTCAAGATATGGTAACATTTAGAAAGAGAAACACAGTGATAGTAGACAAGCAGAGTATCCAGCTAAATGAATTGATTTTAAATCTACCTATGTACCTTCCATATATATTTTAAAATACTGCTACGTGTATGTGCACCCAGTTAAAAAAGATATATGTTGTGAGAATGAAAACCACATTTACCGACTACATTAGATGATTTAAGATGTACACCATGGCTAAGGTGATCCTTGGCCTATGAATTGAATCATAGAATCAGAGAATCAGAGAATCATAGGGTTGGAAGGGACCTCTGGAGATCATCTAGTCCAACCCCCCTGCCAGAGCAGGGTCACCTAGAGCAGGTTACACAGGAACGCGTCCAGGCAGGTTTTGAATGTCTCCAGAGTTGGAGACTCCACCACCTCTCTGGGCAGCCTGTTCCAGTGCTCTGCCACCCTCAAAGGAAAGAAGTTCCTCCTCATGTTTAGGTGGAACTTCCTATGCTCAAGTTTGTGCCCATTACCCCTTCTACTATTGCCGGGCACCACTGAAAAGAGCCTGGCCCCATCCTCCTGACACCCACCCTTTAAGTATTTATAAGTGTTGATAAGGTCCCCCCTCAGCCGTCTTTTTTCCAGACTGAAGAGACCCAAATCCCTCAGCCTTTCTTCATTAAGAGAGGTGTTCGAGTCCCCTAATCATCTTGGTAGCCCTTAAGACTCAAAGCAAAAAAGACTCAAGAAACAGTTGAACTGAAACTAAATTTTGACCCATCCATGAAACTGTTCCAGATATGTGATGTTATTTCACCTGCTTGGAGAAGATACCATATTTCTTACTATTCTCCAGTTTTACATGTCAGATTTGTAGTATAGTTCCCCCTATATTCTGCTTTGAAGACAATCTGCAGTGCTGAGTTAGTTCTTGCTGAAAGGTCAGTGGTAAATTTGGATAGAGTAGAACCACAGACCAAAAGAGAAAGGAAGATAACAAATACCAAGTCTACAATCAGTCTAAATTAGCCTGTGCATGAAAGGGAAGCAGGTACTTGACCCATTTCTCTGGAAAGTCTGCAGACACCTGCAGGGATTCTGATACTGAACCATGGGTCTCAACAAACTCAGGGTCCAATCTGAAATGCATCTTCAATGTCAGCTACTTCTGGACTCTGCAGTTACTGAAAAGTTTACATAGACATAGGCAATAGTTCCTATAGCATTAGCAAAGCATCTTATCTGTCTTCTATTTAATGACTACTTTACTCTTTTATAGGTTCCATATTGCACTTGACATCACAAAATGCACTTGACATTCTCTGGGTGGTACACTGAGCATGACCATTGCTCATGGATTTACTTTCTCCTTTTCTTTAAGGAGCAAAATGTGTGCAATCTGTGTCCTGTTTTGTTGCTGCAGCGTAGGGGGTTTAAATGGAGAGACCTGGTTTTGAAGTAAGAAAAGCTCCTGTGTATCAGAGGGCAATAACTGCAGATTTTAGTGTTATCTCCCATTTCTTTTTTTGCTTCAGGGCGTGAAGCCAGAACGTCACTGTACTGGTGGTGAAAAGCAACAAATCATGAAAGTACCCCACAAAACTATGATAAACCTGTCTTTGGCAGCCAGAGACTATAATCAGAAAAGGTTACTTGTCCTGCAATCATTAGGGGTAAACAGAGGCATGCGTTATTTTGAAATCCATCTAGAAGAAAATATCCAGAATATGATTGAATTCTATCTATTCGTACATTAAGTTTTGTTTTAACACTACAGTTGGGCGAAAAGGAATTCATTACAGATAGTAACAGCAACTCTAGGATAAATAAATATAATATTTAGTGACTATGCTTACCACTCTAGAACAAATGAGTATTGGAAGGAAAAGAAGTGTAACTCATTTAACTGTTAATATCTAAGAATATAACTCATACAAATTGCATTTTGTGATGGAACATCTTATCCCAATAAACATCACGTAAATTTGTTAAAAGTTCATTGGCACTAGCACTTTGAAGCTATGCCCGTACAGCAAAATGATGGAAAGCTGTTCAGTAATGTATAAACAAAAAAATTAAACTAAAAGATAATGAATACAACAAAACTGAAACATATTCAGATATCTACATATATCTAAATCTCCTGCACAGGCTTTTATGCAGACAGCAGTGCAGTCCAGCCTCCTACACCTTGAATGCAAAGAATACATATTGGATGTTAACTTTGTTACAACTATCTGTAATCTCCAGCCATTGCTAAGTGGATGCAATACCATTCTCAGTGGCTGACAAGACAGTTTTTCAGCCAGCAGAAGAATGTTGGGAATCAAAACTATTGCTTCCAAACTTTAGGTGCAGGGAAATGTTTTAGCCAAAAGTATTTGCTAATCTTAAACTGTTAGCAGGTATTAAAATATTAAATATAATACTTTAGACATTTTATTTTAGGTTTTTTTCATCAAGTAGTATCTAGAACCCTCATTTATACCATATACCAAGATTACACCATATACTAAGATTAAAATTCTATCAGTATGGGTAAATTTTTATTATTACCTTTATTTCTTATATTTCCTGTTGGCGCTAGAGAATAGTGTTTAAATGCAACAACCCCCCCCGACCCAGCAGAACTGAACAGAGGGTTTTCTTTAAGGTCCAAGTGAAGAAATTTCACACTATACCAGGCACTATGAATAAAAATTCTTCAGTTCTGCTCCCACAGTCTCACTGCAGGACCAGCCCTTAGCTTTAGTGCATCTGTTCTGCACAGGATTATTCATTTAGCAGTTTATCCACTAGCCTTTTTTCTAGTCTTCCCAAGTCCGGCTTGAATTTTCACTCTCCTCTTCAGGACAAACACAGGCCATTTACAGTGATTACCTGCCTTTTAAGGCTGTTTAAATGACATGGGTTGCATGGGTTGTGGGACTGGTGCAAAGTCCAGCTAGTGGTCAGTAACTAGCAGTGTCCCTCTGGGATCACTACTCAGGCCGATACCATTTAATGTCTTATTAACAATGGTGATGGTGGGACAGAGTGCAAGTTTTCCAATAGCCCAAATTGACAGGGGAGGATGGGGGAATGGGAGCTCTTCAATGAGCCCTCAACAAGCTGGAGAAATGGGCTGACACTGATCTTATGAAGGTCAACAAAAGCAAGTGCAAAGTCTTGGATCTGGCATGTAATAACCCTATTCAACATTACAGGCCAGGGGATGGCTGTGGAGGAAACAGTTTTGCAGAAAAACTGGGGGACCTGTGAACTACAAGGTGAACATGAGCCAGGGTTGTGCTCTAACAGTAAAGGTGGCAAACAGCATGCCGAGCTGTATTAGCAAGGTAGCAGCCAGCAGGCTGAGGGAAGTGATCCTTTCTCTCAGTTCAGCACTTGTGAGACTGAATCAGGAGTATTGTGTCCAGTTTTGGGCCCCCCAATACAAGGGAGACATCGACCAACTGGAGCGAGTCCAGCGAAGGATCAGCAAGATATCCAGGGGTCTGGAACAAGTATTGTACAAGGAGAAGCTGAGAGCTGGGCTTGTTTAGCCTTAAGTCGGAGTGGGGGGGGGGGGGCTTGGGGAGACCTTATTGCTGTCTATGAATACCTGATTGGAAGATACAGATGAGATAGAGTCAGACTCTTCTTGCTGGTGCACAGCAATAGGTTGAGAAGTGATGAACATAAGATGAAACATGAAAAATTCCAATTAGATATAAAGGAAAAATGCTTTTTACTAATAGGGTGGACAAACACTTGAACACAAGCTCAGTGAGGCTGTAGGATCTCCATCCTTGAAGGTGTTCAAGACTCAGCCGGGCATGACCCTGAGCAACCTGACCTAATCAGACCTGTTTTGAGCAGGGTGTTGTAATGCATGGGCCTCAGAGGTCACTTACAACCTAAATTATTCTGTGATTGTATGATTGCAAACAAGCTTGGATACAGTGGCCTACGTCACAAGTTGCAGCCACCACTTCTTTGTTGTTAATACAGAGCCTTATCCTGGCATGGAGGTTGTAGAGCAGCCCTTGTACAAGGAGTTTTAGGAGAAGTGAAGTTTCATGAAATCGCTCCTCTAGATAAAAGAAAGGGATACAGAGAAGGATGCAAAGGAGTGGAGAAAAGGAAAAGGTAATAAAATGTCTCAGGTAATACAGTGTCCTTCAGGCTGGAAAATCCTTAAGTAAAACTGACAATTCTTTTCTCAGGCAGTGTTATTTCTGCATGAACGTGAGCCTCTTCCATTCATTCTACTGACAAGTATCTTTACTATCTCTCACACTTAATACTATGGTGCCAGCAGGCTGGGCTGCACTCCCTTCTGTCTCCTGTTATAAACCAGCACAGAAACTGTCAGCAAACTTGTGGTTATATAGCCGAAACTCAGTCTTCATTTGTGGCAGCAGTGCAACAGGAAAAATTAAAGCTGATATAAGCATATCTCTTATGCTTCTGTGTGGATTATAGCTCAGCATCCTCATCTGTAATACAGAAATCAGGGTATACTTATTTTGTATGCACTGTCACTGTTTGCACACAAGTGGAATGCGGCCCTGTGTGTTTACTCTGTACTGAAGGGAATTAACTATTTTGTTCAGCTACAAATCAAATTGATTTTGTGTGTGTGCAACGGTTGTGTGTGGCTCAATAATACTGAAAAATCAAAGGTAAGAAGGAGAGCTAATACCTGTGAACACTGCTATTTGAGGAGACAAGTCTTCAACTGGTTGTGTGCTTCTTCCAGACGTGCCTGGATTCTGTTACAGCCATTGTTCTTAATCAGGCAGTGACTTCAACTAGACTTCAGAAAAGCTGGTTATCAACTTTGTTTCATTTTTGAGGATAAAAGGTGCTTTCTGGTTGAAATTTGAGCAGTACACAGTCTAGTAGTTTTAGTTACTGAGATCGTTTTCTCATTTCAGAGGATGGACTCATGGCAGTTTGAAACATTTCCTCCCAGTCTTCAGATCTTGCAGCCAGAAGCATGTGGTAGTTAACATCTGAGCTGGCTAAAAAGAACACCAGAGAGGAACTGCTGACCAATGCAATTGCAGATTGCTCTTGGTAGTATCTGCTGCAAGTTTATTATGTATCTGAAATTTGGTAGTAGATTCTCTACATCAAAGGAGGCTTTAGTCATTTTTAGGTATATGCTGCACAATTCAAGGCACTATTTTTCAGAGTCAGCTCTGAGTCATTGAGCCATATGTAAAGATTTCTGCAAGTAGCCAGTCTTATAAGAAGCTTCTGCTTCTTTCCTTTTGGCTCACATATCATACTCAGAAATACGGATTCAAATGAGGATTTCTGAGGATGATGCGCAAGCCAAAAGAAACACAGCACAAGTTTCTTATCCCAAGGGAAACCTTCTGGCCATGTTTTTGGAAGAAATAAAAACAAGTTGTGCTTTGAACAAATCTAATTTACACCCATTGAGACACATAAGATGCAGAGCCTTACACAGCTGAGTTTTTACAGCCACTTTTTTAGAGTGGAACTACTTTTCCAAGAATGATGGTTTTGCCTAGTTAGTTACATCTTGGACTGTGCGGATCCTGTATCTATTAAAGGACATACAAAATTGCAAAACACTGTGTTACGCTTTCTGGCCCCAAGTAGAAATTCTTCATTTCATAGAACCCACAGTGGTCAGCTTGCTTTATTGTGAGAAATAAAAAATTTAAGATAATCTGAAAATTAAAATACTAACATATGTGTCTGCTACTCTCTTATTTAAGATTTCTTTTTCCATGCTCCCCTGGCCTATCATCCTTGCATTAATTTCTTTCACCATTGTATTAGTAATAATGCCCTCTTTTATTGCCTTTAATTACTCTATTTTGTTGTAAACTTGTGCTATTGGTTATTCACTTTTTTTCTTAACAGCTAATTAATAATTTAGTTTATTTAAGGATAGCCTTACATCTGTAAAGATAATTTGTAAGCCCTTGTAATTAATTAAAGTGTCAGGTCAATCTGGCAATTTTGTTCATTGCCATCAGGTGTACTGATTCTTAAATACATTACCAGAGCCCTGATGCTGAAATAGACATCTTAATATTTCTATTGGCCCATATGCAGGCAATCAGAGTCTACACCCAAGTTTAAGAAGAAAAGACAATTGCATTAACTACTGATGTGTGGAAAGCAATTTTTGCAGTGTGACCTACTTTGCAGCTTTTGTTTCTTTAGTTTGTCATATGTAGTGTGCTGAAGGAAGGTCCTATGGATTTCATTGGTACTGTTAGAGGGATGCAGACTTTTTGGTTTTCCTATGGTAAGAATATGAGATCACTGTCAGTTCCTAAAACTGAAAGAGGCAATAGGAAACGTATGACTAATGCTACTTTTTTCCTAACACAAATATGAGTTCATGCTGTCTATGTCTGTAGTGAAATGTAAATGTAGTTTCTCAGATATGTGCTCTAAGTGGGAAAGATACAGTTTCAGTCTATACAGTCTGTGGAGTGTTCATCCTATGAATGAAATGAACAGCTCTGCTAACACTAGAGTTTTGCTGATCAATTTTTTGTCTGGGAAGGGCCCTGCAACTTAGGGACTCTATGTATCCCCATTGCAGCTGTGTCAATGGAATCCTGTAGTGCAAGCTCAGGAAACAAATGGTATACGCAACTTTAGTGACTGCACTTAAATTTGCAGAGTCAACCATTTAAACAAGCTTCCTAGCAGAAAATATTTCCTGAGCTAATCTGTGCTCTAAAGATGTGTATAGTCTGTTTTGAAAAAAGAGTCAGACTTTATTCTTCTCTGGTCTGGAAATCTTTGTTGTAAGAATTGTATACGGCTTTGTGAAGAAAGGAAAATTGTGATATAAAACAAACTTATGGTGTTTGTGATAGTGGTTGTGTTCACTCTAAGTGAAATAGAAGTCAAACAGTGAATTAATTATATATCAGGCACAGTTCATATCTGTGACAGAATAGTTCAGTGTTGAAAAGGTAGTGTCAGCAAAGACCTGTTAGTGTAATGGAAACTGAGAAGTTGGGTGTGATTACCTCAGAAAAGATTGCTTTCCTTTCTATTAATTACCCTCCCTATGAATTGTAGATGGATCGTATCTTCAAAGTTTTCTGTAAAATCATTAAAGTCTCATTATAGGAGCAAATATGGTCACGGGCTTTAGTGATATGACAGACAGTATTTAGATTTGGGATTTCTAAAACTGAAAACAGATTAATTGAAATGAGATATTTTAATTTCTTTTCAGTTCTTAGTAAGTTTTTTTTTTTCTCCGTAAAATAGTAACGGAAGAACAAAGTTGATTAACTTCTCTATTTGACTAAAACACACATCTTCAGATATAATTTCCAGTTTGCCTCACCTAAGAAAACTCCAGGAAGTGGTACAAATTGTATTTTATTCATATTTGATTCACTCCTTTTTCACAACATGTGTAACTGCTGCTTTAGGGAGCTTGCAATGGTGTAAAAGGCATGTACTGTAGCTTCTAGAAGACATTTGTTTATGTTGAGAAAATATTTTTATTAGCTAATTAGCTTAAAATTAATTGGGGTTCTTTTCAGGGATATAAAGTCAGCTGTCCTGAATTATTTTTTTGGTATTTTGGTACTTTGTTTGTTGTCTTTTGGGTTTGTTGTTTTTTTTTTTTAAATGCACAGAAAAGTAAAGATATGCATTACACAGCCCCAGAAATTTGAGGGGGAAGAGGGCTGATAAGATACTTGCATTTTTTAAAATTTTTTTTTTTTTACGTACTAATAAGGAGTTGAAAGGGGTCTTCCTTACCCATCAGATCTGTTTCCTGATGGATCCCTTTACTAGTTAGAGGATTTTACCCTTAACTCATCCTATTGAAAGAATATTGTAGAACATCACATGTGTGATGATTAAAAATAATAAAAAAAAAAATCCCCCAAATAAACTCTCCATCTAGTTTTCATCCCACAGTTCTTTCTAGACAGTTTGTATTTTGTAAATGTCCTCTCTGTCTACTATGAAGAAATTTAACTCTATTCCAGCAAAAAACAGTGCAGTCTTACAGAAAACATTTAATATTTTCCTAGCTAGTCAACATAACTAACAAAGATATTAATGATCTCTAACTAGCTCTCAGAATAATCTGGGAGACAAGGAAACATCATTATCCTCAATTTACAAATGGGGAACGGAGTAACAGGGCTAGAAATCATTGTCAATCAGGAGTCAAACCATATCTTTGCTTTTAAGAGAGCCTCAACTTCATACTGCCTCAGACAGTTCATGTAGCTTTTACTGTAAATCTTTTGAACCCTTATCACGTACCTCCCCTGAACTCAGGCTGTTGTCCAAAACAATGTCCGAGTGGTGTAAATCCTGAAGATTAAGGGCTCTTATGAGGAGCAGCTAAGGAGTTGTCTAGCAGCTTGTCTAGTTTGGAGAAAAGGAGGCTGAGGGGTGACCTCATTGCTCTCTACAGCTTCCTGAGGAGGGGAGTCAGACAGGGAGCTTCTCCCAGGTATCCAGTGATAGGACGTGTGGGAATGGTTCAAAGCTGCATCGGGGAGGTTCAGACTTGACATTAGGAAGCATTTCTTTACCGAGAGGGTAGTCAAACCCTGGAACAGGCTTCCTAGAGATGTGGTCTTCTCTCTATTCTTCTATCTATTGCGATGGTGATATATGAATCTCCAGAGATGCAAAATAAGAATAAAGATGAAGTCTCAATTAATTCATTTGAGGAGCAAAGAAACTGCGTTGTGAGCTACTTGAATTTGAAGTCACCAGGCTCCAATATAACTTGGTACGAGGAAGAATAACTCAGTGAATGTGTGTACATTATGAACAGCAATAAAGAAATAAATGTCCAGTCCCTGTTAAGAGCACATCTGCTTAAATGCAACTAGAGTTATCTTCGTGAATGCGGCTGTATGACCCTAATCAAACTGAGGTTCATGCAACTAGACTGTTTATGTTAGAAAATTCAGTCTGATGTCAGTTGGGTACAACGTGTGCCCTATATTTCATGGAGTAATGCTAAGTGGAAGAAATAGCTTTTAATGCATCTCCTAAAATGCATGTGCCTGCTTGAAACAGTAAAACAAACTCGTCGGGCCCAGGTGCCACTCAGGATTTAGATACCTGACTCCAGTCAAAATCAACTCAAGGGGCAAAAGGTGAAGAAGAAGAGAACTAGGAGGTAGCTTTTTTTTTTATTTTCTATGAAATTAATTTGTGTGCTTGAAGACCAAGATACCTTTTACAGTATTCCTTGTTAACCAGAGAATACATCAACCACATTTGAGATCTAGCAACATGAAAGGAAAGCGCACAAGCAAAGCGCAGGGAAAATATCTCCTTGCCTTTCAGCTGCTTATGTTACTTTACACCAGTGCTCTGCTGTGTCACTTGTCAGTTCTGTGCCTCTGCTGTGGTGCTAGGCTACCTACCAAGAGTGTGCAGACAAAAGAATCACTCATACACACATATATATACACGTAGCCACTCCTTACCTATTTCTCTATACCATTATTCCTCTGGTCCCCCTCAGAAACTACTTCTTATTCCTAGAGATAAGTGAGATAAACATGTTAAGGTAAAACAGATTTGTTCCCTCAGAGGTTTTTACTGCATCTTCTGGAAGGGTACAACCATTTCTGTCTCTGCTGTCTGTGGTTTACTCTGTGACTATGTTAGTGTTTTGGTTCAGAGCAGTTATAGCTTTCAAGCGAATTCCCTGTGTTGGTTCTGATTGCCAAAGGATTTAGTTGCCTTTGCAAACTGAGTTCTGGGTCTCAGCACCAGCTGTTTCAATCTACTGATCTGCTCCTAGCATAGCAAATTACTTGTTGGTGTAGATACAACCTTTGAGGTGAAAAAGGGTTGGGTGGCCTTTTTTGCCTTTTCAGTCATTTATCCATTAATGTATTATATTTGGTCATACTGGGATGAATACCCCCGTTCTTCGGTCTTGGAAGCTAAATGCTTCAAGACTGTCTAATGCATGTTTAGGATTCTACACAAGAGTACGAAGGCTTGTAGGAGTAAGTCAAAGTCGCAGAAAACCAGACCACAGAAATCAAAACTTGTGTTGAAAGACTCCGTTTGTCCCCACCAACCAGCTGTATTGATGGATGCGTATAAAAAAGACATATAGTAGAGGCTAGATTTTTACCACTTTGCTTTATTAATTTAATACTTTGCCCTCCCTTGAACATGAGATACAGCTTCACTCCAATACTGGAACCAATCCTGTTTAACATCTTCATTAATGACCTAGATGATGTGTAAATGTCTGATGATGGGAGGGAGTAAAGATGATGAAGCCACGCCCTTCTCAGTGGTGTCCAGTGACAGGACAGGAAGCAATGAGCACAAATCGAAATTCACTTGAACATCTGAAGGATTTATTTTTTTAATTTTTTTTTTTTTTTTGGTGCTGCAATGGTGATTGAACACTGTATCAGGTTTCCCAGAGAGGGATGTGGTCTTTCTGTCCTTGGGGATATTCAAAACCTGACTCAACACAGCTCTGAGCAACCTGCTGTAGGTGACTCCGCTCTGAGCAGGGGGGTTGGACTAGATGATCTCCAGTGGTGCCATCCAACTTCAGCTTTTCTGTGAGTCTGCAATCTTGGCGTGGAAAAGGCACTTCAAACTTCCTCTTCTGGTTCTGGAGTGGAGATGCCATCTTATGCTCAAAGGTGCTGATACTTTAATGATTATTTCATCATGAGCAGACATATCAAATCTATCTTCGCTTTCAGGTGATGTTCTAGTATTGCAGCCATGGGGAAAAAATATATCTCTGCTCATACCTCACTCAAGATAAATTGAAATTGTTCATCAACTTTTAATTCCAAAATTGACCCTGGTAACAGCCATTTTCTGGCTCAGAGCATCACTTTTTAGTTACAACCTATGGGAACCACTTTTGCTCAGGGTTACATCTCTGTATATTTACATTCTCCCTGTGATCTGTCAAGAGCCTCAAATTTGAAGTGTCAGCAGCTCTGTGCTAACAATCTCACCCTTTGAAGTCAAAGGAATGCCCTCCTCCATGAAAAAATGGGAGGCAATCTCTCACCATAGGGTAGGAGCATACCCAAAGACATCACTGAGACTTTGTCAGTTCACATCTGATGCCCGTTCATGACAACATGTTTGTGTGCTTGTTTCCCACGTTGCTGCTTGCACTGATTGTGCAACCTACTTGTTTCCCTCATCTGATCCATTTGTATGTGTGCGTGAGGGCATGCTGTAACAGTTTAACCAAAGAAGCACTTTCTAATATTTGAGTTACATACAGCTTCACATGAAAATACTCTATGCTAGCTAAAACCAGGTCTTTGCCACTAGCATGCCTCAGTAACGTATGGAGTCCCAGGGAAGTGTATAAAAAGGAATTGGGGGTAGGCATATCAGTATCTCTGTGTATTGGGATTGTGTGGCAAAGTTTTGGTAGCAGTGGGGGCAACAGGGGTGGCCTCTGTGAGAAGATGCCAGAAGCTTCCCTTATGTCTGATAGAGCCAATTCCAACTGGCTCCAAGATGGATCCCCTGCTGGCCAAGGCCGAGCCAATCAGCGATGGTGGTAGCGCTTCTGTGATAAAATATTTAAGAAGGGGAAATGTTGCTGCGCAACTGCAGCTGGAGAGAGGAGTGAGAATATGTGAGAGCAACAACTATGCAAACACCAAGGTCAGTGAAGAAGAAGGGGGAGGAGGTGTTCCAGGTGCCAGAGCAGAGCTTCCCCTGTATTCTGTGAAGACGACCATGGTGAGGCAGGCTGTCCCCCTGCAGCCCATGGAGATCTGCCATGGAGCAGATATCCACCTGCAGTCTGTGGAGGACCCCATGTCAGAGCAGGTAGATGTGCCCAAAGGAGGCTGTGACCCCACGGGAGGCCATGACCCCACGGGAGGCCCGTGTTGGAGCAGGCTCCTGGCAGGACCTGTGGAGAGAGGAGCCCACACTGGAGCAAGTTTGCTGGCAGGACATGTGACCCCATGGGGGACCCATGCTGGAGCAGTCCATTCCTGAAGGACTGCACCCCATGGAAAGGATCCACACTGGAGCAGTTCATGAAGAACTGCAGCCCGTGGGAAGGATTCACATTGGAGAAGTTTATGGAGGACTGTCTCCTGTGGGAGGGACCCCACACTGGAGCAGGGGAAGAATGTGAGGAATCCTCCCCCTGAGGAGGAAGGAGCAGCAGAAATAACATGTGATGAATTGACCACAACCCCCATTCTCCTGGGGGGGGGGAACTGGGAAAGTTCTAGACTGGACTCTGTGATGAATGGGAACTGGATTCCAGAACACACTGATGGGGATTGTGGAATTTGGATAATGAGGTGAAGTCTCTGTGCTCAAAGAGCAATTAAGACTGGCTTTGCTATCTCTTGTGCAACCCAGGGGAGCGAAGGCTTGTCCGGCTATCACAGGATACATAAATGACAGGGTAGTCTTGGGGAGCCAGGACGGCCCTGCTTTTCATCAGCAGAGACAGTAAAATCAAGATAACAGAGACTTTGTGTAGCTCTTTGTTTCCTTGAGAGGCTACCATGTCTGGTAATTGACCTTTGCCTCATTACCTGTGAAATGCATATTAAAGTTGACATCCCTGTATGTGCTAATGAAGATTTTAGAGATCATGCTAAACATATATGACTGTAGCACTCGTCTCTCCACCCAAATCATACTACACGTCACCTAGGGGAGGGAAACCTCGTAATTGTGGGGATAAAAGGATGGAGAAAATGACTGTTAAATTGGGAGAGAAGAAACTTGATACCTGACGGACCAGTTGACAGGCTGTATTCTCTTCCTCCACCCCAGGCAGGCACGCCTTTCTGGGTAAGCGCTGCACCTTTCACCCTCTGGTGAATGTTACTCCAGGTTGTTGTACTATTGTTATTTTTGCTAGCAATATCAACCTTAAGTAATTAGCGCTATTGTAGTTAGTGACTTTATCAACGGCAATCTCAAATCTGTTCTGTCGCTCTCAATAAAGTAACTAATTTCGATTATTTGTGAATCTGATTCAGTGAAAGTCCTTTGGTGGGACTCTGATAGTAAATCAGTGAAAGTCCTGGGACTCTGACAGACAAATATCGAAACTACAGTCCTTTTAACGCGACAGGGATCAAAGGTAGATAAACTGACAGGATCCCCCTCAGACATCAGTCATTGAATAATGCCACTGAAGAAGCAGCCAAGACCCTATGATCCCTCAGCTTTTCTACTGAGCATGGCAGATGGGATGGAATACCTTGTTGGTCACTTTTGGGTCACCTGTTCACTCCTCCCCACAGGTGTGACCTCTCCACAGGGTAAACAACCAAGTCAGCTGACCCTTGTTGCCGTAGCAACAACTATAAGCAAGAGCCTCTCTTACTGAACAGAAAGTTGGCTCTGCTCCACCCCAAACTAGGACAGGCTGCTATAACCAGTAAAGATTCCTTCAATTTTTTCTCATTCTTACAAAGACAAGATTTTTTAATGACTAGGGAGTTTGTAGGAGAATGATGCCTAAAAGGCTACATCAAAAATGTGTTCTTTGTCTTTTTGGTTCAGTGTTGCTAAATACATTTTAAATAGACAGACTTAAAAACTGTCTATGGTGAAAGACACAAACAGCTCAGCTGATCTTCAGCTTCACTGAAGATATTCCTGTAATGTTGGATTTAGCCACACTCAAGTTTTTCTGATTAAAATAGGACACAAATGTAAGAAGTTAATAACTAGATTTCCTTATCCAGGAAGCACTCAGAAACATGAACAATTTCAGTGCAAGTACTTAAAGAGATTGGGGCTAAACCCACAATTTTTATGTATCAGACAATCTGGCTCAAGAAAGAAGATGAGCTAAAATAGTAACAGTATTGAGGACTAGGTCTGGCTTAGTTATTACTTTTATCTTTCTACAAGAATTTACAAGGCCTCTCCATCCCCTACAGTGATGGGCATTAATAAAAAAGCTACAGAGAGCATGTGGCAGCTTTTGTAATACAATGCAACCCTCAAATCAGCCACCCAAATAGTCTTTTCCTGAGCATCTGATTCATCCATAAGATTAGCAAAACCATTAAATTTGATTGAACAAATGACTCCATGGAATTTTATTAAAACAACTCCAATTATGTATATCTTAAAGAGATTTTGAGCCTTTGCATTTTTCAGCCCTGCAACCTGGGAAGTATTGAAAATGTTTGTACACTTAAAAAAAAAAATAATTGATGATAAAAGAAGTTATAGGGTAGTTAACAATTTTTTATCCAACTTTTGCATGCACCTGCCTTTGATATTGTACTAAGAGTCAGCAGAAAAAAAACTTGCAACACTGCAAATATATTTTAGCACATAGAATGACACATCTGGGACAGCGCACACCAGTGTAAAGTATCAAATGCTGTGAGACTCCCAAACAGCAGTACTTGCAAATCTAGAAATAGACATAGGCTAAGATCATCAAACAGCAAAATTCTCCTCAAATAGTTACACAGGTAGGGAAACATTATTTTTTGGCTCACTGGGCAGTTATTCATTAGTTTATTATGCTTTTTAAGTACATTCATTAACCTTTCACTAGCGTTTCTGGGAATGAGTTGTGGTTTTTGTCTCTAAACTGAAGAGTCTACTTATTAGGAAAAAAATTAATCAAAATATGGGGGTTTTTTTTGCAATTTGTAAGTCTAAATCATTCCTCTTAAATCTTACTGAGTGCTTTGGCCTTGTATGTATGACCCTGTGCTGGTCACACATACATCCTAGAGGGAATACTCAGTTATTAGGTGGTGCAACATGGCATTGAAAAACATCAAGCCTTCTTATTAGAGGTTGTACTACGTATTTAATCCATGCATAATCCATCTAGCATTAGCAGTATTTTTAATTAATCGAAATTAAATGCACAGATGTAAGAAAAGATTCATGATGCTTAAACACATGGTAACACAAATATGTTCATAGACGAGAAAAGCAGTTAGATTAACGAAAGCAGAAAGATTAATGAATGCCTTCAATTTTAGAAGGTCATGGCAGACTGTGCCCTCCTCCTCTGTGAATGTCCAAACTAACAAGGAGGCGGAATGTATGCGTTTTCACTTCCCTGAATTTGAAGTGCCATGCAGGGAATGGTTCTATGATTCTATGAATACAAGTCCCCTGGCTGGTGCAGCATTCTGCTTTGAAGTAAATCCCCATTAAACACAGAGAAAAGAAATGACCAGCTGTACAACCCCTTTTCTTGGAGAGTGCTCATCGTAACCATTGGGACTACAGCAGTAGTAAGAGTAGCAAGTTTGTTCATCCTGCAGTCATTTCAGAGGACTAAAAGAAGAATCGTATGTTTGTGCCTCCCCTTATTTTCTGGTAGCTACACGGGGACCATTCTGCCCTCCAAGTGGAGAATCTGCATGCCTGACCCTCATCCAATTTCCAGAAATCTTTTCAGTAGGCTGTTAATACCATATTGTCATATACAAGCAAAGACACCCAGCACTCAAAACTCGTAAGTCAAAAAATGTCTGTCTTAAAATAAGAGGCAGTATAATTATGAGGTTTACATTAGTAAATAACTCCTCTGCCCAGAATCCACGAGCAGTTCTGCAAATTCTCATGAAGGATTACTTAGTTGTGCTGCAATGTGCTTGGGTCTGCTGGTAACAGCCCAAGGGCTGTACCAGGCTAGGAAGTTTCCTAGTGATGTCCCTAACCCAGGTCCCAGGGAGGCAGCAGACTTCCCTAAAAGGAGGGTCTGCCTGGCATATTGGACCCTCTGTTCCCCTCAGAAGGGAGTCACCCACAACTATAACCCATCTCTTCTTCCTCGTCGAGGTGCCCATTATACAGGGGGTAGGCATTTCCAGTCCTGGCAACTCCTCTGGTGTAGTCAGACCGTCATCCACATCATCCATTGGCTGGCCTACCTCCTCCAGAGCCCCATACCTATTGTACAGAGGCACCTGGGTGGGCAAGGAAGGGGTTTGCTTGCTGCCCCTAGCACGGCTTTGCCTCCATTCACAGGTTTCCATTTGGCCCGCCTGGCGGGGGGAGGATACAGGATCCCCTTGGTCTTGGGTTTTTTTCTGGTGCCTGTCCCTGTTTCTCTCTCAGGGAGGTCAGAGCATCATTCCACCAGTCTATTTCTGTCTCGCACTCTGTGATGCTCCTTAGCCTTTCTACTTCCTCTTTTAGCTCTGACACCAGGCTGAGCAGATTGTCCACCTGGTCGCACCTCACACAGCTGTCTTCCCTACTACCGTTCAGTAGTAGTGTAAGGTTGTGGTACTCCCTGCAGCCTGGGTGCCTGCGTGTTTCCATGGGAGCTCTGTCTGTGTTGCTACATCTCTTCTGGCAAGTGCAGAGGACGTAGCTCTGATGGGTAGAGACCATGGCTAAGCTCCCTCTCACCAGTCGAGCTCCACTCTTGAGCTGGCAGAGCTTTCAGCGCCCTGGTCACCACTCTCCTGATCACTCGAGCTCCCTAGGGCTGCCTTTTATGGGAGTTGGGTGGCCGCGGTTGCTGCTGGCCCCGCTCCCACCTCGTCAGCTGCCCTCGCACGAGCTGCTGACTTCCTGTGGGTCCCTGCGCTGCCCTGGCCTTTCCCCACCTCAGAAAAGCTCTGGAAAAGCTCCTTTTCACTGCGATCGCCCGGCTCTGCTGCGGACGTGCCTGTACCGGAGCTGTTCATCTTGGTGATCTTAGCCCAGTACCTTTTCCTGGTTTCTTTGATTGCCTGAAACTCTTCACAGTTCTGTTTGTATCACCGAGGAAAGGTGAGGTTTGGTGTGGTTTTGTGTTTTGGTTATTTCTTTCCCTCCTCTCCTGAGCTTGCGGGCGTACCTGTTCCTGCAGTTCAGGCAGCCTCAAGGCGGGTGTCGTGGTTTAACCCCAGCCAGCAGCTAGGACCATGTAGCTGCTCACACAGTTCTCCCCCTTCCCCTCCAGAAGGGTAGGGAGAAGAGGGAGAAAAGGAGGGGAAAGGGAAAAAAACTCGTGGGTTGAGATAAAGACAGTTTAATAGAACAATAACAGAAAAAGGAAAATAAAAATAATAATAATGGTAAAAGAATATACAAGATAAAGTAATACAACACAGGTCACACTCTCCACCCAGTGATTGGTTGCCCAGCTCATCCCGAGCAGTGATCGGAGATTCCCGCCCCCTGACCAACCCCCATTTATATACTGAGCATGACGTCTATGGTACGGAATATTCCGTTGGCCATTCTATTGTTCTGTCTATGCTCCTTCTCAGCTTCTATGGGAAGCTGAAAAGAGTCCTTGAAAAGTATAAACATCACTTTGCAACAACTAAAACAATATGCATTATTGATTTGCCACGGAGACCAGCTTCAGGGCAGGTAAGACTGCTCTGGGGAAGGGATCTGCAGTGAAAAGGGCAGATGAAAAGCTCTTTTGGGGGCTTTTGGAAGCCGGCAAAAGCCCTCGGCCTGTGCTGAGGGCTGTCAGCTGGTGGGCGGGCTGCTGAGTGAGCCTGGGGGCGGAGACAGCACCTCCCCCGGTTGATCAAGCCACCAGGTTATAAGAAGCCTCTGGGGGGGCAGGGACTAGTCCCTGGCCACAGAGCAACCAGTGCTGACCTCAACTGACTGTCGAGTCACAAGGTCTTGCTTGTGTGTAGAGATCCAGCCATGGTTGCTACCCGGTTGAAGGCTGCTGTTAAAAAAGCTGTGGGCACCCAGACAGAGGCCCCACGCAAACATGTGGGCGTCCAGGCCTCTGGCTGCAGAGAGTGCCAGAGCCTGGCACTTGCAATGGAGGGCAGCAGAGACAACACCTGTGTCAGATGTGAACAGGTAAATGATCTGCTCATTCTGGTGGCTGAGCTGAAGGAAGTGGAAAGGTTGAGGAGTATCAGAGAATGTGAGAGGGAGAGTGACTGGTGGACCCACTCCCTGAGAGAAAGGGAACAGGGTGGGGCCCCACACAAGTCAGAGGACCCCCTCCCCTCTCATCACCAGGCAATAGGAGGGGATCGCAGAGAAGAGGGGGAATGGAAACAGGTCCCTGCTCGGGGAAGCAGGCGAATCCCCTCCTGGCCCCTCCCACCTTCCCAGTTACCCTTGCAGAACAGGTATGGAGTCCTGCAGGAGGAACTGGCTGTTGGAGAGGAGGATGATACACCCAGGCCAGAAATGTTAGAAAGACCAAGTCGCCATGGACCCAGCATCACAACTGGTTCCAAAAGGAAAAGCAGATGGGTCATTGTTGTGGGTGACTCTCTATTGAGGGGGGGCGGAGGGGCCAATGTGCCATCCTGACCCACTTCACAGGGAAGTCTGCAGCCTCCCTGGGGCATGGGTCAGGGATGTGTTGGACAAACTTCCTGCCCTAGTAAACCCCTCTGACTATTACCCCCTCTTAGTATTTCAGGTGGGTAGTGATGAAGTGGGTAGGAGGAGCCCAAAATCAATTAAAAGAGACTGTAGAGCCTTGGGGTGGTGGCTTAAGGGATCAGGAACACAAGTTGTGTTCTCCTCTATCCCTTCAGTGGCAATCATGAATGAGGAAATTAACAGGAAGAGGCAACAGGTCAACTCATGGCTCTGGGACTGGTGTTATTGGCAGGGCTTTGGGTTTTTTGATCACAGGCTGCTATATGAGTCACTGGACCTGCTGGTGGCAGGTGGGATGCACCTGTCCCAGAAGGGGAAAAGAATTTTGGGGCAGGAGTTAGCAAGGCTCACTGACAGGGCTTTAAACTAGATATGAGGGGGGGAAGGGGAGATAACTGGGCCTGTCAGGAATAAACCCAAGGGAGGCATGCCAGGGCTTGAAGGATGGTGGACTAGTGAGGACTCTCACTCTGCCACTTCATTTGAGAGAAGGGATAGATGTTTAGAAATCATGGAAGCACCTGAGAGGGGTCTGGTGGGAAATGGGGCCCACACTCACAAAAAGGTGCTGGAGTCATTGGCACATCTGAAGTGCATCTATACCAATGCACACAGTATGTGCAACAAACAGGGGGAGCTTGAAGCCATGATGCACCAGGAAAACTATGACATAGTGGCTATCACAGAAATGTGGTGGGATGCCTCACACGACTGGAGTGCCACAATCAATGGCTACAAGCTCTTCAGGGGGGACAGACAGGAAAGGAGAGGCGGAGGAGTGGCCCTGTATATTAGAGAATGCTATGAGAGCTCGGAAATCAAGTATAGTGATGATGGGGTGGAGAGTGTTTGGATTAGGTTAAGGGCCGATAAAGCTGATATCGCTGTGGGAATCTGCTATAGACCTTCCAACCAAAGCAGTGAGTCGGACGAAGCTTTCTATAAGCAGCTGGGGGAAATCTCGCAGTCACTTGCCGTTGTTCTTGTGGGGGACTTTAACCTCCTGGATATCTGCTGGGAATACAACACAGCAGAGAGGGAACAATCCAGGAGGTTCCTGGAATGTGTGGAGGATAACTTCCTCACACAGCTGGTAAGTGAGCTGATGAGGGAAGGTGCCCTCCTGGACCTGCTTCTTGTGAACAGGGAAGAACTTGTGGGGGAAGTAAAGGTTGGTGGCCGTCTAGGGCACAGTGATCATGAGATGACTGAGTTTTTGATTCTTGGAGAAACAAGGAGAGGGGTTAGTAAAACTGCCACCTTAGACTTCCGGAGGGCAAATTTTGACCTGTTCAGAAGGCTGCTGGACAAAGTCCCTTGGGAGGCTGCCCTGAAAGATATAGGAGTCCAGGAAGGCTGGACATACTTCAAGAGAGAAGTCTTAAAGGCACAGGAGGAGGCTGTCCCTGTGTGCCGAAAAACAAGTAGGCGGGGAAGGAGACCGGCCTGGCTAAATAGGGGCCTTTGGCTGGACCTCAAGAACAAAAGGAGAGTCTATGACCTCTGGAAGAGGGGGCAGGTCTCTCATGAAGACTATAAGGATATAGCGAAGCTATGCAGGGAGAAAATTAGGAGAGCCAAAGCGCAGCTAGAGCTCAACCTAGCTACAGCTGTTAAGGATAACAAAAAATGTTTCTATAAATTCGTTAACAACAAAAGGAGGATTAGGGAAAATCTCCCTCCCTTACTGGATGCAGAGGGAAACATAGTCACAAAGGATGAGGAAAAGGCTGAGGTGCTCAATGCCTACTTTGCCTCAGTCTTTAGCAGTGGAACTAGCTGTTCCCTGGGCACCCAGCCTCGTGAGCTAGGAGACAGGGAGGGGAAGCAGAATGAGGTCATCACAAGGAAAGAGGAAGTGATCGGTGACCTGCTACGCCACTTGGATGCGCACAAGTCTATGGGACCGAATGGGTTACATCCAAGAGTGCTGAAAGAGTTGGCAGACGGGCTCGCCAAGCCACTTTCCATGATCTACCTGAAGTCATGGCTAACTGGGGAGGTCCCAATGGACTGGAGGGTAGCAAATGTAGCACCCATCTACAAAAAAGGCAGAAAGGAGGATCTGGGAAACTATAGGCCTGTCAGTCTAACCTCGGTAGCACATCCCGTTCCTCTGGCCTGTCAACCGCACCACTCAGCTTGGTGTCATCTGCAAACTTGCTGAGTGTCGGAGGATGTCGGAGTGGGAGATGGACCCGGAGTAACGATGGAGTCTCAATATGAGTATGATCGTTCTCCCTTTATTCAAGTTTTCACAGAGTATATATAGACAGGCAATAAGAGCACGCGCTAGCGGCAGCTATATGATTGGCTTACAGTCTCTGTTCACGCACTGTCCATGCAGTTCATTCACAGATCAGATTGGTTACAAGAATTCACATAGTAAATTGCTTAGTCATTAGCACAACATGTTTTCTACCTTCTCAGTCCCTGTTTTTCCCATGTACTAATTCCATCTTCTACCACCTGTTTTGCCCTTAATCTAATCTCTCATAGTAGGGAGGCTGGCTCACATGACCATTTTCTCTCAGACACATTCCTACAATCCCCCCTTTTTCTTCTTGAGCCAGCCAGACCTTATACATGGCATTTTCTATCATGTCAGTCACTTTGCGGAGAACACACGAGGCTACCATAATCAATAATAATATAACCAACAGTAGCATGAGGCCTTGCTTTAGTAAATCTGATAACCATCCTGTTATACCCCATGAGTTTGACCAATCATCGAAACCATTTTTGACCGCTTTTAATTTGGACATGTTATCCTTGTTGTGACGCTCTTAGCAGGTCATATACTAAACACAATTAAAAACAGAATCAAAAAGAACCCTGCTAAGGCAATAAATACCCAGATTCCTAAATTTAGCCCAGAAAGCCAATTTCTTTGGATTTACCCACGAGAAATCCTTTTGTAATATTTCAAATACATTGTGGTTGCTGACAGCACAAGCGACCCTGGAAAAACAATCGTGGTAACATTTCAATCATCATAGTTACTGGTTTTGAAAAGGTATGTGGCAAAAATACCCACTCTAACGCAGTCAGGCTCTTTGCGAGTGCATCATCCCACTGTCCTATCAGGGCATAAAGTTGAAATTCTTGTAGGAAGGTATTCAGTGCGTCTTGCAGCAGTAGTAGACTATATCTTATCTTGCAACATACTGTAATGCCTTCAGAGCTGTTGGGGTTAATGAACATAAAACTTATGGGGGGGCGCGGGGGCAGACACAGTGCTTCAGGGCATCCCTTGTGTCTTCAAAGTGCGCTCATGTCTCTCTCCCCCTCTCTGACCTGAGACAGCCTCCTTATATCCTGCACTGGATTGACTGGAGAAGTACAGGCTAGAGTCGCTGCATGCATGGCCAGTGCACGCAGCGAGTCCCACCAGACTCTCCTGCGCTGGATCGAGTAGAAAAGTACAGGCTAGAGTCGCTGCACACGTGGCCAGCGTATGCAGCGAGTCTCACCAAACTCATGATCCAGCTTCGCTAACAGCAGCTGTCTGATACGTGTCTACATTGTTGTAATCCCTTCTTGTTATCTTCTTCTGTGAAGGTCAGGTTCTCATGGATACACACATAGTTTTTAGAGCAACATATTCTACAACTTGTTCAAGGGTACGATGCAAAGCGGCATTTACAGCTGATCGTATAATGCTTATTAAACACAGCAAACAGCATACTAAACATAACAGACAAATTCCTTCCACACAGGCGATGAGTATAATTTGCTTCAACCAACCCCACCCCCAAGTCCATCCAGCAAAGAGATTTCACCCAGTGGTCTCCACAAGTTGCTGGTTCGGTCGGTGCAGTTCCTGCAGCTGGGCATGGATGGATTTGGAGTGGTCACTTAGATTCACACAATACAGTCCTTTAAAATCTTGACAACCATGTCTGTGAGCTGAAAGCAAAAAATCAGTAGCAGTTCTGTTTTGCAACATCGCATATTGAATACTATCTACATCTAGCAATAACTCAGAAATAGCGGTACTAGTAGCATTGTTAAACTTATCCTTGGCAGCAAGAGAGTCCTTGTTATCAAGAATCCTTGGCAGCAAAAGAGTCCTCGTTAGCAAGAGTGCATGCGGACTCCCTGTTCTTGCTGGTACTGTGCTTTGATCTTCTTCCACAACAGGCCAAGATTCTCAAGCAGCTGGATAAGGTGTCTGTGAGTCCATTACAGGCTTATGTCATCCAAATGTTTTTCTTGCAAGCGCCCGAGACTGAATAACAATTGGTGTGATATATGTGTTTTCCAGCACCCAGGTGCGAGTCCCTTGCATGTATTTACAGTCCTCCTCGCCGATTTTCCGTTGCTTTCCCATATTCCACCCCCTTGCTCAAGAGACCGCTTCTGCTGGGGTTCATTTTAGTCTCGCAGGGTATAACACAGAGCAATCTACTAAGGCATGCAATAACATAGACACATATAGGAAAAACCCAAAACCATATCTCTATGGTACTGCTTTGAATCAGGTGTCCTATTTCTCTTTTTCTGATGCTTTCTTGTAATGCTTATGGCATACTTTTGTGCTAACATGGCACATTTCCCATCTAATTGTTCCTGTTTGGTTTCTTTTTTTTTTTTTTTTCTTTTTTTTTTCTCTTTTTCATTTTTTCTTTTTTTTTCTTTCTCTTTTTTCTTTTTTTTTCTTTTTTTTTCTTTTTTTTCTTTTTTTTTCTTTTTTCTTTTTTCTTTTTTTTTCTTTTTTCTTTTTTTCTCTCTCTTTTTTTTTTTTTTCCATCACTTACAACTGACATAAAAGTCTGCCTTTGCAACAAGAGCTCAGTTTCTCATTTTCCTACAGAGCATCCTATAGATTTTGTCTCAACTCCTTTTCCCAACCAACCACGATCTTATAGACAAACAACAAACAACCAGCGATACGCCCTGCACGGGCAAGCCGTTCCCGAGAGTGTAAACGTGTCGGCTCATGAAAACTCCCCCAATATTTCAGGACTTCCATCGGTTCTACAGCCCATCCTGGTGTATCTACCTGGGGCGCACTCGCCTTACGTCTAAACATTGTGTATATACAAACTTCTTCACTTGACGGAGTGTCAGCCCTAGATGCATACGAGAACAGTACCACACCGGGCAGAACACCTGCTCAAGTGGAGTCACCTAACGACACTGCACACAACAAAAAGCAAACAGTAGCACACATGCTGATCAGCAGGTATAAGCTGGCGCCCACACACACTTACACAGCAGACATACAAAAACAGCACTTTTATCTCAGGGAGACGACTGGGGAGGGGAGGGGGTGAGGTGGGCAATGTCAGGAGCAAACAGCTCCGGCTCTGTCCTTCTCTGCTGACATTCTGCCTCCTCCATCGGCCTCAGGTGGAGCAGAGGGGATCAGCAGGGGATCGTCCCAGACCTTCGGACCTGGCCTGTTCAATCCCCCTCCCGTGGGTTGTAATGCTGCAAAAGCCCCGGCTGCCGCGGCTCGCTCCGCGTTCATATCTTGTAAGGTCGATAACACCAACCACCATGTCGTCGTTAACGGTGATGCCTCTTTGTCTTCTTTACTTATCATTTCCCACAGTTTTTTCCCAACAGCCTCCCATATTTCTGGTTTAAAAGCTGTCTGGGGCTCTGGTGCGAATCCGTTCTCTCTGCACCAGGTTAACAACCTTTGGAGCATACGCTCATCGTATTTCACCCCTCTCGTAGAGAGGATATGCAGGAGAAGTCTTAATATAGCCCCTTCTTCTTTTGTTACTTTTTGTCCCATCTCCTGCCCCGGCTTAATCAGTTTGAGCAACAGTTTCGCTGGTGTTTCAATCCCTCTCTTAGAGAGGATCCCAGCGAGTAGCGTGGCCGCAGCTTCTGTTTCCATAGCTGCGCCTGGGAGGTGAGGAGCGACCTCACGCCGTTGTCTGCTCCCGCTGATGCGCCCAAGCAGCACGTCTCCCAGCCGAAGTTTCCCACTCCCCTCCTCTAGCTGCTTACCGCAGTCTCGGAGAACTCAGTCGCGCTGAACCATCCTCTGCTACCAGATGTCGGAGGATGTCGGAGTGGGAGATGGACCCGGAGTAACGATGGAGTCTCAATATGAGTATGATCGTTCTCCCTTTATTCAAGTTTTCACAGAGTATATATAGACAGGCAATAAGAGCACGCGCTAGCGGCAGCTATATGATTGGCTTACAGTCTCTGTTCACGCACTGTCCATGCAGTTCATTCACAGATCAGATTGGTTACAAGAATTCACATAGTAAATTGCTTAGTCATTAGCACAACATGTTTTCTACCTTCTCAGTCCCTGTTTTTCCCATGTACTAATTCCATCTTCTACCACCTGTTTTGCCCTTAATCTAATCTCTCATAGTAGGGAGGCTGGCTCACGTGACCATTTTCTCTCAGACACATTCCTACAGCTGAGGGTGCACTTGATCCCACTGTCTAAATCATTGATGAAGATGTTGAACAGCACCGGTCCCAGTATGGATCCCTGAGGGACACCACTTGTCACCCCTCTCCATCTGGACATCGAGCCATTGACCACTACCCTCTGGATACGACTATCCATCCATTTCCTTATCCACCCAACAGTCCACCCATCAAATCCATATGTCTCCAACTTAGAAAGAAAGATGTTGTGGGGGACTGTGTCAAAGGCCTTGCAGAAGTCCAGATAGATGACATCCGTAGCTCTCCCTTTGTCCACTGATGTAGTCACTCCATCATAGAAAGCCACTAGGTTGGTCAGGCAGGACTTGCCCCTGGTGAAGCCATGCTGGCTGTCTCAAATCACCTCCCTGTCCTCCATGTGCCTCTATTGCTGATGCTATAGATGATGTTGATTTTTGACAATAGTGATGATTTTTGACAATAGTGAGACTATGGCAGTTGGTGACAGATGGCTGTATGGCCAATAAATCTTGTGCTGAGGGAACACGGGCAGCCTTTGCAGTGCTCTGTAAATGAACTATTGGATGTGAATTCTATGCCTATGAGCGCCTTACATGCCAGACTCCACAGAACTATAAGGGACCATGCACATCTGTAGAAAGTTCAGGTCTTCTGGAAAATAATACTGAACAGAAAACCCAAACTTTCTGAACTGAGTGATTTAAGTTACTCACTTCCCCAGGGCTGTCGTGGTGGAAGCATTAGGAACATGAAGTATAAGGAGGCTCTTAACCACTATATCATCCAAGCCAGCTCAGAGGAATTCAAAGTTTAATGCTGGCAGTAATTATCAATGTACTTGTAACTAACGTATTGCTGAACTAGTGGTGGCAACTGTGGAAAATTAAGGGAAAGATGATTACAAACATCACCTCTAAGTGATATCCAAAAAAGATATGAAGACTTTGTCATTTTAAAAAGTAAGTAAGTGTAAAAAAAATGCATAAAAGTTGTAACCTTTAATGAAAGGATATACATAGTAGGTATCCTCAACAATAGAATAAGATAAGTATACATAAAGCTTCAGTAAATGAAGGCTTTTTCAATATTTCTTTCCTATAGCCTTTACTATATATTTGTCCTTTTATTTCAGACTAATTTTTTTAAATTACTGTATTCTCCTAAGTGGCTTTCAGTCCAGTAAAAATTACTGCTAAAGTCTATTTTGCATAGCAGTTAGATATATACAAACACTTATGAATGGAATTGTCAGACAACCGTTCATCTTTGTGCCTATGCGTACACAGAGATATGAAAAGGTGTTTGACACACAGAATGGTGGAGATCGTTGTGCATGTATAAGTGTCTTTATTCATCTGTGTGAGTGATGGAACAACTGGACTCAGATATAGATATAGAAGGAGCGTAAACTGAAGGCAAAGAATATCCTCAAAGCCTTTCAACATTTGTGAGAAAATACATGCCATGTATCACAGATAAACATAGGAAACATGCACCTGGCACTATTAATAGACAGTTCTATCTTGCTTGTTTGTAATGGCATTCAAAAGCAAAACAGCCTTCTCTGATAGTAATGCACTAGAGAGGGTAGATGATGTTGATCTTAGATGATACAATGTTATCTCAATTTCTTTTGTAAGAAAGACATGGAATTTCAGAGTATAATATTTCAAGCTGGAAAGTCAGATCTGATAAGCAGAAGACTGCAATACAACCTGAAACTAGGTAGTGGTAGCAATAGAAAAAAGGTCTGGAAAGCTCTCTATCTAAAACTTGCTTTTTCTGAAATGCTTGAATAACTGTCTTTATACACTAGGTGGCAAGTTGCAAAGAATATGAATTATTTTGCTGATGAACTATTATGTTCTAAACTTGGTTTTGGTTTTTTGGCTCACCTTTTTTCTTGTCTTTAAGAAATATAGCATCTCCGGGCAGGAACTATAATAGATTCTTCTTATGCTGTTCTCATTTTGTGTCCACAAAAGATTGAGGCTTTTACTCTAGTATAATTATGAAGCTGATGAAGCTGAATATTTCTAATCAAATGAGAATCCTAGCACTTTTTATCATCTTGTAGGTGACCTAGTAGTACATTCTCTGCACGTCACTTGTGTGAAGAATCACTTCCCAGTTAATGTTCTGTACGTTAGTGTCTTGGTTGATTTTATTCTTGGATTCTGTATTTTCAGCAACTTGGATAGATTTGTAACCTATATCTTCATTTTTATTGGCTATTCACTAACCATTCTTTTAGTTTTCTACTGCTATTTAGTACTGCTGTATTTGAGCCCTTTCTATTTAACATGAATAAAAAGTCCCCAAAGTGCTACCCATGTCTGTCTTTCTCAGTCTAAAACTTACTGAGCATTTCTGATGGATCCCTTCTATGCATTGAAACACTGAAGAAAAAATCATGTTGTAATTCATATTTTACATTCAGAGATTCATTCTTCTAAGTATGGGGTTCTGGATGGGGCTTTGAGCAATCTAGTCTAGTGTAAGGTGCCCTGCCCATGGCAGGGGGGTTGGAACTAGATGATCTTTAAGGTCCCTTCCAACTATAACCATTCTATAATTCTACGATTCTATTAAAAGCTTAATAGATTTTTTTAAAATCCATGCGTCACTGATATGCTTATCTATGTTTGCATGGGAGATAGGCTTCCTAGGTGTCCTGATTTGAGGTAAAACAGAACCAACATTCTGTTCAGTAATTTCACTTCTTAGCTAGGCCTCTTCTAACTCTCTGAAATTAACAGCATGTTGTGCAGAAAACGGTTTGTTCTCAGAGTGAGAAGACCTATGTTTACAGTTTGTGCCAAGGAATGGTACGCAGAGAGGCTCTTGCTTATACTTATTTCTATAACAACCAAGGTCAGCTAATTTCATTATTTGCCCCATTGGAAGGTCGGAAGCGGAAAAGCATAGTGGGGTCCCACCTGCAGGGAGAAGCGGAGAGGACAGGTGACCCAAAATTGACCAACAGAGGTATTCCAGTATTCCATCCCATCTGCCCCATGCTCAGTATAAAAGCTGAGGGATCAAAAGGTCAGCTCTCTTCCTTCAATGGCCAATGTCCAAGGAGGACCCTGCCTGTTCATCTGACTTTGATCCCGATCCGTGGGTTCCTGACTCCAACTCTGGAACCCAGTTCCCACTCGTCGCTGAGTCCAGTCCGGGACTTCCCCAGTGACTGCTGGTGACATCATCCTGGGAGCTTAATATGGTTTTGTATATACTGTATCTATTTCGTTATTTCCTTTTTATTTTATTATTAATATTTCATTAAAGCAGTTTAGTTTCTTCTAAACTCATAAGTCTCTTTATCTCTCCTCCTCCTCTCTGCGTGCGAGAGGTGGGGGGAGAGCATCTGTCGCTGGCCATTAGCCAATTTTGCCAAAACCACGATACTAGGGCATTATGCAATTTGTAAGAACTATGGCTTCTGAAAATCAGAGTAAGCAGTCCATAATTCTTTAAAATATGGTGTGCCATCATTTATAAACAAAATCACTTTAGACTATGTCCAAGTTGTCTAGGCTTTTTTGTCTTCGTCATTGTGAGAGATGTGTTTAGTGTAGACATGAGTTTATTCATATATGTACATTTCAAAAATATCCTGTGATCAAAGTACACATGACTAATATCTTAAAAAAAATATATATTCATCAGTGAGGATCTGTTTGGGAATGATGGTCTTAGGTATTCTGTACTCCTTTATACTTTGAAAACTGTGGCAAACATCCACTGACAAAAACACAGTACGACGAGAGATGTTATTTTAGGCACTCCCTAATTTTCAAATTCATGACTAACAATGCCAGTTGTTTTTAGTAGTATGTATTCTTAATTTGTTTTTCTTTTTAATGTCAAACACCTTTCCTTTCTCTACCTTACAGTTATGTTCATCTGTAATTCTGAAAGGTCAAGGTCCATCACCAGGCCTTTACAGCTGAGAGGGGAGGTAACTCCCCTGGTGCTATACAGGGAGAAGAGACATTTTGCTCATGGATTTAATAAATATTTGCTGGCAACAGGAGAACAATGGGTTCAGTGGGTTCCATTCCTGACTCTGGACTCAAACTGGAAAAAATTGAATACATATTTGGAAGAAAGACCAGGGCTTATTTTCTGCCCAAAAGACACTTCAGTAAACATGAATTTTTTCTTAAAATCTTGGATATTCTGGAGATTCTAAAAAAAAGTTACCACAATTGGATATAAGAGAAATAGACTTTGTTTTGTCTAACCCTTTTTACAAAAATGTCTGAAGTGTTTTGTCCATCTGCTAAAATTAAGCTTAAGGCAGATTCCTGGCACAGGAAAAGTATACACTTTAAAATCTGTGGGTTTGTGCAGCTGAAAAAATTTCTGCCCCTTTTTTTCAGCAATTCAAATGGATTTCACTGTCAGACAATCTTAATAAGAGGAGGTGTTAGTCCCATCTACAATGTGATTATGTTGTCACTATTGTTGTCAGATAAAATGCCAGCAGCACGTTCTCTGGTGAGAGAAAAAGTAAGAAAGAACATGGTAACACTGCTGAATTGGATGTTCACTTTTATTTGCTCAGCCACCTGTCATTTCAGATCTATGGTTTCTTTGTGAACTCAGGAAGCTCTGAAATGATTCTGTAATTCTAATTCTAGCTCATCACCAAAGCTTTGTTTAAATAAGTTTAAATAAATTGTGCATAATCATCTAGCTGAGCAAAGTAATATTGTTCTAAAAACATTTGTTTATGTTGAACAATAACTTTACACCTATTTGAGCAATAATGAAACAGGAGATTTGTAAGTAGTAGTGTCTGAAATCAAATAAAACCAGTCTGATTAAAATTCAGACTAGGTATTTGGCTTTTGCTGCAATCTTTATTACTGAGTATTAGCATAAATATGGGCAGATTTTAACTCAAAATCATTATTTTGTTGATAGTCAAAATTGCATACAATAAAAACATAGTTTCATAATAATGATATCACTTAAACTACTGACAGTGTGAATGGTAACTCAAAGTGCAACGTGAAGCACATCAAAGTCTTAGTAGAAGGAGGACAAAAGAACTTCAAAGTATTTTTCTGAAGCAAAAATCAGTTTGTTTCAAGTTCAGTTTGAAATGAGAGAATACATAGAAAAAACAGCAGGAAGAAATGTCCTTCTAAAATTTTGCTGTGAACTTTCACTTTACTCAGCTGTCGTCCAGCCTTGTTTTGTTTAGGAAGCAATATATATTGTGGAAAAGTTAGGGATAGTACCATATACCATGTGATTAACTTTAGATTTATTTAATAAATACATTGAGTAGGGTAAAATAATTACAGATTTTCTAAGGAGAAAGAAGAAATTATAAAGACAGGCTATGTTGCCATTTTAAGTTGATAAGAATTAGCGTGTTGAAAGAGAATTGTACATCCTTATTTGTAACTACCCCTTACTCCCATACATTAGTGTGTAATTCAAGTCTTGGGCACTACCAGCTCAGGATGTAACCCTAAATTATGGTCTGGTTATAGTATCTCTTGTTCATCTTGCAGTCCTTACCAAAGAGTAAATTAAGTCAGTGGAGCTGCACACATGATCTTATTCGAGGGATAACAAAATGCAGCTACATTTTTAGTATGGCACATTTTTTCCATTCTTGTCTGTAATTCATTTGTGCAAGTGGGCTTTTTTTACATTTTAATAAACAATATGAGAGGAAGAGCTATTCCCATGATATTTGCAGAACAACAAAGAAATGTTGAAATGTTTACAATAGCTCTTTCTTGTGATATGTTGTCCTGGTTTGAGAGATACAGGATTAATTTGTCTTTCAGTAATTTTACTTTTCAGTAAGGTCTCTTTAACTCTAGGGAAAACTGCACTTTTAGAAGACTCTAGTGTCCGAATTTGTGAAAATATTTACTTTACTTTTTATATATAATATTTGAAGGTCTTTTTTTAATTGTACTGCACCTAATGTACCATTTTCAACAAAACTATGCAAATCTAAAGAGAACAGAAACATCCCTAGGCAGCATGGATCAACAGGGTTATATGTTAGGTGATGTACCAAGCACAGTTTGAGATCTACAAATAATGAATGCATAATACATCTGCTACCTCCCAGTGGTTAGGGATGGGAATTGTCCGACTTATGAGCATTGACATGAAGCTTTACTTTAAAATCAAACAATTGGAACTTGGTAATATTAAAAAACCACTATTTTTATGTTTACTGTAATTGATTGGACTTGAAGATATGAGGATGGGAATTCTTCATTATGGCAAGATACATCAGTACAAATTAAATGTTTCTGTCTGTTAAAAAGACCAGAAATGAAAAAAGCTAAAGGCAACTTGTCTACTGCCACCTGGTTAATGAAGATTGCCTGTGCAATTTTAGCACTGATATTTTGCACTTCAGCCTCTACTGAAATCATCATGACTTTAATGCCTGAATGAGTCTGGGATCACTAAAGCAGTTAGATGTGTTGAAACTGATGGCTCTTGTAATTGCTGGAAGCTGCTTGATCATCTCTCTCTTTTGGGTTTCTCATTGTTGTGGTTTAGGCCGGATTGGCCAATGACAGATGACAAATGCTCTCACTCACCTCTCATTCCAAGGAGAGGAGGAGGATAGATAAAGAGATTTACGAGTTTAGAAGAAACTAAACTACTTTAATGAAATATTAATAATAAAATAAAAAGGAAATAACGAAATAGATACAGTATATACAAAACTGTATCAAGCTCCCAGGATGACATTCATGTCACTGGCAGGCACTGTGGAAGTCCCAGATTGGACTCAATGACAGAGGGGAACTGGATTCCAGAGCTAGAGTCAGGAACCCACGGATCGGGATCAAAGTCAGATGAACAGACAGGGTCCTCCTTGGACATTGGCCATTGAAGAAAGAGAACTGACCTTTTGATCCCTCAGCTTTTATACTGAGCATGATGCAGATGGGATGGAATGCAATGCCCTGTTGGTCAGTTTTGGGTCACCTGTCGTGTCCGCTTCTCCCTGCAGGTGGGACCCCTCTATGCTTTTCCATTTCCGACCCTCCAACAGGGCAAATAACAAAGTTTTCTGACCTTGGTTGTTATAGCAATAAGTATAAGCAGGAGCCTCTCTGCATACCATTCCTTGTCACAAACTATAAACATTGGTCTTATCACTCTGAGAACGAACAGTTTTTGGCACAACATGCTGTTAATTTCAGAGAGTTAGAAGTAAAATTAATGAACAGAAAGTTGGTTCTGTTCTACTTCAAACCAGGACACTCATAAATTATAGGTAGGTATTCAGAGTCGTGAGTAGGATTGAGATGTTTATCAAGATGTGCTTGCCATTTACTTCGCCACACTGGGAACTGAGTATCCAGATATAGAAGGGAAAAGTTGTAGTGATTTATAAATAAACAGAAACATCCATGTTCAATGTGAACTTATTTTCTGATCATAGACTCCCAAAAGCAGCCAGAATAACCTTTTCATTATGCTGTTGAAACTTATATGTTTAGTAATCTTAAAATGCAATTGCTAGATGCTCAAAAATATTTCTCAGCATCAATTAAATTCCCAGTGATAGCATATAACATTGCAAAAGCAAGTCTGTTTCACATAACTGATTATTTTAGGACGGGAATAATGCATCGGTTTTTACTATGGATAAACAAAATTCCATTTTGCTTTTGCTGTCAACTTATTGAATACTTAACATACAGGATTTAGCTTAGTTGAAATGATTCTCTGAGATATAGTGATAAATTACTTCTATTGTGCAATACTTCAAATATCATGCTTCTTTCTTAATGTCCCTTTAATTTCCACCTTTGGCTTGACAAAGTTATTGTCTGATAATTTCAGTGTGGCTTTGGGTTAAGGTTTGGGGCTATTTAGGTATGTTTAGAGAAGTTCTTTTTTGGGCTCAACTTTTTTTTTTTTTTGTCCAGAAAATTACAAACCCATTTCAGATTAAGAGATATAATTTAGAACTGTCACAGACAGCTTCAATTCAATACCTTTATTACATGTAAGATAACAGAGCTTAGTTTTTCAAGCTAAATGAACTACAGGACTACTTAGTTATTTCTGCTTATGCTGACCTTTGCATTCACAGTGCTCGTACTAATTATTTCCATGGTGGGTTTCTGCCTGATATTCAAAAGGCTAAACATAAAAAGTACAACATTAAATAAATGAGAAAAAAAAATAGTATTTTCTGATTATTTCAGACCCATGCTGTAGTCCTGAAAACACTGAAAATCTTTAGCTATGCTCACCTTCTACCACTTTTCTCTGTACTAGAAATTGGACATGAGATATGTAAATGTCAGCCTCTTTCAATTGAATTCATCAAGTGCAACAGAATATTACATACTGCGTTTCTGTTGCAATACCTCCTCCCTATCTACCACTCAGACCTTTTATAATTTGTGAACTTGCTTATCCAGATTTCCGGAGGGAAAACTTTGTCTGCCTTCTGTGCTTGGAAAGTATTGTGCATGACAGTAGTATTCTTAACAGATCATTAATAAACAGTAAAGAAATCTTGAAACACTTGCTGGACTAGCACCTGACAAATCATCATTTTATATTGACTCTTTATCTGCATTTCACAAGTTGAGGATAAAAACATATCCATATCACAAAAGATAGACTCCAATATGAACAAATTAAGATCTAGGGCATTGAACCTTAGAACTGAGGAAAATGTTTTTTTGTGTAACAGCTGTCCAGAACTTCAATGAGTCAAGCAAATGCTATTAGTGAAATAACTCACAAAAACCACAAATTAAATTAAGAAGGAAAAACAAACCAACAGCCAGACTTTTTTACTGCATGAACATAGAATAGTCATTTCAAAGTCATTAATATTCTTTATGAGAAGGTGTTAGTGGGATGGTAACATCTCTACCAATTATTTGCTTTGATATGCTATTCTGCTAATACAAGCTTCATGCACGCTTGCTATTCTTATCACTTGAGCCTGGGTGCATTCAAGTAATGCATTAAGCAAATTGATTACCATCTCTTATGTGCTTATTCTTTCATTTCTTCCCCTGAGAAGGAAGTGGATGCAGCTGGAAAGTGTCTTCTGTATTTTTATGTACTATTGATTGACCGATTGATATGTCAGTATATCTGATATAAAAACAGATTGAGGGAACATATTTTGCAGTTGGAGCAGGAAATGGTGAGGTTTGTGACAGTCCATAGTTCCCATGGTAGTCTCCTCCATAATCATGGGCCAGTCTGTGGGAGTACCTTATCTTCTGAAAAGGCAAGCTCTGCCTTTATTTCTAGCACCCCAGTGTGCTAGCAGAATAAAGTTGTTGAACATGGTGTCACATCCCACTCCCAGGAAAGAGGGAGGGTAAGTGACTTCAGATTCGTAAATTCTCAACGGTGCGGACTAAGGTGAGATAAATCTCAAGGTCCATATAGAAACATTTATTAGTTTCCCAAAATGGTTAGTATAGGTCTTAACAAGGCCACGATAATTGGTTAGGTATATAACAAAGTATGGCAAATGGTGAGGTATGCATTGTGTTACTTAACAACAGGTATAGGACAACTTATGGCAAACGGTACTTAAGGTCGTTACTTAACAACTCTAAGAGAAAAGAGAAACTGAGGGATAGAGAAAGGAAAAGACAGAGAAAAAGACAGAGAGAAAGAGATCATCAGTCCTGGTTCCAGCGTCTTTTTTGGGAAATCTTCCCAGGCACAATCTTCTTTCTTGGGAAGAATCTTCCCAGGCACTGTCATCTTTTGTTTCTTCTTTGTTCCCTTCTCAGGGGCACTTATTTTCCCCTTTTATGTTTGCTGAATTAGCATGGTCCACCCTCCTTGCCGAGGACAGCCTTGTCTCAGGTTTCTCCCTTCTCCCAGGTGATGTGTAGCATGATTTGGGTGGAGAGATGAGTGCCATAGTCATACGTGTTTAGCATGATCTCTATAATCTTCATTAGCATATGCAGGGGTGTGCGCTTTCATATGCATTTCGCAGATAATGAAGCAAAGGACACTTATCAGACACAATGGCCTTGAGAACTGAGAACTAGCAAGCTCACCACACAAGTAGCAGAACTATTCTGTCTTCACAAGACAGTTCTCCCACACTTCCAGGTGCCAGAAGTGTTAACCTTATCAGTTCTTTGAAGGCCAGGCCTGCATTATTTATTTCCTTGCGAGTGTTTGAGGCATTCCATTGAAGGCTTGGAGGGCCTTCTGCCCCTTGTCAGGGAATTTATGGTCTGTCTCTTACACATAGTCCTTATGAGGATGTGTAACTCAGTGAAATACTACAAAATTCAAAGTTGCAAATATGACTTAGAGGTCAGTATTCAAATGGGGATATTTAATAAAACTGAAGACTTATTTTTGGATTCTAAATTCTGAGATTTTCATTTAAATGTCTATACGTTGATTTTTAAATCTGTATTTCTAAATCAGAGTATAGACATGCAGCTGGTATTCATGCATTTAAATGCAGGATTAATTAATTTACTCTTAGTACTATCATTTGTCATTTATTTGGATTCTTAATCATGTAAAATCATTGTAAAGTTTAAGTTCTTATACTTTCTAGAAGAAATAATAATTTTGTTTCCTATTTTGATGATTGAGAGGGGAAAGTATTTGGATCTTTCAAGCCATTTCTATTTCCCCAAGTACATCTCCCCATTTCTATTCTGCTTTGAAACATAAGGCTAGATATTCCTCCAGTGTAATTGTCCCTATCATTTTCCCTTAATGAAACAAGTTTGAATATATATATATATATTATATATATTTAAAATACAATTCTTTTCTACATGATTTTTTTGAGTGGAGGAAATAGCTGCAAGTGATTGTTTGAGTCACACTGAATTTACTTCCTCTTTTGCCAGTCATGATTTTATAGACCTTTCATGATATCTTTCCTTCCCCTTCCCAGTCTAGGCCATGGGGACCTATTTTGTTTAGTTGTTCCTTCTATGGAAAATATTTCTTGTCTTTGATCATCCTTTCTCTCTTCTTTTTTCCAGTTTTACTATAATCTTCTTGAGACAGAAGAACCAAACTACAGGCACTGTTTGCAGGTGCTATACATATTTATATAGTAAGCAAATGATGCTTTCTGGTTTATTTTCTATTCCTTCCTTAATTAGTCCTAACATTTTACTTGCCTTTTTACTGCTGCTGCACACTGGGTTGACATCTTTATGAACTTTTTCATAAAATTACTTTTTCATAAGCCTTTTATCATTTTAAGATTTCTTTTCTGAGTGGTAGCAGCTAGCTCATAAACCTATCACTGTGTCATATCCTAGCTTCCCAATCATTGCTATGGCTCACATTACTTTTTAGAAACTATGTCACTGGCAGTGATACACTTATTTACTAGACTGACCATCTTACCATGCTGCTAACAGGGAGACTGTTAGGACTCAGTCCTGCAAAGAGCACCTGCAAGGAAAATGATAGAGTCACTGTAGCTTGGATATCAATAGGGCAATGAAGCTCAGGGCACTCACACAGTACAGAGCACTTAGAGCAATAAGCCTTTTCCTTAATCAGCACTGCCCTTTGATGAGACCTTAGCAAGTAACTGCCTGTCAGTCACAATTAAAGAGAGCTTATTCCCTCACACCTCAGCCAAAAGCCCCCACTTTGTACATAACATGTAGTCTTGACAATCTGCAACAGCAAATTGCAATGGAGAATAGGTCATTCCAATTGCATACACAAAACACAGTTACTGCAAGAAATTTGCAAGCAGATGAGCTAGAAATAATGAATCCTTCTTTATGGAGAATAGGTTCAGTGAAGTCTCTACTGACTGCTCTCTATCCTGTTTTTGAGACCAAACTGTTCCTTGTTTACGCTGAAATGAAATAATTTGATAGACAGATGACAGGCATACTGTGTAACAGAAGAGCAGCTGTTTGCAATATCATAAAAAATCCTGGCAAAACCAAGGATATTGAACACAGCTGCTAGACACTTTCCAATGTCATTATATTGCTATACTAATTCTTGAGCACAACTGAATTTCTTAACAGTAAATCTTTGCATTTCATTTCATAGCAGCTGAATTAGGCTCTTAACTGACTTTTAAGATAATTTTTCTGTGAATACAGAAAATTATACTGATGCCCAAAAATTTATTAATCTCACATATAATTTCCCAATGCTTTTTTGAAAAAATTTTAAAAAAATACAGTGTGAACTTTTGGGCTAATTTACTACTTTTGTGCCTGTTTGCTTGCTGCATATGTTTCTCATTAATAACTATACTAGATTATTATTTTGTGTACTTACTTCCTTGAGATTCCTGTGTGATTGGTAGCAAAACATCTGATTTGTTAGAAAAGTAATTACATACACAAAACCTCACTTTAAAAGTTTTGAAACAAAATTTAATGAACAGATTGGAAAGACTCCAAAAGGAAAAGTCCTTTAAATATTGCATGTGCATGATATCATAGAATCATAAATGGTTCGAGTTGGAAGAGACCTTAAAGATCAACTAGTTCCAACCCCACTGCCATGGGCAGGGACACCTCCCACTAGACCAGGCTGCTCAAAGCCTCATCCAGCCTGGCCTTGAACGCTTCAAAGGATGGGGCATTGACAACTTCCCTGGGCAAGCTGTTCCAGTGCCTCACCACCCTCACAGTAAAGAATTTCTTCCTAATATCCAATCTAAATCTACCCTCTTTCAACTCTCTCAGCCTGTCCTCATAGGAGAGGTGCTCCAGCCCTCTGATCATCTTCATGGCCCGCCTCTGGACCCGTTCCAACAGGTCCATGTCCTTTCTGTGCTGAGGACTCCAGAGCTGGATGCAGTACTCCAGGTGGGGTCTCACGAGAGCAGAGTAGAGGGGGAGAATCACCTCCCTTGATCTGCTGGCCACACTTCTCTTGATGCAGCCCAGGATGCAGTTGGCTTTCTGGGCTGCAAGTGTGCATTGCCTGCTCATGTTGAGCTTCTCATCCACCAGCACCCCCAAGTCCTTCTCCTCAGGGCTGCTCTCAAGCCATTCTCTGCCCAGCCTGTATTTGTGCCTGGGATTGCCATGACCCAGGTGCAGGACCCTGCACTTGGCCTGGTTGAACTTCATGAGGTTTGCACAGGCCCACCTCTCAAGCCTGTCCAGGTCCCTCTGGATGGCATCCCTTCCCTCCAGCATGTCAACCATGCCACACAGCTTGGTGTCGTTGGAAAACTTGCTGAGGGTGCACTCAATCCCACTGTCCATGTCACCAACAAAGATGTTAAATAGCACTGGTCCCAGTACTGACCCCTGAGGAACACCACTCATCACTGGTCTCCACTTGGACATTGAGCTGTTGACCGCAACCCTTTGACTGCGGCCATCTAGCCAGTTCCTTATCCACCAAGTGGTCCATCCATCAAATCCATGCTTTTCCAATTTAGAGACCAGGATGTTGTGCAGGACAGTGTCAAACACTTTGCAGAAGTCCAGGTAGATGATGTCAGTTGCTCTCCCCTTATCTACCAATGCTGTGGCAACATCATAGAAGGCCACCAAATTTGTCAGGCATGATTTGCCTTTGGTGAAGCCATGTTGGCTGTCACCAATCACCTCCTTATTTTCCATGTGCCTTAGCAGAGATTCCAGGAGGATCTGCTCCATGATGTTGCCAGGCACAGAGGTGAGACTGACCGATCTGTAGTTCCCTGGGTCTTCCTTTTTTCCCTTTTTGAAAATGGGCGTTATGTTTCCCCTTTTCCAGTCAGCGGGAACTTTACCAGACTGACACGACTTTTCAAATATAATGGAAAGCGGCTTAGCAACTTCATCTGCCAGTTCCCTCAGGACCCGTGGATGGATTTCATCCGGTCCCATGGACTTATGCACCTTCAGGTTCCTCGAATATATCACTAAAAGAAAAAGTACAAATGGGAAGCATAGTTTGAAAGGTCTAGAATTCTCTTTGCATATTTCTAGAAAAGTAAAAGCAGATGCTGAAATAGTCCCCATCCAGGTCCTATAGCCAGGATGTTATTCAGAAAATCTAGGATGATCACCTTTAGACAACAATGGAGTTAGTTCCTTGTGGCTGAAGTTCATTCGTATATCCATATTGTGTATGCCAAAGCTGGGTTGGTGTTAATGCCTAGCTTTTGCTTTTTAGTAAATGTTACCCTGCACATAATGTCTCCAGTCTTCTGAAGCTGCCAATAAGACTACAAATTAGTGCCACTGAAAATGATGATTTGTGAGAGTGTCCATTGAGAATATAGGTGGTGCCATTCAGCTCAATTTACATATGCCAATGAGTACTGCTATGCTCCTGCTGTTGTAGTAAAATTGATATTAACTAGAAAAATGAAACGTAACGTAATTGAAGCAACCAAGGGAACCTGCTGCTGCTGCTGCTAAAAGTCCTCTATACAGCCCCAACCCTATTTGACTATTTATAGAGAAATAGTAACTAGACATGATTTATCTAAGATTAGATTAAGGAACTAACTACTAGACAATGTAACTTTGTTGATGAGCAGGATATTCCTGTCGAGAGAGTGATGAACTGTAGGCCTGGTCAGCAAACCAAGAAAACCACCTGGAATTGCCAAGAATAGAGGAGAAGTAGATAAAAGGTAATTCTGGCAGTGGGAAATCACAACCACTGACTCATTGACCACCTACCTAAATGATACCACCTACACAAAAGAGAGCAATGGAAGAAGATAGAGTCTGCACACTAATTTACATAGGAAGTGAAGAAATCTCGACCAATCATTAAAGAGAATAACAATGAATATATATTAATTGTTGAATATGTAATAATCAGTGTATAAAAAGGGAAATTTTTGAACCTAAGGTGTGCTGCCATCTTGGGACGAGCACCCCATTTCTGCACATTAATGGAATAATACCTCTGCTCTGTGTGTTAGTGTAATAGTGTAATCCTCTCAGGCACAATCCTGCCTGCTCATCGAATCAGGAAACATAAACAGTAAGGTTTGGGGAGAAAATCTGGGGAGTCTTCGAACGATACAGCTGGCCTGTAGGACATTCTTTCCTGCCTTGTCCGGGACGCCATATGGGGTAACTTCCCCGGGATTTACCTGAGAGAGAGGGTAAGTTCATACAGATATAATTCCCTTAGTCTATGGGCCATCCCTCTGAAATGTCCACTGAGTTCATTTAATCCATGATTTTGCGCTCCATCTGTTAGAAGAGTCCCTCAGGGCGGGAAAGATGATGTGTGGGACTGGACTGTTGCATGCTGTATTTTCGGAGCTTGTGGCTGTTGTATCTGGTGCGGCTCATGCCCATGGTCCACGGGTTGAAGATGTTGTTCTCAAGGAAGTTGCTGGGCACCAGCTGCTGAGGTCAGTTCTGATCCCACCACTGCTGCGCTTCACTCGTTTTTTCATCAAAATCCATCTGTCATTAGTTTGGGTGATTCTTACTGTAGTACAACTGATAGCAATTATAGTAATGAGGACATACAGTGACAGGGTTATTCAGCAATTAACATCATATAATTTGATTCATTGGCTATTCTCACCCAAAATCAGATCCCCACATTGGACCTCCCCATCCTTCTGCATCACCCACCAAGTGCACCCAGGTCCTTAAGCAAAAGCAATCCCACAGATGGCTTTGCCTTTGCCTGAGGCAGGACTAACCCAGACTGTCTTCCCTAACATATTCTTCATGTGCACTACAGGGACTTTATCCCCTTCTACAGTACGTGGAAGTTTTGACTGGGCAGGGCCAGCTCGATTGGTAGATCCCCTGGTGTTAACTAGCCAGGTAGCTTTTGCTAAATGTGCATCCCAATGTTTTAAGGTCCCACCACCCATTGCTCTCAGTGTAGTCTTTAACAGTCCATTGTATCGTTCTATCTTCCCAGAGGCTGGTGCGTGACAGGGGATGTGATATACCCACTCAATGCCATGCTCTTTGGCCCAGGTGTCTATGAGGCTGTTTCGGAAATGAGTCCCGTTGTCCGACTCAATTCTCTCTGGGGTGCCATGTCACCACAGGACTTGTCTTTCAAGGCCCAGGATAGTGTTCCAGGCAGTGGCATGGGGCACAGGGTATGTTTGCAGCCATCCAGTGGTTGCTTCCACCATTGTGAGCACATGGCGCTTGCCTTGACAGGTTTGTGGCAGTGTGATATAATCAATCTGCCAGGCCTCCCCATATTTATATTTCAGCCATCGCCCTCCATACCAAAGAGGCTTTAACCGCTTGGCTTGTTTGATTGCAGCGCATGTCTCACATTCATGGATGACCTGTGCAATAGTGTCCATGGTCAAGTCCACCCCTCGGTCACGAGCCCATCTATATGTCGCATCTCTTCCTTGATGGCCTGAGGTGTCATGGGCCCATCGAGCTATGAATAGTTCACCCTTATGTTGCCAGTCCAGATCCACCTGAGCCACTTCAATCCTAGCAGCCCAATCCACCTGCTGGATGTTCTGATGTTCCTCTGTGGCCCGATTCTTCAGTACATGGGCATCTATGTGATGTACTTTCACAACTAGATTCTCTATACGGGCAGCAATAACTTGCCAAAATTCAGCAGCCCAGATGGGTTTGCCTCTGCGTTGCCAGTTGCCCTGCTTCCACTGCTGCAACCACCCCCACAGAGCATTTGTCATCATCCATGAATCAGTATAAAGTACTGGCCATTTTTCTCGCTTGGCAATATCCAAAGCCAGCTGTATGGCTTTCACCTCTGCAAACTGCCTCTATTCACCTTTATGTATCACAGGATACATAAATGACGGGGTAGTCTTGGGGAGCCAGGACAGCCCTGCTTTTCGTCAGCAGAGACAGTAAAATCAAGATAACAGAGACTTTGTGTAGCTCTTTGTTTCCTTGAGAGGCTACCATGTCTGGTAATTGACCTTTGCCTCATTACCTGTGAAATGCATATTAAAGTTGACACCCCTGTATATGCTAATGAAGATTTTAGAGATCATGCTAAACATATATGACTGTAGCACTCGTCTCTCCACCCAAATCATACTACATGTCACCTAGGGGAGGGAAACCTCGTAATTTTGGGGATAAAAGGATGGAGAAAATGACTGTTAAATTGGGAGAGAAGAAACTTGATACCTGACGGACCAGTCCATGGGCTGTGTTCTCTTCCTCCACCCCAGGCAGGCACGCCTTTCTGGGTAAGCGCTGCACCTTTCACCCTCTGGTGAATGTCACCCCGGGTTGTTGTACTGTCATTATTTTTGCTAGCAATATTAACCTTAAGTAATTAGCGCTATTGTAGTTAGCGAATTTATCAATGGCAATCTCGAATCTGTTCTGTCGCTCTCAATAAAGTAACTAATTTTGATTATTTGTGAATCTGATTCAGTGAAAGTCCTTTGGTGGGACTCTGATAGTAAATCAGTGAAAGTCCTGGGACTCTGACAGACAAATATCGAAACTACAGTCCTTTTAACGCGACACCAACAAGTAAAAGCATCTGAAAAATTACCTAGTGCATGGTCCGCTCAAACATGTGAGATGTATACCTTAAACCAGGCACTTAAATTAATTGGAAAAAGGGGAAGGAACAATATATACAGACTCTTGTTATGCCCTTGGGGTAGTGCATACCTTTGGTAAAATTTGGGAAGAACGAGGACTAATAAATAGCAAAGGGAAAGAACTTTTACACTAAGAACGTACAAAGCAGGTGTTAGCTAATATATTAATACCAAGTGAAATAGCAGCTTTACATGTTAAAGGTCACCAGAGAGGCAATTCAATTATCGCAAAGGGCAACAGATTAGCAGACAAGGTGGCAAAAGAGGCAGCCTTGGGACAGGAGAAGCAATGACAGAAGCAGGGGCAGTGGAGAAATGTGGTAAATGGATTCTGCCTGACGGAAGGGAAATGGTCAACAAACAATGAGAGAAATAGTGACAGTGTTACAACAGGGAAGCCATTGGGGAACACATGCAACATGCAAATAGTTTTGTGGATAGTTTGGGAATTTCATGTCCCCTAGCATCCCCCATCATCAGGAAAAGTTGAGGATGAACCAGACCATTAAGAGACCATTGTTGAAACTGATTTTAGAAACCAAATTACCATGGACTAAATGTTTACCAATAGCATTGTTGAGGATCCAGACTTCTAGAAAAGATACAGGTCTCTCGCCCTATGAGATGCTTTTTGAACTACCTTATATGGGTAACAGAGAAGACTTGCCCACTTTTGAAACTAAAGATGTGTTTCTTAAGAACTATATACTGGGGTTGTCGTCTTCTTTCTCTCTCCTCAGAAATAAAGGACTTCTTGCCCAAACTCCACCCATTGGAATTTGCAGTCCATGCCTTCCGACCAGGAGATTGGGTCTTGATCAAATCCTGGAAGGAAACCAAGCTCCAACCAGAATGGGAAGGCCCGTTCCAAGTGTTACTGACCACTGAGACTGCAGTGAGGATGGCCGACAGGGGTTGGACTCACTACACTCAGCTAAAAGGACCAGTTGAACCCCTGCCAACAGATCCAGTGGAACAGTGGACTGTACATTCTACTGACAGCCCACTGCGAGTAACCCTAAAGAGACAATAAGCCGTAGGTTGGGGCGGGATGATCCAGTCGGGAGATATAAATCTGTGTACGGCATGAATTTTAAGAAGCATTTTGCGATGATACTAGTCATAGGGGCGGTGTTGTACGCCTAGATCACATACGAAGTGCACACCCAGATTACCCGGTTAGACTTATCATAAATATCACTAAAGGAAATACCCCACAGACTGTACACTTTGATGCCTATCAAGTACTGAAGTGTGGGAATCTGGAGGCCCAAAGATGGTTGAGTGGTGAAAACAAGTACCTGTGCCCAGAAACTTGGAGGGTCGCAGAGGGATATCACGAGGCTGCACCTTGTGACCGATGGAGTGAAGTGTGGTGGACCACCCAAATTGGAGGGTGGGCCATTGATAAGTGGATCAAGTCTTCTTATTATTACCCTCTCAAAAAAAAAATACATTTTTACAAAGGATCACCTTCCCCACAGTGTGGCCTTTTAGAATGTAATCCTCTGTTGATAACTATAACCCAGGCGGATGATACGGCTAACCTAATGTATGGAATAGGAGCAGATGTGTCTGGAAGAGATCCAAGGGGAAGATTTAGAATAGACGTACTGGAAAATAGCAGTCAAGCAGAAGGGACAACTATGACTACCAAACTCCCAGTAATACAACAGTGGGAACCAGCGAATGATCCAGCTTTGGTAACAGTTACTGAGATTAAAGATCTTAGACAAACATTTGAGATTGAGACAGGGTACGGTGAGACGAATGCTTGGGTAGAATGGGTAAAATATACTGTTAATAGTTTGAACCAAAGCAATTGCTATGCTTGTGCCTCAGGAAGGCCCACAGCACAGATCGTCCCTTTTCCCTTAGGGTGGACGAAAGATTCCATAGGGATGTGGTGTATGATAGCATTATACCAAGAAAGGACCGCCTGGGGAAATGAGACCTGTCATTCACTTTCCTTACTGTTTCCTGCCTTGGAGCCAAGAGATGTTAAAGTGCCACCAGCATTTTCCACAGCAATTGGTAACCATCCAGCGTGCCTCTCACGGCAGGGTGTGAAGGCTACCAAACCTGTGAGGGAATTTACCCTATGCACTGAAACTCTGAATGTGACCAAGGATGTAAAAGGAAACTACTCAGTGATACGAGTGCCTTGGGCGGATCTCTGGTGGTATTGTGGAGGGAAGACCTTGCGATCCGTGTTGCTGGCTAACTGGAAAGGTACATGTGGAATGGTACAATTGGCAATACCATTCACCCTAGCATTTGAAAAAGGAACAGGAACCCTGAGATCAGGCAATAGAGTAAAAAGAAGTGTGGGTGTATCCTTTGATGAACGAATATATATAGATCCCATTGGAGTCCCTAGAGGAGTCCCAGATGAACACAAAGCAAGGAATCAGATAGGAGCAGGATTCAAATCTGTCTTTTTCTGGTAGGTAACTATAAACAAAAATGTAGATTGGATAAATTATATTCACTATAACCAGCAGAGGTTTATTAATTATACCAGAGATGCATTGAAAGGAATAGCTGAACAATTGGATGCAACCAGCCGAATGGCATGGGAAAATAGGATCGCCCTGGACATGATCTTAGTAGAGAAGGGAGGTGTGTGTGTAATGTTAGGGAATCGGTGCTGTACCTTCATGCCAAACAATACAGCTCCAGATGATACTATAACTAAAGACCTTCAAGGGCTCACCACTCTAGCTGATGAGTTAGCTGAGAACTCTGGAATAGACACCTCACTGACAAGTTGGCTGGATTCCTGGTTTGGGAAATGGAAAGGTATGGTGGTATCAATACTGACTTCTCTTATAATGGTAGCAGGAATGTTAGCGGCTGTAGGATGCTGTATCATTCCCTGTGTGTGAGGATTAGTTCAACGATTAATTGAAACTGCCCTAACGAAACGAATGGAAGCAGACCCTCCCCCATACCCTGGGAAAATGCTTCATCTAGAAGAAAATAAAAACTCTCGAGAAGAAGAAGAATGTAACATCATGCTGTCAGCTCTAGAGGCCTCATATGGAACCATGCCCTAGAAATGCAAAAGACAATAAGATTATGAAAAAGGGAAAGGGGGAAGTTGTAAGAAAGGCAGGTATTGCTTTTGCAGAGGAGAAAAGCCGTTTCCATCAGAGGTGACATGATAAGGGAATGACTAAGACAAAGAGGCTCCAGCAAAGGCTTGTAGAACATCTCTTATCACACAGACAAAAGGACAAACTGATTCCTACCGGATTAGTGTCTAGAAGGGTAGTCAAACATTTAACCAGGGCTAATGACATTGAGCAATCTTTTACCAAAAAGGGAAAGAAAGAAACTAGTCAGATAATCCCTTTAGGTGTAGCATAAAGAGAAGTAAACAGAGGCAGGACATGCGGGAAGAATTTTAGGTGCCTCGGACAGACTGTGAACCCTGGAGTACCTAACCAATGGGAAACAGGGGAGGGAAAAATTCGGCCGGGATTAGGGAATAAAAAGGTGTGTTTCAAGAACCAAAAGTGTGCCTACTTGGTAGGTCACCTGCTCTTGCAAGAACGTGAATAAAAACGTGCTTCACAGAAGATTCTGTCTATTTCATTCAGACCGGAACTTGTTTCTCACACCTTGTCCTTCAGCGGCTTCTGCAACTTGTCGAGTAGGACTCCCCACAGCAGCCTTCCACTTTCGATGCTTTCCCACAATCTGGCAGGACCCATCGGTCAAGAGGGCATACTGTTTCTCATTATCTGAGAGTTCATTATAAGGTGGGACCTCTTCGGCATGCATCACCTCCTCCTCTGGTGATATTCTGAAATCCTTGTCTTCTGGTGAATGGGATCACCTGGCCAAACCGGTTTCGGAGCACAAAAGGTGAAATGTGGGGAGTTGTCATTCCACTCAGCTTCCTCTCCCTTGACAGATCCTTATCTATGCAGAGAGGACTTGGGGGGAGCTTCAGAAAGAGCTGTGGAATAATTACTAAATTGGCTAAAAGGATTCATTTGTGAGAGTAATACCCTCAAAGGGCAAGACATTTGTCTTGACACCAACCAGAATGTTTGTCACTTTGAGATACATCCTGATGAAACCCCAGAAACTGTGCTTGTATATATTGGGAAAGGGTGCGTTTGCATGAGGTCTCCCTGTAGTCTTGTATTCGTAGATGACATAGTAGTTGATATAAGTAATCACTCAAATCTTTGTGTTTGTAACTTTACTAACATCATTGGATGTGACTTCAATTATTCCGCTCCTGTTACGTCTTTTCAATTGCTACAATCAAATTATACATTGATTCGAGATTTGTTGCCTACCCCTATCGGAATGAATCTCTCACTGGTGAAGAAGCTGCTACAACACGATGAATGGAAGCGACTGTTGAAAGAGGCCCAAGAAAATAGACAGAGAACTTTGATTACCGTCCATCATGATGTTGAAGAAATACACCAAGTGCTGGAAAGAGTCAAGAGAGATGGAGGACATGAATGGGGAGACACTCTTTTTGGATGGTCGCCAACATCTACAGGACTTTATAACAAGATGCTGTTATAGTTGAATTTAAAATAAATCGAGTCCGAAATAGATTCAATAAATATTTATTGAGGTAGGAAGGCAAAAGCAGCGCTGGGCGGCCGGGGAGTCGCAGCTCCACCAAAGGCTCGCAAATTCAAGCAAGCTGAGCAGCTCTTTTTATCTTCATGGAGGTTGGTTTCGACATCTTCAGTACGCCCCTCTGTAGCTTCTTGCTTGAGGTAGTTTAGATAAAATGTTGGTCACAGAATCAGCTCAAAACAATACATTCTGATAACATTGTGGTTAAGCTTTTTGTCAAACAGGAGTTCCCATGTTGGTGTAGCAAGATAACATTGTGGACATGTCTCTTCTGGTTAAACAGGGAGTTCTCAAGACTGCCACAATGGGTTCGTCCCTCTTGCTTAACTTGTTCGATCAGCAAATCACCTTTAGTTACTTATTACAATCCCCCCTTCTTTTATTTATAAGTGATTTGCTGATCAAACCTAGACAATACCTCACAAGCTGCATCTAATTCAGGATTTTCGTTCGGTATAATTTTCATTTCCAGTTCTGATTGCTTCATCACCATTAGCTGCACTTTTTCTAACCTGCTTTCAACAAAGGTTACAAATTTGTTAATGACACAGGGTCCAAAAGTCAGAGCCAATAGCAACATCGTGAGGGGTCCCGCCAAAGTAGAAATTAAGGTACTCAGCCATGGTGACTGATTAAACCAAGATTCATACCAGGAGGACTGAGCCTCTCGCTCTCGTTTTCTTTTCTCTAATCCCTCTCTCAGTTTAGCTAACGAATCTCTTACTACCCCTGTATGGTCAGCATAAAAGCAACATTCTTCACCTAGGGCAGCACATAATCCTCCGTTTTGCAAGAACAAAAGGTCCAATCCTCTTCGATTCTGTAAAACTACTTCTGACAATGAGGTCAATGATTTCTCTAAATAGGAAATAGATTTTTCTATTCGGGCCAAATCTTCGTCTACTGCAGCTCTTAGAGATGTTAGACTCTGCTGTTGTTGCACCAAGGAGGTTATGCCAGTGGCGGTCCCAGCGACCCCTAGACCAAGTAGAGTAGCTATAGTAATTGTAGATATTGGCCCTCTTTTGTTGATTTTATGTCCTAAATTGCTCCAATGTAAATACATAGTTTCTTCCCCATGTAAGAGGATTCTAGGTACCACAGTAACCTGTACACAAAATTCTGAGATACTTTTCTTGAGAACAGCAGTGGACAAACACGGTGTTAATCCGGTTATGGAGCAGACCCACCATGCCCCAGGACTAGGCAGAACCCATTTAGTATTAGATGTAAAGTTTTGAGTCTGGTTGGTACATAGAGTTCTTCTCTCGTTCGTTACCTTCCCTATACACCAACCACTCCCTCTGACCTGTTGGAGAGTAATCCCCGCCTTCCGTTCCTTCCAATTACATCTGGAGGGATTGTCCTCGGTAGAGGTATTAAAAGGAGATGACACAGCTATCCCCTCATAAAAAGGGAGCTTTATGTCATAACATAACCAACAGGAAATGGTAAAATTTGGATTTGTTGTATTTAAAGCTTGATAGGCTGCCTGCATTACAGCCCATAAGGGTTCATTGTCTTTGGGTATTTTCTCCACTTTATTTGTAGAGGTTAGGTATGTCCCTGGGGTGACTGAGGCTGTGGAGTTTCCTACCTTTGGCTTCTTCTTTTTCCCTTTTTGCTTTGTGATGACTCGATTGGGCCCTACTGCTTGTGGCATTTTAACTTCCCATTTTTGAATGAATATTAGTCCTCCTCTATCAGTTCCAGATTCCCAATATCGCATTCCCCAGGTTCGTCCCAATAAGCATCCGTGGTCATTAGGCTGCAGGATTTCTAGTATAACATGCTTACAGTTGCCAAGGTGGGGGCCCTCTATGTGTCCATCCCAGCTAGGAGCTGGCGGGTTGCATCCTCTGGGTCCCCATGTTATAGTTAAAAATCTATCTTTAATGGCTACGTCCCAGTTTGAAGCTATGGTTTCACATCCCCAATATGCACAGTAATAGTGATTAGGGAAATTGCAATAGCTTTTCCCTGGATTCGAACTGGGGCAGAGATAAAAAGGTTTTATTGCTCTTTCTCGTCAGCCAGGTGGGTCTAGTTCATAAAAGACTAAATCTTCCAATTTAACTTGGAATTCTGGGGGTCCGGCTGTCACATTATACCGAACTTCCATTGAATCTTCCCATCGACCTAAGGTCCAATTGAAGGGTTGATGTTCATTTTCTAGCGTCATGGCAATCAATACCATTAATAGGATACCAGCTTTCATTTCCCCACTGTTTAGTACCTCTCTGCCTTCCTCGTCTACTCCTTTGCAGAGAGCAACGGGATATCAAGATCTTCTCGGCAGCAGCAGATAGTCTTCAGGGGAATTTTGCTGTTATCCTGTCAATAATTTCCAAGGTCTAAAGAGTTAGTTATCTCTCAAATCTATTTCCACCTATGTGGTTGTTGTGCCCGTTTCCAGGCGAATCTTATAGCACGCTGTCTTAAAACTCTATACCAGTCTGTTTCATATACTTCCCAAAGTTCAGGTACTGACAGTTCCCACCCACAAAATAATTTACGAATTTCCACTGGATCCTCTGGTCCCCTGGCACGTATCAAATCATTGCGACATTTCATACAGTAGGGTTGTCTCTTAAATGAAACACAGGACCAATCTCTATTACAATTTAGACATCGGCAAACAACCCAACATAAATGTCCGGAAGTAGGGTGTTCTAAGCAGGGTATTCCCCAGAGATCTCCTATTCTGGGTGATTCGGGTATCTCCGTCTCTGTTTCGCAACAAAATGGAAAAACCTGGGGAGTTCCTGTTAGTTTGTATAATCCACCCCCCCCTGTTTGGTCCGGTATCCTTTCTTCACTCCAAGGTGCAAAATATACCTTTCGTAGAGTATTTCCTGGTGGTATTTGGAACCATCGATATAAACTATCTCTTACTTCCCTTCTGGAGTGGTTCATTTACCGGTCTCGCTTTTCCTTATTTTTACTCGAAGATCTCCTGGTTCCGACGTCACAGTCCACTTCTCTGGGAAGGTAGGTCCCTTAATCCTACTAGCGTGAGTCCATCCTTTTTCTGCTGTCCGTACAGCCGTATCTGTGGTAAGTAAAACAACAAAGGGTCCTTCCCAACGGGGTGTTAGGGAGGTTTCTTTCCAGGTTTTGATTAGTACCTGGTCTCCGGGCTGGATTCGGTGTATGGAAATGTCCAAGGGAGGTCTTTGTACTACCAAGCCCTTCTTTCTTAGTTCCTGTCTTCTTTTTGTAAGTTCTAAAATATATTCTGTTAAAAGTTTATCCTCGACTTTTCGGTGTTCCACTAATAACCCAAAGTCATAAGGCATTCCATACAACATTTCAAAGGGGGATATACCAGTATCTGTTCTTGGCTGAGTTCTAATGTAAAGCAAAGCCAATGGTAAACATTTAACCCAATTCATTTTTGTTTCCACCATAAGTTTGGTTAGGTGTTTCTTTATCTCCCCATTCATTCTTTCTACTTTCCCAGAACTCTGTGGGTGCCAGGGAGTATGGTATTCCCATTTTGTACCGAACAATTCAGTTGTCTCTTTAATTACTTTGGATGTGAAATGTGGACCTCGGTCTGAGTCAATTACCACAACAGCCCCATATCTTGGAATAATTTCTTCCAAGAGAATCTTAATAACTGTCTTTGCAGTAGCTCTTACCACTGGAAAGGCTTCTACAAAGTGCGTAAGGTGATCAACCAAGACCAATAAATACTGATATCTCCCCACCTTTGGCAATTCGGTAAAATCCACCTGTATTTTCTCAAAGGGTCTTTTAGCCAATTCACGACCTCCTTGAACCTTTTCCCTAAGTTGTCGTTTATTCACTTTGTGACAGGTTAAACATCCCTCTAAAATCCTTTTAGCTAGACCGTATATTCCGACACAGGCATAGTTTGTCTCAAACTGATCCACTAAAGCTTGAATTCCCCAATGAGTTTTATGGTGTAATTTATTCAGTATTCCCCAAGCTAATCCTTTTGGAAGAATTTCCCTGCCGTCTGGTAGCAGCCATTTATCGCCATCTCTTTTTGCTCCAATTTGTTTTAGCTTCTCCAATTCTTGGAGGGTGAAAGTTTTATCTAATTTTAGCCTTGCAGGTTCCTCTCTCAAGGTCTGAACCATTAATAATGCAGCCCGTTTTGCCTCTGCGTCGGCTAGATTGTTTCCTCTTACAGTATGGGTTAGTCCCTTCTGATGTCCTTTTACATGGACTATGGCTATCTTTAGTGGACCTCTTAATGCCTTTAAAACTTCTAAGATTAGCTTTTCATGGACTAATCCTTTTCCCTGGGTGTTAATTAAGCCTCTCTCTTCCCAAATTTTTCCAAAAGTATGTACCACCCCAAAGGTATACTTTGAATCTGTATAAATAGTTCCAACTTTATTTTCTAAGAGCTTTAATGCCCTTAGCATAGCATATAACTCACACGCTTGTGCGGACCAGGCTTTTACTTAATGGTCCTGATTCTTTTATCTTAAAAGTATACCCATCCACAATAGCATAACCTGATTTCCGTTGTCCTTCAACCACTCGTGAGGAGCCGTCCACAAATAATTTTTCTCCTTCGTCTAATTCATCGTCTTCTAAGTCCTCCCTTATTTTAGTCTGCAAATTTATTAGTTGGAGGCAGTCATGTGTCAAATCTTCTTTAGGTTCTCCGTATAAAAATTGGGCAGGATTCTGAATAGAAGTGGTTTCCATTTCTAGTCGAGGGGAGTTAATTAAAATTCCCTCATATTTTAGCAGTCGACTATCTGTAAGCCACTTATCAGCCCGTTGTTGCAATACTCCTCGAATGTTATGGGGGGTGTATACTTTTAGTTCACCTCCTAAGGTGACTTTTCCAACTTCTTCTACTACTAATGCAGTGGCCACTATTGCTTGCAAGCAGGTGGGCCACCCGCGGCTTACAGGATCCAGTATTTTAGAATAATATCCTACAGGCTTTCTCTGCCCTGCCCATCCTTGGGTCAGAACCCCATAAGCTGTCCCGTTATCTACATTGATAAAGAGTTGAAAGGGTTTACGGATATCGGGTAAACTGAGGACAGGTGCTTCTACCAGATCTCTTTTTATATTTTCCCAACGATTCTCATCTTCAGGGGACCATTTTACCAACCCGTTTTTAGTTAATTTTTCGTACAAGAATTTTACTTTACTGCTGTAATTTTCTATCCACTGTCGACAATACCCTAATAATCCCAATAACTGTCTTATCTGTCTTTTATTAGTGGGCGCTGTTAGAGACAAAATTCCTTTTACTCTTTCGGGATCTAATTTCTTGTGTCCCTTTATGAGCCAATGCCCCAAATATTTTACCTCTTCTTCAGTAAACTGTAATTTGGACTTGGAAACCTTTAATCCCTTGAGGCCTAAAAAGTTCAATAATTTGATGCTCTCATTTCTGACTTCTTCTTGAGTTCTTCCAGCGATCAATAAATCATCCACGTATTGTATTAGAATTAGTCCCTGACTTAATTCATAAGATTCCAGTAACTGTTCCAGAGCTTGTCCAAACAAGTTCGGAGACTCTGTAAATCCCTGGGGCAAAACGGTCCACCGTAATTGTTGTTTTCTATGGGTCTTGGGGTTCTCCCACTCAAAAGCAAAATAGTCCCTACATTTTCCTTCTAAGGGACAAGCCCAAAAAGCATCTTTTAAATCTATAACACTATACCATTTATAATCTGGACTTAACTGATTAAGTATAGTGTGCGGGTTAGCCACCACAGGGAACCGGGTAATGGTTCGTTCATTTACGGCTCTCAGATCTTGTACTAAGCGATAGGACCCATCCGGCTTCTTTACGGGCAATATGGGAGTATTGTGGGGAGACATACAGGGTTCCAAAAGCCCTTGGGCCAAAAGTCTCTCAATTACTGGCTGCAACCCTTCTCTCCCCTCTCTAGAGATGGGATACTGTTTTATCCTAATTGGCTGGTCTGGGTCTCTTATGGAGACCGTGATCGGTTTGATATTTAATTTTCCCACCGACCCTGGGCTATACCAAGTTTCTGGATTAATCTTGGCTTCATCTTCTGCAGTTAATAAGCATAATCTTACTTTTAATTTCTCTTGCTCTACTTCCAAATTGATTCCTAATTCCACCATCAGGTCTCGTCCCAAGAGGTTATACTCAGCTTCTGGGACCAATAGAAATGTTCCCACTCCATATTTATTTGGGGCTTCTATTGTTACATTCCTTATCAGGGGCACCTTAAAAGGTTCCCCCTTTGCACCAACTACTTGGAGTTTATCCTTTGATTCAACACATCCAGATGGTAACTTTTGGACTGTTGATCTTTTGGCACCCGAGTCCACAAGGAACTCGAACACTTCGTGCTGAGTACCCAATTTCAATTTTATCAAGGGCTCGGTAACCTTAGGGGTCCCCAGCAAATAGAGCCCCTGACCCCCCTAATCTTCCTTAAAAATCTCCTCATCCTGCATTCTTTTCCGACAATTTCTCTGTAGATGTCCCTTCTTGCGACAATAAAAACATTCTATGTCCTGCGAACTAAATCTTCTTCTTCTCAGTTCTACTGGGCCCTTCCGGGGACTTTCTCCTCTCCTGCCCTGATTTTGTCCTTCCCTTACAGCTGCCATCAGGATTCTTGCTTGTTTCTTCTGTTTTTCTTCCTCCCTTCTCACATACACCTTCTGAGCTTCTCGTAATAATTCATCTAACCCCCTTCCCTGCCAGTCTTCTACTTTCTCTAACTTTCTCCTTATATCTGTCCAAGATTTTAGCTACAAATTGAGTTTTCAGCAGGGCTTGACCCACTTGGCTATCGGGGTCTAACCCAGAATATAGCTGTAAACTTTTTCTCAATCTTTCCAGCCATTCGGTGGGGGTTTCATCTTTCTTTTGTTGTTCATTAAAGGCCTTATTAATATTTTGCCCTCTGGGTACAGAATCTCTAATCCCCTGAATTATCATATCCCGGAGATCAATCATGTTATTTCTATGTGCAGGGTCTTGATTGTCCCAATTGGGCCGCTGTAAGGGCCATTTTACATCTCCGGCGGGACCATGCTGATGCCTCTGGTCCCAATGCCTCATGCCTGCTGTTCTGATCATTCCTCGTTCTTCGTTTGTGAACAAGATCTTTAAAATAGACTCCATCTCGTCCCAAGTATAAATGTTAGGCCCGAGGAATTGATCAAAACGTTCTGCTACCCCTAATGGGTCCTCTAACAAGTGTCCCATTTCTTTCTTAAATTCCCTCACATCCCCGGAGCTGAGGGGTACAGATACAAATCCAACTCCGGGTTGTGGTCCCCCCATAGCAGTCTCCCTTAAGGGATACAATAAATTTTCCTCCCTCCTTTCTCTAGTTTGACTTCTAGTTATTCTTCGATTAGAAGGAGGAGCCTCTTCCCCAGGTTCTGTGGGGGCTGTTGGAGGGAGATCTTGCTCAGGACCTTGCGGAGGGGGGACATAGGGTGGGGGAGACGCTGGAGGTTCGTCTACATCCCACCTTTTCTTTCTATCATTTTTCTTTTCTTTTAATGGAAACAAATTAGCAGTCTGAGCCGTGCCCAGGATCCATAAAAAGGCGTATTCACTCTCCTCCTTATTAAATGGTCGTTTGTTGTTAACATATATGTTTAATTGTTGGCATATCCAATCCTCTAAGGATCCATGAATTGGCCAATATAAATCTTTTCTTATCTGTTTTCTTCCCCATATCTCCATACAATAATAGACCAATTTCTCCTTGGACTTCCCTTTTCGAGAAGGGGAACTATCCCAATATCGAATCATTAGGCCTAACGGGCTATCTTGGGGTATATCGGGGAGCCCACCCCCACCCCGTATCTCCTGCATGGAACCAGAAGTCCTACTTTTCTTCTGTCCCATCTTCCGAAAGTGCCTTCTTTCACTCAAAATTCACTCACTTCCCTCCGTTCGTGGCCCACGCCCTCGCGGACAATGGGAACCGCACTATTAGGAGGTCCACACTCACTTCGTCCGGTGGGCTACTAAGCCCAGTGGACGTCTCAGTCACTCGCACCCGGGTACCCAATCCCCGACCGAACGGAACCGCAATATACTTACTCACTCCCGAGTCTTCGTCCGGATCTTCGTGCACAAAAATTACAGGGAACTGCAGTATCTCCTTTCTCTTTTCTTTTTGCTTTCCTATCTCAGTTCGGAAAATCCAGGTGAGCTAAGTCGGAATCTCCTCCGGGACCATCCGAAGATGGGGCGCCCTCCCAGAGTTGAATTCCGAGTCGGCTGTCTGGATCCGAGTCACGGCACCAAATTTGTTATAGTTGAATTTAAAATAAATCGAGTCCAAATTAGATTCAATAAATATTTATTGAGGTAGGAAGGCAAAAGCAGCGCTGGGCGGCCGGGGAGTCGCAGCTCCACCAAAGGCTTGCCAATTCAAGCAAGCTGAGCAGCTCTTTTTATCTTCACGGAGGTCGGTTTCGACATCTTCAGTACGCCTCTCTGTAGCTTCTTGCTTGAGGTAGTTTAGATAAAATGTTGGTCACAGAATCAGCTCAAAACAATACATTCTGATAACATTGTGGTTAAGCTTTTTGTCAAACAGGAGTTCCCATGTTGGTGTGGCAAGATAACATTGTGGACATGTCTCTTCTGGTTAAACAGGGGGTTCTCAAGACTGCCACAATGGGTTCGTCCCTCTTGCTTAACTTGTTCGATCAGCAAATCACCTTTAGTTACTTATTACAATGCTCCATCCTGTTGTTGTTTTACTAATACTCACTGTATTGTGCTTTGCTTTGACAATTGTTTTGTATGTTAGATGATTGAATTATGATGAAAAGTTTAACTGGCTTGATCACTCCACGAGATGTATTTGCACTTGATATCCCTCACCACAAGAGCACATGTAATCTTTCCTATCAGTATTGAGTATCGTGGAGCTTGAGTGACTGTAGTCACGGGGTGGATTATGTGGAATAATTACTAAATTGGCCAAGAATACAAAAGTACAGCATTGTTCACACATTAAGGAAAGTCATAAAGTCAAGTATAAAATCAAGAGGCTTCTGAGGTAGAAAATAGCCACAGCTGGCATGCAAAGAATGCAACATCTGCGATTCCCTGTACAAGGATGCTTGTGAAGCTACATGAGGTATGGGGCGGGATGCAATTATTCCGCGGTTTTACCTTGTGATGTATAGCAGATACGGGAATGGGATGATACCATGAAACAGATAAGCTGCCAATTAGCTGCCCGCTCGATACTCGGAGCCAACATTTTGTCAAATTTTGATGAAATGCTGTCCTTTGTGCGAACTTTGCTCATTCCAATGTCATTATAATACCAAAACACACCTCCATCCCGAAGGCTACCCGCCTCCAAGGTGTGAGCACTCCTTCTGGAGTCTGCGTCCTGAATTTCTCATAAACTATACCTTTAATTGTGAAGCGAGAGAATTTTACACCAATCATGATAAAAGTATGTATGACTAAAGTCACTCAAACTCCACTTTGAAGATAATAGTATAAATAGTATAAAAATAGCTCGAGAGAGGGGGGATATCAGGGAAGACACCATCGCGAAGAATTCCATCACTGATTTCCGGGATCAGTCGATGGGCTGAGCCTTTCTTCCCCCCAATAGGGACGCCTTTGGGTAAGACTTAGATTATACCGAGTGCTTCCTCGGGAAACTTAGAAATTTTCTCTAGAGAATCTCTTTCCTACATTTATAGACAGGCTGTATCGTTTATAACTTTGTCACGCGTTTTGCATATGTAACAATACCTTTATTTGCACATGCTTTGCAGACAGTGTATTTATCACCGGCAATCCTAAGAACCTATATATCTGTTGTTTAAATAAACTGCACTGTTTAAGTAGCTAGTCGTTTCGGTTTCTCACTGAACGCGACCAAAGACTGGAGAGTGGCCGTGCTAGTTCATGAGCACGACTAGACTGAAGGTGCAGTCCACTATTAGTGTATCCAAATCGTAATAGTTTAATACATATTAAACGCGATTGGACTGATAGTGCTGAATTGGGCATCACTCAGAATTTAAACCTAGCCGCACCTAGCCTCCCACCTCGGTGAGGAGTGTTAGAACACAAGGGCGTTTATTTTCTGCCAAAACAGCTTTGCCCCTTTTCACGCAACAAGGGCTCAGCCCGGGGTTGCCTCAACACTGCATCACAATAAGAACCAAAACGGAAACCCGAATGGAGCCTTGAATAGTCCCTTAACAAAGAAAATGCCCTGAGTCCCATCCCACCACTATTCAGTGACTTTGTGTACCAGGCATCACAAAATTAGCAATACAAACTAAGGGGCCATCACACCACCAGAGATAAACATTCCAGATAGTGTAATCCACTCAGGGACAATCCTGCATGCCCATCAAATCAGGAAATATAAACAGTAAGGTTTGGGGAGAAAATCTGGGGAGTCTTCCAATGATACAGCTGGCCTGTAGGACATTCTTCCCTGCCTTGTCCGGGACGCTGTGCGGGGTAACTTCCCAGGGATTTAGTGGCCTTACCTGAGAGAGAGGGTAAGTGATTAAGAAACATACGTATGGTATTTGACATGCTTTAAAATTGTGATTAGTGCACTCTTTTAAGGTATTAATATGTAGCGGGCTTGTGGTTTGTGTTGATACTTTTCAGGATCTTGACCCCAAATGATCAAAGGGATATTCCATACCATATGATGTCATGCTCAGCAATAAACTGAAGTCAAATTGTATGCAACAATTGATATTGCCAATGTGTTTTTCTCAGTCCCTCTGGCAGTAGAGTGCAGGCCACAGTAGTGGAAAGTGGCTTAGCAACCTCATCCACCAGTACCCTCAGGACCTGCGGATGGATTTCATCAGGTCCCATGGACTTGTGTACCTTCAGGTTCCTTAGATGGTCTCCTACTTGATCTTCTCCTACAAAGGGTGGTTCTTCATTCTCACAGCCTCTGCCGTTGTCTTCTGCGACCTGGGTGGTGTGGTTAGAGCCCTTGCTAGTGAAGACAGAGGCAAAAAAGTCATTGACTACCTCAGCCTTCTCCATATCCTGGGTGACCAGGTCTCCCATTTCCTTCCGGAGAGGGTCCACATCTTCCCTAGCCTTCATTTTATCACTGACATAGAAGTTTTTATTGTTGCTCTTGATGTCCCTGGCCAGATTTAACTCTATCAGGGCTTTAGCTTGCCTAACCCGATCCCTGACTGCTCAGACAATTTCTCCGTATCCCTCCCAGTCTACCTGTCCTTGCTTCCACCCTCTGTAGGCCTCCTTTTTGCTTTTGAGCATGTCCAGGAGCTCCTTGTTCATCCATGCAGGCCTCCTGGCTTTTTTGCCCAAGTTCTTCATTGTTGGGTTACATCACTCCTGAGTTTGGAGGAGGTGATCCGTGAATATTAGTCAGCTTCCTTGGGCCCCTCTCCCCTCCAGTGCTTTAACCCATGGTACCCTACCAAGCAGATCTCTCAAGAGGCCAAAATCTGCTCTCCTGAAGTCCAGGGTAGCAAGCTTACTGTGCGTCCTCCTCCCTGCCCTAAGGATCTTGAACTCTACCATTTCATGATCACTGCAGCCAAGGCTACCCTTGAGCTTGACATCCCCCACTAGCCCCTCCTTGTTGGTAAGGACAAGATCCAGCATGGCATTTCTCCTCATTGGCTCCTCTATCACTTGGAGAAGGAAGTTATCATCAACGCATTCCAAGAACTTCCTGGATTTCTTGTGCCCTGCTGTGTTGTCCTTCCAACAGATATTGGGGTGGTTGAAGTCCCCCATGAGGACCAGGGCCTGTGAACGTGAGGCTGATACAATCTTTCTATAGAGGGCCTCATCCATTCAGTGATCCTGGTCAGGTGGCCTATAGCAGACCTCCCACTGGAATGTCACCTGCCCCTGCATTCCCTTTAATCTTGACCCATAAACTCTCTGTTGGCTTCTCATCCATCCCCAGGCAGAGCCCCATGCACTCCAGCTGGTCCTTGACATAGAGGGTAACACCCCCTCCTCATCTCCCTCACCTCTTCTTAAAGAATCTGTATCCTTCTGTGAGAAACGCTCCTTATCCAATAACAACGGCTCAGGCAGTGAACGATACGAAGCACATTTTATTTGAAGATTCTTGCAAGAATGGGTGACCTAGCAAGTAGGCACACTTTTGGTTCTTGAAACACACCTTTTTATTTCCTAATCCCGGCCGAATTTTTCCCTCCCCTGTTTCCCATTGGTTAGGTACTCCAGGGTTCACAGTCTGTCCGAGGCACCTAAAATTCTTCCCGCATGTCCTGCCTCTGTTTACTTCTCTTTATGCTACACCTAAAGGGATTATCTGACTAATTTCTTTCTTTCCCTTTTGGTAAAAAAAATTGCTCAATGTCATTAGCCCTGGTTAAATGTTTGACTACCCTTCTAGACACTAATCCAGTAGGAATCAGTTTGTCCTTTTGTCTGTGTGATAAGAGATGTTCTACAAGCCTTTGCTGGAGCCTCTTTGTCTTAGTCATTCCCTTATCATGTCACCTCTGATGGAAACGCTTTTCTCCTCTGCAAAAGCAATACCCGCCTTTCTTACACTTCCATTCCAACACTCCAGTCATAGGAGCCATCCCACCATGTCTCTGTGATGCCAATGAGATCATAGCCCCGGAGGCGTGCGCGCCTCTAATGCCTATTGTTTATTCCCCATGCTACCTGCATTTACACAGAGGCATTTAAGTTGGGTCCCTGTGTAAGCTGATTTACTGGCTGGAGTGGCTGCAATTCCTTTGTGCTGCTCTCCAGGTGGCCTTCCTTTTAGGTGCTTTATCAGTGTTTCCCATCAGCTCATCTCCCAGTGTGCTGCAGTGTACCCAGCACATCTTGGAGCAACAGGCTGAGGGCCCTCACTAGCACCCCATCCCTCTAACCTTGGTGTGTCATCCCTTAGCTTGTCACAGGCAAGCCTGATAATACCCCCCTCCCCCATCAAGTCTAGTTTAAAGCTCTGTCAATGAGCCCTGCTAGCTCATGAGCAAAGACCCTCTTCCCCCTTTGAGAAAGATGAAGCTCATCCAACGCCAACATGCCTGGTGCCATGTAGGCCATCCCATTGTTAAAAAACCCAAAATTGTGGCAGTGACACCAGCCACAGAGCCATGTATTAACAGACTGAATATGTCTGTTTCTTCCAATGTCGCTACCTGCAACTGGAAGGAGAGAAGAAAAAATAACCTGCGCCCCAGATTCCATTACTAACCATCCCAAGGCCCTGAAGTCTCTTTTAATCACCCATGGGCTATGTGTTGTGACTTCATTGCCACCCACATGGAAGAGCAGTGGTGGGTAATAGTCCAAGGACTGTACCAGGCTAGGAAGTTTTCTAGTGATGTCCCTAACCCGGGCCCCAGGGAGGCAGCAGACTTCCCTAAAAGGAGGGTCTGCCTGGCATATTGGACCCTCTGTTCCCCTCAGAAGGAAGTCACCTATAACTATAACCCTTCTCTTCTTCCTCGTGAAGGTGGTCATTATACGGGGGATAGGCCTTTCCAGTCCTGGCAACTCCTCTGGTGCAGTCGGACCGTCATCCACATCATCCATTGACTGGCCTTCCACATCCAGAGCCTCATACCTATTGTACAGAGGCACCTGGGTAGGCAAGGTGGGCAAGGAGGAGGTTCACTTGCCGCCCCTAGCATGGACTTGCCTCCACTCACAGCTTTCCATTAAGCCACCACCTTCTGCCTGGTGGGGGGAGGATACAGGATCCCTTTGATCTTGTTTTTTTTCTGGTGTCTGTCCCTGTTTCTCTCTTAGGGAGGTCAGAGCATGATTCCACCAATTTATTTCTGTCTTGCACTCCCTGATGCTCCTTAGCCTTTCTGCTTCCTCTCTTAGTTCTGCTACCAGGCTGAGCAGATTGTGTACCTGGTCACACCTCACACAGCTGTCTTCCATACTACCATCCACTAGTAGGGTAAGGTTGTGGCACTCCCTGCAGCCTGAGACCTCGGTGGCTGCATGTTTCCATGGGAGCTCTGTCTGTGTTGCTACATCTCTTCTGGCAAGTGCAGAGGATGTAGCTTTCTGCTGGGGAAGAGACCATGGCTAAGCTCCCTCTCACTAGCTGAACTCCCCTCTTGAGCTGGCAGAGCTTTCCGTGCCCTTCCTGCGCGTCCTTTCACACAAACTGCCACACCACGCCCTGGCTGACGCACCATGCCCTGATTGCCCGTCCTGGTCGCAGCGATCCTGGTCGCTCGCGCTCCCTAGGGCTGCCTTTTGGGGGAGTGGGGGTGGCCGCCGTTTCTGCTGGCCCTGCCCCCGCCTCGTCAGTCACCCTCATGTGAGCTGCCGGCTCCCTGCGCTGCCCTGGCTTTTCCCTACCTCAGAAAATCTCAGGAAAAGCCTCTTTTCGCTGCTATTGCCCAGCGCTGCTGCAGACGTGCCTGCACTGGAGCTGCTTGTCTCGGCGAATAGGTTTATGTTTTAGAGTATAAGATTTATGTTCTTGCCTGTGCAAGAATTAGACTACTTGACTGTAATCAGCGTATGCGAGATCAGATTTGGACTTGGGAAACTTCTCAGAATAGCTATAACTTATCAATGGGGTCTGCTGTGGTCCTGTCCCTCTCTTGAACCAGCACATTGCTTAACATATAGAGTTCTGTAATAAGCCACTTCAAGAGCTGACCTCACCCAAAATTGCTCTTTACGTATACCTGATTTTTGGTTTCATTCCCCACACCAGCTCATTGCAGGTTCACACAAGTTCCTATGCTGGCCTAGCAAAGGGGCTTAAAACACAGCCAAAGGTAGACAGTAAGTGGACTGTGTAAGCTTAAACTTATCTGTGAAATTTCATCATCGTTTCAGGGGAAGGAGGAGGGGAGGGGAATGAAGGATGTACATTGTACAGTATGTTGCAGTGGCTGTTGTTTACATTCACATATAAATGCATATTCAACGTTTAATCTGATTTTTTTATTGCTTTTATCTCTTTATTCTCTTTTGCGTTTGTTTCCCTGCTTCTATTTTACAGCCATTTTCATTGATCATATTTTGACCCTAGACCCCCGTTTGAGAAACATGGCCTTAGAGAACACTAATGACTATGTCAATCAAATATTTTTCTGAGGGACAAGTATTTCCAAACTCCAGAGGTGCTCAAAGTATACCTCATTTTCCTGGACATTTCTCTTACTTGTTCCTTCTTAGGAACAATACATGAACTTTTTATCAAGTAACAAAAATGCCTTCTAAGGGAGTTCTTGAATTATTTATTCTGTTTAATTGTATGGATAGATTTTTTTTTTCCCCAGCAGAAAATAATATTCTCCTTCATTGAGTAATGTGGCTAGTGCATTCACTTATGTGGAATAATTACTAAATTGGCCAAGAAAACAAAAGTACAGCATTGTTCACACATTAAGGAAAGTCATAAAGTCAAGAGGCTTCTGAGGTAGAATACAGCTGCAGCGGGCACACGAAGAATGCAACATCTGCGATTCCCTGTACAAGGTTGTTTGCAAAACTACACGAGGGATGGAATGGAATGCGATTATTCCGTGGCCTTCCCTTGTGACAAACAGCAGATATGGGAATGAGATGGTACTATGGAACAGATAAGCTGCCTACTTGCTTACTACGAAACAGATAAGCGGCCTACTCGCTACCCAAGCCAACATTTCATCAAATTTTGATGAAATGCTGTCCTTTGTGCGAACTTTGCTCATTACAATGTACCAAAACACACCTCCATCCCGGAGACTATCCGCCCCCGAGGTGTGACCACTCCTCCTCGAGTACACCAACCATAATAAAAGTATTTATGACTAAAGTCACTCAAACTCCACTTTGAAGATAAAAAAAATAGTATAAAAATAGCCTGAGAGAGGGGGGATATCAGGGAAGACATCATCACGAACAAGTCAAGGAGGACTCCATCACTGACTTCCGGGACCAGTCAACAGACTGAGCCTCTCTTCCCCCCTCCATAGGGACGCCTTTGGGTAAGACTTAGATTATACCGAGCACTTTCTCAGGAAACTTGGAAATCTCTCTAGAGAATCTCTTTCCTACATTTATAGACAGGCTGTATCGTTTATAACTTTGTCACGCGTTTTGCATATGTAACAATACCTTTATTTGCACATGCTTTGCAGACAGTGTATTTATCACCGGCAATCCTAAGAACCTATATATCTGTTGTTTAAATAAACTGCACTTTTTTTTGTAGCTAGTCATTTTGGTTTCTCACTGAACGCGACCAAAGACTGGAGAGTGGCCGTGCTAGTTCAGGAGCACGACTAGACTGAAGGTGCAGTCCACTATTAGTGTATCCAAATCGTGATAGTTTAATACATATTAAACACGACTGGACTGATATAGTGCTGTATTGGGCATCACTCAGAATTTAAACCTAGCTGCACCTAGCCTCCCACCTCGGTGAGGAGTGTTAGAACGCAAGGGGGTTTATTTTCTGCCAAAACCACTTTGCCCCTTTTCACGCAACAGCTTGAGATATGGGAAAGAACTGAGTTCCTTCCTCTTCAGGAGACAGATCTTACACTTATCAACAGAGTGCCATAGATACAGTGCTCTCGGACAAATGCTCTTGCTCTATATTTGTAAAGCTGTTTCTCTTCGTCTAAACCAAAAGCACATTGAGCAAGGGCCTGGAATCCTCCTGAGTGACTGTTCAAACAATGGAGCTGAAGGTTCATTGCTTCCCCCTTCACGTGCAGCTCAAATAAAAGCTCTTTTCCCACTCAAGGCAGGAACAAAACCAAACCTGGCTTCTACTAAGTAATCTAGCTAGAAGCTGGGGGAATTTTCTGGAGCAGGTTGCTCTTGTTGGAGCTGTTTTACCTTCTATAAAATGCTTCAATAAATGTTGAGAGGCCAAGCTGCGAGACGAACGACATGAGGTCTCCTCAGGCCTTGTAAGCTATAGAATAAAAGGATGTTTATTCATATAACAGTTTTATGAGTTCTTGTTTCTCCTGAGTGTCCCAAAATTAAACTTTTTGTTTCAGGCTGAAAAGAACAATTTTGTGTTAAATGGACAAGAACTCCTCCGTCTCCTATTTTGATGACAAAAAAAAGTTTAGTTGATACAAACCAAATAAGGTTTTCTCTTTGATTCAACAGCAGAAGTTCCAGTTGAAAGGACCTCAGAATGCTGAAGACCTTTGCCCCGTCATTTTTATGAATGTATTTATCACTTCTTCATTAATTTAAATACCTTTATGTGAACAGTTATCAAGTACTGTATTGCTTGAAAGCTGTTCACTCTAATCATAGAATACCAGGTTGTAAGGGACCTCAAGGATCATCTGGTCCAACCTTTCTTGGCAAAAGCACGGTCTAGAAAATATGGCCCAGCATATCTTTAATCAGTTATAATACTTATCTATTATATGTGTTGGAATTATGTTACATAATATCATGTCTTTCTTGACCATGTAAACAAAAGGAAATAATTTTCTGGCTCAAATGTAAATACTAATATTGGTACAAGAATTATCATGACTGAATATTGACATCATCCAATAAAACAATCCTGCTGAATATGTTTTAAAACGAGCAAGTATAAGGGGTAGGACAATAGCCAAATTGTAAGGGATTTGTAAATGTCTCCATGAATAATTTTCCCTATTATTTACCTATCTCTGCTCTTGTGACTGAATTTACCAAAATGCATAAATCAGCGCTAAATATTTTAGGAGTCTATCCAGCTACATTTCTCTTTCAGCATTCTCTTGTCAGTATGAAATATTGTGCCAAGAGGTTTACCTGTGTAGTTTACAGAATTTAGATAATTATGTGGGAAGATGAAAAATTAATTTAATAAAAAAATAAAATTAGGATTTATAGTATAGAACTGTCTGTAGCTGCATAAAAACCACCACCAAGACATAAGAGCTAAGATAAATCTCCTTGTGTAATATTTTATCACTGTTTTCCACACCAAAACGTTATAGAGCATCTATAAAACTGAAATAGTTTAAAGGCAATGATGAACATAACTGATTTCAGGGAACAGCAAATGTATAAAGAAAAGCTTGTTGAAACACTATAAACAAATTATTTTACTGGAAATTTCTTTTCAACCTTGAAATTTCTTTAAAGATTTATGTGTTAGACTCATGGTTTTGACCATTTTGAAAGAAAATAAAAAAGGCAAGCATCAAATGTAAAATGTGTTGTGGTTTAGTTTCATCTGGCAACAAAGAACCATGGGGTTGCTCGCTCACTCTGCCCCAGCTGTGGAATGGGGGAGAATTGGAAGAAAAAGGCCAAACTGGTAGGTTGAGATAAAGGCGGTTTAACAGAATAGCAAAGGAAAAAGGAAAACAACAACAAGAAGACTAGTAGAGGAATGTAAAAACACTATTAATGTACCACGGCTCACCAACAGGACCCGGTACACCCTCAGCCAGCTCCCCAGCTTCGATTTCCTGCTCCCTCCCAGGCCAGCTCCCCTACTATATACTGGGCATATCCTCACATGGTATCAAATAACCATGTCCCATGCCAGCTCCTTGCAAAAATTAACCCTATCCCTGCTGGAACCAGGACATTATCCACCCCTTATTCTATACCATCTATGTCATGCCCAGATCTTACAGTTTCCAATTAATTACCACCACTTTCCTCTGTCTTTGATATATATATATATATATGTACATATATATACATACAGATATAATTCCTTAGTCTATGGGCCATCCCTCTGAAATATCTGTTGAGTTCATCTAATCCATGGCTTTGGGCTCCATCTGTTATAACAGTCCCTCAGGGCAGGTGAGATGCTGTGTGGTGCTGGACTGTTGTATGCTGTATCTGGAGTGGCCCATGGCCACGGTCTGTGGGTTGAAGATGCTGTTCTCAAGGAAGTTGCTGGGCACCAGCTGCTGAGGTCAGTTCTGATCCCACCACTGCTGCGCTTCACTCGTTTTTTCATCAAAATCCATCTGTCATTAGTTTGGGTGATTCTTACTGTAGTACAACTGATAGCAATTATAGTAATGAGGACATACAGTGGCAGGGTTATTCAGCAATTAACATCATATAATTTGATTCATTGGCTATTCTCACCCAAAATCAGATCCCCACATTGGACCTCCCCATCCTTCTGCATCACCCACCAAGTGCACCCAGGTCCTTAAGCAAAAGCAATCCCACAGATGGCTTTGCCTTTGCCTGAAGCAGGACTAACCCAGACTGTCTTCCCTAACATATTCTTCATGTGCACTACGGGGACTTTATCCCCTTCTACAGTACGTGGAAGTTTTGATTGGGCAGGGCCAGCTCGATTGGTAGATCCCCTGGTGTTAACTAGCCAGGTAGCCTTTGCTAAATGTGCATCCCACCACCCATTGCTCTCAGTGTAGTCTTTAACAGTCCATTGTATCGTTCTATCTTCCCAGAGGCTGGTGCGTGACAGGGGATGTGATACACCCACTCGATACCATGCTCTTTGGCCCAGGTGTCTATGAGGCTGTTTCAGAAATGAGTCCCGTTGTCCAACTCAGTTCTCTCTGGGGTGCCATGTCGCCACAGGACTTGTTTTTCAAGGCCCAGGATAGTGTTCCGGGCAGTGGCATGGGGCACAGGGTATGTTTCCAGCCATCCGGTGGTTGCTTCCACCATTGTGAGCACATGGCGCTTGCCTTGGCAATTTTGGTTATATCGCCCTCCCACAATCTGCCAGGCCTCCCCATATTTATATTTCAGCCATCGTCCTCCATACCAAAGAGGCTTTAACCGCTTGGCTTGCTTGATTGCAGCGCATGTCTCACATTCATGGATGACCTGTGCAATAGTGTCCATGGTCAAGTCCACCCCTCGGTCACGAGCCCATCTATATGTCGCATCTCTTCCTTGATGGCCTGAGGTGTCATGGGCCCATCGAGCTATGAAGAGTTCACCCTTATGTTGCCAGTCCAGATCCACCTGAGCCACTTCAATCCTAGCAGCCCAATCCACCTGCTGGTTGTTCTGATGTTCCTCAGTGGCCCGATTCTTCAGTACATGGGCATCTACGTGGTGTACTTTCACAACCAGATTCTCTATACGGGCAGCAATACCTTGCCAAAATTCAGCAGCCCAGATGGGTTTGCCTCTGCGCTGCCTGCCAGTTGCTCTGCTTCCACTGCTGTAACCACCCCCAAAGAGCATTTGTCATCATCCATGAATCAGTATAAAGTACTGGCCATTTTTCTCGCTTGGCAATATCCAAAGCCAGCTGTATGGCTTTCACCTCTGCAAACTGCCTCTATTCACCTTGTCCTTCACTGGCTTCTGCAACTTGTCGTGTAGGACTCCACACAGCAGCCTTCCACTTTCAATGCTTTCCCACAATCCGGCAGGACCCATCAGTGAACAGGGCATATTTCTTCTCATTTTCTGGCAGTGTATTATATGGTGGGGCCTCTTCTGCACGCGTCACCTCCTCCTCTGGTGACATTCTGAAATCCTTGCCTTCTGGCCAGTCCATGATCACTTCCAGAATTCCTGGGCGACTGGGGTTTCCCATTCGAGTTCGCTGTGTGATCAGTGCAATCCACTTACTCCATGTAGCATCAGTTGCATGATGTGTGGTGGGGACCCTTTCTTTGAACATCCAGCCCAGCACCAGTCAAGGTGCTAAGAGGAGCTGTGCTTCTTTAACAACCACTTTCCGAAGCAGCTCAAACCCCTTCATATGCTGCCAATATCTCTTTTTCTGTTGGAGTGTAGCGGGCTTCGGATCCTCTGTATCCACGACTCCAAAACCCTAGGGGTCGACCTCGGGTCTCCCCTGGTGCTTTCTGCCAGAGGCTCCAGGTAGGGGCATTCTCCTCGGCTGTGATGCAGAGCATGTTAGCATGTTTTTAACATCTTGTCCTGCCCGGACTGGCCCCAGGGACACTGCATGGACTATTTCCTGTTTGATTTGTTCAAGACCTTGATGCTCAGGGCCCCATTTAAAGTTGTTTTTCTTCCGGGTTACTTGATACAGAGGGCTTACAATTGGACTGTAATCTGGGATATGCATTCTCCAAAAACCCACAATGCCCAAGAAAGCTTGTGTTTCCTTTTTACTAGTTGGTGGAGACATAGCTGCTATTTTGTTGATGACATCCATTGGAATCTGACGGCGTCCATCTTGCCATTTTATTCCTAAAACCTGGATCTCCTGCACAGGTCCCTTGACCTTACTTTGTTTTATGGCAAAACTGGCTTTCAGAAGGATTCGGACTATTTTACTCCCTTTCTCAAAAAGCTTCTTCTGCTGTGTTGCCCCATATGATGATGTTGTCAACATATTACAGATGTTCCAGAGCTTCACCCTGTTCCAGTGCAGTCTGGATCAGTCCATGGCCAATAGTAGGGCTCCGTTTCCACCCCTGGGGCAGTCGATTCCAGATGTACTGGACACCCCTCCAAGTGAAAGCAAACTGTGGCCTGCACTCTGCTGCCAAAGGGATTGAGAAGAATGCATTCGCTACGTCAATTGTGGCATACCACTTGGCTGCCTTTGACTACAGTTATTACTACAGTTCTAGCATGTCCAGCACGGCAGTACTCAGCAGCAGCATGACTTCAACATCTCCATCAATGACACAGACAGTGGGATCAAGTGCACCCTCAGCAAGTTTGCCAATGACACCACGCTGAGTGGTGCGGTCAATCTGCCAGAGGGACATGGACGAGCTAGAGAGGTGGGCCCAAGTACACCTTATGAAGTTCAACAAGGCCAAGTGCAAAGTCCTGCACTTGGGTCGAGACAATCCTCATTATCAGTACAGGCTGGGGGATGATGTGATAGAGAGCAGCCCTGTGGAAAAGGACTTGGGGGTACTCGTAGATGAAAAGCTGGACATGAGACAACAATGTGCACTTGCAGCCCAGAAGGCCAATCGCATCCTGGGCTGCATCAAAAGAACTGTGGCCAGCAGATCCAGAGAGGGAGGTGATTCTCCCCTTCTACTCTGCTCTCATGAGACCCCACCTGGAGTACTGTGTCCAGCTCTGGAACCCTCAGCACAAGAAGGACATGGACCTGTTGGAATGGGTCCAGAGGAGGGCCATGAAGATGATCAGAGGGCTGGAGCACCTCTCCTATGAAGACAGGCTGAGAGAGTTGGGGTCGTTCAGCCTGGAAAAGAGAAGGCTCCGGGGAGACCCTATAGCGGCCTTCCAGTGCCTGAAGGGAACCTACAGGAAAGCTGGGGAGGGACTGTTTGCAAGGGCATGTAGCAATAGGACGAGGGCCAATGGTTTTAAACTAGAGCAGGGTAGGTTTAGATGAGACATTAGGAAGAAGTTCTTTACCATGAGGGTGGTGAGGCACTGGAAGAGGTTGCCCAGAGAGGTGATGGAGGCCCCATCCCTGGAGACATTCAAGGCCAGGCTTGATGAGGCTCTGAGCCACCTGATCTAGTTGAAGATGTCCCTGCTTAGTGCAGGGGAGTTGGACTAGATGACCTTTAAAGGTCCCTTCCAACCCAACACATTCTATGATTCATTCAGACCACAATAGTCTACAGTTAGCCTCCACTCTCCATTAGATTTTCACAATGGCCACATGGGACTGTTAAAGCGTGAGCGAGTCTTGCTGATCACTCCTTGGGTCTCTAGCCGACAAATCAGGTTCTGGATGGGAATCAGGGAGTCTTGGTTGGTGCGATATTGCTGCCGATGCACCGTTGTGGTAGCAATCGGCACCTGCTGTTCTTCGATCCTCAACAAACCCCACAACAGAAGAGTCCTCCGGGAAACCAGGCAAGGTAGACAACTGTTTAACTTCCTCCGTCTCCAAGGCAGCTATGCCAAAGGCCCACCGGTACCCTTTTGGGTCCTTAAAATACCCTCTCCTGAGGTAATCTATACCAGGGATGCATGGAGCCTCTGGGCCAGTCACAATGGGATGCTTTTGCCACTCATTCCCAGTTAGGCTCACTTCTGCCTCCAGTACAGTCAACTCTTGGGAATCCCCCTGTCACTCCATAAATAGTGACAGATTCTGCCCCTTTATGATTCAATGGTACACTGTGCACCCGTGTCCACTAGAGCCTTATACTCCTGTGGGTCTGATGTGCCAGGCCATCGAATCCACACTGTCCAATAAACCCGGTTGTCCCTTTCCTCCACCTGGCCAGAGGCAGGGCCCCTCTAATCCTGGTCATAGTATCCGTTACTCACTTCTTGCAGAAATGACTTGGAAGTTCCTTCAAGAGGATCAGAAGCAAGATCAGGCCTTCTGCTCTGTCTGGGGAACTGCCTGCTGGAAACTGGGGCGGCACTTTTCCTGGAGGGATCCCCTTTTGTGGTGGTCCTTCCTTGCAACTCCTGTACCCGTGCCCGCAGGATCCACGTAGGTTGTCCATCCCACTTCCTCCTGTCCTCTCCGTAGTCATGCAGGTAGAACCACAGGGTGCCTCGTGGTATGTACCCTCTGTACTCTCTCTCTCGAGTAGAGAAATGCCTGCTCCTAATAGTCAAGATGCTGGCCCATACAGATGTGGAGTAGGCCATATTCTCTTGATGGCCCTGGTTCATCATCATCCCTTACTAAGCGAACTGATTTCTTTGTGTATTTCTTCTTCTGTATAGGGGCAACTAATACCAGTACAGGTTGGATTTTGGGTTCAGCTGCAGTGCCTGTCACCAGGGTTGCAGTAAGTGCAGTGTCTGCTGCAGGGGTTGCAGTAGCCGCAGCATCTGTCAGTCTGGCTTCCCTCTCTTCCCCGAGGATGCTGCATAATATTGAACAGCAAATATTCTATCACTTTATCAGAGTCCTGTAGTCGTTCAGGGGTGAAGTCCCAAACCATTAGAGGTGAGCAGCTCTCTAGATACCTGTCCATGTTCTCCCACATGCCACCCATGACTATCCAGCCTCAGGGCAGATCTCTGGGTGGGTCTTAAATAGTTTTTAACCTTAAACAAGACCTGGAACACATTCAATCGGGACATCTTCATTTCAGCATCCCAAGGATATTCAAAATTCTCAAAAGCTGTCATACCTGACCCGAAGGAGAAAAGGGAGGCAAAAGAGCGGAGGATTGGGTGTGATTATTAATAAGTTCCGAGAGACAGTGCCCAAGGTACGGGCAGGACAGCAATACCACATAAACACCCCAACATAAGCATCTGAACAATGATTTTTATCATATCCTAAGTTGATATCACACAGGACAGCAAAATGATAATCCTGATCCTTCTCCCAGAGGTGATAAACAGCATCATGGGAAGTACATAAACCATATAGGAATTTACATAACACAGCCACGAGAACAAAGCAACATGGTGACCAGCAACTATTTAACTAATAAACGCACACAACAAGTTCATTTTAACAAGCTCTGGTCAGATTTATTGTTATCTCAACCTTTCATGCCCCACATTGGGCGCCAAAAAGGACTGTCATGGTTTAGCTTCAGACAGCAACAAAGAACCACGTGGCTGCCTTTTCAAGCTCCCCCCACGGCTATGCAGGGAGAATCAGAAGAAAAAGACTAAACTGGTGGGTTGAGACAAAGGCAGTTTAACAGAACAGCAAAGGGAACAAGAAAACAAAAACAATAGGTAGAGGAATGTTGAAAAAGTATTACTGTACCACTGCTTGGGACCGGACCTAGGACATCCCAGCCCACTCCAAGTGTCAACTTCCTGCCCACTCCCAGATACAGACTGGGCATGGCTTATATGAGATGGAATATCTGTGTCCCTGCCAGAGCCTAGGGAAAATTAACCCTATCCCCACCAGAACCAGGACAGAGTAGCATATACTCAGTTATTGTAAATGTCAATTTCATTTATGTTTAGTTCCTTAAAATTAAAGAGTGCTTTGGTTTAAGAAGACTGACTGAACATTGCATTAACCCATGGTCCCAGTCTTCTGAAGGGAACAAATGCAGGCACCCAAATCTAATTACACATGCAGGGTTAAACACAGTTGGTTGTGCAGCAATAGCTGAGAAAATGCTAAATGAGTTTGCTTGGGTACAGGAAAAAATGTAGAAAAAAAGAAAAAAGCAGTATGAAACTCTGCATGTGCTAATTTCCCCCTTTTCTTGGCCTCTCATTTAGAGATCAAATCAGTACCCCACAGCTTGCAGTATGAAACATGGTCTACTGATGGAATTAGACCTCGATTTTCTAAGAGCTAATTTTGCAAGGTACTGAGTGCTTCCTACCCTATCAAGTTCAGCTAAACTGAGAGTACTTGGCAGTTCCTTTTAATTTTTGGTTACCAATTCTTAGTTAAGATCATGCACAGACTGGCTAAAATGAAGGTGGTTATAGCAGGAAAGCATCAGTACCTGATAACAGATCGTGACATGGTGAGTGATATTTACTGTCTCAGAAAATGGACAAAATGTAATATTTTTAGCAAGGTAAGTATTTTACAGTTTAAGTACTTTCTGTCATGACTATTTGAAATTAAGAAACTGCAATCTGAATATAGGCAAGAGAGGAGTTTTGTTTTAAGGGTTTAACCATGCACTTGCTCAGCAATGGAGAAATTTGCTAGGTAACAGGAGAAATGAGGATAAGGGGCAGAGACTGAAAGACAATGTCATGGTTTGGGCCGGGTTAGCCAATGACAAGATGACAGACACTCTCCCCCACATCTCGCTCCAAGGAGAGGAAGAGAGATAGAGAGATTTGTGAGTTTAGAAAAAACTAAACTACTTTAATGAAATACTAATAATAAAATAAAAAGGAAATAATGAAATAGATACAATATATACAAATATACACAAAACCATATCAAGCTCCCAGGGAGATATCACTGGCAAGCGCTAAGGAAGTTCCAGACTGGACTCAGTGACAAATGGGAACTGAAACACACTGACCGGGATCAAAAAGCAGATGAGCTGACAAGGTCCTCCTCAGATGTCAGTCATTGAAGAAAGAGAGCCAACAAATAAGAACAACCAAAGAAGAACCATCAAAGAAAAAACAACCTAATCCCTTTGATCCCTCAGCTTTTATACTGAGCATGGCACATGGGATGGAATACCCGATTGGTCAGTTTGGGTCACCTGACCTGTCCACACCTCCCCACAGGTACAACCCCTCCATGAGGTAAACAACCAGGTCAGCTGACCCTGGTTGCCACAGCAACAAGTAAGAGCAAGAGCCTCTCTCACTGAACAGAAAGTTGGCTCTGCTCTACCCCAAACCAGGACAGGTGAGATGACATCAATGAAGAAGGAAAAACAAGAACAAGTTAAAATCATCATTAGAAAGTGTAATGCTAAGAGTTATAGTAAATTGTGGCAACGTTTGGGACTTTGCATTATTTATTGAACATTGCTGAGAGCATTTATCATGCCAGCAGCATAAGTTCAGCTATTGTGGGCTTCAGTGACGTCTGTAAGGATGAGTACTTGGTCTTTGATAGCGGTCACTGTCTTAGCAACCCACACATTTGTGTGTAGCACCTGTACATCCTTTTACTCTGCTTGAGGTGACTACTACTGTTTAATATGAGATATTTGTTTTAAAGAAAAAAAATATAATCACTCTGGAAATTTCAACACTGAACTGAAAAAAAAAAAGCCTTGATCCTCTTTACCACTTCATCACTGCAATGCTTTTATTTATTTTTTCCTCCACTGCTATTCCAAAAAAAAGCAAATAAAATATATAATGTTAAAATATGTTAGCTGAAGGTTGTTCCCCCCCCAGCTAGATGAGAAGGCTTAAAATAATTTTTGAAACCTTATGGTGGATTGGACAGATGATAGTTTAAGCTAAGTCATTACTTCAGTTTTCATCACGCAAAAGTATTTAAAGCTTTTATTAACTATTAAGCAGTATTTTAAGTAATGTTATTAATTCCATTTTAACTGGCATGCTTTTTTTAAAAGCTATGGCTTTTTATCAATGGACCAGTGCTAACCCACTCAAAAAATCAGTTAAGATGCTTTATTCACAGTGAAATTCACTCTTAAATTATGATAGGTCCACCATGCTAGTGTGCTTTTAATACAGTGATGACCCAAAGAAGCCAATCTGTTAATACACATTTGAAAATTGTATAATTTCACCATTAATTGAGTGGCTTTTATGGACTGTTTTGGCTAAGGATTGTGGCTACATAGAGTGGCAATGACTACTTGGAAGGACAACTAAAAGCAATGGTGGAAAAGACAGCTGCCTTGAAATCTGTCTAAAACTGGAACAGGCTTAAAGAAAATTAACTATAAAGTCAGAGTATTTACTTGAATATTATCTTACATCAGAATATTAGATTGAAGCTGCTAATAATAGAATTCTGGTGAAAATTATACTAAAGTTTAAAGCCAAACATTTTTTTGTGCTTTGTGTAACTTCTCTGTTGATGGGAACAACTAAGTGTTGCCCCTACATCTCTCACAATTTAGTGCTTATGTTTTCAAACTTTAATGCCACAGTGCCATTTAGAAATGACTGTGTCACTTTGAGCAAGCTTACTGGAAGGGTAGCATTGTGCTTTATGCTGTAAGAGTGGAATGGTATTGATCCTTTAAATGTTCCACCTCTCAGAGCTCACTGTGTACAGACATCAATGTCCTTTGCTGTATTGGTGACTGGTAAATAGTGCTCGAAATTGGAGAAAAAGCAGAACTTTAGTTTGCTTTGTACTAGAGTTTTGTCTGGACAGGGTTTTTTAATTGTTTTGGAGGGTTGATGGCAGTTTTGTGTTTTGGAGGGGTTTGGATTCTTTTCCCTCTCTCTGCCCTTTTGAACATTCTCCCATATTAGAAGTATAGGATATCTGCCAAATTATCTCGTTGCCCTGAGTTCTGTATATTCCCTTCAATGGCAAGTCTGCATATTTTTTATTTTTCTTAAGACTTCTAATATGTGTTTATATGTAAGAGGAACATGTTTAGAAAAATATATAAAGAAAATACTTTGCGACAGAACAGGGTGTCCTGATGCTTACTGAAACATTTCTAACAGCTTTACTAATGGGTGGAAAGGTTTTTTTTTCTCTGCATAAAATGAAAAAAAACTGCTTAGTCTAAAGGAGGCAGAAATTGGCTGACCAGAATGAGCAGAAATTGGCTGACGCATTATTGAAACACATCCGCACACATTAGATAGTTTGCCCATTACATTTTGAGCCAATCTTCTCACAAAAATTTTATAATCATGTAACTCCACAGATTTCAATTTCTTTTTACCTGATTTAAACCTCTGTAAATGTTATCAAGTTCCCAGAAATACAAACATAAAAGTTACTTTTGTTTCTTTTTTTACTTAATTGGGGTAATTAGTTCAGTACAATCTAACTGACCTGAGCTGAACGTGAGACAAAACTAGAAATGACATGAGCTGATTTTCAAGACTGAGAAAGCAATTGGAAAGACAAACATTGAATTCCCTTGAGCCAAGACCATTACTTCCAAGATCAATTGTCCTATCATTCATGAAATTACTTGCAAAACTTTTCAGAAAGTTTCTTCAAGAGGGTGGTACAATTTACATCGTTATAGGGATTACAGCATGCATACGGACGCTGTTGTAATAACACTTAGGGTACTTGGATGTCAGCAATGTCAGCATCTTGTCAATCTGTACAAATGTAAGGATCAACTCTAAAGATTCACCTTGATTTTCTAACACTTCCATTTTCAGTATTTTAATCAATAGAATAACCTCAATATATAATCTAGCTTTTCCTCACTGAAATCAACCATTCCTGCTATAACAGTACTAGAGTCATCAGATAAATCAAGGGCCAAATTGGCTAAGAATCTAATAATTTAAGAGCCACTTACAATAAATAATAATAAATGGAATAAATAATCAACCATATTTCCAGACTTCTTGTTCTTTTCAGTTGATGCTGTGAAACCAGATACCACCCATATTAGTTTTCCTGAAGACAGTGGTGTTTCTTTGTGGATGACTTTTTAATTCACTGTTACCAAGTCTATGAAAATAGTCTAATGCTTAAAAAGGCAGCCAAGAATTGTGTTAACTGACATGACACTGAAAAAACCCCTGTGGTCAGAATAAGCTGTGAGCAGAATTGTCAGCATAAATACCCTATAACTATCTAATAACCTTCCCCCCTTCCCGATCCACATGGGAGGGATAAGAGAGACCTTCCTCTACAAGGTTCAGGACCAAAACCCCACCAGAATAAATAAAGTTCTGATTACATCTTCTAACTATGATTAAGGGGAAGGCAGCAAGCATGGCTGCTGCTGTCCTAGCTTGAATAGCTAGAAAAAAACTCTAGAAAAGCATCACTTGTTGATCAAGGTGGCAAAACTTGACAGAATGACAGTTTTACTGTATTAGACTGTATTTCTGACTACAGTTACAAATTCTGTATCCTACCTTGGAAAAGTCTTGCTGCAGTAGAAGAGAATTTAGTGAACAGCACTGAAAAGTAGTCTGGAAATCTCCCTTCAAAGATAAATTATTTTCTTAGAGGCAGAGACGTGGATTTTTGTTCTTTAAACAGTACCTGCTTTTTCTTATAAATTCCCTTCTGTTCCCTCCTTCAGACATGAAAACTTTTCAAGATAGGAATAAATATGGAATCTTTTTAACCTCACTTTTTTAACTTAAGAACAAATAAAAAATAATGATTGTGTTTCTCCCTTGTGTTTGAAATCAACAATACATGATTAATACAGACTTGATTAATGAAGAAAATATTAAAACTACTGGGGTCCATAATAAATAATCCATGGGAGCTGTTTAGAGGTGAGTGAATACATAAAAAATGAATTTTATGAATATTCTTTTGATTTTTTTAAATCAAATCTGTTTCCACTGTGTTCACACCCGTTTATTTTTCTATTAATTATTCCCTTTGCTCTTTGGCTGATGAAAAATATTTGGTTTTGCAGACTTGACCATTCCTTCTGAGTTATATTATGCTCATTACTTGTATTGCATTAGCGCTCAAAACCTCTAACCTGGATTAGTGCTGACTGCTAGATACTGTACCGACAGCCCAAGTCCTCTCCCGAAGCCCTTAGGTTTGAGAGACAGGTTTGCTGAAGAGGAGCAGGGAGACGGGAGAGGAGCGTAATTAAAAATCACAGTGGTTAGAAATGGATTATAGAATCATAGAATCATAAAATTGCTTAGGTTGGAAGGGACCTTTCAGATCATCTAGTCCAACCATCAGTCTAACTCTGACCAAAACGATCACTAAACTATATCTCTAAGCACTATGTCTACCCGTCTTTTAAATACCTCCAGGGATGGTGATTCCACCACTTCCCTGGGCAGCCTGTTCCAATGCTTGACAACCCTTTCAGTGTAAAAATTTTTCCTAATATCCAGTCTAAACCTCCCCTGGCGCAACTTGAGGCCGTTTCCTCTTGTCCTATCACCTATTACTTGGGAGAAGAGAATGACACCCACCTCGCTACAACCTCCTTTCAGGTAGTCGAAGGGAGCAATAAGGTCTCCCCTCAGCCTACTTTTCTCTAGGCTAAACAATCCCAGCTCCCTCAGCCACTCCTCATAAGACTTGTTCTCCAGACCCCTCACCAGCTTTGTTGCCCTTCTCTGGACCCACTCCAGCACCTCAATGTCTTTTTTGTGGTGAGGGGCCCAAAAGTGGCCACAGTACTCGAGGTGGGGCCTCACCAGGGCCGAGTACAGGGGGACAATCACTTCCCTAGTCACATTCACCACAGTGTTCCTGATACAGGCCAGGATCCTGTTGGCCTTCTTGGCCACCTGGGCACACTACTGGCTCATACTCAGCCAGCAGTCGACCAACACCTCCAGGTCCTTTTCTGCCAGGCAACTCTCCAGCCACTCTTCCCCAAGCCTGTAGCATTGCATGGGGTTGTTGTGACCCAAGTGCAGGATCCAGCACTTGGTCTTGTTGAACCTCATACCATTGGCCTCGGCCCATCGATCCAGCCTCCTTTTATTGTTTCAGTGGGCACGCATCCGGATCAATAGGACGGACTCGGAGGCAGTGTCCTGGTTCCGGTGGGGATAGGGTTAATTTTTCCTGGTATTCCATGCCATGTGAGCCACGCCCACCCTGAGCTGCCGGGGGAGGGGGCAGGAAGTTGCTGCTTAAAAGTGGGCTGGGGCGTCCTGGGTCCGGTCCGGCCGGCGAGCGGCGGGGAGCGGCGGTTCCGTAATCGTGTTTGTATATTCCCCTATCCGTGTTGTTGTTTGCCTGTTCCCTTTGCTGTCCTGTTAAACTGCCTTTGTCTCAACCCAAGAGTCTTGCCTTTTCTTACGATTCTTCCTGTATTAGGAAGGCGTGAGCGAGCGGCACGTGGTTCTTTGTTGCCGTCTGAGGCTAAACCACGACAGGCAGGCAGAGGATAGCTCTCTGGTAAGGGTGGGCTGCACGATTTTCCTGCCTGGGGAAGGGCCAGGCAGAGGAGCTCTGCCCGCGGTGGGGCCAGGGTGCCGCTTGCCGACACCCGCTCTCAGTGGGAGCTGCGGCGGCGAGCGCCGCAGAAGGCCACCTGTAGCGCCCGCCCCGCTGGGAACCGGACGGCGTCCCCCCCGGGACAAAGGGCAAGCAGCCCTCACCGACGGGCCCGACGGGACCCTGCCCGACCGGGAAGTGCCCTCTTCCCCTGTGACCCGCCGCCGCCGGCCTTGCGCAGCACGGCGCTGCCCGCTTCCTCCCTGATGCCGGCCTAGGAGCCTCCCCCGCCGCCTAGATCACTTGCCATTTGCATTTCTCCGCTGTTCAGGAGGAGGCGAAAACCTATCCCCGGGGCGGGGGCAGGACGCGAGGGCCGGCAGCGGGGCCGGGGCCATCGAGCTGCCACCTCACGGGCTACCCGCACGGCTCTCTGCATCCGCCTCTTCCTTCCTCCGCTCTGCCTCCGCCCGGGGAGCCGTCGGGGGCCGTACGTGTCAGGCCGGGAGCGAGGGGAGGGTCTGCGGCTCGGCGTCGCTGCAGCAGCGCTGGCTCCGCCGCGCCGCCAGGGACCAGGTGCGGGTGCCGCCACGGCCGGCTCCGCGCGCAGACCCGCTGCTGGCGGGAGGGGCAGAGATGTGAACGGTCGGGTCGTCTTCCCCCCCCCATTTTTTTTTTTTCCCTTCCAGAAAAAGACCAAACCAGCCAACCAACCTCCAGAAACCTAGAGGGCGTGGGGAATGGGAGGGAACCCGTGTCGCCGCCGCCACTCTCCGCTGGATCTATTGTGAGGAAACAGCCATTCCTCGGCAGCGGCGACACATCTGGGCGGGCACATCTGGGCATGCAACATCGGCTTCCGCCGCCTTCCTCCTCCGTCCTCCAGCCGGCCGAGCAGATCCCTCTAGGCCGCTGGGGAAGCTCCTGCTCGCCAGCCCCAGGGTCCGTCTTTCGGACTGAATATTAAAACTGGCAGCGCGGGGAGGGGGGGTGGGGTGGAAAGAAAGGCTGCTTTTTTTCTCCCCTGGGATTTATTTCATGGGGATGTGTTCAAGACAAGAGAGGATTCAGAAGGATATTGACGTTGTGATCCAAAAGTGCAAGGCGGAGAAGGACTGCCTGTTTGCAGGTGAGTTTCTCTCTCAGGCTCCAGGTTGGCGGCGCGGAGGCTGAAGACCCCGCTCTTCCTCCTCTCCTTCCGATGACATTTGTGGGCAGATGAAATCAGGCGCCGGCTGGGAAAGGGTGAGGGGGGGCATCCCGAGTCAGGGAGCGTGGCAGTGGCCACACGCAAAACGGGGCGAGTGTGTGCCAGTGTGCGTGACCCCGCTGCCTGGCGCAGCCCGCAGCTGCTGGGGCGAGCGCACAGCCGAGAGCAGCCCTGGTGCTTTTTGCTCCGGCGGGCGCTACACGGCTGTTTTCCGGGCGGCCGGGCTCCTGCCATCCTTGGTGCATGCCTTTATCCCCGCCCGCCTGGCTTCAGGGCTGGAGGCACGGCAAGCGGTAAACGTCCCCCCTTCCGTGCAAAAAACCCCGGGGTTTCACCGCTTCCTTAGCGGTGAGGTGCCGGCAGTGATTTGCCGTCGCAGGAGCCCGGTTTGTGGCTGCCTGTTGCCTTTTCTGACAATGGAAATCCCTGCCGTTGCCATAGCACCGGGCACTTGTTGCGAGGGGCTGAGGGGGGGCAGTTGCTGCATTTCCTCTGATTCATGATGACGCCCCCCCCCATCGTGTCGGTAGCAGAATGCTGGTCTGCAAAACAGCTATTTCAGCTAAAATAAAGATAAGTTGTAATAACGCAGCTCGTTGTATTTCAGATTTCAGGTACTCAGACTCCACCTTTACCTTCACCTATATTGGAGGCTCCAAAAGGTACTTTTTTTTTACAGTAATGACTCCCTTCATTTCCTGCTGGCAGTGAGGTGAAGTGGTTCAATATTGTGGCAGGCTTTTTTGTTTCCTTTCTTTTTGCAATAAATCATCTGCCTTCGTGCAAACGTAAACTGAGGAGGAAGTGTCGAGGAAGGTGATCAGAAAGATGATCCCAGTTGTTGGAGGCTTGTTCCTCTGGATGCTGCCCTGTGGTGCTTCACTGTTTCTTTTTTTAATTTATGTGTATATGTAGAATTTCTGCTGTATATAAAAATAACAGAAACACAGCAAAGGCATCAACATATGAAATATAAGGTGAATTCATCTTAAAAAACTGGGAAAAGTTATGATTTTAATAATAAATAGGCCAAATTTCACATCGACACCTTATTCTCTTGCATTTGAGAGCCATATTTAGTCCCATGACAGATGCAAGACTGTCTGCAATTGACCAAATTAAACTACTGAGACATCAAGTGAAATGCCAGTATAGCTTCTAAGGCTAAAAAAAATGTTTTATTGAATAGTAGTTTAAATATTATTTCTAAGTGGTTACGAGCTTTTGGTTATAAACTGGATTGTGCATGTACACATTTTTTTATTATATTTCACCATTTGTTGTGTTTGTTTTCAAAAGGAAATATATGTAAAAGCTTGAACACACATCCTTTTTGTTTCCCTGGCTCTTAGTTACCTTTTACTTAATATGGTATTTATAATATATGCTAGGTCATCCTCTTATCTTTTTATTTTATTAGACTTGGCAAGATGTCTTGGTTGGTTTTGTGTGTTGGTTTTTTTTTCTCAGACAGTTCATCTGATATCTTTGGTAATTCTTTTTCTTTACCGGGGTATGTCAGGTTACAGTGTTGTATTCTTTGCAAGTGAACCTTTCAGTGCAGGCAACACTCCTACAGCCATCAGTTCTCCCCTGTGCATGCTTCAGGGCCTGACTGCAGGACCAGGCTCTCAGATGGTCCCCAGGCTGCGAGGCTGCTCAGAAAAATGCTTTCCCACCTCACTACCCTGCTTCTTCCTAATAAAGGAAAAGACAACTTTATCATTTTCAGTGGGGTAGAATGGTTCAGTTCACCCAGTAGCTGAGAATCAGATGTATTTTCAGGTTGCTTGTAGTATATTCTTTAATTTAGGGTTTTAGTATATGTTTTGTTTTGATCTTATTTTAAAAGACAATTTTGAAAGGCTTGATACAGTAAAAATTATCTAACAGAAATATTATTTATCATGTAGTTAAAACAATCAAATTTGAAAGTTACTTTGCACTGTTTTATAAACCAAATATTGCAGCAAGAAACCAGGAAGTGAAATCTGTCTATTTTTTCCATTTTCCAAGATGAATAAAGTAAAAAGCCTAAGGGCATAACTGATGTAAAATAAACTGGTTTATAAATGTTGAAACAAAACGTCATTTCTACAATGAGAGATGGAAGATGGCCTTACATCCCACAACCTTGAATTTTAACTGGGGTCAGCATTTGCTTATGGAAACTGTTGACTGGAAACTAGTCTCAGGATCTTGAAAATTCAAACTGAATTGAGAAATAAAAGTTAGGCTTAGAGAAATTGATGAAAGTGGATTGCTACTTAAAGCATGCTCAAATTTCACTTTCCTTTTGACATTTTAAGAACATTTAAAAGGCATCCTTTGAGAGAAGGGTTTTGTGTTCTCTGCTTGTTTGTATTTTGATTTAGAAAGATGTTTTACAATATTCTTAGTATACAGTGGTGTACTGAGTGGCAAGTTTATGGTAGTAAGTTGTCTTGTGAAGTACATAAAATGAAAACCCTAAACCTTGACCATTAAGGGCCAAACTTTTCTTTCTCACATCAAAGAAGAGTTAGTGGTTTCTTCTTAGAGAAGGTACTTGCTGAGCAGTGGCTACGCTGTACCTTGTGCAGTGTTTGGGCAGGTCTCCAGTACAAGCTCTACAAGGGTCAACAACGGTGACATGTACGTGGTATCAATTTAGGAGAGCACAAGGCTATCTAAGGATCTTTTTCGTGCATTTGGCCCTGATTTTTTTTCCTACTACCGTTGCTGCATCTGTGGACTTCCTGAGTGGTGACCCTATTTTTTTACTATTGCACTCAGGAATTGTCCCTAAATGACAAAACCTCTATTAGCTTGTGATCATAGATTTGAGTATCAGCTGACAGGCCTTGTCCTGTTATTTCAGATATTTAGCCTGATGACTTTGTTTTTCAAACCAACAGGAACACAGGCTTTCGAGTAATGGGCAAAGGGGTGGATGTTCACTGAATGGATGTTCAAAACAAGAAACAGATTTAAATGAGTAAGAGTTGAAATGGTATGTAAGGAAGATTACAGTACTTTAGCACTCACTAGCCGTGCTTGGAACTAAGTCTTTTTCATGCTTTATTTCCTTTAGATGTTCCTTTAGGTCAGTGTGTAGCATGGCTTTGTTTTAGCCATAGTGGTTAAATACAAGAGCAGAGACCTCTGAAAGAAGGCAATATGTTTTCTGTTTGAGAAGGAGGATTCTTTGTCTTACCCTTGTATAAAGGCAGGTTACAATACTAGCAAGTTAAATATCACTGGTGTTTTTCCTCTGCATAGTGTAGTTGCCCCTAGTGTCCATTAAGTCCATTTATCAGTGGTCTTAATTTATAAACTCAGAACCAGATTCTTAGTAAATCAGTGTAAGTCCATGGATGTCAGTGTACCAGTATTATTTTTCAGTTATGATGAGGACCTAAGATTTGTGTTTGTTCTTTAAACTGTTAAGTTTATCTGTGTGAGTTTTTTCTTCTTGGGGCCAGCTTCTCTGACTATCTGATTTTTCCCTGTTGCTTGGATTGATTGCACAGCCTCTTCTTACGTTAGTACTATTCAAATATTGAGGTGGTACATAACCATGCTGCAGATCAATCCAAATAGATAGGCCTGATCCGGAGCACATTTATCATAGCTTCAGTGGAGTTAACTTGTATTCTCACAGTAAAGTCCTGAACGAAACCCTGAGGGCATGACTTAGATTTTGTTCAAGTACAGAGGTTCCAGTGAAACCAACTGAGAACTACTATTTTTTTATTAATTATATAGACCTGTTCCAACATTTGACCTTTAGGTGGTATTAAGCTATTATATTGTGTATATAATATATGTGTAAATGATCACTAGATGGGCATAAATATGCTTCAAGGAGATTCTGCATTTGCAGGATTCTTCTTGAAATGTTAGAAGGGAAGAATCTCTTTAAGTACAAACATATTTGTATTGTGTGAATTATCATAAATAATCCTTTACCTGTGTAGTTCAGTTAATCCTTTTGGACTGTATTTCATGTTCATACTGTACTTTTTTTTTTAAATGCACTGTGTTCACACTTCTAAATTATTAGAGTTGTTTGACACTGCAGAGATGCTTCCTGGTTTGGAAAGGTTGTAATTAGAAATTTATTAGTGAAGCACATCTTTGTGCATAATGTGGGCACTAAATATGGGGCAGATTGTTTATCAGTTTTTAATTTCATTGTCAGAAAGCGATAGGTAGTATGATAGATTTCTTATAAAGTGAGGTGTTCATTCGGGTGCTGTGACTGCAAGATTTACTCTAACTACATCTGTCAGAATATCAGAAATGGCTGGATTCTTTATGCTTTTTACTGCAGGATCTAAAAAGGATATTACAGTGTGAACATGTTGAGGTTTTTTTTGAAAAGAATCTCATTTCCTTTTTCCTGTTATCTGCCCCTATATGAAACATTGCTCCTCCAGAAACCCTTTAGACTGAACAGAATTGCTGATCTGTCATCTTCCAAATAGATATGCGTGATGCCCTGAAGTTGTTTTCACTTTATATGTCATTTGACACGGTTTACATAAAAGCAGTGCTTGGTTGTCCTGAAAAAAAGATGTTTCCTTTTTTTTTAGTGTTTTTCTCACCCCTTTTTTCTTTTTTTCTGAGGCTAAACAAGGACATCATATCAGTTCTGAAATACCTCTTTGTTCAAATATGTACTTAACTCTCAATGGCAGTGAGGGATAGTGACAATAAGGCTGTGCATGAGAACAGATCTAATGCTGCAGCATATTGTAAAGAAACTAGATAAGACCTGTAAGAACTAAACACACAGATTAATTTTGTCAGCAAGATTCCTTCTTGTGTTCTGCTTTCCCTACATGAGCACAATGATTATAATAATGGTAGTTCTGCAGATGCAAGGAAAGTTGAATTTTAGTCTGAAGTAATTGTGTATCCTTGCTTAAAATAATGACAAATTGTTAACTTATGCTGTTTTGATTTTGAATATTTGGCTATTTGTTTTTTATTCATAGTGCTTAATATTGCAGTATCAGAAATTCTAATGTAAATTGATGAATTAATTCCCACATCACTGTAGCAGTGAAATATTTCACAGCTTGGGGAGCTGTGCCACTGAAAGAGTAACTGAATTGCTTGTGGCTTTCTACAGCTGTCTGAAGTCCTAGCGCATTATGTCCACCAGGTGTTTGAACCACTTGATGATAAATACATACAGATAATGTTTTTTCCCCTTTAGTGGTATGCCCTATTGCTACTTACATGAATTTAATAAAACTCTGCTTACATCAGAGATTCCATTTGGTGAATAATTTTGAAATTCTGGTGTCACTCTGATAACGCTGAAAGTCTTCAATACAAAAAAATGGTGAAGATAAATGGTTTTGGGCTAATTGATGTGTTTTTTTATTTGAAAATTTATGTTCAATTTATATATACTGTAGCAAAAAAGGAGAGAATTGACAAAAAATTTTTAAACTGAAACATAAAAATGTGACCATCTGAAAATATCAAAATGGAACACTTTCCTGAACATTTTCATTCTTTTTCTTTCCTTTCCAAAATGATCTAGTTTAAGACCAGCCTTTTTTTGGATAGGTTAGTTTTTACCTAGCTCCTCTGTCTGGTTCATTGCATGGCAACATGTTTACTGGCTATGCAAGGTTTGGGAAGAGAAGGTTGGATTGCTCCTTTTAGAAACAGTGCTGGCTTACATAAGATGAAAGTGTCCATGAAAGTATGACTTAAAAAGAGGAGAAAACAATTTTTATGGAATCCATTGCTCTGAATGGTTTCAGTTTAGCCAGCACCGTTTTTATACAGAGCTTAGGAAGGGTTGGCGCAAGTACAGGTCATCTGTTGCCGATGGCTGCGCTTAACTTTGTGTTCAGGTTATTAAATATGTAATTACATTCCTAAAATCTACCTCTACTACAGTAAGATAGGGATGAAAACTAGATACACAGCTTGTACTTAGCCCTCTGTTTATTGCTATTTCAGAATACCTGTAAGATTGTACATCATCTTTCAATTTTAACTTTTCTATCAAATAGAGCTTAACATTTTTGTCAGGACAGTACCATTTCCTGTAAGAGAAATCTGTGATATGAAACAAGAATCTAGTTTAGATATAACATATGGAAAGCATTTTGATTTTAATTTCTTCATTAAAGATTCTGTAGATGAAATAATGTTGAATACAGCCTTGTGTACTTTTAAAAAATAGGCAATGTTGAGGGTCTGTGAAAAGCAAAATTAAAACCATTCTACTCACAGTCTCATTGAGCTCACCTTTTTTTTGATGATCTTGTTTTTGACAGATCCTTCTTGCCTTGCTGTTAGAAAATCAGCGGTGTCTGAAATTAACCCAATCCCCATCAGTACATCTTGTAAAAATTACATACTTCACGGATATTATGGACTTGTGGAAATCTCTTTCTAGTCTAGTGAAGTGAGGGGCTATTCTCTTTCAGCTGCATACTGTACTGATACTAAGAACAGTACCTTCAAATTGTGAATGTCTACCTTTCTTTGAGAAAAATGTGGTTTTAAGCACAAATGCCTAGTTTTCAGAAGTGCCGAACTCCCACACCACATAGTGGTCTCAGTATTACTGTGCATTGCTTAGTACTTTTAAAAAGCAACAGGTTCTTTATGCAGGTGTTTTTGTCATACAAATGTATGCACTGTTGTTTGAATGATTCACCAGCACAGAGTTGGGAAGAGTGCTTGAATGTCTTTACGGAAAACGTTTTCAGTAACTTCTTTCTCTGCTTTCATCACATATTTTAATGTATTAAGTACCTAAAAATAGACCTGTAGGCCTTGTTAAAGTGTTAATGTGATAAGACATTTGAAAGTGGAGTTCACTCTGACAAAATTAATTTAGATCACTTTTCTCTGTGTTGGGAGTAATGACATTTCTGTTTTTTTCCTGTTAGTCTCTAATAATTTCCCATATTTTTCATCGCTCATAAATAAGGAGATGAAGATACATGTTGGCATATTTTTTCCATGGATTACTTACTGTGCAGAATATGAATTCTCATTTGAGTCAGAGTCTAATCACTCAGAGTCAAAATACCTACTTTAATAAGCTTCAGCACCTAGAGGGAAATAAATTTTAAATTGCTGGGTGAGTTCAGTTTAGTTACAATTAAAACTAAGAAAGGGATGAAATGTGAGTAAATCTAAAAAAAAGTCCAATTTATAATTCTCCCTTGGCATTAAATAAATCCCACTTAAGAGGACAGCTCTTAAGAATTAATGTCCTCCTTGCTACAGGAGGGTGAAGATTTTTACAGATGTTTCATTGAACTGTCCTCATCTGAGGAAAAGCAGCTCCTTTTAACAAGGTAAAATTGATTCATAAAGATAAGCCTACTATCCTGTGCAGCAGTAGCTAGAAAATCTCACTGAAAGATGAGGGACTAAACAAGGTACAGAAATACATCTCCTTCCCCTGACGGCCTTCTGCATGCTCACACAAGATTGCATCCAGACCATTTCTATGGGAGGAAGAGCAGAAAAGAGCCTTGCCTAAGGACTGGGAACAATTGTAGCTTTTATGAGTCAGATTCTCCTGGGAGGACCCATTATCTCCAGGGAGCTTTATGTCAGACATTGGGTTCCCCTACTGCAAGGGCTTTTAGCATTATGTAATCCCATGGTAGTAAGTCATGGTCTTGCACATGCTCACATGAGAAAACAGTCTTGGGTAAAGGTTGGAGGGTGAGCATCTTTCTGTAGCTTACTTCAAGGCAGAGTACCTGTGTGAGCCCTGTAGAAGGCTTTGGCTTCTCCTGGCTGTTGTAGAAGACTATGGCGTGTCCTGGTGATTAGGATTGAACTGAATCCCTTCAATGAAGTTCTTCTGAGGGAGACTTCTGTGGTTCTGTTGGTGCTCAGTGGGAGCCTGTCTAGAGCAAAGAACTGAGGTCAAAGAGGAAGCTCAAAGAAACTAGGAAGCCCTCCGAACATGTCCTTCCAGCCTTGAGGCATTGATCAGAAATAAAAGGAGCAACAGCATGTCTCCTGTGTAATGAAATGTACTTTTTGCCAAGAGAGAGTGCAAAAAATGGTGATATACCATTTGTAAAAAGAAGTATATAATTAAAGAACAAGTTCCTTTCAAACTGTGTAGCATTCTGCATTTTATCTCATATATTACAGGTTGCCATATTGAAATCTTGTTGCTTTAAATTAATGTTCCATTTTATATTCATAGATAAGAATTTTTCATATTTTAAGAGCAAAGCTAGAAGGCAGCATAACTTTGCACCATTCAACTGTCTTGTTTCTACCCAATAAGGTATTTGTGACAGACAGCATTTGCTTTCAAGTAGAAAAAATAGCCTATGGGTTAGAGATGGTATTCTAGGTCATTAGCTTTTCTGAAAATGATAGACTATTTAATTTTAGGAGTTTTTGTGGTTTTGCTCATTCTTTTTCCTTAATGTTGAAAAATCCATCTTTGATGGGGAGTTCTCACCCCGTAATGATCACACATACAGAAAGATATGAAAATAATTAGGATGCTCTTCTGTCAGATTAGGACCTGGGGTTGATAAAGGTGTCAAAACCAGGAATAACTTCATTTTCATAAAAGTAGTTGCTGGTAGTCAACTGCTTTATCTCAACTACAGCTGTATAAATCCGGAGTAATTCCACTGATGTGATTGGGCTCACTTGGGTCCTCAGTGATACTGATGAATTTTTGATTTGGCCCTGACTACTCCTAGTGAACAGCAATTCAGGTGATTTTTTTCACCTAGGGGGAGTTACAAAGACCAGAGTTCTGTTTTCTGCTATCTTTGCAGATGTATTCTCATTTTGAGTACTTTCCTGGATGGTGGGAGAGCTGCAATTTATCCAAGGAAAAAAGCTTGCTTTCATGCTTTCTTATCAATTTGCTGGTATTGCAGAGGGCACAGATAGAAGGCCAATTGTCAAACCCATACTTTTCTTCCTGTGTCACAGAGTCCTCTTTTAAGAACGTAATTTGCTAGGCCACATGCTTTACTTGTCACTCACTCAGAATCAGTATTAATCTGAGTCCCAAATGGTTTCAGAGCTTTTTGTAGACAATAACCATTAGCTGAAACAGAAATGGTGATTTTTTCAAGAGGACTATTCTGTGAAAACACCTAAAAAGATTAAATTAAGTTTGTCCAGATTAATACTGTGTGAAATCTGGTAATTTCAATATATATTTGTACAAAACAGTGGGAACATAAAAAACCAAAAGAGTTTTACAGTGTTTCAGACCAAAAAATATAACCTTCAAGTATTAAAAACTTCTAGAAAACATATATTTGGCTAATGCCTTAGTATGGCAGTTATGGACACTATCAACGGCCTTCCCTTATAGATAGGGAATTATATAAACTAAGGTTGTCTACTGGCTTAATACAGTTCTATGAATATTACATTAAATCTTTCATACATGGCTGTAGCTCTAATGGAGTTACAGTTGAAAACTGAGATTATTAATTATTTTCTTTTAAGAAGGTATAATGTTAGAGAATTATTTTGCTATAAGGACTTTTAACCATCCTATAGAACAAGGCTTGTTAGGCTTGGTGTAAAATTTCAGTAGTAGGATTTTGTAGGCTTATATATTGAAAAAAGATTCATGTTTTATCAGTGGATGACAAGAAGAGTGAAATTGGATATGTTTAGGTGGCAACAGGAGGTACATAACCTCTGCAAGAATCTCCTTGGGCATACACTAGTTTTGTTAACTCAGGCCAACAGAAGTTTTAAATTAGTTTAGTATTGGTCTCTTGAGTACGAAGTAGAGAGTCACAATAATCAGCCTACCAAAGATGCAAGCTCTCTTGCCTTTAGCAGACCTATGTGCACATGTGGGATCTACTTGAAGTAACCGTCTTTGATCAGAGAGGTTTCAGAGCAGGACAGAAAGTTGCTCCAGGTGGAGCGGCATGGTGCCCTGGTGCACTCCACTGGCTGCCCACCACTGCTGCTGTTGGAGCATGCACATCTGAATGACTGCTCTCCTCCCATGTCAGGAAAAGCGTGACTCGTGACAGGCTGAAAGATAGCATAGCTCCACAGGACTGTTTGGTGGGAGCTGGTCAGGTAAAATAAATAATGAACTACTTCAATGAAATAATATGGGGGGGGGGACACACCTTTTGTTGCCAGCAAAAAGATCATCAGGGAAATGGAAGGAATTCTGTGAGTTAAATATCTGTGAAATTTGGAAAAAAAGAGTTGAAGATGGATCACAGACCTTTCTCATTGCTTCTGCTTCCCAGAGGTTCCGAATCCTTCAGGTTGAGCATAAAATATTTTCTCCTCGGGAGGAGCTAAGCAGAGAGTATTTATTTTCCATTGCTAAGTTTATATAGTAATCTAGTGTGCACAAACCTGCAGCATATGCAGCCACTTCAGACCATATCCAGTGCATGCATGCACACTGATGTTAGACAAGTGGTGTCAGCTTTCTTTTTAGCATTCTGTCCTTTCATCTTTCTCAGAGGTTTTATAGCTCTGAATACATCTGTAGTGCTCCATAATAAGAACTCTCTCTTTTTTCTTTTTTTTTTCCTCTGATTCAAATGTGTGTGCCCCTCAGTTTCCTGGTAAGTTGCCACAATGGCCAGGAGGGTGGCAGAGGTTCTGCACCATTGCTCGAGGGAGTGCTATTGTGTGACCAAACGTGTCAAAGCCTCATTGCAGGAAGAGGTTCGCTGTTTCCTTTTTGTTGTTGCTGCTGTTGCATGAAGGACTATAGAAGAGAAATCTGGAGGGAGTGGTGAAAAGGAAAAGCATGGGTTGGCATTCAGCTCCGAGTTACATCACTGCAAAGTGGAAGTAATGGCATTCACTTCAGTCTGCCTGTGTGTGGAATGGCATCTTTACCAAAGAGATTGTGTGTTAAACACTGAAGACAGGATAAGATGTTATTTGTTGCCATCTACTTTCATCTACAATTAAAATACTTTAAAAGACAATAACCACAATGTAAATATCTGTTTTCTCATTATCTGTTTACCTCTGTATTTTCTCCAAGAGTTGTTTATAATTTTTTTTTAATGATAATGAATAATTCTGGCAGGAGGTTGAAGCTGGGCATGTTACATATGGTAATGTTATTTCCTTCAGAGATACATTGCCAGGTTTTGTTTCATTTTATTTTGAAGGGCTGAGGATGACCAATACCACATCTTATTCTAATATTTCTAAATAAAATGAAAAAAAAATTATGCATCTGACTGACATGCATTCAAGGCTCAGGTAGGTAAAACAGTCAAGTTGTTCTGCCCCTAGTATTTTGAAGTTCCTTGTTGGATGCTACCCATGGCTCTGCAGTGACAGTACATTGATTGGGACATTAGCTGCTCCCAAGTGAGAATCCTTTATACCTCTCAAACTTCAGTGATTTCAATGTCTAACAACTGCAATATGCTTGTGATTAACTAGATTATATACTCTAGTGAAAAATTCTGGAATTGTGAGGTGAAGGATGAGTGGGCTGGGGTGATCTTGGGACTTTCCTGTGTAGAATATTTCTATTTTGAAGTCAACTGGTCAGAACTGCTGAGGTTTTTATTGTACTTGATAAGTTTCAGGAGATTATTGCATAAAGATTTTCATTTTGCTGCTGATTGGTATTTTGACTGATATTTAATACATAAAAGGTTTCTACATTTAGCCTGTTCCTCTCCACCTCAAAACTATGTAAATTGATGAGATGACATAAGCCTAACTAAAGAGAAAGTGCAGTAAAATTTCCTTTATATGGTCATATTTTGCCTTCATATTCCACTGATTTCAGTTAGACATTATTGGAGTAACTGAGGCAAATATTTAATGTTTGGCCAAATTTAATTTTGAAATAATGCTATTTATAGTCTGAATTGCTTTGATGTATTTTGCTGTCTTAATACCTGTAGCTGCAGTCATCTGCATAAAGCTGAAGCAATGATACTGGTTTTATTTACACTTGAAGAACTTAACCCTATGTATCTGCCTGGCCATCTAGCTATATATGTATTATATATTTATTTACAGAGGCTTCAGATACTCAGTGATTCCTTTGTTAGTATTATTTTCATTGACATTGGCCATCTCACATGGTCAATGTCACGGTCAATAGCATTTTGAGAGAAGAATAAATGGTCAGGGGACTATCCATTAATTAAACTTGTGAGGATTTTACTTTATCTGAGATTTCCATCAGGATTGTACAACGTGTAATATGCCATGTTCCCGATACAAGCATATGTTCATGTTGATGATGGGAAGTTGGATCATTGAACTTTCAGCTTTTATTATTTCATAACCAGCTACTTCACAGTTACACTAGTAAAATGGCAAATGATCCTGCAGAGGTGTCTTGAGAAACAGCACGGCAAAAACATTCATCTTCAAGAACAAAATCTAAGAACGTTATTTTCTGTTGAAAGTGAAGATGGATGAACATACCAAGCAAGTGCCAGTGTACTAGTAAGAATGCAGTGGGGCATTTGCATCAGAGAAACTTATACTTGTTGGCCTTTTGAACCATTCTCAAAGTATCTGTGGAATGAAATTTATTAATTTCTTATAGCACCTGTCTTACAACACGTACTGGTCCTGTATCTGGTTTCCTGTGCATTGGAGCTGCCAGTGTGGGGACCCAGCTCCCAGGAGGACTGGCAGGCTACCGAGAAGAGGCTTTGCAAAGCCTCATCAAATGAAGAGGTAATGTCCTGAGGTGCCTGGTAGGAAAAGCTGCCAGGCTTGTGTTGGGACATGCATTCTCAGGGAATTTAGGTACTTGCCTCCTGTCCAGAGTCTTGAAGAGTTAAGTATCTACGCTAGCCCTTTTGCTCCAAAATATGGCTAAATATTTTGTGGCAGTGGTTCCCTTTCTTTTGGTAGCGTATGATCCGCTTTGAGAGTGCATTCCTGCTCTAGTCCCCAGGGTAAAGATAGAATCATAGAATGGTTTAGGTTGGAAGGGACCTTAAAGATCATCTAGTTCCAACCCCCTGCCATGGGCAGGGACACCTTCCACTAGACCAGGCTGCTCAAAGCCCCATCCAACCTGGATATCAGGATGTTCAACTCTGAGACTCCACAGTACTTCCAGCCCCACAATTAGGGTGCTTCAGCCTGAAAACAGAGCTGGAGCCACTGGAGGAATCCAGTGCCTAAAAGTTTCAAAAAACCTCTGCATTGTCCAGGCCCCTTCTCATTTGTCATTTAGCTGTGGAGTTTTCTAAAATTTGGTCTCACAATCCCTAAATCTTTTTGTATGCCTGTGACTAATTGTGTAAGACTGCTTGGATGCAGGCTCTGGAGAAGAAATGTAGGTGCTTAGGGGACATGGCTGGTTAGGAACTGAGATGTCAAAAGACTTTTTAATGAGCATTCAATCTTCTGTCAGCCAATGAGTTCCTTTTGTGAAGTGAAACTCATCTGATGTCAGTTGACATAGCTTCATGTATTTATCAATGGAATTTTGCTCTAAATCTGTCTTTTAATACAAAGCAGTTGTGAGATTTTTGCCTCACTGTGGTGTTTCAAGTAAAATGACAGTTGAAGTTTCAGTGTACCATCTGTGTGAGATTCGAGAGCCACTGAATTGTGAAGGATACATCAAGCCCTTGACATCTAGTATATATTTCATCAGTAAAGAAAAATAACAGGGTGGTTTTTTTCACTGGTAAAGTCTGTGTATTCTGATCCCCAAATAAATATATCTCATTCTTACAACTTGACCTCAAGCTGCCTTGGTGCAATATGGTTTATAACTGGTTTCTGCTCTCATGTGTTCTACTTCTCCGATGGTATTTTTTAAAAAGGATAGAGATAATGGAGGAGAATGTCTAGATTAGATTATCTTTCACAGATGAGTATTGCATTGATGAAACAATGTAATCCAATCATGAGTTTATGAACCCGAGGATCTGTACTGTATGAATGCATATGCCTGCATTCAGATATTTGAAATCATGTTTAAGGTGTTATTTAATGGCATTGGGGAGGGTAACATATAGTTTCAGCAGAATGGACATCTGTAGATTTCAACAATTAGGAATGCTGTTAGGTCAATATTAAAGCAATATGATTATGCAAATCTTGCACTAATGTAGCTTTGATGTATGTCTCGCAACTAAAAGGATGCTGTTGTCATGTTTCATTATGAAGTCTACAAATGAAAAGGTTTAGTGACATCTAGATTTGAAGGGGGGTGGGGACGGTACTGGGCTTGCTGGTGAGGTGCCAGGGCGTAGTTGCTCAGCCAGCACTTGTGGGCCAGTGTGCCAGTATTTCTGAGAGCCAGAAGGCACACCACATCTCAAGGGTCAAAACTACACACTCAACTCCCTCTCTGAAATGCTTATACACCAATGCACGCAGCATGGGGAATAAGCAGGAAGAGCTGGAGATCTGTGTGTGGTTGCAGGGCCATGATCTCATTGCAATTACTGAGACATGGTGGGACAGCTCACATGACTGGAATGCTGTCATGGATGGCTATGTCCTTTTCAGGAAAGACAGGCCAGCGAGGCAAGGTGGTGGAGTTGCTCTTTATGCGAGAGAGCAACTGGAATGCATCAAGTTCTCACTAGGGGCGGATGAAGAGAGGGTTGAGAGCTTATGGGTAAGGATTAAGGGGCAGGCAAATATGAGGGACACTGTTGTGGGTGTTTATTACAGGCCACCTGATCAGGATGGGGAAGCTGATGAGGCCTTCTACAGACAGCTGAAGGTAGCCTTGCAATCACAGGCCTTGGTTCTCATGGGGGACTGCAATCACTCTGATATCTGTTGGGAAGACCACACAACCAAGCATGCACAGTCCAGGAGGCTCCTCCAGTGAATTGATGATAACTTTTTGACACAGGTGGTGCAGGAGCCAACAAGGAGAGGAGTACTACTGGACCTGGTACTGACAAACACAGAGGGACTGTTGGAGGACATTAAGGTTGGGGGCACCCTAGGTTGTAGTGATCATGAAATGATAGAGTTCAGGATCATGGGTAGTATTCACAAAACATCAAGAAGTAAAATCACAGCCTTGGATTTCAGGAGGGCTAACTTTGACCTCTTCAAGAAACTGCTTGGAGAGATCCCGTGGGCTAGGGCTCTGGAAGGCAAAGGGGCTCAAGAAAGCTGGTTGGTATTCAAAGACCACTTCCTCCAAGCTCAGGATCAGTGCATCCCTAAGAGAAAGAAATCGGGCAAGGGACACAGGAGACCTGCATGGTTGAGCAGGGAGCTTCTGAAAAAGCTCAAGTGGAAGAAGGAAGTTTGCAGTAAGTGGAAGAAGGGGCTGACCCCTTGGGAGGATTACAAGAATGCTGCCAGAGTATGCAGGGATGAAACAAGGAAAGCCAAGGCCTCCTTGGAATTAAACCTGGCAAGGGATGTCAAGCTCAACAGGAAGGGCTTCTACAAGTATATTGGAAGCAAAAGGAAGAACAGAGAAGTTGTGGGCCCACTGCTGAATGAGACAGGAGCCATGGTGACAGAGGATGCAGAGAAGGCGGAGTTACTGAATGCCGCCTTTGCTTTGGTCTTTACTGCTCAGGCCAGCCCTCAGGAGTCCCAGGCATCAGGGAAAGAAGAAGATTTCCCTTGGGTTGAGGAGGATCAAGTGAGAGATCAATTAGGTCAATTAGATATTCACAAGTCCATGGGCCCCCATGGGATGCACCCGAGAGTGCTGAGGGAGCTGGCGGAAGTCATTGCTGGGCCACTCTCCGTCATCTTTGAAAGGTCCTGGAGAACAGGCGAGGTGCCTGAGGACTGGAGGAAAGCCAGTGTCACTCCAGCCTTGAAAAAGGGCAAGAAGGAGGAGCCGGGGAACTACAGGCCGGTCAGCCTCACCTCCATCCCTGGAAAGATGATGGAACAGCTCGTTCTGGGCGCCATCTCAAGGCATGTGGAGGAAAAGAAAGCTATCGGAAGTACTCAACATGGATTCACCAAGGGAAAACCATGTCTGACTAATCTGATAGCCTTCTGTGATGGCATGACTGGATGGATAGATGAGGGGAGGGCAGTGGATGTGGTCTACCTTGACTTAAGCAAGGCGTTTGACACGGTCTCCCATAGCATCCTCGTAGGGAAGCTTAGGAAGAGTGAGCTAGATGAATGGACAGTAAGGTAGATAGATAACTGGTTGAAAGACAGAGCTCAGAGGGTCATGATTAGGGTCACAGAGTCTAGTTGGAGGTGAGTGACGAGTGGTGTTCCCCAGGGGTCAGTACTGGGTCCAGTCCTCTTCAATATATTCATCAATGACCTGGATGAGGGGATAGAGTGCACCCTCAGCAAGTTTTCCGATGACACAAAGCTGGGAGGGGTGGCTGACACACCAGAAGGCTGTGCCGCCACACAGAGAGACCTGGACAGGCTGGAGAGTTGGGCGGAGAGAAGCCTTATGAAATTCGATAATGGCAAGTGTAGGGTGCTGCACCTGGGGAGGAATAACCCCATGCACCAGTACAGGTTGGGGGCTGACCTGCTGGAGAGCAGCTCCATGGAAAGAGACCTGGGAGTCCTGGTGGACAACAGGATGACCATGAGTCAGCAATGTGCCCTTGTGGCCAAGAAAGCCAATGGCATCCTGGGGTGCATCAAGAAGAGTGTGGCCAGCAGGTCGAGGGAGGTCATCCTCCCCCTCTACTCTGCCCTGGTGAGGCCGCACCTGGAGTACTGTGTCCAGTTCTGGGCTCCCCGGTTCAAGAGGGACAGGGAACTGTGCTGGAGAGGGTGCAGCAGAGAGCTACCAAGATGATTAGGGGACTGGAACACCTCTCTTATGAAGAAAGGCTGAGGGATTTGGGTCTCTTCAGTCTGTAAAAAAGACAGCTGAGGGGGGATCTTATCAATGCTTATAAATACTTAAAGGGTGGGTGTCAGGAGGATGGGGCCAGGCTCTTTTCAGTGGTGCCCAGGGACAGGACAAGAGGTAATGGGCACAAACTTGAGCATAGGAAGTTCCATTTCAACATGAGGAGGAACTTCTTTCCTTTGAGGGTGGCAGAGCACTGGAACAGGCTTCCCAGAGAGGTGGTGGAGTCTCCGTCTCTGGAGACGTTCAAAACCTGCCTGGATGCATTCCTGTGCAACCTGCTCTAGGTGACCCTGCTCTGGCAGTGGGGTTGGACTAGATGATCTCCAGAGGTCCCTTCCAACCCTATGATTCTCTGATTCTATGATTCTATGATCAGAGGATGTCACTGGCTTTACTGGAGTGCTTTGGGATATTGCAGGAATAATGCTTTCTCACTGTCCCATGTCCAGCTTCATGCCTTCCAGTAGCTACACAGACTGAAAATCCAACTTGGGTCATAGCTCAGCCTATATACAGAAAAACAATCCTCAGCTGGGTGCGCTGGAGCTGCCTTACTCCAGTCAGAGTCAGAACGGGTGTAGAGAAGGGTGTGACGAGGAGACAGTGGTGGAGAAAGTAGGGGAGAATTGGGTGCAGAAGATGGCTGGATACTGATAGAAAGGACAGAGAGAGTGACAAGGAGATACATACGTACATTGGAAGGGGAAATGGAAAGACATATGTAAGAGCTTGAGTCAGAGAGAAAATGCCACCAATAAGAGAATGTGAGGAAAGATCGTGTCTGGAAAAAAAGAAACCCTCTTGAGAAAAAAGGAGAGGATTTTAAAATGTGTTATATTCTAAAGAAATGTATCGTTCCACATAAAAATGATTAAAATAGGCTAGGAAAAGGACTAAAGGGAAAAATACATTTTTTGTTGCTATATTTACAGGGACAAGACAGGCTACAGAAAAATAAAATAGAGCAAAAATCCTTAGAGCTAACATTTTTGTTTCAGGCAACCAAATTAAAACTGTGGCATGTGAGAAGGACTGTGCACCCTGCTTGTAGGCTCACAGCCCAGGGAAGCACTCTAGGTCTCTGCTATAATGGTGGGCACTCCCCTCAGAGTTAGAAACCAGTGTTTCTACAGAGGAAGCCCCTGAGATGTCCGATGCTTCCGCCCAGATGGAACTGGTAAGGAAGGAGGCTTCAGTATAGATGGTAGGTTGCAACGAGTGCCCAGACCCTTCTCCTGGAGAAAAGATAAGTACCTGCAAAAGATGTGCACACGTTGATGATCTGTTGCTTCAAGAGGCTGAGCTGCAGGAAACAGTCAAAAGGCTGTGCGGTATTAGAGGGGCCGAGACAGAGATAGATAAGTGATTTCAGAACTATGCTCCTGTGGCGGACACCACAAAGAATGAGGCACCTTGGACCCTGGTGACCTGCAAATGCAGGACTCTGCTTCAGTCCCCACTCTCCAGCATTACAACCAAAAACAGATATGAAGCTTTAAAAGCTCCAAAAACAGATATGAAGCTTTAAAAGCTAGACACCCACGAGCAAGGTCTGCAAGGAGAAACTGTACCAGCAGCACACAGTGGATACTGCAAAAAGAAATGACGAGTGCTAGTAGTGGGTGACTGTTAAGGGGCACTGAGGCACCCATCTGCCGACCTGACAGGGGGTCACGAGAAGTATGCTGCCTTCCGGGAGCTAAGGTCCAAGATGCTGCTGAGAGGGTGCCACAACTTGTCAAGAGCACGGACTACTATCCATTGCTACTCTTTCATGTGGGCATGAATGACACTTCAAGCCAGAACCTGGTCAGAATCAAGGAAAACTAAAAAGCCCTGGGAGTGCAAGTGAAAAGTATTGGTGCCCAAGTTACCTTTCCTTCCATTTTACCAGATAGAGGAAAGGGTGCAACCAGAAATAGACGTATAATGCAAATCAAATTCTGGCTTTGTGGCTGGTGCTGTCATGAGGGTTTTGGCTTTTATGACAACAGGACGTTCTCCGATGACTATAGCCTGCTAGGGAGGGATGGGATCCACCTCTCTAGAAGAGGCAAGGGAATCTTTGGCAGCAGGCTGGCCAGCTTGGTGAAGCAGGCTTTAAACTGAAGGACTCGGGTGGCAGGGTCCAAAGTGGCAATGCTCACGCCATTGGAACCAACTGGAGAATAAGCCAGGCCAACCAGAGCAGTGACAAATGTTCCTTAGCTGCCTCCCATGATGAGAACCAGAAAACCAACCACCTCAAGTATATGTATACTGATGCACGCAGCCTGGGGAACAAACAGGAGGAACTGGAGCTCTGCACCCAGTCAGAAAGTTATGATATCATAGGAATAAATGAAACATAGTGGGACAATTTACATGACTGGAGGATCGTGATGGATAGCTATAAGCTGTTTCATAAAGACAGGCAGGGAAGAAGAGGAGGAGTCGAGCTCTATGTTAAGGAGAACCTTTTATGTATGGAAGTCAACTACTGTGACTGTGGAAGCCCTATCGAATGCCTCTGGGTGAAGATCAGAGGGGTCATCTCCAAGGGGGATCTTACAGCTAAACACGTATGACTATGGCACTCATCTCTCCACCCAAATCATGCTACACATCACCTGGGAGAAGGGAGAAACCTGAGACAAGGCTGTGAGAAGGGAGAAACCTGAGACGAGGCTGTCCTCAGCAAGGGGGGTGGACCATGCTAATTCAGCAAACATAAAACGGGAACAAAGAAGAAACAATAGAAGATTGTGCCTGGGAAGATTCTTCCCAAGAAAGAAGACTGTGCCTGGAAAGATTCTTCCCAAGAAAGAAGAAGATTATGCCTGGGAAGATTCCCTGAAAAAGATGCTGGAACCAGGACCAGTGATCTCTTTATCTCTTTTTCTGTCTTTTCCTTTCTCTATCCCTAAGTTTCTCTTTTCTCTTAGAGTTGTTAAGTAACGACCTTAAGTACCGCTTGCCATAAGTTGTCCTGTACCTGTTGTTAAGTAACACAATGCATACCTCACCACTTGCCATAATTTGTTATATACCTAACCAATTATCATGGACTTGTTAAGAACTATACTAACCGTTTTGGTAAGCTAATAAATGTTTCTATATGGACCTTGAGATTTATCTCACCTTAGTCCGCACCGTTGAGAATTTACGAATCTGAAGTCACTTACCCTCTCTCTTTACTGTGAGTGGGACATGACACACATATCCTAAAGATGCTCAGAGTGTGAATTCAACTGACTTCCCCTAGGGAAGTCAAATTTTCCCAGGTAAGTGTTTTGTCTTTGGCTGTCATATACAGTTCTACCTTGTCATCCATTGTGTTTTTGAAAAAGCACCATTGTCTGAGCAGCATCTAATAGGTCTCCCTAGCTAGATCCTGATCTTTCAGAGAACCAAAGGAGTTTTTTGGGGGACACACTTTATATCAGTAGAGGCTTTTTGGAAACAGGTCAGACTTACTTACTCTTCACTGGTGTGTGTCCTCCTCCAAAAGTGAAGTGGTAGGGGTGAGAAAAGGGTAAACCAGGACAGGGAGTGGGATGCAAGGACACAGCAAGCAAAGCTGCAGGGCTGCTGTTACCACAGCCTCTTCCTGTACGGTCAGTGGGAGACAGAGTTTGGGTCATGTAAATTACAGCTCCCACGTTTCTTTGGGTTTTGTACGGGCTACCACTCTTTTTTTTTCTCCATGTGTTCCCTGAGGATGGGCACTCTGTTGTTACCCTTCCAGGCTTGGGACTGTATAGCCTAAAGGTCCCAATGCTGATGATGATGCCTCAGGCTCTGCATGGCTTATTAACATTTGTTTCCAGAGCTTTACCTCCAGGGTGGATTTATGCTTTAACAAGTAGCTGTCAAGTGAGAGGTAAAGGAAACAAGTAGAAGGGTGGGTTCAACATAGGTTTCTTGTCTCAGTTTTGCTTAATTTAGCCTGTATTATAAACAGAGGTTAACTGGCTTGTTTCTTTGCTGCTATGAAAAATCCTGTGGCCCTGGGTCAGGGTCTTCTGTGCTGGATCTTGTCTGTGTAAACCACCTTCCCAGAGCCCAGGCTGACCCTTAAATTTGAGGCTTGCCTACCTGCTGGGAATGCCCTACATCTCAGCCTGTGTTTGGCTTGACACTTCTGTCTGTATGTCCTTCCCCTCAGTGTCTCGGAAATCGCAAAAGGCAGCATTGGAGCCTGGACTCTTTTTTTGTTGTTGTGGAAATTATTTCTTTCCAAATGTAACACCTTTTTCAGAGAAAACAGAAAAGCCATTTTGTGTTGAACTAACACAGAATCACAGAATGGTAGGGGTTGGAAGGGACCTTCAGAGATCATCTAGTCCAACCCCCCTGCCAAAGCAGGTTCACCTAGAGCAGGCTGGACAGGAATGCATCCAGGTGGGTTTTGTATATCTCCAGAGACGGAGACTCCACAACCTCTCTGGGCAGCCTGTTCCAGTGCTCTGTCACCCTCAAAGTAAAGAAGTTTTTCCTCATGTTGAGAAAGAACTTCCTGTGTTCCAGCTTGTGCCCGTTGCCCCTTGTCCTATTGCTGGGCACCACTGAAAAGAGTCTGGCCCCATCCTCTTGACACCCGCCCTTTAGATATTTATAAGCATTGATGAGGTCCCCTCTCAGTCTTCTCTTCTCCAGGCTAAACAGACACAGGTTTCTCAGCCTTTCCTCATAAGAGAGATGCTCCATTCCCTTGATCAATTTTGTAGCCCTCCGCTGGACTCTCTCCAGTAGTTCCCTGTCCTTCTTGAACTGGGGAGCCCAGAACTGGACACAGATGCGGCCTCACCAGGGCAGAGTAGAGGGGGAGGATGACCTCCCTCGACCTGCTGGCCATGCTCTTTTTAATGTGTCCCAGGATGCCATTGGCCTTCTTGGCCACAAGGGCACATTGCTGCCTCATGGTCATCCTGTTGTCCACCAGGACTCCCAGGTCCCTCTCGGCAGACCTGCTTTCCACCAGGTCCACCTGTACCAGTGCATGGGGTTATTCCTCCCCAGGTGCAGCACCCTACACTTGCCCTTGTTGAATTTCATACGGTTCCTCTCTGCCCAACTCTCCAGCCTGTCCAGGTCTCTCTGGATGGCAGCACAGCCTTCTGGTGTGTCAGCCACTCCTCCAAGTTTTGTGTCATCAGCAAACTTGCTGGGGGTGCACTCTGTCCCCTCATCCAGGTCATTGATGAATATGTTGAACAAGACTGGACCCAGTATTGACTCCTGGGGAATACTGCTAGTTACAGGCTTCCAACTAGACTCTGCGCCGCTGATCACAACCCTCTGAGCTCTGCCATTCAGCCAGTTCTCAATCAATGTCCACTCATCTAGGCCACACTTCCTAAGCTTACCTATAAGGATGTTATGGGAGACAGCGTCAAAAGCCTTGCTGAAGTGAAGGTAGATAACGTCCACTGCCCTCCCCTCATCTATCCATCCAGTCATGCCATTATAGAAGGCTATCAGATTGGTCAAGCATGATTTCCCCTTGGTGAATCCATGTTGACCACTCCTGATAACCTTCCTTTCCTCTACACGTTTAGAGATGACATCCAGGATGAGCTGTTCCATCACCTTTCCAGGGACTGAGGTGAATCTGACTGGCCTATAATTTCCCAGGTCCTCCTTCTTGCCCTTTTTGAAGATTAGAGTGACATTGGCTTTCCTCCAGTCCTCAGGCACCTGTTCTCCATGACCTTTCAAAGATGATGGTGAATGGCTTTGCAGTAACATCTGCCAGCTCCCTCAGCACTCATGGGTGCACCCCATCAGGGCCCATGGATTTGTGGGTGTCGAGTTTGCCTAAATGATCTCTAACCTGATCCTCCTTGACCGAGGGAAAGTCTTCCTTTCTCCAGACTTTTTCTCTTACCTCCAGGGTCCGGGATTCCTAGGGGCTGGCCTTAGCAGTAAAGACTGAAGCAAAGGCGGCATTCAGTAACTCTGCCTTCTCTGCGTCCTCCGTCACCAGGGCACCTACCTCATTCAGCAGCGGACCCACATTTTCCCTAGTCTTCCTTTTGCTACTGATGTACTTGAAGAAGCCCTTCTTATTGTCCTTGACATCCCTTGCCAGATTTAATTCCAGGTGAGCCCTAGCCTTCCTCGTTGCATCCCTGCATACGTTCCTATATTCTTCCCAAGTGGCCAGTCCCTTTCTCCATATTCTGTAAACTTCCTTCTTCCATTTGAGTTTTTCCAGAAGCTCCTTGCTCATCCATGCAGGTCTCCTGCCTCCTTTGCTTGATTTCTTACTCATAGGGATGCACCGATCTTGAGCTTGGAGGAAGTGGTGCTTGAATATTAACCAGCTCTCTTGGACCCCCCTTCCTTCTAGAGCCTTAACCCATGGGATTCCTCCAAGTAGGTCTTTGAAGAGGCCAAAGTCAGCTCTCATGAACTCCAGGCTTGTAATTCTACTTTTTGCCCTGCTTCTTCCACACAGGATCCTGAACTCCACCATCTCATGGTCACTGCAGACAAGGCTACCCCCAAAACCTCACTCATTACTTACTTGCTCTTAATTACTGTGGTGGGTTTTTTTCCTGACAAATTGGTAGTTGTTATTGCTCTTTTTTTTTAGCAGAAGGAACACAATTTAATATGTTGTGAAAGTGAAAAGCAGTTGTTAGACATAAAAATAGAGGCAGTTCATAAAGGCAAAACAGAATTCATGTGCTTTATATATACAGATTCACTCACAGAACTACAGAGAGCATTTTCAAGGTTTGCTTGTGCTGTCTCCTTTTCTCTGTATTGATTGTTTTTAACCAAGTTGTTTGAATACCGCTGTAAATTTTTTGTCGTGCTCTCAGTTGTACATGCATTTTTTAATCTGCAGAAATACAGGCTTCAGATGCCTGATGCAGATACTCTTTTGTTCTAAGTCCTTCTCTCTTGCACTTTGCTTTCCCTGTCTTGGCTTTCTTTGGGTTTTTTGTGCCTCGGTGGAGACTTGAAACTTGAGGGGGAGAAATCCACCTAGCATTATGCAACATTCCTCTCCTCTAGCTGCAGTTGCTGCCATCCCACACAGCAAACCCCGCACAGAATCACACAGGTCTTATGTGTGTGAGGGCAGAAAGAAAGGCTGACATACTTGTCGGGGAAGATGCTGCCTCTGTATGCTGAACAAAGTTTTGGAGAAGGAAACTCAGAGGGATTACTGTATGGGTAGGACCTCATAGTATGTTGCCAAAATTAATCTGATGAGCATGGAAGATTTTTTGAAAGGCCAATTTTTCCATATGCGTAGCTGTTTACACAGTGACTTTAAAACAGATATTTGGCAGAAAGGTTAGTGTGTTTTGAGCACCAAAGTGTTCCTGGTTTGTATATATAGTATTCAACTGTGTTGGCAAAAACTGAAAATGTTTTTTTTTTTTCATTTTTTGTGCCTCTCAGCTATCACATCCTTAATCTTTGTATGGTCACAGAACAAATGATCTCTGGTGAGTTCAGTTTGTTGGAGAAAGTATTATTTTGTGCCTATGAAAGCAAGTCTATAGTACAAGCCTGAAATCCAGAAAGCAGTGTTTTAACTATCAACTCTTAGTACCTCAGTTTCACCAGTATTACATGGGAATAATGTTACTTTACTTAGAATCGTAGAATCATAGAATGTGTTGGGTTGGAAGGGACCTTTAAAGGTCATCTAGTCCAACCCCCCTGCAGTAAGCAGGGACATCTTCAACTAGATCAGGTTGCTCAGAGCCTCATCAAGCCTGGCCTTGAATGTCTCCAGGGATGGGGCCTCCACCACCTCTCTGGGCAACCTCTTCCAGTGCCTCACCACCCTCATTGTAAAGAACTTCTTCCTGATGTCTCGTCTAAACCTACCCTGGTTTAAATGGTTTAAAACCATTGGCCCTTGTCCTATCACCCTATGCCCTTGCAAACAGTCCCTCCCCATCTTTCCTGTAGGCTCCCTTCAGGTACTGGAAGGCCACTATAAGGTCTCCCTGGATCCTCCTCTTCTCCAGGCTGAACAACCCCAACTCTCTCAGCCTGTCTTGATAGGAGAGGTGCTCCAGCCCTCTGATCATCTTCGTGGCCCTCCTCTGGACACGTTCCAGCACGTCCATGTCCTTCTTGTGCTGAGGGTTCCAGAGCTGGATACAGTACTCCAGGTGGGGTCTCATGAGAGCAGAGTAGAAGGGGAGAATCACCTCCCTCGATCTGCTGGCCACACTTCTCTTGATGCAGCCCAGGATGCAATTGGCCTTCTGGGCTGCAAGTTCACATTGTTGGCTCATGTCCAGCTTTTCATCTACGAGTACCCTCAAGTCCTTTTCCACAGGGCTGCTCTCTATCACATCATCCCCCAGCCTGTATTGATAACGAGGGTTGTCCCCACCCAAGTGTAAGACCTTGCACTTGGCCTTGTTGAACTTCATGAGGTTTGCATGGGCCCACCTCTCTAGCTCATCCAGGTCCCTCTGGATGACATCCCGTCCCTCTGGCCTGTGGACCGCACCACTCAGCTTAGTGTCATCTGCAAACTTGCTGAGGGTGCACTTGATCCCACTGTCTAAATCATCAATGAAGATGTTGAACAACACTGGTCCCAGTACGGATCCCTGAGGGACACCACTTGTCACCCCTCTCCATCTGGACATACTTCATATTAGTATTCTGAGATTAATTAGTTCATGGTGCTTTATCAATATTAAATCAGAACTGACAAAGCTTGCCATCATTATGATATCTGAAGTTCAGGCAGTAAGAGTAGTTGCAGTTTCAGCACTGACTGATCTCTGCTCCCACAGCTGAACTCTGTATATTTGCCTGCTATGACTAGTGTGAAAATTATAAGGTAGTCCATATATCTGCCTAACAAACTTCATCATGTTTTCTTTTTTCTTTTTTTTTTGGCCTGTATTTGTTGAACATTTACATTTCTTTTTTCTTTGAACTACATATGCAGTTGGTACTTTGTGGATATATACCTTAGGACTTGACATTTCAGTGCTTATCTTTTCCACGATTTGCAAGAAGAGAATTTCACAGTTCATGCTTGTGGCCATACTAGTTATTTCCTTGGGGGCTTTGACATCCCTTGATATATCTGAAAGGTTTTCATTATAGTTTTGTGACTAGATGGAGAAATGTCTTCATAACCAAGATGGTCTCTCATGTGTACAGCTATCCAGATCTGAGTCAGAAGATGCAAATTCAAGGTGGAAATGGGTGAAATATTTGTGAAAGTGCAGGTGCAGAGGCTGTGCAGTTCCAGAGTTCAGTTCCTTGTCGTACGTAATCCAACCTAGCTGCAGACTGCTGCCCAAAGGCAGCTTTTTCATTGCCCCCCCTAGTAGAGGGATATGTGGCTATATTAATATCCCCTCCCTTCCACCCGTGACTTGATTTGTTAGAAACTGATGATTATGACTGCACAATCATTAGAGATAGCACAAGGGAGAGATGAAATGGGTTGCTGGGTCTTGAGAGCAGTGAAAACGGTGAGAGGAGGGGAGAGAAAGGGATGTCTTTTTGGTGGCAGCCTACCGTTTAAGTCAAATTAACCACAATATGAAGCTGCTCTCTCAGGGATCTAATATTTATTTAACTGTGAGATCTTTCAGTACCACTGTAGCTCACCATATATAGTTTCCACATATCTCCCCTGTTAGTCAGAACGTTTCACTCCCCCTTGGTTTTAGCTTGTTTTGCTTCATCCCTTGTATTTATATATTTGCCATCTCAGACATAGCTGTATGCCATACACATTCTGAGAGAGAAAGCCATAAGCATCTTGTCTTGTTGCCCTGTGGTCTGGTTTGGATTTCATTAGGCATACACCTTCTGGTGTTTAGTTCCTCTGATGCCCGAGAAGAGGTGTGATACACACTGTAACATTTGCTCCTTCAGACTCATGTTTTGATGCAGAGAGCACGTTAAGACAATCTCTCGCTGTCTTGCTGCAGCGGCAGGAGCAGGCACATCCTTACTGCATGCAGACCGGTAAAGGATTCAGGAGCAGTTCTGCTCCTACTATCTCTGGTTATATCTGGCAGGTTGAGAATTAGCTAGCTATCAGAAAATTTCCTTAGCCTTATATATAATATTAATCATTGTAGAGCAGCAATGATGGTATTACGACATCCAACTATCTGTATCTGCTAAAGCAGGTAATTGTAATAACTAGACAGCCACTTCCTTACACTCGAAGATAAGAACTGGGAAAGGAGCAGGCATGTATTAGACTTGCTTTGGGGTTTGCCTACCTAATAATACTGCTGAGAATAAGATGGACTTACCGAAGATGATGTATTCTGGTGAGAGATCTGGCTGAAGCTTTGAATATAAAATTGAATAGATTCTATAGCATTGAATCCAAGGTATTTCTGGGTAACCCTGTTGTGGAATCCACTTGGTAGATCTATAAAGCTCCATATAAGGTAAATTGATTACATTGAAAGACAGTTTCAGCCACCTTTCTTTTGATTATTAGAAATTCTTCCCATTTCCAACCTAACTGTAGGTAGTGAAGCAGCACCCACCCACTTCTTCTTTCACAAACATTTTCCTTTACATTAAATAGATGTTCTTTCTTTTGGAATGTTGTCAGAGACAAGCCACACTCATCTCAACTTTTTTTTTCTTGGCCTCCCTGGTTGGATCCCTCTTGTAAGGATGATTCTTCCTCTGCCCGATCATTCAGTTCGGGAATGGCTGTGAAGAACCTGGGACATGAAGTCTTATTTCAGACCACAAAAACTCCCATCTTCATCTTTGCACTTTGGCTTATTATGTTAGGTAGGGCCTATTAAATCAGTAGTAAATGTTTATTAACTTTCACTTTGACAAGTATATATGATTAAAAGAAAGACACTTATAAATTAGAGGTTTGTAATTGAAGGCCATAGCTTCTTGTTCATGGCTGCATTTCATTTATTTTGCTCAACTGGAAAATATTTCAGCCATTTAAAACATGACAGCTGTTAACCTGGCATCTCATAAAGAAATGTTTGTATTTTCTTTTGAAAGTAATGTAATTTACAGTAATGTAAATTAAGGAACTCAATGTTCCCCAGTATTGTCTAATAGTCTCGTTTGTTGGACTTGGCTGTTCCATTGTAACAACTTAAAATACAGTTTAATAAGTTGTAGATTCACATATGGTAGAGGTGGAAGGAAGAGTCTGTGGAGTGAAGAAGTACTTTAATGCAAGCATATGTGGTTCTGCTAATAAAAATTGTATCTAGAAAATCTATCCTAATGGTTAATGGGATGGCTGTCACTTTCTTTTTCTTTTATATAAAAAATGGAAATGGTAGGATAAAATTGAAGCAGGTGCAGATATATATGAATACTTTATATTTCACATAGTTGGTTTTCTGACCTTGGTGGAGAGTCTCAATACATGGCATATAGATATAGCTCAAAAATGGCTGTAGAAGTACTTTGTTTTCTCCTGAGGCTAAAAAAATAAAAGCTCCAGCACCATTTTTCCATTTTTTTCATTGTTGTGTATTTTGTACTTGCACTTGATATGCTATATATAATAAAACTATACTTGGATTTATATTTACTTCTACTTTGCATATTAAGGAATGGCATAAGCTAGTTCTTGCATTCTCCACTAGAGCCACAGCAATGTATGAGCTGTAAACTGGGCACTCAGACAAGATTCGTTTCATATGTGTACTTCTTTGTGCAAGGGTGTGCCTTTATTTCTCAATGCACGTCTTCAAATTTTGTAGGGTTTCTTGACACGGACACAGATGTATTCCACCAAGCATTTTTCCAAGCATTATGTATTTGCAAAATCCTGGTATGGACATTCCCTCCCTGCTTACATGCAGGATCTAACATCTAAATCCATGAGCTTTAGTCCAGTTTTGCTGTGTATTTGTACATTTCCTTGATCGAAATGAGATTATAGCTTTGCTTGGATAGGTGCTCTCGTAATATATATCTGTGCAAGGCACAGGGAGCCTTACTCTCGCCTGAGTTAATGTTGTACAAGTAATTAATTTAAACTATTTATAATTAAATTCAATAAAAGTGATTTTTCATAATAAATTGTCTAATTCTAAAAGTTTGTAAACATCTCAGCTTAGATACTGGCCTAATATTATTTCTTGCCTTCCTTATTGTGTTACTAGTAAGGAAATTGCAAAACAAACAAACAAACATTACTGTTCCTGGTGACTCCTGTGTCCTTTGTGCTTGCCTTACCTGGCAGCTCAATGCTGCAAAATTGCCCCAGTGTAAACTTCTTATTTCAGCCCAAGACATTCTGCCCATTGGCTCCCATAGAGCTTCTGCCCCTGTTTTCCCTCTAGAGTTCCTTTTATTATCTCTTTGCAATGAAATGTGTGTTTGGTTGGTTATTTGCCTTAGGTGATGTATCATGTGCAAGAGGGTCTGCCACTGTGTTAAATATGGGATACTTAATCTGTTCAGGCCACAGAGGACATGAGGTTCCTCAACTACAATTTCCAGGATGCATTGAGGCCATATAAAAATATTTCAGTTGGAAGATATTTACAATTTTGATTGAAAACTCATCTGTAGGAAGCATATCCTTCTCATGGAATTTTTTGGTTTAGTGGAGACATGATTTTCAATGTTTAAATAAATAATGAGGAATTTTTAAACCCTTTCCATTTAGCATAATTAACTATAGCCCTTTTAGAGCTCTATGCAGACCAAGAGAGGAGAAATGGATGTGAACAGAAGGAGAGAAAATAAAATGCAGAAGAAATTGTGAAGGAGGAAGAGAATCTGATAGGCAAATCAGGAAGAAAGAGAGGGAATGAAGGGTTTGACTGTCTTGCCATATTAGAATGAATTGAAGTTTGTCTGTACATCAGTAAGTGATTTAAAGAACGGAACAAAGAGAAAGAAAAAATTATACCTTCAGTAATTTTAAAGCAATGTAATTTGAAGTGCAGGAATCCTTAACAAAAGTCTTTTAAATAATTTCTTTCATTAAAATAACGTGCACTTGAAATTTGCAAACATAATTTATAAGAAAAATGCTTTGGAAATCTTAGCTTTCCACAAAATCTGCAGGCTCCTATTTTCATGGGCAACACTGCTTTCCTAGTGCTATTTTGTATTTGAAATTTAG